>NC_136836.1:3664299-4353345 GCF_951394365.1 Tetrao urogallus | reverse complement strand
GAGCTCTTCCATAGGATCACGCACGCGTTATTGGCACTCATTTATTTATACACTTATTGACACACTCCGTCAATCTTTATTGGTATCTAATCGTGCTTCAGGTGACCTCGCACACAGACAAAACAAGGCAAACGACGCTCAGGCCGATTCCCCCTGTGAGCGACGCGCCTCAAAGACGGCACAAGGAGCCATCCGAACGGCGGCACCGCCCGCGCGCGCCCTCCCTTCGTGCACTGCGCCGCCAGGCCAGACCCCGCCCCTCCCTCCTGCGCGCGCGGAGATAGGCCGCTATGAGCTTCCCAGAGTGCATCGCGAGGCGGAAGAGAGCGCCGCCGCTGGGCATGCTGGGAAGTGCAGTTCTGAAGCGAGGCGGGGAGTCGGCGGTGTGAGTCAGCTCACAGGCAGCTGAGGAGGCGCCGCCGTCTCGCTCGGTGCCCATCCCAACCCTCCACCGCGCCGCGGTCACGGGAGCTGCGAGGCCCCCGGTAGCCGCCAGCCGAACGTGCGGAACGGTACGGACTCACCTCAGAGGGAGCAGCCGCCATGGCCCGGGTCGGACGCAGTCGCAGCGCTACCTCGTAAGAAACCTCTTCAAGTCTTCGCGCGCTGCCCTAGCCCCGCCCTGCTTCCGGAACAGCCAATCCTCGTTCAGTACGTCCCTTTAAGTCCCACCTCCCCTGTATTTGATTGGGAGATTTTTTCCGCCTCGCTCCGCCCTCTCCAGCTCGTCCAATCACCGCTCGCGCAGCGGGCGCCCTCCCGCTCTCCCCGTGGCGGCGCTCTCCCGGTCAGGGCGGAGCGAGGCGCCCGGTGTGCGGAGCTGCGTGAGGTCCTTCGGAGGTCCTTCGGCTGTCCTCAGCCGTGGGGCGCGTGTGGGAGCCCCGGTGCTGGGCCTGCGGAGGTCGCAGCCACACCGTAACCCGAACCCGCGCGGTGTGGGATCCGGCTCACAAATAGGTATGACGGGTCTGTACGTTGTAGAACGTAAAATGATTTGTATTTTTTTTTTTCGTTGAAGTCAAATAACAGTCAGGTGCTGCCTGTCCTGAGGGGGAAGGAAAGGAAAAACAAAACAAAACTTCAGAGGCGTTTGGTCACGGATCTGTGGGAGATACGGACCTTTGTGGTGGTTCCCGTATCCCCAACGCACCTCAGAACGGAGGGAGCGAGAAAAGCGAACGCGATCTGCAGAGAGGCTGCGGGGCGGCCCGGCGCCTCTGTTACCTCACGGCTGCCCCCGAACAGAACCGGCCTTTGGGTCCCCGTCCCCTAATCGTGAACGGAGGCGGCGTTCTGAGGAGGGGAATTAAGAAAATTAAAAAAAAAAAAAAAAAAGGGAGCGGGAGGGGAAGCGGCGAACGGGAGCGGAGCCGCGCTGTGAGGCGGCGCCGTGAGAGGGGCGGGGCGGAGCGGGGCCGCGCGCTCACCTGTTGAAGGCCGCGCCGGCGCCCGAAGAGTGCGTAGCGACGTGCGCGCCCCCGCCGGCAGGGGGCGTTGCGCGTGCGCGAGCCGGCGGCGCCGAGCGGCGTGGAGGGGGCGCTTCTTCCTCCTCCTCCTGCTGCTGGGCCGGCGGCGGGGGGCGCGCACGGCGGGAGGCGGCGCGTGCTGGCGGCGGCGGCGGGGGCGCGCTCGGGCTCGGCGGCGCAGCGGGGGGATCGTGGGGATCGTTTGCGCCGCCGCTCGGGGAAGCGGAGCTCCGGCAGCGCGCCCCGCCGCAACCCCCCCCCGGCCGCCGCCGCTCCCCCCACCGCCGCCGCTCCCCCGGTTTCCGTGTCGGGTCCCCGCCCCGGAGCCAATATTCCCGAGATCAAGCGTTACGCGGCGGCGGCGGCGGCGGCGGCGGGGCCCGGGGCGGCCGGCGGGGCCGGGGGAGACCGCAGCGAGGCCGCCGCCACCGCCGCCATGGAAGCACTGGGACCCGGTGAGAGACGCGGGCGGGGCGGGGGTTGAACGAGGCCCGGCGGGGCCGTGCGAGCGCGGGGACGAGGAGAAGGAAGCGGAGGCCGCGGCACGGTGCCGCTCGGACGGTGGCTGCGCCGGCGCGGCCGGGCCCCGGAGCCGCTGCAGGCCGCTGGGCCGCGGGGAGCGCAGGGAGCGCTGCGAACGGAAAGGATCGGCGTGGAACGGGCCGCCAAGTCCGCGGGAAGTTTGCGGGGCTGAGCTGTCAGTGGGGCGCGGCGCGTCCTTGGGGGTGGGCGGCTGTGAGGCTGAGGTGGGCCGTGCCGGGTGTTGTGTCGGTCCGCAGCCTTTGGCTGAACGCTGGTGCTGTTCTGCATGCGGTGTTTTCCCGCTTGTGTTTCTTTACTGACGTGTGACTTATCTTGGTGCAGTTATTGGGGTGATTGTTAATTTCGTTGAAATATGAAACGTTTATTGACACCGAGGGAACTGGGCTTGTTTAGCGTAGAGCTGAGAAGGCTCCGGGGAGACCTCGTGGTGGCCATCCAGTACTTGAAGGGAGCAGATAAACGGGAGGGGAACAGCTGTTTGTAAGGGTGGATGGTGATAGGACAAGGGGGAATGGCTTTAAACTGAGACAGAGGAGGTTTAGGTTGGATATTAGGAGGAAGTTTTTCACCCAGAGGGTGGTGAGGCACTGGCACAGGTTGCCCAAAGAGGCTGTGGATGCCCCATCCCTGCAGGCATTCAAGGCCAGGCTGGATGCGACTCTGGGCAGCCTGGTCTGCTGGTTGGTGACCTGCACACAGCAGGGGGTTGGAACTGGATGAGCACTGTGCTCCTTTGCAACCCAGGCCATTCTATGATAATTGTAGGGGTTAGGAAGGACCTCCAGAGACCATCGAGTCCAACCCCCTGCAAAGCAGAGCCCTGCCACTCTGAACTCTGCTGTTAAGATAGCGGAGGTTTCTGACAGTCTGCTCTGCAGCTGCACCATGCAGTGTGTCCACACCAGCTGCCTGCTCTGCAGGATCCTCTTTTGGCTCTGTAGAGTACTTCCTGTCTGAAGTAACATCTTGAGGTGTCAGAGCCTGTAAATGTCACACAGTGGAAGAAATGAAGAGAAATAGTGCGTATGAACCTCATCAGGCTGATGGGGCAGAAATCCCAATAAAATCAGGGTGGTCTGCAAGGAGGCTTTTAGCTTATTCTCCAGAATCCTTTGAGAAGTAACTCTAGAAAGGAGAAGGTTGCACTTCCTTTCGTCAGTGCTGACCTCCTGACAGCCACGTCTGCCTGCAGAACTTGTCAATACGAGGCAGGAAAATGGGTAAATATAGTTGTCATTTAATCTCTTGTGGGAGGTCAGTGCTTGCACTTACTTCAGGCTAATTAGCGCAGGATTAATGGATCATCTCTCCCGTATCCAAATAAGCACTGCAAACTTTGATTGCCCTTGATGATTCACACTTGTCGAGATAGCTGTAGCTTTTTGAGGTGCTGACTGCTCCCTGTGAGCAGTTCAACTGTGCTCCTGGCCTGGTGGCAATTACTTATGCAGGTGCAGAGGCAGCAATGCATCGTGTGGGACGTCTGCACCCAAACAGCCACAGTGCTGCAGCAGCTTTGGCACGGATGTGTCAGTGGGCTCCAGCTGCTCTGAGCCATTCTGCTGCCAGCCGTTCTGAGGTCGGTGCCCTCGGGTGGAATTTCAGTGTGATGGCCATCGCTTGGCTTATAAACCCGAGTGCAGGAGGCTCCTTTCATTTGGTCTTAGCTTTAGTTCAGGATTGTGTTAAGCTTATTGTTGCACACTGAGGTGTACCCAAATATGAGTTTCATCCTCCTACGGCTTATCTGCTTCTCTTCTCTTCTGGTATAAGCTCTGAGCCCTTGATTTAAATGGATACTGGCAGCTTGACACTTTTGATACTGAACTTGCCCTTAGTTTTATTGTTACTTCATTGCTGCTCTTTTACTCTGCTTTGCTGCTCAAGAACAGAGGGAAGAAACACTGATCACGCTGCGTGCTGGCAGATACAGACAAAAGCCATGAAAAGATCAACTCTGCTTTAAATGCAGTGTGGGTTGTGATAGATTGAACAACAACAGAAAGTGTTTAATCTTGTTAATATGGTATCTCAGATCTTAACACTTCGAGGAATTTACCTGAAGCCTTACCCAGTGACCAGCTTGCAGGGAGTGCCTTTTTAAGCCTCTCCTGATTTCTTCCTTTGAACTCCTTCTGCAGCCCAAATTACCTTTGCCCAAATAAATTACCTTCTCCACACGTGTTAGGAGTCTGTACCTGTCTGTATGCTTGCTCCATTGCTCTTCAGAAGAAAGCCTAAGCCATACCTCATTCCTTTCATTGTGTTAGAACTTGCAATCGGGTGGAATTCTGCTCCAGGGGAGAAGTGTTTCATTGTTAATAGAAGCGATGTGTTCATGATGTGAGGGAAACAACCCAACTGGTTTTTTAGCCTGGATCCAATGTGGAGATATGTCTTAAGTTTGGATTAGAGTAAAAGATCTACCTTACTCATTTCTAGATTACAGCAACTTTCAGGTAGAAATTGGGAATGTATTTCATCTGAAGTTTAAGCCCATAATGAAAAGGTGTGGCTTTTGGCTGGTTCTAGAAATGATGTTAGTAGTACAGTTATCTTTCCTTATATAAGAATAGATAATATATAAATGTGTACGTTCCATCTGGGGACTCTGTCGAGTTCATAAACCACAGTTTTGGATAAATGTCACTACAATTCAGAGAGTGAATTGTGGCATTAACCTACACACATGTGCTTTAGGGAGCACGTTTTTCACTTGGAAGTTGAGAGCTGCTGGGAGGCCGTGGGCCGCTTGGAATGCTCCATCTGCAGGTGGAGGAGCTCTTTAAGGTTCCTTTCCACCGTGCCAGAAGGACGTCAGCTGAATACACCTGAAAAGATGCTGCACTGAGTGATAGTTCTCTTCTGTATTTGACTTTGCAGGGCCCCCAACAAGCCTTTTCCAGCCCCCCCGTCGCCCAGGCCTGGGAACTGTTGGGAAGCCCATCCGCCTCCTGGCCAACCATTTCCAGGTGCAGATCCCTAAGATCGACGTTTATCACTATGACGTGGATATCAAACCAGAAAAACGACCCCGAAGAGTGAACAGGTAGGATCTGCTTCATGGTCATGACACAGTTGTGTCATCTGTTATACAGAGATGTCTGTTAGCAGCTGAGGTGAGGGAGTTCTGCTCATACGTTGATAGGAGTGTTTTAGGTGTTGGTGCCTGTCAGTGGAGCCCCAGTGAAGAGCACCCCAGCTCACCCCAGGGCAGATGCTTGTATTTGCTCCTGTAGGTGAACAGTTCTTCGGATGGCGCTGCCTGTACTGTGTGCATCTTTTCTGACATCAGAGAGTTCGGACAAGTGCCTTGCATATTTATATTGACACTTCAGTGTCTGAACCTGGAGATGACTTACAACAGTCAGCAGCAGAGACTAACAGTGTGTTTTGGTGCATTGTAACTTCTCCTACCTTGATCCGTTATGAAAACATAGAAAAGGCATTTGAAACCACATCAGACCATTGCTGGATTTTCCTGTTCTCCGACCTAACCTGCTACATCCCTCTGCAGGGAGGTGGTGGATACTATGGTGAGGCACTTCAAGATGCAGATATTTGGTGACCGGCAGCCTGGATACGATGGGAAGAGGAACATGTACACTGCACACCCGTTACCCATCGGCAGGGACAGAGTGAGTGTTACTGTGAGCAGCTCAAACCTTGTGCAGGAAACTGCCAGGGTGCCATTGGAAGTGTTTTTATTGGCAGTGGGTGGTGGTGGTGTTGTTACAACGTTGTTTAGCAGTGTAATGTAATGTTATGGAAGTCTGCTGCAGTCCTTAACAAAAGCTTCTGCTTGGCTTTATCTGGAAGGTGGATATGGAGGTGACGCTTCCAGGAGAGGGGAAGGACCAGACTTTTAAAGTGTCCATTCAGTGGGTGTCAGTCGTCAGCCTTCAGTTGCTGTTGGAAGCTCTGGCAGGGCATTTGAACGAAGTTCCTGAGGATTCTGTGCAGGCCCTGGATGTAATTACCCGGCACCTTCCCTCCATGAGGTGGGTACTGGAGGTGTCTGCAGAACTGGTCAGTCTTGTCTCTGTCTTACATTTCTGTTAGCTACCTGCTGCTGCTCTGCTGTTGCCCCTTCGTACTGCAGAAGGGTTGAGGGAAGCTGTTGTGTAATTCAACGCCTGCATTACAAATCTGCACTAGAATAGGGATATTTGATCTGAACTCAAGACTTGTATCTGCTGGTCGTGTTTCCAACTGGAATTTGCTATAGGCTTTCCAACTGCTCTGCTCGGGTTTTATATGCTTGCCACGAGTTAGCTCTAAAGTTCTGGTGTGCCACAGAAGCGTGTCTCAAACACCCAACTTGAGGAAAGTCTGTGGGAAAGGGATGCTCAAATGAATTATTTCCTTTTTCAGGTATACTCCTGTGGGTCGCTCCTTCTTCTCCCCCCCTGAAGGCTATTACCACCCACTGGGGGGTGGCAGGGAGGTCTGGTTTGGCTTCCACCAGTCTGTCAGACCTGCCATGTGGAACATGATGCTCAACATTGATGGTATGTAGGCAGTTGAGTCTCATTAGTGTAATGGAGTTTGTGCTGCTTCTGAATTAAATACCCTCTTCTTTTATTGTAGTATCAGCAACTGCTTTCTATCGTGCTCAGCCTATCATTGAGTTCATGTGTGAGGTCTTGGACATTCAGAACATCAATGAACAAACCAAGCCTCTGACAGACTCCCAGCGTGTCAAGTTTACCAAAGAAATCAGAGGTAAAGGCTTGTTCTAAAGCCACTGCATTGAAATGCTGTCAATTTATTGTTGTTGTTGTGAGAATTTACGAGGCACTTGGGAAGTTGACCTTTCCTGTTTGCTCTCATCTTTCCCAAAGGTGATTCCCATGTCTGATTCTATTTAGGTGATTTTTATTTTGGGTTTCCAGGTCTGAAAGTAGAGGTTACTCACTGTGGCCAGATGAAGAGAAAATACCGAGTTTGCAATGTTACTCGTCGACCAGCCAGTCATCAGACGTAAGTATGCCAGCACTTTGTGATGAGTTTTAAGATCTTGGATCGTTTTGATTTGTTATTTGTACAAGAAAAGTTGATTCTGAAGGGGAAAGAGCTGTGTGGATTTGAAAGTGCGTTCAGCCTTAACAGGACAGAGAAGTAATGTGGATTTAGGCACCTGCTTTATTTCCATCAGAACAAGAAAATAGAAGAGTTGTCAAAGGCTATAACTTTATAAATAGCTCTGATGGATTGAAATGCTATCATTAAGGAGAAATCCAGAAGCTAAGGAAAATAATTGTTTTAAGCATTTCTACTCTGGATTAACTTTCCGCTCTTCTTTTCCCCTTTCAAGATCTGAAACAACAACAACAAACTAACCAGAGCAAATATCCTTTGTAGGTTTCCCCTGCAGTTGGAAAACGGGCAGGCTATGGAGTGTACAGTAGCTCAGTATTTTAAGCAGAAGTACAGTCTGCAGCTAAAATATCCTCATCTTCCCTGTCTGCAAGTAGGACAGGAGCAGAAACACACATACCTACCGCTTGAGGTGAGGACCTGACTTGCTCTTGCATTGTGTTGTCCTTTGTTAAATGCTGTGGTGCCACTTTCCACTGTTCCTGTGCAGGTGTGTAACATCGTGGCAGGCCAGAGGTGCATCAAGAAGCTCACAGACAATCAGACATCAACCATGATAAAAGCGACTGCGAGATCGGCGCCGGACCGGCAGGAAGAAATCAGCAGACTCGTAAGTGCAGCTTTGAGCTGACAGCCTGCGTCTGTGAGCGTGACTTTGAGAAGCACTGGTGCATATGTAATGATAACCAGATGAGCCCAGAATTGCAGAAGATCAAAAACTCTGACTTCTGTAAAGTAAATCCTTTTAAACAGAAAAGCTGTTGCAAAGAAGACAGAGCCAGCTGAAACGCTAGGTGCAGTTACACAGATACTTCTCTTGTCACCAGGTGAAAAGTAACAGTATGGTTGGTGGACCTGATCCATATCTGAAGGAGTTTGGTATTGTTGTCCATAATGAAATGACTGAGTTGACAGGCAGAGTTTTGCCAGCGCCAATGCTGCAATATGGAGGCAGGGTGAGTCTTCCAGGTCTTGTGAAATACCTTGTTCTGAGGGTGCTGAAATTCATTAAAGGTTCCATGTTATCTTCTCACAAGGACTGCTTTTGTATGAACTCTGGTTGGCTGTAGACAAAACCAGGCAGCATTTTATTTTTAATTTGCCTTTGGTTTTTACCTAGAACAAGACTGTGGCCACACCAAACCAAGGTGTGTGGGACATGAGAGGGAAACAGTTCTATGCTGGCATTGAGATTAAAGTTTGGGCTGTTGCCTGTTTTGCTCCTCAAAAACAATGCAGGGAAGACTTACTAAAGTAAGTATTTTCCTCTTTATTCAGGATACCTGTTTCAGGGTTTATTTTCCTCATATTTTTGAAAGATGATATGCAGTGTAAGTTAATGATGCATCTAACAGTAAAAAGAGGAGATGATAGTTCTGCAGCGCCTTAAATGTGTGCTGCTTGGGAGGAGGCTTAAACAAAGTTCATAACTGAATTGGCTGGCCAGGAGAGCAGCAATTCCCTTACCACTGAGGTTACATTTCAGGTTGTGGAGACTGCATTCAGATTTTGTCTAATGCTGTTTTAACAGAGAACTGATGGTGATCTTTTATTCTGAAATCTGAACTACTTGTAATTGATAGAATGTGATTAGTAGAATTAACAGGAAAGTGGAAGGTGGTGAAAAGACCCGGCTGCATCCACTTGTGTTTTATTCACAGGAGTTTTACAGACCAGCTGCGTAAGATCTCCAAGGACGCAGGGATGCCGATCCAGGGCCAGCCCTGTTTCTGTAAATATGCCCAGGGTGCAGACAGTGTGGAGCCCATGTTTAAACATCTAAAACTGACTTATGTTGGCCTGCAGCTGATCGTGGTGATTCTACCCGGCAAGACACCCGTGTATGGTATGTAGAAGCTGTGAAGTGTCAAGGAGTTGCGTGGCAAGCGGGCATCTCATCATGCATTCATTGGTAGGAGGGAGACAAAGCAGGCAATGCCTTTTGTATTGTATATACAATGCTCTAATTGTATTTTGGAGATTGGATTATCAGTCCTCAGTGGGGTTGAATCAGTAGTTTAGAGTTGGAAGAGACCTTTGAAGGTCCAGCTCCCCTGCAGTGAGCAGCAGCATCCATAGTTCAGTCAGGTTGCTCAGACCATGGCCCTGAACGTCCCCGGGGCAGGGCGTCCACCACACCTCTGGGCAGCGTGCTCCAGTGCCTCACCACACTCAGCATAGGAGAACCTTCCTCGTATCCAACCTAAATCTCCCCTCTTTAAATCTGAAACCGTTTTCCCTTGTCCTCTCACCACACGCCCTTTGGAACGGTACAAAGTGCTTGTGCATTCCTGAAGAGCAGGCTGAGACTTTGTCAGCGAGCCCTTAAGGGTTTGACCCAATGTGACACCTGGGGAAAAATAAGAGGAAAATGGTGGAACTGATGGCTTCGTGTAACTGGATCCATTGTCCTGTTTTCTGTCCCAGCTGAAGTAAAGCGGGTTGGTGACACTCTTCTTGGCATGGCCACTCAGTGCGTTCAGGTAAAGAACGTGGTGAAAACCTCACCACAAACGCTGTCCAACCTGTGTCTGAAAATAAATGCAAAGCTCGGAGGAATCAACAATGTGCTCGTACCTCATCAAAGGTAAGATGAGATTTAGTGCTTTCCTTGAAGTCTGAATTATCAAACAAAATTCTGGCAGTCTGTTTTGCTGCCTTTCAAAATAATGAGTACATTAGAAATACCTGCAGACTGAAGAGGGCATTTTCTTGCCTTTTCCTACCTTCAGTCTGCGTTTTTCTCTCACCACTTCCATGGCCATACTGTATTTCCTTCCAAACTGGAAGAGGAGTGAGACGTTGAGGTGTGGTAAATGCTTGTGAGTTTGTCTGCCTTTGATCCTTCTTTTTTTGCTTTCGCATTCTGTTTTGTCTGGAATAGATTGAGGCAGACACCTTCATCTTTAAAGACCTGGAATGGTTCTTGGATATGCCTTCCTTGGTTGTCTTTTTCTCCTTCCTCATCCCCCTTCTTTACGTTATTATTAAATAAACCCCAATCGTATCAAACAGGCCCTCAGTGTTCCAGCAGCCCGTGATCTTCCTGGGAGCAGATGTCACTCACCCTCCTGCTGGGGATGGAAAGAAGCCTTCCATAGCTGCTGTGGTGGGCAGCATGGACGGCCATCCCAGCCGGTACTGCGCCACGGTGCGGGTGCAGACCTCCCGTCAGGAGACCTCGCAGGAGCTGCTGTACAGCCAGGAGGTGATCCAGGACCTGACAAACATGGTGCGGGAGCTGCTGATACAGTTCTACAAGTCCACGCGTTTCAAGCCGACGAGAATCATTTACTACAGAGGAGGAGTGTCAGAAGGGCAGATGAAGCAGGTACTGTCTGATGATTTCTCGGTGCCTGTGAAGGGGTTGGCCTTGATGCTGCATGTGTGGGATGCAGTTTGCAGTTACGTTTTGTTTTCCTGCCTAGACAGAAGTTAAAGTTATCTTGGCTGATTGTGCTCCGTGTGAAGTGGCATTTATATCTGGAAGGAAAAATACTGCGTGTACTAATTGTTACATCTTCTGTGTCCAGGTAGCTTGGCCAGAACTTATAGCAATCCGAAAGGCCTGTATTAGTTTGGAAGAAGACTACAGACCAGGAATAACCTACATTGTTGTGCAGAAAAGGCATCACACCAGGCTGTTCTGTGCTGACAAAACTGAAAGGGCAAGTATTGTTGGGTTCTTCAGTAAGGAGGTGATGGGGATGTGAATGGGAACGTAGCTGTTTGGCTGATGGGGTGGAATCCATCTCACCCACTGGCAGTGAACTGATTTGTACAAACAGAAGCAGTTCTGTGCTGGAGCAGGCTTTTCTGTGAGACCAAAATAGCTGGTTCCTCCTGCTTTTTACTGCTCCACATCAGACAGTTTGTTCCCAGCCCCTTTTGGAGTGAGCACACTCAGTATCTCTGGAGCTGTAACCTGATTTTTGTAGTCTTTTGATTCCCAACACGAGCTCATTGCTCAGTCAGTTGTCTGTCCTGTTTTAGATGCATCTGTAAGGTTTGCCTGTGTCACAAATCCATGAGCCAACTAAGGAACCTTTTTTAGGAAATGTCTTCATCTTGTGTTTGCTAGAAGAAGATGCATCTGTGGGGTGTGATTGCAAACAAGGGCGTGAAGCCTGTTTCAGAAAGCCTGCATCTTTTCATATTCTAAAATACTTTATTCCACTCTGCAATTTTAATGGTGCTGGCAAGAATTTCATTTTTCTCTGGTCGTGCACCAACTGGATTTGGCGAAGTTCCTAACAATGAACCCACAGAGAACATTTTCATTCCTCCTATGTAAGTTACCTAAATTTCCCCACATCTTTCAGCTATAAATTCTCAGCCAGCTGTGAGTAGCACCTACCTGAGGAGGTATTTTTGGATCACTTCTTAAGGAAGGAAAAAAAAAAAACCAACCAACCGAAAAACCCACGGGCTAATAATGAACTTTCCACATTAGGTGGGTAAGAGTGGCAACGTACCAGCGGGCACCACTGTGGACAGCACCATCACGCATCCCTCTGAATTTGACTTTTACCTCTGCAGCCACGCGGGAATTCAGGTAATGCTGCAGCTCTGCTGTGCTCAGGCTGTGGGGCTGAATCCTGACTGCTGTCCTGATGAGTTGATGTTGCTTTCATTTCTAGTTTGGCACATGTAGAGTTGCAGCAGTTCAGTGAGTGCCTGCTTGGCGCTTGCACTTAATTACTGCTAGAAGGAGCAGCGTCCAGATACCTCCTGTGATTTTGCTGGTGCTCTCTGGCTGAACTGTCATCTCTTCTCCACAGGGAACCAGCCGGCCCTCGCACTACCAGGTCCTGTGGGATGACAACTGTTTCACTGCAGATGAGCTACAGCTGCTGACCTATCAGCTGTGTCACACGTACGTGCGCTGTACGCGATCAGTCTCTATTCCAGCACCTGCATACTATGCCAGACTGGTGGCATTTAGGGCTAGGTACCATCTTGTGGACAAGGATCACGACAGGTAAGGGGCTGCACCTCGCCGTCTCGGTAGCCAGACAGTGGACCTGAATCACAGGCTCAGCTGCTCACGGTTCTCTGTATGTGTCTGCATTTTTACAGTGCTGAAGGCAGCCACGTGTCAGGACAGAGCAATGGCCGTGATCCTCAGGCTCTGGCAAAGGCAGTGCAGATCCACCACGATACTCAACATACCATGTATTTTGCTTGAGGGCGTTTGGGAAGATGAGGCAAAGCCAACAACTCGTTCAGTCCTGACGTGTTTTCAATGCCTACTGCTCTAGCTAGGGCCCTTTCTTTCAGACTGCCCACTACCAGCAGCTCTGAACGGTCGCACTGAATCTGGACTGCAAACAATGTCTGATGCACCGACACAATTGAGCCATTCGTTCCGTTCTTTTACGTAATAGAAATTCACAGACTGTCTTTTCTGATGCATTGGACTGAATTTTTACCTCAAAGCGCAAAAGGCCGATCACCCCGTTTTTAAAGGACTTGGCACGAAAGGTTTCTATGGAATATTTTGCTAGCGATGGTCTTTAGGTTCCCTTCTCACCCCATGAGTTGATGGTGACGACTGATTCTCCGTCCTCACGCGCTGCTTAGTGACTGCGTAGTATGGCGAAACTCCTCCAGTTCGATGTCATTGTTCTCTTGTGTGGGGCCATAGATTTTTTTAATGGAGATTTTAGACTTCACTACTGTAAATGCCTTTTAACAGACGTAACTTTCACAGGTCTTGCAGTTTTCGTCGGTTTTACTAATGACCTTTTTAACCTGCAGACTCGGGCTGCAAAGCAATTGCACTATTCTGCCAGTCCAGACCGGTGGTTCCTGCTCTGTGAATGTGTGACGTACCCAGGTGGTGATGCCTGTCAGCAGGTTTTCATTGTAACGGCTACCAGTAACACTGCCCTGGTCTCATAACAAACACTGAACCATCGTTTTCTCCCCTCTAAAAAAACAACAACAACAAAAAAAAGGATTTAAAAAAAAAAAAAAGCAAAAAAAAAAAAAAGAGAAAAAAAAAAAAAAAGCAAAAAAAAAAATTAGCTTTTAGATATTTTGCAGACTTTTACAAAAGTGCCCACTTTATGCTGCTGTGTGGTTTGATAAATCAAAGTGATTTTAACACTTTTTTCTCGTAGGAGGTCGAACTTTGGCAATAAATATTTGTTTTCTAAGCCCCCCCCCCCCCCCCCCCACCGGTGTAATTTTCTAGCTGAGGGTTGTGCATGAGTGACCCCACGTTCTCGTGTCGTTTTCTGAGCACACAATTTGGCAGATTCTGAAAACTGATGAGAAAAGACGCACTTCCATGCTTTTGTTTTCCTTGAAGAGTTCTTTTGAACTGCTTTATATCCACTGTTGGTGTCCTGTCCGCAGCTTTTTGTGTAGGTTTGGAGCTGGGTGTTACGCGTAGGAAAGGCTCGCCAACCTGGGCAGTGCGCCGTGTTGTGTGACAGGCAACCTGAGGACTCGTACCAGCATTTTAAACTTCTTCCCCTGGGATTCTAGGTTGCACACACAACTGCATTCAGCAGCACGATTAATCACCCCAAGTCTCGTTATTCCGCTTCCGTCCCAGCCTGTAGAAATTAGGGTTGTAAAATCTGCTTGGCTTTGCTCAGCTGCAGTGTGTCGTGAAGAAGAGGGGCTTGGTTTTGCCTTTGGGATCCGTAAAGGTAGAGCGTGAAGAGTAGGTTCCTCTTCAGCGTTAATTAGCGTTAATTAGCACAGATTAACAGCGTGCTCCTAAGCTGAGTAGAGCTGGCGCCGCTCCTTGGATCGCAGTGTGAGAAGCCCAGCCATTGCACTGTGGTCTCTGATGCTTGCGTGGGGTTTGCTGCTAAGTTGTCTGCTGTTCCAAAGCTGAGGAACCGGCCCCTCAGATCAGCAATAGGAAATGCTGTTTCCTTCGGTCTTTAAGCTTGTAAATAAATGGAAGTTTACATTTCTAAATGCTGGTTGTTCTTCAGTTGTACCACAGTACACTGAACGTAGTCTTCAAACGGTTCTGTAACCTTCTTTCAGATAGGATGTCTCATTCAATTAAGTTTAAACTTCTTTTCTGTTCATATGGGACTGAAGCAAACTCTGCTCCTGGCACGTGTAGTCAATGAGTTTAGGTTGGAAAAAGATGCATTTTTTGTTTGTTTTTTGCTTTTATTTTTAAAGAATACCTCACTTGTGTAATAAAATCAGGACATGTGGGTGGGAGACTGACCGCTGCTCCAGCTAGATGGCTGCTTTCTCAGTACTCGTTCAGGGAGAATACCAAAAAAAAACCCCCTTTTTTGGAATGAACTCTGACTGACCCAACACACGTGGAGAACTTTGGCACCTTGGAAAGAAGCTGAGCGCCCTTTTTGAGTTCTAGGATCAAAGACGGCTGTTTGGGTTTGTGCACTAGGCAGGAAGGGGGCTGGTTTCATCGAGGGTGCGTGAGGTGTATGGAGTTTTACCACCAGGTGGTTTGTTGTCCAGTGCCAAGCGCTCCCAGTTCGGATGGAGCCAAGCGAGAGCCTCTCTTCTGTTTGCCTGTGACTGCACTGGGCGTTTGAGCTCAGGCAGTGCAGGTTGCTGGGGATTCCCATCCCTGGAGGTGCTGTGGATGGGGGCCCTGGGCAGCCTGAGCTGGGGGCAGCGGCCCGTGGCAGGGGTGGGGGCTGGGGGGCCCGAAGGCCCCATCCAACCCAACCGTTCTGTGATGCTGTGTCAGATCTCAGCTGGCCTTGGGAAGCACAGCGAGAAGCCAAACTCAGCCTGGTGTTAAAACACCCCTGCAAAGAAAAGGAAAAGACAAAAGGATTCTGCTAAGGGTGCAGTGCTGTCACTTGGAGCAGGGAGCGCTGAAGTTCAGGACTGCTGCTTGGTGATGAGATCCAAGTTTGGCAATACTGTCCTATGCAGGTCTGAAAGCTGAGTCTGGAGGTTGGGCTTGGTGATCTGAGTTGTGATGCATGTGTCAATCAATGGGAAGATGTGCATTCTGTAGGTGTAGTTTTAAGGTGTTTTTGTTTCGTTTTTGTTCTTTTTATAAATAAAGCCTGTTGGCCACTGTTTAGCTATGTGGTGTGGAGGATTTTAAATGTAGCAAAGTTTAAAGAGTTGGGGAAGGGGATGGTTGATATTTAATACAAAAAAAAAAAAAAAAGGGGGGGGGGGGGAGGCAGAAATCCCATGTTGAAACCAGTTCTGCTTGCTTTGTGAACAGCTGAATTCTGAACAAGCTCTGGCAGTCGCTCGTTAGCCTGTCTGCACCATTCCTACAGCCTGGCTTCTCCCTCGTTGCTGTGAGCTGCATCCAGAGGGCATTCAGAGGTGCTGACATCAGGCACGTTGCTTCCTGCAGCGCTTCCCTTGTCCAGGCGCAGTGTCAGAGTTGTTCACCCTGTACCAACAGCTTTGCTCTTCACTTGGTGAAGGCACGTTTGTTCAGATGGCGTTCAACAGAACCTACCCCCAAACTACCTTTGTGGATGTGCTGTAGGATTTTTCTTGCTCAATAGCAAGGGAGTAAGCTCTGCTTTCATTTTAAGAAGGCGGGCTTTGGAGGGCATTGTATCAATACTGTTTCAACTGCAAGGTTTTTTCCTTGTGCATTTGAGGAAAGATCTTGTGATATCACTTACAGGTTTTCTTATACCTTGCTATTGGCGTTTTCATATTTCTATGTCTAGAGGCTGAAACTTCAGTGTAAAATGTTTGCATTTGTTCCTTTTGACCTACGATGTACTTTTCGTTTCTATATTGTTAGACTCGTAATGTTCAAACTGGTATTTTATTAACTTTGGGCTGGGTGTTTGTCTATAGCAATACGAGGTACTCCTTTGAAGCTGTTCTGGGTGGGATAGCGGCCCCATGTTGCGATGAGATGCTGGTTGTGTACAATTTGCAATGTATTATTATTATTATTATTTTTTTTTTTTAGCCTGCAGGGATATTTTGTGTTCATGTGTCCCATGATAAAATGAAAAATAAAAAGAAAAAAGAAATGGGCATTCCTGTGCCAAGTGTTGCTTTTCCTTTCTGTTCAATAACCGCAGTGTTCAGTGAGCAACCCATAGCTGTGCCTGTAAGCAAATGTCTGACATTATTTAGCTTGGAATTCCAACTCGTGCGTGTTGTGCACACAAAAATCTTACTTGTGATGTGCTGGGATGTGGCAAGCAGTAGAAGCAGACATGGGTCACACCTGCAGCTGCACGAAAGGAGGATCTGAATTCAGTTTCCTGAAGCTGTGCTGATCAGAGAGGAGATGTTCAGAGTGGATGAAGTTTTGAGTGGCTGCAGGAATGCTATAATGATGCCTGGAGAAAATGCAGTGTCAGAAGAGTCCATGTACCTGGAGGAATTACGCCACGTCCAGAGTCCCAAACGAGCAAAGGAAAGAGCTGCTTCCTTCTTCATCTTTTCTATTTCAGGTGAGGGTTTGTTGTTTCTTCAGAAAACTCACAACTGTTTCGGTGAGGACAAAGCAAGCTTTTGGCTGAGGATGAAATGACAGCTCTAAATGAAGCGGGGCCACGTCAGCGCTTAAAATAACCTTCATCTGCAGCAAATCTGCACTTCCCCCTCCATTTATTTCCTTTTCTCGCAGCAGGGTTGAATTTCAGCACTGAGATTGTTCACCTTCAGGCAAACGCAAGCAGTTCAGAAATAGGGGACAGCTTCATCCCTACTGCCTTTCCAAGATGAGTCGCAGGTTAAGAGCGGGGCTGCAGCTACAGAATGCCTTTAAGGTTGAGCTGGGAAGGAAATGGAAACGTCCAGCAGCCGAGGGACAGTGAAGAAGCTGAGGAGGCACTGGGCTGCAGCCTGTGGTTAGTGAGGGTTCAGATGGGCAGAGACCTCCTCTCCCTTCATCACATTCTCCTTCGTAGAACCACAGAACGGCCTGGCTTGAAAAAGACCTCAAAGACCATCTGGTTTCGACCCCCTGCTGTGGGCAGGGTCACCAAGCAGCAGAGCCGCATCCAGCCTGGCCTCGTCAGCTGCCCCTGCTGCTCAGGGAGGCGCTGCAGCTCCCGGTTTGACGATGCCACGCGTCGGTGGCAATTCTTTAAGTCTGGGGGTGAAGCAGTGCGCAAATCCCACCTCGTGCTCCTCACTGCAGGCTCACCGTGTTCCCAGCGCGGGGTTTGTGAGCTCAGAGTCTGACAGCTGCAAGCAGGAACAGCTCTGCTTTGAGTTCAGCTTTCACTGCGCTCTGCAGGGTGCCGGCAGTGCAGGTGAGGCGCAGCCTGAGCATCCACAGCGCGTGCAGAGCTGCCGAGTGCTGCAGGGTGCTGACACTGCTGCGGGACCCAGGCGTGGGCCTGGCAGGTGGGCAGGCTGCAGCATGGCCATACAGCACTGCATTGCATTGCACCACATTGCACTGCACTGCATTGCACTGCACCACATTGCACAGCACTGCATTGCACTGCACTGTATTGCACTGCAGGGCACTGCACTGCACCACATTGCACTGCTCTGCACTGTATTGCACTGCAGAGCACTGCATTGCACTGCACCACATTGCACAGCACTGTATTGCACTGCACTGTATTGCACTGCAGAGCACTGCATTGCACTGCACCACATTGCACTGCACTGTATTGCACTGCAGAGCACTGCATTGCACTGCACCACATTGCACTGCACTGTATTGCACTGCAGAGCACTGTATTGCACTGCAGGGCACTGCATTGCACTGCACCACATTGCACTGCTCTGCACTGTATTGCACTGCAGAGCACTGCATTGCACTGCACCACATTGCACTGCTCTGCACTGTATTGCACTGCAGAGCACTGCATTGCACTGCACCACATTGCACAGCACTGTATTGCACTGCACTGTATTGCACTGCAGAGCACTGCATTGCACTGCACCACATTGCACTGCACTGTATTGCACTGCACTGTATTGCACTGCAGAGCACTGCATTGCACTGCACAGCACAGCGCTGCACTCCGTGCCTCCTGCGCCCATCGCTGAGCAGCTCCGGCTGCTCCAGCAGCGCTGACTCGCACGCAGAGCCGTGAGCCGCCTCGGCCGCGTCGTTCCGTGAAGCAAACGCTTCCATTTTTGCGGCCTCCTTCCACGACCTCACACGGTAACAACGAAGGTTAAAAACCCGATTTTGTGTTGCGCTGACCCAACGCTCCCGGGGTCGCCGCTTTACTCGAGCCGTGCCGCGCCATCGCTCCTCAGCCCCACGCGGGGACGGCGCGGAGCCAAGGCGCCTTTCGGGCCACGGCGGTTCCGCCCGCGGTTCCCTTCGCCCCTCACACCGCCACCGGCGGCTCCGCGCCTCCCGCCCGTTACAGCGCGGCGGCCGATCCAAGATGGCGGCGGCGGCGGAGCTGCGGGGCGCCGCCTTTGTTGGGCGCGGGGCCGGGCGGCGGCGGCGCGTGCGCGCTGGGGCGCAGCGTGAGGCGGCTGCGGCGGTGCGGCACCGGCCCCGGCCCCGCGCCCCGGCCCCGCCCTGCCCGCGGCCCGGCTCGGAGCGGCGCCCGCGTGGATGGGATGGAAGCGGGACCTTCGGGAGCAGGTGGGGGAGCGGGGCGCCGCGCGGCGCTTCCGTCGGGGTGCGGCGGGGAGGGAGCGCGGCCTACGGCGGGGGCCGCGGGGGGGGGGGGGGGGCCGCGCCGGTTCCCGGGCCCGGAACGGGGGATGCGGGGGGGATGCGGGGCGCGGGCATCGAGCGCGGGGATCCGCGGGGCTCCGCCCGGCCCGCTGCGCTCCCGGCGCCGCGCTGCTGTGCGATCCGGGCTCGGCGCGCCCCGCCGCCGTCGCGTTGGCAGCTGAGCCGGGCGGGGGGCCGTGTGGGGCCGTGTCACAACCGGCTGTATCGCATCTCGTATCATCTCGTCATCTCATATCGTAGTAATATAATATCGTCCCATCTCATCTCATACAATCATCTCATATCGTGATCATATCATATCGTCCCGTCCCGTCCGTCCCGGGCAGCGGCCCGCGGCGCCGTGCAGATGCCGATATCCTCGTTGCCGGAGCTTTGGGGCCGGTTTTTTTTGTCGGAGCGCCGCACCCCGCTGTGTGCGGGAGGCACGGAGCGCCGCTCGGCCTCAAATCCAGGCCTGCGGGATTCGGGCTGTCATTAAAACCCGCTGGGAAGGGCCGTGGCCGCGCAGCCCCCGGGCGGGGAGCGCCGCTTTGGGCTTCGGGCTCGGTTTGCCGTAAGGATTTGCCGTAAGGATTTGTCCTTTCCTGCCCCAATGTGGCGCTGGGAGCTCAGCTCCATTACGGCTCCGCAGCCGCGGGTCGGTGTGAGGCAGGGAGCTCCAGCCCAGCGCCGTGCCTCAGCATCCCGTGTGCGTGCTGTGAGCCCGCTGTCGGCCCAGCTGTGTGCACCGGGATCGTGGAGCACGCGGAGCAGAGGAGTGCGTGGAAGGCGGCTCTGAAGCCAAACTTGGTTTTCCCCCCAACTTTCCGCGCTCTTTATCCTTCGCAAGTTTCCTGAACGCTCGTAGTCTTAACCGTTGTCTTCCTGTGCAAAGCCTTGCAGAAAACCCGGTGCTGTTCCGTCTGTCGGATCTCTTTATCTTCAGGAAACGTGCAATCACATGAGGGTGCTTCTAGGACAGGATTATACCGAGACACAAAGCCGGGAGCAGCACCTTGCCTGGAGACTGAGCACATGTGGTTTCTCCCTGAATGCTTTCTGTAGTCCGCCTCTAAAGCTAGCAAAGAACAGAACGGAGACAAATGATCGAAATGGCCGATGTTGGAAGGAGGACAAATGGGCAGAAAGGCACTGCTTTTCAGCAGGGTGGCATCGGGGTCGGTAACAGCTGTGTGTGGGTTTTAACCTCTCTTTGGGGGAAGGGTCCAGACTGTGGGGTCACTGGGGCTGCCCCACGGGCAGGAGATACCCTCACATGTGGGCACGTGAGGGCGAAGCTGTCCTCGCCTTTGTCCTGCCTCTTCCCCAGGAGCTGGAGGCTTTCTTTGTCTGTCAGCTGCACTTTCTTCTCCCTGAAAGGCTACACCAGTGTCTGTGAAACTCTCCTGGAACAGACGGGAGAGATGTTATCTTCTGCCCTTTCTAGGCGCTGTTAGCAGAGACCCTGGGGCTGTGGTCGTGGATGAGTGGAGGAGAGCCTGAAGAGCAGTGCTGGCTGCCAGGCCCCGGCCCTTTGCTGCAGACACAAATGTGTGCGTTCCCAGCTCTCTGTTCTCTGCCGGCTGCTGTGTGCTGCTCCACATGGCAGGCGGACAGCCAGGTTAGCAGCCTGCAAGGCTGTAGTTGGGTTTTTCCCAATCTGGGATGCAGAAGTGTTGGCCCTGGTGAGCCTCTGCTCCGGGGTTGGATCCCCGACTTGCTGTGTTTGGAGGAAGTTTGGCTGTTGTGGGGTCAGATTGTTTGTCAGACCCCTTCAGAGGGACCAGGAGTGGATGTGGGGCTGCTTCAGCAGGCAGCCCTTGTGGGTTTCATGCCACTGATGCACTGAGCTGTGCCTGTGCTGGTTCACAGCCCTTATTAACAGCTGTGCAGACAGAAACAGCCTCGCCTCTTAATGAGAGCTGTGATGGAGTTGGAAACGTTGCTGCTGTTCTGTTAGGATCTGCTGTAGCATCACTAGGTTCCCTTTCTGCATGTGGGCATCTCAGATGACCGACTCCTAGAAAATAAAGCATAAAAGGCCTTGGAAAGTGTTTATAATCTGAAACGCAGCTTTTAGTTGAACAGGGAAGCACAGCATGCAGAGTTGGCTGTTTGCTCCCATGCTGCAGAATTGCACACTGTGGAGCAGGCAGGGTTGGCACGAGGGAGGCCTGCAGCTGGCCCGGTGCTGGGGGAGGTTTCTCACTTGATGCTTTCAGGTTTGTTGCCAGGGATTTCCAAGCTGGAGTTTGATGTGGTGTAACTTTGCTACACGAGATGCTCGATGCAGGCAGTGCTAGGAGTTAAACTGCGCTTGAACCTGGCGGTGCTCGGAGTGCCGGGGCTGTGGGCATCTGGGTGTGCAGGGATTAAATCCAGAGTGCTTCTGGAAGCCTGGCTTCGTGGGATGGTGTCTGGCACTGCTTCCTTAGGGCTGCTGCTTTGGAAGCGTGGGGTGCATCTAAGGAGGTCAAATGGAGCAACTTGGCTCTTGGGAGAGCGCTTAACACTGGGTAATAGGGAGCAACAGGGAAACTCCTTCCATTTTAAAAAAGGGGAGGAAAGAAACGAAGGGAAGGAAAGCCTGAAGCACCCAGAAACCTCATTGTTTTGTGTGCAGCCTTTTCAGAAACAAAAAGGCTGATTTATGGCTGGCTCTTTAGGGGCAGCAGATGACAGATGTTATTATTTGGAGCCCATTCCACCGCAAGGGGAGAGCTGGCCGTGGGGAGGGCAGGTGCTGGTGTTGCTGGATGGGTGCAGGTGGGGCTGTGGGATGCACTGGGGGCACAGGGCTGTCCTGACGTGGGACAGGCATCCCTGCAGCACAGCAGACGGGGCTTCTGGTGGGATTTGCTCAGCTCCTCGAAAGGCAGAAGGTCTGGCTCTCTGTGCACCGTGGCCTTGGAGCAGTGGACTTTCCTGCTGGTGCTGTTGCTTGCTGTGCCTCCTGCTGGGAGTTTTCACTTGCAGTGGTTTGTGAGGTTGGTTTAGGGTGGAAAACGGTTCAGGATGAGGCCGGGATGCGTGATGTGTGGGGGCCCAGCGTACACACGGCAGCCCTGCTGCTCTCCTCCGCTTCCCAGCTTCATCTTCGCGGTGCTGGTTGTGCAGGAGGGGCCGTCGCAGAAGTGATAAAACTTCCTTTTGTCTCGGCTCCATTGCGGCCCCTCTCCTGAATGCCGCCTTGGAGGGGATTTAAATGACATGGTAATTTCACGCCTTCCCACCGGTGCTTTGGCCCAGGCAGCTGTTGGTCAGCGGGTTGTGTTCACCGGCTGTTACCGTATCGAAACAAAGCCTCTCCCAGCGCTGCTCACCCCAGCCCGACTCACCCTGGCAGCGCCGCGCTCGCTGCCATCCCTGCCCAGCGCTGCTTGCGAGCATCCGAGGCAGCCGCTCCTGCCCGCCGCGTCCCCGGGGCACGGCTTTGTGTGCCAAAGTCTGTGATTCCTCCCAGGCTGCTGAATTTATAATGGCAGGCGGATTTTCTACCGCTCACTGGCTGCATTGTGCTGCAGGAACAACACTCGCCCTGCAGCCCCTGGCCCTCGGCGCCCTCATTTACATGACAAAGTGGGAGTCTGTGCGGCTTTGCCATGGAGAGTCGAGGTATGCGGAGAAGCCCCTGTGTCTGGAGGTGGTTGGGTCGCTCTAACGAGGCTCCTTCCACCAAACGGGGACTCCGCTGGCCCTTTTTCTGCAGATAAGTCGGCGGTGTGGGGGTTTGGCGGGGCGCTGTCAGGCACCGCTCTGCCTCCAGCACGCTGTGGCACGGCCGGGCCGTGGGGAACGATCGGTCCAACACACGGGTTCCCTTCGGGGTCTCTGTCACGTTGTTGAAATGCACAGAGCCCGTCCCACGAGGCGGTTCTGGGGCCACGGAGCTGCGTGCAGGTGCTGTGTGTTGCCTTCAGTCTCTGCTTTCAGATACAGTTCTGTCCCAGGTAGGCACTGCTGTGCCAGCTGCAAAGCCTACGAGGTAACAGCTTTTTAAAAATCCTTGGAACTCAAGGTGATTTGGAAAGGAAAAGTAACCAGCATCTTTCTTTTGCTGGAGGGGTGAAGCAGTAGTGAGCCTGGGGCTGCGCTTGGTGGGCAACTGCTTCAGCTCCTCGTGATCAAGGACCTCTGCAGTCACCAAAATGAAACCCTCTGATGCAGCACAGAAAGCAGCTTTTCCCATCCTTGGCACTGCTGCCCTCAGCTTGGTGGAGCTGTGCTCTCCAGCAGGGGTGTCCAGAGAAGTTCCACTGCATTCACAACATTCCGTGGCTTACGTTGAACTCCCGAGCCAGCTCTTGTGTTGCTTGAAGTTGGTTCCTTAATCTGTGATTCACAATCTTAATTGTGAGGGTTTATGCTCACAACGCATCTGGAGATCTCCAGGTGAAGGGAGGGCAGAGCAGAGCCATGCACCTCCTGAGGGGCCGCATGGTTTGTGCTCGAGAGGCAGAGCAGGGAGGTGGAGGCTCCATCGGTGCTGGCAAATACCTGCAGTTGATTGCTGCCTCTGCTTTAAAAACATTTCATCTCGTAGCCGGGGTGCTGGAGATCGCCAAGAAATGTTCATCATGCGGAGACATGAATCGTACTGCGAGCAGTTCATCAGCAAATCAGCTCCTGAAAACGAACTGCCTCTGCAGTGCCGCACAGCTCTTCCCTCCTGCGTTGTTCCCATCCACTCCTCTCCTCTGCCTGTGGCCCTGGGTGCATCTCAGGGCAGTCCTGATGGAGTCCTGGGGCACAGTGGCATTTCATCCACAGCAAATCTTGCAGAGATCAGGTGCAAAACTGAAAAGGACATTTGGAGTTTAAGTTGCTGATCTCGCGTTCTTCTCCTTCCAGTATTTTGAGCCCGGGATCGTAATTTGGGTTCAAGTGGAAACTGGATGAGAGTGAGGGGTGGTGAGAGCTCCGTGTGTTACGGATCCTAAATCGGAGCCGGGATGCTGTCTGGGGGCTGGCTTCGACAGTTGGCCATGCAGATGGAGTGCTCTGAATATCTGATCTGCTGCATCCCTGCCCAGCTGGCTGAAGACCTCACTGGGTTTTGAGAAACAAATAAGATGCAGACTGGGATGGATGGAGATTGGGAGAGTGGGAAGGGAGCAGGAAGGGCAGATCTTGCTTCAGAGAGCAGCGCCGTTCAGTCTCCAGCTCCAGATCTCCACCAGTAAATCTGCATAATAATTTGTAACGTGTAATAATGTGAGAAGAGCCACTGCATCCCCTTCACAGAGCCGGAGCCCACGCTGAAGTGGGGGCTGGAGGTATTTTCAGCTGCCTCCCATAATCCAGAGGGAAGGTGGCCAGGAAGCTCCCTGCACCTCCAGCTGTGCTGCTGCGAGCCGTGCAGCTTTGGGCATGGGGTGTGGGTTTGGGATGTGGCGATGCGAGGGCTGTGGGCTCCGGCTGTGTGATTTTGGGATTTCCAGCCCTGCTGACCCTTTGCTTTCTCTCCATCAGCTGCAGGCGCTTACCTGCCACCCTTGCAGCAGGTATTTCAAGCGCCGCGTCGGCCCGGGATAGGAACTGTTGGGAAGCCCATCAAGCTCTTGGCCAACTACTTTGAAGTGGACATTCCCAAGATCGACGTGTATCATTATGAAGTGGATATCAAGCCTGACAAATGCCCCCGCAGAGTCAACAGGTAAGGCAAGTATTAGAGGTTTAGGAGTTCGTTCCTTGCTTCCAGTTTCCTTGCAGTAAGTGCCTTCCTTCCTCTTCACCAGTGGAAACCAGCAGGGGGACGTTGTCTGTGCTTAGCTTTGCCCCCTCCGTGCTGAGGTGGAAAAGCAGCATTCAGTGGTGTTGGAAGCAGTTTTGGTGCCCCGTGGCCTCCAGCCCAGGTGTGCTCATGCCCAGCAAACACCTGGACACTGCCAGCTTTGGTGCCTGGAGCCCCTGTGTGCTGAAGTCTCAGCACTGCTCAACGTGTGCAGCTGGCTGAACGTTGCGAGCTGTGTTTGTGCAGCAGGGTTTGTTCCTGATAGCTTAGAAGGTCCTGAACTTAGCACACGCTCCTGCTTCTTCAAAGCAGCTGTGCAATTTTGGCAACAATCGCATCATTTAAAAATAGGAAGCCCCAGACCTTGGGCCATTGCATGGGTTTTTTTCTTTTTTTTTTTTTCCTGTTTTTTTTTTGACACCCTTTTCACTCTCCTTCCCCTCCTGCCCAAAGCAGCCTGGGTGGCTCTGTGTCTCAGAGGCCAGTGAGCAGATGCTGTAGCTGCTATTTCCTATACTCTTGGCAGCTTGTGTCCATGGAGTGCACTGCAGGTTGGCAGCTGGCTGCTGCATGCTGTGTAAACTTGTTCTGCTGAAACTGATTTAACAAGCTGTGGGGCAAGGCACGTAGGTGTTGTGTGGGTGCTCTCTTGCCTTGGGAAGGACCTGGCTCTGCCATTCCTTGGCCTGCAGCACTGCAGTGAGAGCCCAGAGGTGCCTCAGATGGAGAAGCTCAGCACCTGGCAGTCACACATCAGGCTGTGAAGAAACTGGCAAACCAAACCTCGCTCCTCTCTCCCCTGTGCCTTTCTTTCTTGCCTCTGCTTGTCCGTGTAGGGAAGTCGTGGAGTACATGGTACAGCACTTCAAACCTCAGATCTTTGGCGACCGGAAGCCAGTCTACGATGGGAAGAAAAACATTTACACTGTTACGGCCTTACCCATTGGAAATGAGAGGGTAAGAGTGGGACGGGGGATCCCCGAGCATGGGAAGAGCCAACTGAAAAATGAACCACCTCTCTTTGCGCTGTGACCGTGAAGTCTTGTGCCAGTGCCGTGATTGCTTCCCTTCCCTTCTGCACTCAGGTTGACTTTGAGGTGACAATCCCAGGAGAAGGCAAGGACAGGATATTTAAGGTCTCTATCAAATGGATGGCCATCGTGAGCTGGCGCATGCTCCACGAAGCCCTGGTGAGCGGGCAGATCCCTGTGCCTTTGGAGTCTGTCCAGGCACTGGATGTGGCCATGAGGCACCTGGCTTCCATGAGGTACGTGCACGTGGCTGGGGTGCCCCGCAGTCGCTGCCTTGCCGTGATGTGGTCGGTGCCTGTTGCTCCATGTGCTGTTTCCTCTGCTGTGCAGGTACACCCCGGTTGGCCGCTCCTTCTTCTCCCCCCCTGAAGGCTATTACCACCCCCTGGGAGGTGGCAGGGAGGTCTGGTTCGGTTTCCACCAGTCCGTCAGGCCTGCCATGTGGAAGATGATGCTCAACATTGATGGTGATGTATTTTTCATGCCAAAACGCTTTGCTCTCAAGCATGCCCAGCACAGTCACATTTGCCCACAGAAAGGAGCACAGGCTAGAACTTAGCACTGTAGGTTGGGGGCTTTTTGTTTAAGTCTGGCTGATGGGAGTCCGGTGTCCAGTGTTGAATGTGGTGGGGTGGGGGGTCAGCAGTAGGGAACTGCAGCGTTGGGGCTGGGTGTGTTTGGGGAGACCAGACCTTGCCTGCTCTTGGGTCAGGTCTGACTGTTGAAGGAGAGCAGAGAAACATCATGGTGTCTGTTCCTCAGTTTCTGCAACGGCCTTCTACAAAGCCCAGCCTGTAATTGAGTTCATGTGTGAGGTGCTGGATATCCGGAACATCGATGAACAACCGAAGCCACTGACAGACTCACAGAGAGTGCGTTTCACCAAGGAGATCAAAGGTAGAGCCTCTGGGCAGAGCTGAGGGGCCCTGCTGCAGTGTTGACCTCAGCCTGGCGCTGCTGCAGACTGGCTTTGTCAAATCAGCTTATCTCCCACCCCGGCAGCAGCAGGGAATGCAGGGTTTGCGCCTTTAAAACGCTGCCTGGGGCACTGTTGCCTCCCTTGCTGCACTTCTCAGGCATCCACAAGCATACCTGCTCTGCAAACAGCTAATTATTTAAGGAAGGTGTTCATAGTGTCAGGGGGAGATCGGGCCGAAGGGAATCATTCCCACATTTACAAGTGGTTCTGCTGTGTCTTTCTGTCTGCATCAGGTTTGAAGGTAGAGGTTACCCACTGTGGGCAGATGAAGAGGAAATACCGTGTGTGTAACGTGACCCGGCGGCCGGCCAGCCACCAGACGTAAGGAGGGTGGGAAGATGCCCTCGGAAAAATCTGAACTGTTCTCCTTTTTAGCAGCTGCCGTTCGTGTTAGGGAGAGCTGGAGGGAAAACTCCAGCCTGTGACAGCAAAAGGAGATGTGCTTTGCACTGTGCAGCAGTCTTGGGCACAGGAGCTTGCACTGCTCTGTGTCATGTGCTGTGAGAGTGGGTGGCGAGGGGAGGAGGGTGGGAGTGGAGAGGATGCTTTGTCTGGCAGAGGCACGCAGCGGAGGGCGGGAGCTGACGTGCCAGGAGCTGTCCTAGTTTTTACCTCTGAGTTTGGTTTTCTTCTTGCTTAAAATAGACGCTGCTGAAGCAGAAGCTTTGGCGGGGGATAAAGCGATCCCCTGCCTTAAAATTATTTGCATGTGCCTGGGAGGGGAGTTGGCCAAGGAGTCCTTCTGTGCCGGGGGCTGTGGGCCAAGAGCAGCCCATCCTGCTCTGGGACTGTCCTGCTCCCCATGGACCCCCGTGGGGCTGGGTGGCTCCCTCAGAGCTGGCAGAGGAGCCCTCAGTGCTGAGCTGTCTGCACGTCTGCTCCTTGTGCTTTCCCTGCCCCTATAAATGTTCAGGATCTGGTTAACCTTTGCCTGAATCCCAGCTCAACTCCCAAAGAAGGCACCAAGCACGGAAGTCCTTCGGAGTGCCATGTGGCTGTATTTATGTACCTGACAGCAGCATGCATGGCATGTCCTGTAATAAACATTTGCCCTGATTAGCTGGATTAGCGAGGAAGAGCTTTATTTAGAGATCACAGTGTTAGGCTGGGATCAGAGTATTCCTGTCTTGATTTCTGAAAATACTTCTGTTCTGCTTTTTATTTTCTTGAGCGAGAGCCTGCCAGTTCCCTCTCTTCTCAGCCAGAGTAAGGAGTGCTTGAGTTTTGGAAGTGTCTGTTTTGAGTAGGTGCATCCTTCGTGTCCTGCTTCTGCCAGGTTTCCCCTGCAGCTGGAGAGCGGTCAGACAGTGGAGTGCACAGTGGCTCAGTACTTCAAGCAGAAATACAACCTGCAGCTGAAATACCCTCACCTCCCGTGTCTCCAGGTTGGCCAAGAGCAGAAGCACACATACCTGCCCTTGGAGGTGAGTGCTGGCTTCTGCACTGTTGAGCGTTCCAGCTTTTGGGCACGGTCAGAAGCAAAAGCAGTGTGGCCTCTGGTCTTTGCTGGCAAATATTCTGCAGCTAATGGGTAATGGGTGCTAACTACTGCAATACTGACCTGGTGAGAGCTGCTGCTAAGAAGTGAAGGATGAGCCCGTGCTCATGCTGTAAAGATGCTGCTCTCCTGTAGGTTTGTCACCGGTGGTGACGCAGGGCAGGTTAGCCGTGGTCCTCACTTTTTAACACGTGGCTGCTTGCTTTCCTCTGCACACAGGTGTGTAACATCGTGGCAGGCCAGCGGTGCATCAAGAAGCTCACAGACAATCAAACATCAACCATGATAAAAGCAACGGCCAGGTCTGCCCCAGACAGGCAGGAGGAGATCAGCCGCCTGGTAAGTGCCACCATGGCAGGGGTTGGTGTTGGACTGGGGCTCTGGTGGCAGGCTGTGCTGTGTCAGCAGTGTGCCTCACTCTGGTCCTGCTGCTAAGCTGCACAGCAGGAAGCAGCTGTGGCCTGCCTAGAAGATGCTGGCGGAGTTAATAGCTTGGTTATTCTTTGACTGAATCCCCCATCCTTGGCATCTGCATGTGAGGGATGCTTGCACAGGAGAATGCAGCTCAGAGTGACAGGGAAAACTCAAATGCAGCGAATTCAGGTCCTCAGGTTCAAGCAAACTGACACAAAGGGAGGTGAACTTAAAATAGAAAAGCAAATGAGAGAGGTAGCTCCAGATGTGTGTGGAGATGTGCGTTATCAGCCTGTGGTATGGAAACTGTCTGCAGGTCTCCTTGGGACAAGCAGGGGAATGAGAAATCTGGCTCTGCCAGCAGCTGGACTGGAGCTGTGTAGCAGTGCTGTTGATACCAAACGAATGTCTCTGGGCTTTGGAAGCTGGGGATGCTTTTAATTCCTTTTGGGGCTTTTGATAACAGAATCTTGCTCTCCAAACTTTCCCATTGATGCCTTACATCTCAGGAGCCTGCTCTGCTCTCAGTTACATCAGTCAGTTCATTCAGAGCTCAGGTCCTCCACAGGTCAGTTTGGATGGCAGAGTTTGGCCTTTTGTATTCAATCGCTTCCCCTTCCCTACCAGGAGGAATTCAGCTTTGTAGAGAGCAGAACTTGAGGTGCCCTTGTTTCCTGGTCAGCTAAATGCTGCATGGCACGAAGCAGTCGATCTCATTCCTTCCCATTGGCCCTTCCTTCCCTCTGCAGATGAAGAATGCCAGCTACAACCTGGATCCATACATTCAGGAGTTTGGGATCAAGGTGAAGGATGACATGACGGAGGTGACGGGGAGGGTCCTGCCGGCGCCTATCCTGCAGTATGGAGGCAGGGTAAGCAGGGCTGTGCTGGTTGGCTGCAGTGCACAGGGATGGATGCTCTCACCGTGGGAAACACTGTTTTTGACTAAAATTTGTGCTACCTTCAGATTTATAGATCAGAGGTGGGATTTTTTTTATTGGAGCACCTCCGTGTTTTTTGCAATATGACTTTTCTGAAAGTTGTAAGCGTGAGTCATGCAGTGACAGGGAAGTGGGCTGAAAGGGAGAGGGATATTTGGGGTCAGGCTGTGGTTCTCCCACGGTCTGTGTGGTTGACACGTGGATGGGCTCTGTGTCCACACCCAGAGAGATGCCTGGTTCTCAGGACTCTCTGCTTTGTGATGCCACACGAGAGCAGCTCAGGTGAGTTTTCCATCACCTTGGAGGAGCTGAAATTCTTAACTACCCATGGCTGAGAGCCACAGTCGTCCTTGGAAGAGCAGGGAGCGGCTTTCAGCAAGCACAGCTCTTCAGGGCGTGCAGCTTGATGAGTGCAGACACAGCACGTGCATCCCAGGGACTGCCGGCGTGGGGCCGGTCCTGCTGTGCCTCGTGGCCCCTCGGCGGCAGCGCTCTGACCGTCTGTTTGCCTTGCAGAACCGAGCCATTGCAACTCCCAACCAGGGCGTGTGGGACATGCGAGGGAAGCAGTTCTACAACGGCATTGAGATCAAAGTCTGGGCGATTGCTTGCTTTGCCCCGCAGAAGCAGTGTCGAGAAGAGGTGCTGAAGTAAGGAAACGGGCAGCCCGTGAGGGTGGGAGGAGGCAGAAGGAGCTGTGCTGGCGTGCAGTGCAGCGCTGCTGTCTGCAGCCCGGGGCTGCGCTTCCCTTCCTGCTGACATTGGATCTGTGTGTGGCTGAACGGCTTGCTGGTACAAATTTGATCCAGGTTCAGGCTGGGTGTTGGGTGCTGATTCTTGTTAGTTTATCCGGAGTGCACGGCTGTTTATCCTGGCGAGGTTGGCGCCAGCACATCATCGCTGTAACACATGTGGGCTGGCAGTCTCTCTTTCCTCGCTCTGTCCTTTGCATCAGGTGTCTCGTTCTGATGCTGCCAGCCCTGAGGCCGGTGGTACTGCACTGAGCTCTTCTGACCTGTATTTCCTCAAGGGGAAGGTGGATGAGGTTGTCAGAAATATTTAGTTAAAAGTTTCTGCAATAACCCAGGAGCTCAGGATTGAATTTAATTTGGCTAATGAACTTTCTGTCCCACTTTACTCCGTGATTTACCTTGGAGAGGTTTTCCTTTGTGCTGTGACATCACTGGGTCTCTACATCCTCACATTGCCCTTTGTTATCCCCCTGTCCACTGGATTAACCAATATTTCCCCCTGGAATAAGATGCCTCTCCTCTTGTCTTCAGTGGCCAAAGCAGAAGTGTTCCTGCTGCTTTCAAGGACACACAGTGCCTTCTGGAACAGAATGCTTCCTGCATGGATTACACTAACGTGCCGTGGGTTTTTATGATATAGGAGTCTTAGGGTAGCTCTGATTTGATAGCAAAGTGACGCTGAGCAGAGAGAGTTCATGTGGTTTAGAGAGCTGTCACCTTAGTTTTGAATTCTGGTGGGATCCCAAGTTTCTCCTGACCAAGAGTGGAAGCACTGAGGTGAGCGTTCTGCGTGGCTCTCTGGCTGTGTTTAACAGTGGCATTTGGGATGGGTTGGAGCAGCTCAAAGCCTCTCTGTCTGCGGTAACTGTGTGCAGGTGGGAGTAGCACTGCACTCCCCTTATCACCCCTTCAGGATAGGCTCTTCCACTGGCAGAGCTGGGAGCTCCCTGCATCACATTTATCCTTGGCAATCCTTGGAAATCTATCTTGGTAGTGTAGCTGACCTTGCGTGCAGCAGAGCGCTTTGGTTTGATAAGTGAAGGCTGCTCTTGGCTTTGCAAATCACCTGGAAATCAACCTTTCCCAGAGAACAGGTCTGCTCCCCTTCTCCTCATTTCTAAATAGGAATAGCTTACAGCTCCTTCGGTCCTCAGGAAAAGTCTTTACTGTGGGTAAGAGAGCACTAAGAGAGGATGGCCAGGCCGGGGCCGCTCAGCTCTAACACGTGTTGGACTTCTGCTGGCATTCGCCATGTGGGCTGATTTTGGGCTGCTTTTTCTCTCCTCTCGGGCACAGGAACTTTACAGACCAGCTGCGTAAGATCTCCAAGGACGCAGGGATGCCGATCCAGGGCCAGCCCTGTTTCTGTAAATATGCCCAGGGTGCAGACAGTGTGGAGCCCATGTTTCGGCACCTCAAGAACACCTATTCAGGGCTTCAGCTCATCATTGTCATCCTGCCAGGAAAAACACCAGTGTACGGTGCGTCTTGGGCCGGGGCGGGCGGGGAGAAGTGAAGGGTTTTGCTCTGGTTCAGGAGGGCTGGCTGTGTCCCCTCCGCTTTCTCCCTCCATTTTTGAGGTCGATGCTGACAGCTGTGCTTTGCTGATTGCCTGCCCATTCCTATGCTTCCTCTGCCCACAGCCGAGGTGAAGCGTGTTGGGGACACTCTCCTGGGAATGGCCACGCAGTGCGTCCAGGTCAAGAATGTGGTGAAAACCTCCCCACAGACCCTTTCCAACCTCTGCCTCAAGATCAACGTCAAGCTTGGCGGGATCAACAACATCCTAGTGCCTCACCAGCGGTTCGTATGGCTGCTGCCTGTCGTGGCTTTAGGGCTTGTGTGCTGTGTTCCATGTCCCTCCTGTCAGCCCTTCCCTCAGACTGTGCAGTACTTGCAGCTGTGTAAAGCAGCTCCCTGAAATGAAGGCTTGTAGCCCATCCTGCCTTGTGACAAGCTGTACGTATGCCTGTGTCCACCCCAGAGCCTGGAGGTTGGGAGATGTCTTCTGGCCATCTGCTCTTCTCTGTTGGGCTGTGCATTGTCCTGAGATGCCCCCAGGAGGCTGACTGCTGCTTTTTCTTCTTTCCCACCAGCTCTGCTGTCTTTCAGCAACCAGTGATATTCCTCGGGGCTGATGTCACTCACCCACCTGCTGGAGATGGGAAGAAACCCTCAATAACAGCTGTAAGTTCCAGTTCTGGGGCTGGGCTCAGTCATGCTTTGTAGGCTTGATGAGAGGCAGGAACTGGAGCGAGACTTGTGTGCTACTTCGCCACCGTGCTGACGCTTCTCAGGGTGGCCCCATGCCCTGTGGGCACCTCCTGGGGAGCTGGGGAACACCTGAAGGTGCCGCGCCGCAAAGTTGTTGCAGGGAGCTTCTGAGCTGCAGGGAGAGCTGGCAGCAGCCAGCAGATGGGGCTCGCGATGTGCCGAGCCCTGCAGTGCTGTCGGACGGCCGCGCGGGGAGCTGCGTGCTGCCATCGCTGGAGGCATCGCAGCTCTTCCACGGCAGCCCTGGAGGAACCTTCCCCAGATGGGGATTTGGGAACGGGAGAAATGGAGTGGCTTTGCTTATTCACTCCAAGCCCGTGATGAGCATCCATGGAGTGAGGGATGGCTGCTCGTGTGCTGCTGGGCCGGCTGGCTGCTCGTGTTTTTGGTGAGGCTCTGACAGCTTGCCTTGTGCTTGGTGCAGACAAGGAGAGTGTCAGGTTCTCGTAGCGTCTGTTTTAATTAAGCACTTCAGCATTTTCCTATTAAGTTCTTAGCTTTCCAGGACTCGTAGCTCAGGTTTTCCTTGGCATGCAAATATCTTTGGAGGATTGTTTTTTTTTCTTAATTAAAAGGGGTTGGGAAATGCTTTTGGCTGTTCGTTCATAGGTGTGGGTGGGACAGAACAGTCTGTTTCCTGGCGGCGGCGCTTCCACTCTGAAAACATCCTCTGTGTCTTTCTGCACAGAACCACTGTGGAGTTTTAGTTTTAATTTCTATAAAAGCTTTTTCTGATCTGCAAGGGCAAAGGGGTGGAGCCTTCAGATGGCCTTGTTCTTCTCCTTGGTTTGTTGTTAATAAGACCACAGAAAAGGGCCCATCACAGGGGCCAGAGGAAGCATTTCTATTGAGCGTCTCAGCAGGCCGAAGCCTAGAGCTCCTTTTGCTAAGCAGCAGTGAAACTGAGTGTGAGGGCCACAGGGCAGGAGCATTGCTGTGCAGGATGTGTGCCTGCGGTGCTTTCCCTGCCCTGCATGGTGGGACACAGATGACACAGCAGCATCCCCACCAGCACTCGGGCTGTGTGTCACAGTGGGGGCCAGAGCCACCCCGGCACCCGTGACTCACGCCGTGCCTCCGCCCCTGCATCACGGCCAAGCCTGGCTGCTCTCAGGACGTTGCCTGACATCTTTGAGGTCTGCCCTCCGCAGTGCCCAGCTGCTATGGGTGACTCCCTGCTCAGCAGCTGCCAGAGGTGACTCATCCCACCGCGTCCTTGGGGAGGGCAGACTGCCGCAGTCTGGGGCAGCGCCGCTGCCTGCGACTGAGTGGAGCGTGGGGACGTGGGGACGTGATGCTGCCAGCTGCTCCTTGCGGACATTTAAGCAGAGGGCCTCCTGGCTGTCCTGCGTGGGCAGGGCGCTGGTGCTTTTGCTGTGGTTGGAGAGCTAAGAGCTGGTATCAGAGCTTCTTGTTGTAAGCGTAATAAAGACTTAAGCAGCATTTACAGCAGTGGCGTGGCGGTGGTAGGGGAGGTTTTGTACCTGGAGATGTCACCGGCGCAGCAAAGCAGGTTCAGCATGATGCTGTCATTCGTGGAAGCCAAAAACTTCAAGTGAGGGATGGAGAGAGAAGTGTGCCCATAGGCAGACAGGGCATTTCCCTTTCAGTCATCTGCATTTGTGCAGGAGTGTGGAAACAGAGCAGAAACAGCCCCGTCTCAGCCCACACAGCTACGTGGCTCAGCAGTGCCCATCAAGTCACCAGAATTTCCCCAAAGTGCCACACAGGGCTCTAGAGAGCATGAAACTGGGATGTAGCTGCCACCAGGGTTGTCCTTTCTGGGTTGCACTTGCCTGCGTGGTATTTGCTGCCCCATCTCCTGAGCTGTGAGCTCGAGCTGCTCTGCCGTGGGTGTTTGAGACAGTCAGAGGATGGGAAAGTCCCACGTCCCCTTCGTCCACGCTGTGGTAACACGTGGGCCTGTCCCACCGCTGTCCCTGCAGGTTGTGGGCAGCATGGACGCCCACCCCAGCCGGTACTGTGCCACAGTGCGCGTGCAGCGTCCTCGCCAGGAAATCATTGAGGATCTGTCCTACATGGTGAGGGAGCTCCTCATCCAGTTCTACAAATCCACGCGCTTCAAACCCACCAGGATCATCTTCTACCGTGACGGTGTTCCCGAGGGGCAGCTCCCACAGGTGAGCAGCCTTTGCTTCTCCCTCAGCCTCACGTGCTTTTACTCGACGAAGAAGGCCGGCAAAGAGCTTCAGTGCCCTGAGTTTGCCTTGCTCACACTTGTGTTGCCTGGAATTTTGGGGTTTTGCTGTAATGCTGTGGGTGTACTGGTGGTGTTGGGCTGATTCAACAGTGTGGAACTGAGCCAAAGCCTTGCAAAGCTGGTGCTGGGCACCTGGCAGTCACTCAGGACAGCTTAGCAGTGTGAGGACACCAGACGGCTGGTGCTTGGAAGCTCCCTCTGAGGCTGGGTTTGAGCACTGTCCTCTTTTCCCACTTGTGTTGGGGATGCATTGTGCTGAGGAGTGCTCATGGCTGGCAGTGTAAGATCTCTTGGTTCTGCCTGCTGGTTAGCCTAAAGCTGCACTAGCTGCTGCATGGAGAAGGCTGGGTGCAGACACAGGCCATTGTGTCCACTCCCTTTACACTGTGTGTCCCTCTAGATCCTTCACTATGAGCTGCTAGCAATCCGAGATGCCTGCATCAAACTGGAAAAGGATTACCAGCCTGGCATCACTTACATCGTTGTCCAGAAAAGGCATCACACCCGCCTCTTCTGCGCAGACAAGAACGAGAGGGTGAGTGCTGGGCCTGGGGGGGGCTGCTTCATTGCCAGCTTTTAGGAGCAGCCAGCCCTGGGCTGAGTGCAAAGCTCACCACTGGCAGGCAGAGCACTTTCTTGAATGAAATGTGCTGCTCAGTTGACTCCTGTATCTGTGAGGATTAGGCTTCTAGAAACCCAGACAGCTGTTTGCTGTTACGATGAGTTACTGGGTGCTGACGATCCTGGTGACTCCTTGAAATAGCCTCTGTCAGCCTGAAAACATCTGTTTTGGTGGTAGCTGCAGTTGCTGACGTTGTGACGGGATGAATAACCCCTTGCTTGCTCACAGCTCACACAAAGTTTGTGTGCTCTGTGCTGTGCAGTAAGGCACTGATCATTGTAGCTTTTCCTAGATTTGGTCCAAATTTAGGGTTGAACTGTCGTGTAGCCAGACTCAGTCTCTACCTGGGCGTAAAGGCTTAATGTTGGGACCTGAGGGCCGCGTTTGATCATGGCCTGAAGCCCTCGTATCTCGTGGCAGAGGCCCCAGTGCACGCTGTCTGCAGAGATCCCTGGTGTTCTGCTCACTGAATTTTCATCTGAGCAGTGGGATGGGCCGTGCCCAGACCTCGCCCTGCCTGCTCCTTTGATGTCGTTTGCTCTGTGTGTACGTCATGCCTGGTGTTGATGCTGGCAGAAAATGCTGGCAAGCTTGTCGGGACAGGGAGCAGAGTAGGATGACCTGATTCTGTTCCCCTGTAATAAAGTGGCTCTGCACAGTGCTTTCCAACTGAGACACGGCGATGGTGACCCCGTGCTGTGGCCCTGGTGCAGGGCAGCTGTTACAGACAGCACTCTGGATAGCAGGAAGTAGCCAAATTCTGCAATGCTTGGATCTCTTTCTTTTCTCTGTAGATTGGGAAGAGCGGAAACATCCCAGCAGGAACAACAGTGGACACAAACATCACCCACCCTTTCGAGTTTGACTTTTACTTGTGCAGTCATGCAGGCATTCAGGTACCGTGCTGCAGGGCTGGCTGCTGTGATGCATTGTTTTCCTTTGGTTCTTGTTGCAAATTTCACTCTTGTGCATCTGAAGGGCCATGGAGACGTGGGTAGTTTGATCCAAGCTGCCATCATGATGGTTTGTGCTGGCAGGTGCCGGGACGGCCGCTGCATGACGTGGCATGTGCTTGGCTTCTCTCCTGGAGCCAAAGATCTCCTCTGAGAATTTCCTTCTTTGGAGCAGCCAGTTCAGCAGCTTGTCAGATGGTGCCCAAGCACGCAGGGCTCGCTGGTGCGCCTGGTCATCAGCAGGGCCCTGCTGTCTGGTGTGGGCGGGAGAGCTGCGGCCAGCCGTCCCTGGAGGAGCTGGCTTGCTTTGCAGCTGCCTTTCATCAGGCAGCCAAGATTAATCAGAAACCATACAGAAGAAATTGCACTCCATCTACAGCTGCTTCCACAAGGGAGGCTTTTTGGCATCCACTCCTCCTGCAAGGAGCTGGCTTCGGTGGGAGCACTGGGGGAGCTCTGTGCTGGTGCAGTGTGATGCAGTGGGGCTGTGCAGTGTTGGGAGCCTGGGCAAGCAGCACAAAAACACCAGCAGTGCCTGGCTGTAGTTTATGCTTCAGTGCAAAGTGCTTTCCTGCCTGTTCACTTTTAGGGCTCCCGAAGTAAAGGACCATGGGCCCCTCGCCTACTGAGATTGTTTTGACAGCTTGTTTAGATTGAGGAGGGGGGTGACCAGGATGCAGGGCAGCTGCCTGCAGATACCCAGTCTGCGGGCACCAGCAGCACCTCTCCCAGCACTGTGTCTCCTTGCAGGGTACGAGCCGGCCCTCCCATTACTACGTGCTCTGGGATGACAACCGGTTCACGGCAGATGAGCTGCAGATCCTCACGTACCAGCTGTGCCATACCTACGTGCGCTGCACTCGCTCGGTCTCCATCCCAGCCCCGGCTTACTACGCCCGGCTGGTGGCATTCAGAGCCAGGTATCACCTCGTGGACAAGGAGCACGACAGGTGAGGGGGCTGTGCCTGTGGTCCCAGGGAGGACAAACCCTGCGGGAGGGCAGTGGGGCCCAAGCACCTTGCTTTTGTGTGCAGCAGGGCCTGCTGCTGAGCTGCTCGGCAAAAGACCCTTGGTTGAGAATGGTTCGCCCATGGCTGCGTCCTCTTAGGTCTCAGTGTAGGAGGGAAGGGGGATTAAGGAGTGTGAAATCCCATCCTGGGCATCCCTGGAGTGTCTGAGCATTGCCACACTCCTCAGGGTGCCAGAATCCCTGCAGCGCTGGGCTTGGCTCACGTGTAGCACAAGGCAGAAATGCAGGCGATTTCCAGCGCAGCAGACTGGTATCAGAGGGAGTTCTCAGTGTTCCTGGGTGGGGGGAATTTCAATTAATGACACAACTATTTTCTTGCACTTTCAGTGGCGAGGGCAGCCATATATCTGGACAGAGCAACGGCAGAGACCCCCAGGCCTTGGCGAAGGCTGTGCAGGTTCATCAGGACACTTTACGTACCATGTACTTTGCTTGAAAGCCTAACTTTTGTTACCTCACTCAAGAAAGCTTTCAGATTTGTAGGAGCCATACAAAAAAGGAAGCATTGGGACACCTTGTTTTTTTTTTTTCCAATGAGAAATCACTGCAGGGCAGGCAGCGTCGGTTCGAGGCAGGAGACCAGCACCACCGGACGGGAAGATCCAACACCTCGGTAGGATTGGAAGAGACTGATTATTTTTTTAATTTTTTTCTGGCTTTGCAAAATTTTGACCTGACCAAACACCTGAAGGCATTCGAGGAAGGGATAAAAGTCCCAGGAGGAGGCGGAAGCAGGTTTTCATGTTTAAGATGCAATACTAGAGACTCCTGACTGTGAAAGGCGGATTTGGTCCTCCGTTGCCCATCAGGCGCTGGTAGGTATTTTTTGTGGGGGTTGGGGGGAGGGGATTTTTAGAGCCTTAAAACAGAAGACTAGATTTATAAAACTAATATTTTAGAATACGAGATGCTTTAATGGGTTAAGGGGAAAAAAAACAGCTAGTTTATAGATAACTCTAACACTAACAGCTCCCCGCCCCCGAGTTCCCCCCCATATGACGTAAGGCACCCTAGCACTTAGAACTGAAAACTGTCTTCCTTGTGTTAAAAGCTAGTTAGCTGCTGCCATTTGAAGCAACAGTCACAGACTTTTCCGTGGGTGAGTGCCTTACTACGATGCTGCAAAATTTCAATGTTTTTAATCTTGTAAGGAAAATAGTAATCTTGTCTTGATGGTGGTCCATATTTCCATCGGAAGGAGTTAATTTCTATGGTCCTGAGTTGCAGTTTGTGTTAGATCACAACCTCGTGGTGGTTGAACTCCGTTGAAAGATGTGCACTTTCATATAGGACACGTTTGATGGCTGCTGACCCATTTTTGTTTCCAATGTACTACTTGTTATTTAAACCCGTGTCTGACAAATGGGGGCACTGTCATCCCATGAGGACAGAAATCGCTATCAGTTTCTTTTTTTCTTCTGTCTTTTTTTTTTTTTCTCTCCTCGATTTCTATGATGGACACCGGGATTTTTTTACTGAGCATTATTTTTATACGATACCGAGTCTGTTGCCAAATCACACGAGTCATTCACATGCTCACAGTTTACATCGCCGCGCTCGCACCAGAGGTTCCCAACGCTTCCTGTGTGTTGCACAGTGTGGCCGTGCAGCTCGGGGCCTCTCCACCGTTGTGCTGCTATCTTGTGCTGCTCTTTGTGTCGCCCTATCGCCGATTTGTGCGCGGGGTTTTTATTCTGAAAGCACACCAGAGGCGTTCCTTAGGCAGGATGATCAAATCCTTGTTCTCGTCGTGGGGAAGCTCCTCCTGATCTCTTTTGGACAGGGAGAAAAAAAGCCTTGTTTGTTTGTTTGTTTCCAGCAGTAACGTGGTGGCTGCTTTTCAGATTCATTTTGCTGCACAGAATGACCATCACGCACAGCAGGGCAGCAGTAACAACTCATTACCAATGGCATGTGGGCAGATGGGTGGGTTTTTTTTCTATATGAAAGCTTTGCACAACACTTCCTTGAAGAGGGAAACTGCGTGCACTCCTACCGAGCTCTCAGCAGAGCTCTGTCACCATTTTACTGCCAAAAGTGTTTCTAGAGCAGATCTGTCACCAGCGCTGCCCCTTGTCAGTGCACGGATGGAAGCACACCTTTTGTTTTCTGCTTTCTGATGTTTAAACTCGCCTTGCCTGCATGAAATCCGCTCTAGTCATGCTGGCCCATTGATCTGTCCTAATACTGGGAATTCACTCTGCCTGTTTTCTTTCTGGGCAACGTGTTTGTGAACAATGAAGACATCAATATGCTATGCAAACTAAGTGCTGAGCCCACTGATGTCACCCTTGGTGAAGATCCTACATTTAGCACAGTTGTCTTTTTCCTCAAGACTGCAGTATTTGGTTCACGTTTTCCTTTGCACCTTGTGTCAAATGCCACTGCTGTCTGTCTGCAGGGTGGTGGGGAGGAGACCAGGAGCTCTTCGTGGTCAGTAGGGTGTGAAGTCTTAGGAAAGCTTTTAGAGAGCAGGGAAAGCCTCAACTCAAAGTGTCAACGCGAGAAGCCTACATTCCTATACACAAGTGCCTGCATAGTGACACAAATCCAGCACCTCTCCATTTCATCCTCACACCTCTGGCTTGTGTTCCTCGAAAGCCAAACGCTCTCAGAGGGGCTGTGCCTGGTCACCTCGGATGAGAAAGCCCCTCGTTAAGAACCACACCGGGGTTGAGGTCAAGGTTCTCTCTGTCAGTGGGTTTGTTCACCAGCATTACAACAGAACGCACCCAGCTGCTGGCGGCAGCGAGGGCCGAAGGTCTTTTGGTTCCTAGTTCTTCTTTTAGTGTTTTAGTTGGGTCTGGAATCCTGAACCGTCTTTTAGGAGCTGTGGCATAGCGCGTGCCATTTTTAACCCTTTGAAAAGAGATAGTGTGGGCATTTACAAAACAGCTTGTTGCTCTGTAACATTTTTTTTTTTAACCTTGAGACTTGAAATGTAAAATGGACCTTTAAGATTTGCACTCATTTGTAAGGTGGCTGTTCATAGAGAACTATGAATGAAGACTTGCTGATGTAGCACCTACTTTTAACAGCAATTTTAACTACACGAAAGCTTCACAGCTTCTGAAATGCTCAGCTGGTGACTTGCAGATCGTGTTCTGCCCTTATTTCACCCTCTGCATTAGGTTTTCACGGTCTTGATTCAATAAAGAAGCCAAACTCAATAGCTGCTGTGCCCTTTAAGCCGTATTTCCACTTGGAAGATGTTTAGGAGGGGTGTGACTACCCGCATGTTTTCTATAACAGACTATGCACTGTACCTCCTGCGCCGCTCCAGCATTCAGTATTTCTACCGTTTTCTCGCCCAAGATGCACCCAAATAAGTGCATGTTGAGGTGCTGTGCATTTTGCTACCCATAGCAGATAGCTGTTAAGCCAGAGGCGTATCAGGATTTGTAGTTAGCCACAAACCCCACGCGGACATCCCGAATGGCTCCGAGTCTCTCTGCCTTCTCAGTGCGCCCGCGTTCCTTCTGCAACTGGAAACATCGCCAAGTGCATGCAAGCCTTGTGGGAAGAGGAATAACTTCCATTTACCTGTGGGTTGTTGGATGCTGTTTGATTCCCTTGTCTCATACCTGGACGTGACGGGGGCAGTCGGGGCGTCCCGAGCCTCTGACCTGATGCCTGGTGTCACAAAGCATTCAGCGTTGCCTCGTGGAAGGTTTTCTTCTTGGAAAATGAGCGTGAATAAAGAAAAGAAGGTCGTTCTTTTAGGAAGGGAAGCCAGACAGCAGGACAGCAATAAACACAATGAAATTCATATCTTGCCTGAGTGATTTGCACTTCAATAGTTGTGAAAGAAAATTGATGGGGACTCCAGTGCTTTTGTGTTCAGTTCTAGCCCCTTTCGTACCTCCTTTATACAACAAGTGTTGAACTGCACACGGGGTGTTTGCAAACACTCCTTGGGTTGTGATTTTTCTTGCGGTTATTTTTTTTGCTTTAGCTTGAACTCTGTATGGTCCATTTGTTGAATAGATGTGAACAGTTGATGTACAGTACTTACTAAACAAGCAGCAGCACAAAACTTATTTTATTAAGAAAATATGGCGTATATTTTAAAGGTTGGGTATCAACTTTGGTTTTCTTTTTCTTTTTTGTACGTGTGGAATTCAGACTGGTAAAGAGTAACAAAACCCCTGGATTAGGCCAAAAGGTAACGCTGTAAGATCGTAACCACCTCTTTATTAAAGAAAATGGGATGATTAAAGAGCTCCAGAACATTGTATTTATATTTGATTTCATCGCTTTTGTGGATTTTTTTTTTTTTTATTTTAAGTTTTTTTTATTTTTTTTTGCCTTAATTCTGATTTTTGCTTGCAACTTTGACTTTGCAGTCCCAAGTGTCTGTTACCCTGTAAGTGTTGGCAGAAGACCTAAATAAAAGCAATGTGAACATGTTGGGGTGACACTCCTGAGTCAGATCGCGTGGGGAAGGAGGAAGCGTGCGTGCTGAGTGCTGAGCTCAGTTGCAGAGGGCCTGGGGACGAGCGGTGAAATGCTGACTGTAGCTGAATTGCATCAGATGCTGTGGAGGATCCAAAACCCCTCGCTTTCCAGCTTAGCCCAATTTAATGAGAGAAACACTCAAGTGAACAACGACGCGCTTAAAACTTCTTGGATGATGACAACAAATTCCACTTTTCATTAAAATACCATCTGTCCCAGAAAGGACTTCATTGGAGCTCCTTGGGTTATTGAATGGCAGAAACACACACCAAAATACGCTGCCACTTTGGGCTTTCGGCTTTGGAGCCTTAGCGTGACTCGCGTGGTTTTGAGACAAGTAATATAAAGGCAGGACTGTTCTCTGGATTTGCCTGGACTCAAATCCGAGACCTGATGTAAAACCGCTACTTGGTTTCTTACCTGGATCTTTTGTTCCCTGTTCAAACAGTCCCTACAGCTGTAGGTAAACTTGGGTGCGTTTACACAGCTGACTTCAGCTGTTTGCAGGTTGGATGGGTTTGATCTCTGGAGCACGCCGCTCCTGCCCTCGGCCGGTCGGTTTGGCCTTTTCTGTTGGAATGAGGCTGTGGAAGGATGCTTCCAATGGCCGTACGGCCCCGCTGTGCAGCTGCACGTGCTCTGTGTGAGGCTCACTTCATGCTCAGAGGGCTGTAAAGGGCAGCTGGCTCCAAGATGCTTTAAGAAAAGTTTTCAGACTCCTTTTGGGTCGGGGTTAAACTTTATCCTCTGGATTTCTCTACGTTTCTCAGCTTTAGAATTATCTGCAAACTTCACAGTCCTCTGCAAACCCATGCCAATAACTTAGGTGTGTGTCATGGGTACAGAAGGGGAGGTTGTGTGCCATCCTCTGAGTTCTGTGGATCTGTTTGTGCTTTACCTTACAAACATGTATCCACATTCCTTGAGGCACTGAATTATTTAGCAGTTGAGCTGTAACTCTGGGTTTTTGAATAATGCGAAGCAATTTTAGGGAAGCGTTTGCCAATGGCATGCAGGTACTTGTTAGCTAATTGATGTGGACGTACTGCACAGAACTGAGCATCTTTACGAGTTCTGTTCATCTTCTCCTGCTATTAACATTGTAACAAACAAATAAAAAGAGCCCTACTCCATAGCAGAAATCTTTTTCAGCAGTTTCAGGGGACTTGTTTCCAAGTCAGATGTAACAGAAAATGGTGCTTTGTGCCGCTGGGTCGAGGTCTGGGAAGCAGATCTCTGTCAGCCCGTGGTGTCAGGTGTTGGGTTGGCATCTGAGCTCTGGTGCTGGGCTCCAATTACAGCAGCCCGGACTGCAGGAAGTGCCCAGATGGAGACTTCGCCCTCAGCCCTATGGCTGCATCGTGGTGATCGCATTTCCCCATTTAAATCCTGAAAGAAGGAAACATTCTAGTGGTTTGTTTTAAGCGTTCATGCTTTTAGAACCCCTACAGTATCACCTCCAATAGCGGACTGGTACTGAACTCTGCTACAATCACTGCCAGACACAGAGCAGGGCAGCCCTATGATCTGAATGTACGCAGATCTGGCCAGTCAGCCTTTATTCTTCTCCCACACTCCAGCCATGCTCTCACAGCCCTGCAAATGCAACAAACACACGCGAGCCGGAGGGCAGCCCTGGGTTCCGAGGGCAGCAGAGGACGGGGGGTGAGGCTTCAGGCCTCTGTGTGCTGAGGGAGCAGGGCTCTGTGCTGCGGCCCTACATGGGAACTGCTCGCTGTTGAGCTGAACCAGGGCCAAGGCTCCGCTCGTTGCTGTTCTTTTGGTGACGACTAAAAAAACCCGCAGCATAATTCATTGGGATGGCGGCTAAGGAATCCAAAAAGTCATCGTAACCCTTGAACGGCTGCCACGGGGCACGTCTGGTACGCTGCAGTGCAGACACGGCGTCGAACTGGAACAGCTCCCGGCTGCAGCGGCGCAGCGCTCCGCCCGGCCCCGCGCTTCCCCTCACGGAGGCGCTCCCGCCACCTTTCCCGCCCACAGCGCCGTTGCCCGGCAACCGCCCAGCCTCGCGCGCTCCCCGCGCCGCCTCTACGCACTTCCGGTCCCGCCTCTTCCCGCCCTCCGCGGAAGCACCGCCCCTCCCCGGAAGGGCGAACGGTTCGGCGTGCGGGGGTGGGACTTCCGGCGGCTGGTGGTTCGGCGGGCGGGCGGCAGCGTGAGTCGGGGCTGCGGGGCGGCCACGCAACTTCCGCCTGGGGGGGCGCCGCCGCCGCCGCTGCTGCCGCCGCCTGAGGGGACGGGAGCGGCCGAGAAGAGGCGCCGAGCTGCGGCCTAAAGGGAGCGGGGAGCCGCCGCCGCCTCCCAGCGCAGCCCGACCGGGGCCCGGGCCCGGCCCAGCTCAGCTCAGCGGCGGAGCCCGCAGCCCCGAGCGGCTGCGCCCAGCTCCATGAATGGAAATCAGCAGCGCAGGTGAGCGGCCTAGCGGGGCTCCGAGCGGCCCCGAGTCGGGAGGGGAGAAGCGGGTACCGCCGCCCGGCCGCGGCGACTGGCGGTGCTGCGTGCCCCCGCCGCGTGGTTTCACGTCCCGAGGGCCCGGCGCGGCGGAGCGGCACTGCCGGGCGGAGCGGCACTCCCGGGGGAGCGGGATGGCCTTCCTTTTTGCCGCCCGCGCTCTGGAGCTGGGAACACCCGCAGGACGAATCCCGGCGTTTCGTAACGCCGCGGGCCGGCGCGGCGCGCAGCCGCCTTGCGTAACCCGGCAGCGCGGGGTGCCGCGGGGCATCGGCCGCACAGCCGCGGCTTTCAGCGCACAACGCATCGCCGCTCGCGATGTCGGCGTCTCCCGGTGGCTGAACGTACGGCTGTGTCCGTGGCTGCTGGGCCTAGGAGCAATTGCAGGCGTCTCGGGGCGGTTCGATGCGATGCCCTTCGGTTGGGCTTTCGTGGTTTGGGAAGCGCGGGCTCGCTATTTGTGCGCCGCCTGTTTAAAATGTGGTTTGAGATCTAAAGAAGGGATTTGGGTGTGTTGGAAGGGCTGCCGTTCAGGTGCTGTGGGGATGAGGCGGGAGCTGGAGGTGCCAAGCAGGGCAGTCCCAGCTCTTTGCACATGGGTGCCTTTGGTGTTTGTACAGAGGCTGAACTTCGTGGTGGATTTGGCTGGAAAAGCTTGCTGCCCGTGTCCTCGCTTAATGAGCTTAAGTGATGGATTTGAAACCATTTTAGGAAAGTGCTGGATTTTAGCAATCCCACGGAATTTGGGTGGTATGCGAACAATCTGTGTGTGTTAAATAAACTACAGAGATAACCCGGCGTGAATCGAGCTGCTTCGTAACAGGGCTCAGATTTGCAAGAATAGCACAGGAATGAGTTGGTTTTCTCTTCGGAATGATTTTCCCTTTGGTTAGGTTGTAATGTGATGGTTTTTAGCAGGGTGTGTTGAAGTGGTTCAGTGCTGGTTCTGGGGTTGAGCGTTCCTCCCTGTGTGTCCTCTGTAATGAGGAGGTTCCGTGCTTGCTTAATGCCCTGAGCACCTGGGAACTCTGCCATCAGCAGTGCTGGGCACAAACCATGCTGGGCAGTGAGATGACGGCTGAAGTTGCCTTGTGTCAGAGGAAGGACATTCAGATGCACAGCCCTTCCTGTGAAGGAAGTCACAGAAGAGGAAGTGGAGAAGATGGATCAGTGAAGCACAGTGAAGGCAGCTCCCAGCTGCAGTGTGAATCTGGTGCCCGGCATCACGCTTCTGCTGGAGGTGTGAGGAGAGCTTCTGCAGGGCTCTGTAAAAGCTCTGCTGCTGCGAGTTGGTGCTCTGTGCTGTGACCAAGTCAGAGTGCTGTGTGTCCACATGCTCGTAAATTGTCCCTTCCAAGCCCAGAGCTTTTAGTGTTAAGGTGTTGTGTTGCTCTCTTGACTCTGTTTTGGTGTTTTTAATGAAGCACAACAGGCATCGTTGCTTAATCTTTGTGGGCTGTTTTCTGTAGGAGCTTAGGGCAGACAGAATGCAGAGCGTTTGCCTTGCTGTGTTGAGGCTGGTGGCTTGGGAGGACCATTAGAAGTTGTATTTTTGTGGGTGGGGTTGAGAAGAAAGGGGGAATGAATCATAAGTGCCTTCAACAGTTACTCCAGTCAGGAATGTGTGTGATGTGAGTTACAATGGAACTTCGCCTCAGTGGAATTGCAGTGGAAGCTGTTGGAATCAGAGTATGAACTTTACAAATGGTTTCTTCCCCTTTGCTTTACTTCCATAGTGGTTTAATTGTCAGGTAGGATGTAGCTTGAGCTAATTCCCAAGCTAATTTTGAAGGAATGGCAGGAATATGAGGCTTTTCAACACATCCAGTCTGCATTTAAATGACAGCAGTCGAGCAGCAGTGCCCCGCTGTGTGCAGCTCCAGTGAGTCCTGCAGCAAAGAACTGAGAGGCAGCATCTGGCTGATGCTTTGGGCATCTGGGATGGGCTGAGAGCTCTGCAATGGTCCCAAGGCTGGAAGCTGCAGTGAGGACAGACAGCAGGGGGTCAGCAAGATCTCACTAATCCATTTTTCTCTTGCATTGGGATGGGTTTCATAACTGGAATGCCATGGAAGCATTTACCTTTAACTAAGCTTAGAGCTGGATACCAATTGATTTGGTCCTCAACGTTCGTCAGGTGTTGTTTCTCACTTCTTTGTGCTGCAGTGTTGTGAAAACAAGAAAATCGACCGTTAATTTTTTGCTCCTTTTAATTTTCCTCACACGCGAAACTCGCGGAGGGCGTAGAGCAGATTTCAGCGTTATGTCTAAAGAAGTGTTGCTCAGTAACTGTAAGGAATTATTTTTATTTTCTGGTAGTGTAGCTCTAAATTTAGTCCTACGCCGTGTGTCTGGGATCTTGCTGTTCTGCTCTCAGGCAGTTCTTGGGGAAATGGCAACTGCTTGCATCTGAAACTTGAAAGCCGAGCAGCGGCGGATGGATGGCGCGATGAGTTCTAACAGGACTTACGGTCTGCAACTATTTGTTTTTTAAAGTAAAGCCTAAATTGCAAGTAGGGATGTTGAGAAAACGTGGATTGCATTACTCATAAATAATGTAATGCCACCCAGAGAGGTTGCTGCTGCAGAAATAAGGCAATTTGTGATTTCTGGCATAGGGAAGGAGCGCGATTGTGGAAACCGATGCTTAACCAGGATCTCCTCACCCTGTTTTTTCAATCTAGAGTTAACTCATGTCTTGCTGGTGGTAGGATTTTCTCTGAGCTCCGCAGGCTGGGCCTCTGAGCCCAAGCAGAAAGGGGCCCTCTGAAAGGGGATCCTTCCCCTCCTCTGCCTGCTGGATGCTGCCGGGTCTCTGTTCTGAGCCCATCCCTGTCATGTCCTCCATCACAGCCTCCAAACTGTTCAGCCACCTTTCGTTGAGAGGTCTAGAACTGTTTCATACACAAAAATAAAGCTATTAACTGATCGTATTTTGAACTTCTGTAATGCTGAAGCCCACAGTGGGAAAGCGGTTAATCTCTTGCAGGAAGCCTGGTACTGGCTTCCCTTCCCTGCAGAAGGATCGTGTAAGGAAGCCCTTATCTTCTGTTAGCATCTTGCTAGAAAGCAGTATTTCTTCTTGCTGTAAAACTGCCTTGCGTGCCTGAAGCTTCAGTTTTTCTTAGCATGGTTTGCTGCAAGTGCTTGCAGGTCCTGTGCGTGCTGTGCTGAGCTGTGGGGTCGCTCAGTGGATGTGAGCCCAGTGTGCACAGCCCTCGGCAGGGCTGTCGGCGTGCAGGAGCAGTGCTGGGGCTCGGATCCCAGCAGAGCTGCTGGTGTCTTCCCCATCCTTCTGGCAAATGGTGTGGCTGCAGTGGGAGCTTCACAAGGGGGATCTGGCTCCAAAGTTCTGCATTTTTCCATGTTGTGGGGAGGTCCATGCGTTTCTGCTGCAGGTACCGGCTGAGCCCACTGGAAATTAACGTCATGTCCCAACCAGAAACCGTATTTCTTGTGTATCTGCAAGCGTCGGATTGTTTTCTTCAGGATGCTCCACAAATAAGAGTTACCTTTTCAGCACTTATTTGACTTCCTGATGCGTTGGTTTCCCCCCTCAGCCCTCTAACAGCATCGGTTCCTTTCCTTCCCTGTGAGCTCTGTGGAAGCTGCGTTCCGTACTGCGGGAGGATCTTCCCTTGTTCTGGAGGATGCTCACACGCTCTGGTTTCAGCAGCTGCTGTGATCAGTAATAACTGGTGAATGCTTTTTCTTGCGTTTTTGAGATGTGTTCGTACTGATGCTGTAAAGGCAGAGTAGCAGCAGTTTGTCACACACAGGTTGGTCCCAAACCTGCCATGGTCCTGTGCTGCACAGCACCGTGACAGATTTCCTGTGCTTTTGGCCGAATTACACGGAAGAGCAGCTGTCAGTCACACTCAATGCTGCGTAGAGCAGTCCTGCACTCAGTGCTTTGGCTTTGGTCACTGGCAGTACCTGACGTGGGTCCAAGGCGCTGTGAGTCACCAGAGCCATTTGGGAGCTGTGCTGTGCCCACGGCCGACTCAGTGCTGGGCTGGGGCGGAACAGAGCTGCAGCTTGCTTGTATTCCTTGTGAACTTGCCCGAGGGATCCTGCACAAATCAGCAGAACGTCTAAAAACTGTTCCTGAACAGCACGTAGTCTTGTGCTTCTCGTTCCTTGGTTGGAGCAGCTCCAATGGCTCCGATCCCAACGCCTTCATCTGCAGTTCTCTGCTCCCCGCGGTGCTCTGTGGGCACAGCGCTGCTTCCCTGGGCCTGGAACGTGCCCCGTGTGTGGCATCCAGTGCCACCTCTGTGCTTCAGGCTTTTGCTCTAGCTGGGATTTGTTAGTGCAGGTGATGGGACAGCAGTGCTGGGGGTAAAGCTGTGCAGGCTTTTGTCTCATCCAGCGCTTCTGTGCTCTGCTGAGGAGCTGAACTTGGAGCGGCGCTCACCCAGCGGTGCTGCACTCCCTGCCCAGCGCTTGCAGCTTCAGTGCTGCCTTCAGCCCAGCTCTGTTCCTGTAGCTACAGTGACACAGCTTGTATGTGAGCTGTGGTGGGGGACTGGGCAGCCCTGATTCTAGCAATCAGCCCCTTTTAATCCTTTTGATTACCTTTATTTCAGCAGTTTTATTCACGTTTCTTGTAGATAGAAACTACAGATGAGCCATGCCATGCATGTTCTTTTAATATTAAAATGAGCTATTGAGTCACTTATGTCACTCAAATGTTTGGTAGTAACTTTTCACATATGCTTATATTCTGAAAATATGCCTGGAGTAAAATGTAGGGCTGCTTGTACTCATTTCATAGTATTAAAATGAAGAAAAAGTGAGGAGAACAGATGCTTGGAACTCATTTTGCATAAGCATCAACTGTGAGGGTGTTCTTAATGATGCCTCTTGTTTTATGTTTTTGTTCTGTTTTATGGCTTGAAGCCAACCCACGCAGAATTTTTTTGGTAGGTTTCTGGGTAGAGAAAGGCAAATGTTACCGTGGAACTTCGCTCTGGTGTTCACCTATGGTCAGCACACAGCCTGCCTCAAAATCATACAGCCTGTTCCAGGAATGGGGGAGATTAATCAAAAGACAAATGAGATGTTTTTGTACCGGCACTTGACATTTCAACTCTTCTATGAAAAGAGTGGGCAGGAATTGCTGTCTGCGTCACTGAGTGGGAGTGGAGGGGAGAACTTCTAACTAATTGAATCAAACGCTGTGACATTTGTGTGATGAGTAATTTGTAAAACTCGAAGCAGGTCGGGCTGCAGAGCACGTTGTTCTTATTGCTGCAACAGCAAGAGGTGCTTTTAAATGACATGGCCAGCAGAAATGCTCAAGTGTGGCCCATGTTTTACTACTGTTTGGTTCTGGAAGGCACGAGTAAGCAGGACCTCGAGCCGAGGGCCCTCATCTCAACATACAGGATGCATCTCACCGGTGATGTGTCGCATTGAACACAGGTGCCTGCCTGACCTCTCGGGGACTTGATTAAGAATGAGAAAGTGGATTAATGAGTCTTAATGGGAGGCCAGCAAGCGTGCCTACAGATGTGAGGAGCCTTTGAAACTACTGAGAGAGAAGCTGGTAGCTTTGCAATGCAGGTTGTTTGCTGTGCTCGTCTTCTAACGTGTTGCTTTGCTCTCTGACAGGACCCGTCGGGGCTCAGCCCCTGCTCATGGTGCCCAGGCGGCCTGGCTATGGCACCATGGGCAAGCCCATTAAACTGCTGGCCAACTGCTTCCAAGTTGAAATCCCAAAGATTGACGTCTACCTCTATGAGGTGGATATCAAACCAGATAAGTGTCCTCGGAGGGTGAACAGGTAAGAAAGTGACGTTTCTAAATTCTCTCGTTGCTGATGTTTTTAAGCAGGGAGGCGTACTGGAGCAAGTCGAGTCCCTGTGTAGCTTAGAACCTGAGATGGGTACAGAGGCTGCTCCAGGTTCTGGTCGGTTCAGTTGTGACCAGGTGCTGTAATGTGGGCACAGCTTTGTGACTGCTTCGGCAGCGCCTCTGTTCTTCAGGGCATCAGAAATAGGGCATAGCTGGAGGCAGGGACTTTTCCTGGTAGAAATACTGGCTCCTAAAGTGTTTCCATTAGCCAGCTGTGCTTGTTCTGGAGGAGAGCTGAGCACCCAGAGGTTCTTTTAAAGCGGCTCAGTGCGGTGCTGTGCTTGATGCCAATGGAAAAACTTGAGTTTTAACACTTCTGTGATAGAGAAGCGCAAAGCGGAGAGTTTGACCTTCTCCAAGCTCCACCTGCGAGGTGCAAGAGCTGCCATGAGCCCTGCTGAAGAGGAAGCTGGTGTTTATTGTTGTGATGAAGTGTTTTTGGGTAATGTTGCCTGGTCAGGAAATGGCATATGAGTAAGCTTCTGCTTTGTGAGAGTGCTAGTTATGCTTCAGAAGGAAAATGTGTAATTTCTGTAGAATGAGGGAATTGCAGTGCATGAAGAGAGTCTGCAGTGCCACCGAAACACAAAGAATGTCCAAAGAATTCAAAACCTGAAGGCGTATTTCAGAGGTACTGCAGAAGTCCCTTTGCAGGGGATGCGTGTGCTGCTTGTATCCAGGAGGCTTTTTTCGTATGAAAAAGGAAACAAAACGCTTCCATCTCAAGTGTAAATTCAGTGCTTCCATCTATTTGCTGTAGGTTACTGCTTTCTGTATTGCTGTCAACACACGGAGAAGAAAACTGGCTGAATTGAACCGTGCACAAATCTGATCGTTTTTTACTTGGTTTTATTGTGAAATATTAAATAATTAATGTCAGAGCAAAGACTTGGGACACATTGTTTTGTTTTGTTCTTATAAAATGTAAACAGAATCCAAGACTTGTTAGTTGGAGAGCAGATTGATATTATTAGGTATGCAGTGCAGTTAACTTCTGCCACGGCCTGGCATTGCTTCCAACTGTGGCCTTGTGCTGGGTTTTCCTAATTGTGTCTTTCCTCCCAGATTAGTGCATCTTTGCTTTGTATAGTAAAGGTGAGAGAGAGCCCTCAGTCATTTCTGGTACTTCCTGAAGCTGTTTCACCAACAGCATTTTCTGGTTCTGAAGCATTGAGTTGGTCAAGGCTTTATTCTTTAGCGTAGATCTGTTAGCATAGCTGTGATGTGAGAAGGACCTTCTTGGAATATCAGCATGTTCCAGTATGAAACTTCCCTGCAGACGTTTTCAGTGTCAATACCAACTTTTTTTCCAGGGAGGTGGTGGACTCGATGGTGCAGCATTTTAAAGTGACCATATTTGGGGACCGTCGACCAGTTTATGATGGGAAAAGAAGCCTTTATACAGCCAACCCACTTCCCGTGGCCACTACTGGGGTAAGATAAGTGGAGAAACAGATGGCACTTATTACAGCTTTTTAGAAAAGCAAAAGAAAGCCCAGCTTAACTTTTGAGAGACGTTTAACAGACAGTTTTGAGCTATTGAGACTCGTTTCTTCCAACTTCTTCCATTTACTTTTCTAAGTTACACCCAAAAGCTTTCTTGAAACTGTATTTTCTAAATACTGTATTGAAAAGTTGTTACTAAGTGCTTTTTTCCATAAGTGTTGTGGTCTTGTAGAAGTGTGGAGAGGTCTAAGCACATTCAGACCTTTGGAAGCCACCTCCAGAAAGCCAGGGACTTGAAGAACATGTTTTGTGCCCTCCTGCAGCACAGGGAAGCGTTTCACTGTGATTAATAGCCACGATGACAAAGTGAGCCATGCGTTTGAAACCACTGTTTAGAAAACAAGTGTCTTGATCCCTTCTCTTAGGCTGATCTCAAAAGCTGAGGCAACTTTCAGGTTATGTAGACTTCTTTCCCAGCTTTCCAGCTCAATAAATGCAAAGAAAATGGTTCTCTTCCAGCAGTGCCTTTTGTTTTGGGTGCTACATAGAGAGGGCAGGCTAGCAAACTCAAGAATTCAGCTGCTGCTATTTTTTTTTTTGCCCACCCAGGTGGATTTGGATGTGACATTACCAGGAGAAGGTGGAAAAGATCGTCCCTTCAAAGTGTCAATAAAGTTTGTTTCTCGGGTGAGCTGGCACTTGCTGCATGAAGTTTTGACAGGAAGAACCTTGCCTGAGCCTCTGGAACTAGACAAACCTATCAGCACTAACCCTGTTCATGCTGTCGATGTGGTGCTACGACACCTGCCCTCCATGAAGTAGGTTCACTGTCTTCCTGCGGTCTGTCTTTACCTGAAGGATCCCCACTGGGACACCTTCATCCTGAAAAGAAAGAGTGGTCATTCCCGCACACAGCACAGCTGATGAGCTGAGCTGGGGAGATAGAAGCTGATGATGTTTGTGTATTTCTGTAGATATTTAAGCTGCAGAGCAGGTGATGCACTTGTTTGAAAACATCAAGAAGCAGGGGATGCTTGTATTAGGTCTGTGCTGAACTATGGAGAGCTTACAGTATGCTTAGCACTGCTCCCATGTTTTCTGTTCCAGTTGAGCCAAATCCCACTCACTTGGTGACTGTCTGAAAGCATGAGTCTTTTTAATTCATTGATACACCCATCAATGGTGCATGCTTCTTGTGATCTCAATACATCATTGAGAGTAGACAGCTGTCCTAACCATGCCTGTTACTTTTGAAACATTAGGGGAGGCTATATCAGTTTTGCTGCATTTGGGCAGTTGGGGTTCCTTTTTGGTTGCTGGCTGTAGCCAGCATGGTGGATTTGCACGGGTGGTTTTCATTGGGTGTAACTGGGAATGTTCTAATGTTCTCCAGCTACCCTAGATCCTGAGCTAAAGGCTGGAGACGTGTAACAGCAGCCTGGAAAGCATTAGTTTCTGTATTTCTTTGTTTCCACCACAATTTAATGCAGTATACACTGAGAGAAGTTTGCTTGTAAAATATGCAAAATGAGTGCAAGGATCAGCCCAGTGTGCTGCTGTAATGGAAATTATACTGTACTGAAGCTGGAAATTGGAAAACAAGTTAATTTGCTGCTTGCAAAAAGAAGTAAATGTTTTGTCTACATTTAAAAACACTGCAATGCATTGAGAGCGCCGTTTAAATTTGACAGAGGTTCCTCGTGCACAAAATTGCAAACATAATAATATTTTGTTACAGTCTTATGCCAGAGATGTTTATCCTGTGTTTGGAAGGTGGCGTTAAGCTGTGCTCATCTTTTCACCAGGTACACCCCTGTGGGCCGCTCCTTCTTCTCAGCTCCAGAAGGCTACGATCACCCCCTGGGGGGCGGCAGGGAGGTCTGGTTTGGGTTCCATCAGTCTGTGCGGCCTGCCATGTGGAAGATGATGCTCAACATTGATGGTGAGTTGAGATTCGGAGCTAAGAGTGGAGGTAAAGCTTCTCTCCAAGAATACGAGTCACCTTGGAATTCCATCAGCCTCAGCATTAAAAAGCACAGCGGTTATTCTTGGATGGCTTTTTCAGTCCTTTCTATGAATGAGACAGTCCAGAGCTTTGACTTCATTACGGCTTGATGACCTCACGTTGTGGTTTGAGGTTCTGAAGATGATGTTTGTACCTTGCCACGTGCTTTTGTTGCTGCTGAAGCTCATGCAAGGTTCTTTACAGAGTGTTTCTCCATCGCTTGTGTTGCTGTGGGAGCGCAGCCGCACGCTGCTGGTCTCTGGGTGTGAGCTGTGTGTGTTCATTCACTGATCAGCATCCGGAGGCGTTGGCTGGGCTGTGTCATGTAGGGCTGGCAGGCTGCTGGGGTGACGCATGTCTGAAGAATGTTGTGTTGCCTTAACACAGGGATGTGGTGGTTTTGGTGCAGGAGATCTGGGAGCTCAGCGAAGCGCTTGTCAGCTGTCCCGTGTTGCTGCTATTTAAGGTTTTAAAAGTATGGATTATATCTACTGTGTTGGGCTGTAGCTTGTGCCACATTCCTTACTAGAAGTTATTTCATCGCTTGCTTATAACTTCTCTAAGCAGATTGTGATCTTACTTCCATGGAACAAGTCAGCTGTTTTGTTTAAAAACATTATTGTCTCTTCATGTGATTTGGTTGCCGGTGTGCAGGATGGTAAGAGATGCTGGTAGACCAAAGGTTGCACTAATTACTATGCTAACCTAATTTGTGTGTAGTTAAAATAGTGCTCATGTGGCTAAAAAATACTGTTTCAGTCCCTGGGCAGATCGTATCATTGACAACATCATATTGCATCTTGAATAGTCTCAGCTTTACACATTGAAAAGTCTTCAGCAGAGATATGGGTGCTGGCTGTGCTTGTAGCTCAGAGTCTCTTCAGGACATGACAGCTCTCTAGAAATTGATGTTATTTGGAGAAAAACCTTTCCAAAACTCAGAAATGCGAAGCAGCTGTACGATGACGAAGCTGGAGACAGATGTGTCACTGTGGTTGTTGGAAGGAAGGCTCCTTAATCTGTTCTGAGGAATGAGTGCTGCTCAGCATTTTCTTGAGGGTTACTTGGAATCTGAAAAAAACATGCATTTATCTGCTGTTTCAGGGCATTCTGACTTTGGTTTTCTTGGTATTTTGTTCTTTTTAGTTTCTGCCACTGCCTTCTACAAAGCACAACCTGTGATTCAGTTTATGTGTGAAGTTCTTGACATTCACAACATTGATGAACAACCAAGACCTCTGACTGATTCTCATCGGGTAAAATTCACCAAAGAGATAAAGGGTGAGTAGAAATGGGTCTGTGCTGCCCTGCAGGGTCATCCTAGGGACTCAGTTTAACTGGAAACGCCCCTGGTCGTCACACATCAAAAGAGAACCTGCGCCTGCCAGGAGAACTGCAGTGCATCACGTTAGTAATTCTAGTCCTGAATGAGGCAGTGTGGTTCTGCAGAAAGGAAAGGTGCAAAATGAGAGGTGTTGCCATGGCTTGAAGAGAGGAACGGGGAGCATTCGTCGCCTGGTTGGCGGTAGGCAGGTTTGCCTTGCTGGCTGCTAACCTTTTAGAAGCAGGGGTCACTGAGGTTGTGGTGGTGTTGTGCTGTAGGTCTCCTGCTGTTTAAATGCTGAGGCAAAACGAACATTGATTTTGAAGCTAACTTAATTGATTCTTTGAAAGTATGCTATTTGCAGTGACTTCTAATAACTGTTTGCTGTATGGAAAAACAAGTACCGCTTGATAACTTGCAGCTGAAGGCCAAATTCCATTCCAAAAGAATTGCATAAGCTACTGTTTAGCGTAGTTTCACTCCATATATGCTCCTTTGCTTTGCATTTTCCCCATATCCTTTCATTCCAGTGTGATTTGCAGAGAGAGGTGCTTTGAAGGAGTTCAGCTCTTCGGAGCTCTGCTCTGGAACACTCGTGTTACTGATGAAAGCTTGGACTCTGCTGAAATACTGGCTGGCAGACAAATAGATCTCAGCTATATTTACAAAGCAGTATGCTCATGGAATAGCTGTTAGCTGGGGAGGGGAAACGTACCTTCTAGGACAGATGTGGTAGTCCAAACATGTCTCCTCCTTACACCCATCTTTGTGCATTCTGGGAGGCCAACAGCTGGAGAAGGAGACGCTGTCTCTTCTTAATCTTGGATGCCTGAGACACTTTGCTACCGCAGTCAGAGAATACGAAGAGGTTACCTTCACTCTTATTGATGTACTGTCTGGGAACTCCAGCCAAGATGTGATCATATATAGTGAAACAAACCCTGCCTTACAGAATTTGCAGCCTGTGTGTGCAGCTCGGTGGGAGGATGGTTCCTTCTGTAGTGTCACGGCAGATTGATGACAGAGCACTTGATGGGTTCCAGATACACATTCACAGCCCTTTTCTACTTGACCACAGTGCTTCATGGCTCCTTTTCTGTGTTTTCTTTAATGCTCTGTTAGCTTAGTTGTAGTTTTCTGGTGATGCCTTCCTCTGAGTGATGCTGGTGTTAATGTTGTTGGGAATCAGTGAAGCACACTTAATGCTTCTTTGGGATATCTGTGCACCAGGTAAGCTAAGGGTGACATCTGCTCCCTGGGACTTGGGGACCTGCCTTGATGGGTTTATTCATGGTGTGGCCCACAGTCCACACAAACCTGGACAGGACACATCACGCAGCTTTCTCAAAAGCCTCAACTGGTGGAGGGTAGGGGAAATAATTTGAGTGGCAGTGCTGTTTCCAACTGCCTTTTCTGCTGAGATGAGCTGCTGGGGTTGCTGTTGGCATTGACTGTGCATAGAGAGCAATGCCTGGGGTGCCAGTGAAAGTAAAGGAAGTTACAGACGGAGTATGGCTACAAGGCTAGGAAAAAGGAACAAGGAAAAGGAATCTGCTTTTGCCTTTTCAATTACTGTAAGTGCAGTTTTTAAGGGGAACGCAGCACTGAGAATGAGAACAAAAAAAAAACCGTGGTAAAAACAGCCCTGTGTTTACCAGAGATTGGTCATGTTCCTGTTAAATGAAACTGCCTTGAGGAATTCAGGTGACATCGAACGCTCAATACTGTGCATTATGATGTGTTTTGGAGGAAAATACCTGATTAGTCAGAAGTCCACTTGTAATTTAAGAAAAGATGTGGAGAACGATGCCTCGTATTTCGCTATTTGAGCTCTGAACGTGTTGGGTTAGAATGCACCCCTTCATAAGAAACCTTGTGTCTCCTGTGCGAGTTGTTTTGTGGCTGTGACATGGGGTTTTTTGGTGCTTCTGTGCAGGTCTGAAGGTAGAAGTGACTCATTGTGGAACGATGAGACGGAAATACCGTGTTTGTAATGTGACCAGGAGGCCTGCAAGTCATCAAACGTAAGATGCTTTTTTGTCAGGGTGTAAGACGTGCAGAAGCTTAGCACTGAATATCTAATGGGATCTAACTTTATTCATTCTGGGCGTGCTAATAATTGCCAGCTAAGCTTTTCATAATTTTGATTGATGAAAACGTGTCTCTCTCCAGCTTTCCTTTACAGTTAGAAAATGGCCAGACTGTGGAGAGAACAGTAGCACAGTACTTCAGAGAGAAATACAACCTCCAGCTGAAGTATCCTCATCTGCCTTGCCTGCAAGTGGGACAGGAACAGAAACACACCTACCTGCCTTTAGAAGTAAGGAACTTATTCTGATAAGTCAGCTCGTTATTTCAGGCAGTGTCTTTTTGCAGACAAAGGAATGCACTTTGCAGTGCAGGTGTGTTGCATATTTACAGATTCTTTACGTGCCCTTTGTCTTATTTCACTAATGACTACGTTTTTAAAGTGCTTGAACGATGGGAACTGAGGGAAAGCGTGCAGTTGCTTAAACACTTTGGAGGTTTGTAGAATTCTCTAATGAATTCTCTGGTTCTAAATGCTCTGTATTAATGCTGCTGATGTTTCCTCAAGGTATGTAACATTGTGGCTGGCCAGCGGTGTATCAAGAAGCTAACGGACAATCAGACATCAACTATGATAAAGGCCACAGCAAGGTCTGCTCCAGACAGGCAGGAGGAAATCAGCAGATTGGTGAGTTCTTCAATTTCTGTTTGTCTTGGTGCTGTTCAGCAATGGTTCTGAACCCCAGCCTGGCAACTCTTCTACAGGCCATAGCTGACTGCCTTACTGGCAAGCAGTGTCTTCATTTGTGGGGTTGAAGGTTTCCTGGGTCAGGGGCTTCTGGTCACACACTGACAAACCATTTTGTTGTAAGACATTCTTAAATTCTTCAGTCCAACGTAACTCTTTCATTCCTTCCTCTTATCATTCTGGCATTATAAATTATTGCTATTTTGAAATTTGCTCAGTATCACCCGAGGGATCTGTATCAGAAAAGTGAATCTAGGTCTCCTGAGCCTCAGTCTTGTTTTTCAACTGTTGGACTGCTTTCCTCAGCACACGTTAAATGTTGTCACTCCGTGACTCCACTGTCTTCATCTCTTACGTATCTGCTGCTGAATTCACGTATCCCAGCAGTTTTCTCTGATTCAGAATGTAAGACTTGAGTATTTTTGGTTGAATATTCTGATAAACAGATTTGAAATGGTCTGATGTGGAGCTGACAAGCGAACCAACATTTTTCAATTAAAATAAGACTTCAGGAAAACACAGAAGACAAGAATGTGCAGTAATTGAAGGAGTTGAAGTGTTCTTATTTCAAAAGGAAAACGCTTTTTGATCTATTCAGCGAGCGAACGAAATGCTCTTGGATGAGCATAATGCAAGTGAGCCCCCAGAGTGACTAAGGGAACACAAAATCTCATCCAGTGTCTCACGGCAGTTGAGCAATCAGCAGCTGAATCGGAGCCTTTTCCAATGAGAAGGGGGATTGTAGGACGTTTCTGCTGCGTTCCTACCAGGCTTTTAGAGCGGAGCGGCACCGATTTGTTGCATGAGTTCCGTTTGTGTAACGCGGGGAAACTCTTGTAGGTGAGAAGCGCGAATTACGACGCGGATCCGTTTGTTCAAGAGTTCCAGTTCAAGGTGCGGGACGAGATGGCCCACGTGACGGGGCGCGTGCTGCCCGCACCGATGCTGCAGTACGGGGGACGGGTGAGCTCTGCACCTTTTCTTTTTGCCTCTGTGCCGATGGCTGACGCGCGATTCCCAACGTGCGTCGGCTGTTTCAAGCCCTTCAGTTGCCTCGTGCAGAACAGGGAGTGGAGTTTAGATTGCAGGCTTTGTTTTCTCTTGTTCTGAAGCAGTAAACAGCGCAGCTCCTTGCTCTCGCTCACGTGGATGTTGCTGTGTTTCTTCTTCCTGCAGAACAGAACAGTAGCGACCCCAAGCCATGGAGTTTGGGACATGCGAGGGAAGCAATTCCACACTGGTGTTGAGATCAAAATGTGGGCTATCGCTTGTTTTGCAACGCAGAGACAATGCAGAGAAGAAATACTGAAGTAAGGCATGTCATAGTTCAGGCTTTGGGCTGCTTTTGTAATGAAACCATTTAGTGAAAACATGGATGTGAGAGATCTAATGATTTTGAACTGGCTTTAATCATCTCGGATGTTAAGGAAAGAATCCAACCTCCTTTCTGGAAGCTGCAGTCAGAACACTGTTTGAGTCTTGTGATATTGCTGCTCTGTATTTTCTTTCATTTACTGTTATGAATGCAGTCCTAAAAGCCCCCAGATTTGCTGTTTTCCATTCTGACCTGTGTTGTTTCAAAGCTGCCTGGCCTTCACACGAGTGCTTTAAAAATGCTACTTTGAAAGCTCTGTGAAATCCTTCTCTTCATAGGAGTAACAGAGTTCTCCTACCTGTTTTTGCTTTGGTTGTTGTGTGCTGTTGCCAATGCAAAAATCCAGTAAACTCCTTATCTGTAGGGGTTTTACAGACCAGCTGCGTAAGATCTCCAAGGACGCAGGGATGCCGATCCAGGGCCAGCCCTGTTTCTGTAAATATGCCCAGGGTGCAGACAGTGTGGAGCCCATGTTTCGGCACCTCAAGAACACCTATTCAGGGCTTCAGCTCATCATTGTCATCCTGCCAGGAAAAACACCGGTGTACGGTAAGGGAATCCCTTGGTCTTCACCTGTTTGGTGAAGCATCGTTCAAACGTATGCATGGCGTGTCACAAAACTGTTCTGGAGCATTCATTAGGCGTAGGGAACCAGTGCTGTCTGAAGTTGAAATCAATTAGAAGCAAGTCTGAGCATTCAGCTAGATAGAAAGCTGTTTTACAGAGTATGTACGTCTCAACTGTTGTGATGTAAGCTAAGATCAGAACGTGGCAATAGTTCCAAATGGACTCAGTTTGTATCCTGATTTTGGTTTCACAGCGGAGGTGAAGCGTGTGGGAGATACACTGTTGGGAATGGCCACGCAGTGTGTTCAAGTCAAAAATGTCATTAAAACATCTCCACAGACCCTTTCAAACCTGTGCCTGAAGATCAATGTTAAATTAGGAGGAATCAATAACATCCTTGTACCTCACCAACGGTAAGAATCTGCGTGGAGATGTATTGGGGCTTTCTTTGATACTTGGCAGCCAGCGTTTAACTGTAGCCAAAACTTACACTGAATTGTCCTTCTGGTAGTATGTGATATGGGCTGGAATTGCATTTCTTCTTGTGTGGGCCCTGAATAGTTGTTGGCCTGGGAGCTAAGGCTCCTGTGTTTTTTCCATGCTTGATCAGTATCAAAGATTTGAACAGCTGCAGTTCTGGAGGTGCTGAAATATTGTGTCAATTAGAAGTTTTCTGCAGGTTTAGGAGTCTGCCACACACCACAGGACTATCTGTTCTGATTAGTGTGCCAATGTGCTGTCAGCAAGGGCAGAAGTATACTGACTGCACCCTGCTTCTCTCACGCTGTTAGGCTAAGCAGTTCATTCTTTGCACAGGTAATCTCTGTGCTTGAGTTCCAGGTGCTTTGAAGCCCTCAGCAGGGTTTGGGTCTAAGCCATGCTCCCCTCTTTCTCACATGCTTTCTTCTGAAGAGTCTATCAGTCCTGAAGACAAGAAGTTCTGGTGGTCTCTAACTGTTATTAGGAGCATATCAGTTCTTTAACAGTGAACATACACGCTAAGCAAGCCAGGAAAAAAACTTCTGGAGTGCACAGGTGTAGAAATTCTTCCCTGAGGATTCCTGAAAGAATGGAATTTGAGTTTAAGCTTGAAGGAGAAGTGCATGGAAGAATATCTTAAAGCAGTGGGAGATCGTGCTGGTCCTTGTCTCCTGTAAGCCAGACCAACGTGCGTGCTGCTGCGAGCGCAGCCATCTGTTGCAGGGCTGAGGTAGCACTGAAGTGTTGCTTAGCTGGCCTCCCAGCACCAGTGGAATCAAATGGTAGAATAATGGTTTCTGTAAGAGACTGCCCGCATTGTTAAGGTGCAGCTCTTTGGCTTCTCTCCCCTAGAATCGTGCCTGCAGTTCAGTGGCAGTGTTTCGCAGTGACCGTTAGCGTTGTGGAAGTTTGCTTTCAGCACACAAAGATCTCATTGTTCAGGTCTGGCTGGAGTACCTGATAAGAAAGTCTCTCTGTGTTGTGCAGCTGAAATAGAAACAAAGGCCCATTTGAGCACCAGCTGTTCATCTGCAAGTGTGACTTAGCACTTTTCTTTTTCTTTTTTTTTTTGAAGACCTTCAGTGTTCCAGCAGCCCGTGATCTTTCTGGGAGCCGATGTCACTCACCCTCCTGCTGGAGATGGAAAGAAACCTTCCATAGCTGCTGTAAGTTCTGTGAAATCGACGTTGTTCTTTCATCTCTGGTAAATGTTAGAACAGCAAATGCAACTCATGGCCTGTGTTTGTCAGATGTCTTTCAGGATTATGCCCTCATTCTTGCTACACCTTTTCAGTGTTACCAAAAACAGTGTCTTTAAAAGAAAAATAGTGCTTGATACTTTGTGCTCGGAGCATTTTGATTTTTAAATCAAGGCAATCATGTTAAATAGAATGCTTTTGCGGAAGTAATATGAAGGAATTAATACTGCTTGATGATGTTAGCGTGTTTTGTGTAGATTTGAACTGGCTGCTTTTAATCATGCAACGTTCTCCCAAAGGTTGTAGGCAGTATGGATGCTCATCCAAGCCGCTACTGTGCCACGGTGAGAGTTCAGCGGCCCAGGCAGGAGATCATCCAAGACCTGGCCTCCATGGTGAGGGAGCTTCTCATCCAGTTCTACAAGTCAACGCGCTTCAAGCCCACACGTATCATCTTCTATAGGGATGGGGTCTCTGAAGGACAGTTCCGACAGGTTGGTTCATTTGTGAGCTGTCTGAAACACTGCATGGCTGCCCTCCTGTTGGAATAAGCTGCACTGCTGCTTTTGTGCTGAGATACCACAAAAGATTGAGCCTTTTTAGGAGAGTTTCTTAAGCGTGTTGGGTAGGGGAAGTTGCTATTTCCTTGTTGTCTAGGAAGAACAACTCTCACTCTTGGGAAACAATATATTTCTCAGTGCTTCCTGAGCTCAATAATTGTGTGGCACAGCTGAACTTAGTGTTAACTTCAAACTGTTAATTAGGTGCTTTGTGTAGAATATAATGTGAGGAAAACCTGTTCTGTTCTTGTGCTTGTAGGTTTTGTACTATGAACTGCTAGCAATTAGAGAAGCCTGCATCAGTTTGGAGAAGGATTACCAGCCTGGAATAACCTATATTGTGGTGCAGAAACGACATCATACACGGTTGTTCTGTGCTGACAGAACAGAAAGGGTAATCATTGTCCTGCTCAGTACAAGCTTGGTGTCAGTACTTGTGCTGCTAGACAAAATGTTAGCATGGGCTTCACTGCCAGTCTGATTCTGTTTGCTTTTGGGGAATATGTTGAATTGATTGGCACAAAATGTGGCACCAAATTGAAAAATCAGTGACCTTAAATACATTAAAAACAAAACCACCATCAGGCTTTGTCACAGTACCCATGTGCAGCTCTTCTGGCTTTCTGAGATTCAAAGCTCTGAGATTCTGGATGCAATATTCTGCATTGCAGTAGTGAAAAGCCATGCAGTGTCTACATCAGACATCCCAGGTTCATTCACTGAAGTGCTGTGTGTATTGAATAGGAGCCTGTGTTGTTATTTACAGTTGAAGTGTAGAAGTTGTTAGCTGCAGTTTTTAACAAAACTTCTGTTTAGGTTGGACGAAGTGGCAATATCCCAGCTGGAACAACTGTAGATACAGACATTACACATCCATATGAGTTTGATTTTTACCTCTGCAGTCATGCTGGAATACAGGTATAATTGTTGTCTTGTAAGTAAATGTGGATTTAGAACATAGAGATGTAAATGTATTGTTATAGCAAGCTAGAAGTGAGTCTTAGCTAAATAGAGTAAATCTGTATGTGTGTATATATGTGTATTTTAAATTATGTATGTTAAAAAGTGTTTGGTGTGGATAAAATACAAGTATTGCCATAACTTGGTTGTGCTGTAAGGTTCAGCTCCAGTGTATAACATCCTCTGGGGGAGAAGCAGGGGGAAGGTGAGTACTCATTTATTTCAGAGCAGTGTCTTCCAAAGAAACTGCATGGCAGTTTGCTGGAGAACTTCTAAGAGTTCCTAAGAGCTGCACTCAGCATTCAGTGGCTGTTGTGGTCTGTTAGGAAATGTGAGGGTGGTGGTAAAAACCAGCGTGTTGATCGGTTTAGTCATGTTGGAAGCAGGTTTCAGTTGTGAAGGGTTATTTAGAAGGCATGTGGTTTTCTTTTTCCCAAGCAAGGCTAATTGAAATAACATCATATGAACATTAGACTCTTTTAATCTCTGTGATACATTTATTGCTGACATAATCCGGAAATTTCTTTGGCTGCTGTTACTTAGGAATTCAGACCAGACAGTCTGGCCTTTTCTGAACTTAAACGTCTGACTTGATTGCAGGGAGAGTCAAAAAAGAAAGATAAGTGAACCGATGTTCCCTTCTTCTTAGGGTACCAGCCGTCCCTCACACTATCACGTTTTGTGGGATGATAACTGCTTTACTGCAGATGAACTGCAGCTGCTGACTTACCAGCTCTGCCACACATACGTGCGCTGCACGCGGTCAGTTTCTATACCTGCACCAGCCTATTATGCTCACCTGGTAGCATTCAGAGCACGGTACCATCTTGTGGACAAAGAGCATGACAGGTAAAGAAAAATACGTGTCCTTAAACGTGTGTCCTTGTTGGTCTCTGCTCCGTTGTCAGGCATAAAGCCATTTCACTGTTCATTTTGCAGTTAATTCTTGTAACCTTGGCAGCTGGGCTTAAGATGCTCGTTCCTGACATCAAGGCTGTGGCAGGCGAGGGTGGATTGGTGTTTTCTGCTGAATAACACCTGGATTACAAGAACGAAGTTCAGCTTCATTAAGTATTGTTCCGACATCTCCGTGGTGTGAAGGAATCAAACACACGTTTGGCTTTTTGCTTTAGAGTCAGCATTCATCAGTGAAACAGATGTGAAGTGCCTCACGTTTCTCTGGCTCTGCTTTGGATGTCAGAATTGTTTGATAACGTTAAGGCCATCAGTGTGTTTGCAGGGGGGGTTTTTTCTGGACAAATCAAGGGGCTGAGGGGAAGGGGTTTCTGTTGTTAGCTGTTGTTATCTGTTACTCTGCAGCCTTCAGGCTTTCTGTTGATATTGCCACTTTCCCCTCCTGCGTGGTGAAGGGATGTGGAGTTAAATCCCAATTAACACAGTGCACAGCTCCTCTCGTCTTACTTTCTCCCGTTTTCTTGCAGTGCTGAAGGAAGTCACGTTTCAGGACAGAGCAATGGCAGAGACCCACAGGCCCTGGCGAAGGCTGTACAGATTCACCAAGACACCTTACGCACGATGTACTTCGCTTGAGTCAGTAACAGGAGAGCGTGCTCGCCGCAAGGAAGAACTGACAAATTAAGCCACATACAATGTATGTTTCCAGTGGGGTTGGTTTATGGGGTGCGCCTCCCATCGTGCAGGGGCGAGAGGCTGACCCTTAAATTGACACAAGGAAGATTGTTTACTTCACCGAGGAACACAGCACTATTATGCAATATGAAACCAGCCAACTGCTTTTGTGGCGCGGTCTCCTGTAGGAAGCACCGCCATCATTTTCCTCCTTCTGTTTAATTTCTCGTAGTTTAACCCTCTTCTGCCTTTACCTCAAGTTGCTCGGCAGCACAACTCTCTTTGCAAAAAAAAAAAAATTAATAATAATTAAAAAAAAAAAAAAGGATGGTGTAATTCGAGAAAAGCAACCTGTATAAGAACAGTCACAGTGATTCTTTGGGAGAGAAAAGTGTGCAAAAAGTCTTGTTTCGCCCAGTTGAGGAATCTTTCTCTCAGTATTGCCATCAGCATTCGAATGCGACCATATCTGAGTACATCTGAATGTACAGCACTAAGTAGAGAAAAAATGGAGGGGAGGGAAGATGTTTTGCACACTGATCCAATCATTTGAACATAGTTTAGCCAACTGCTGCCTTTCTTCACAGCTTTGGAGTCCTCAGCTCCAACAGTTCCCTTTTAGAAGCAAACAAAGCTAGCGGTGTTACTGCAGGCAGTGGTGATCCCAACTGTTCTTGCTCCCTGGTGACTTTACTAAAGCTGCTGTTTTACCTAGTCCAAAAGTTTCAATTACTTTCTATCTGGCAAGTCAAATGTCGTGAAGCTTCATGTGAGGTTGGGCGTCCCAAGCTTTATGGGATGGCTGCAGCAAACACCAGAACTGAAACTTTAGAGCTAAGGTCGTCTTGACAAAAGAAAAATGCTAGTTTACTTGCTGCCTCTCACACCTTAATGTGATTTCATACGTACGTGTTTTTGAAGTTTAGCTTCCTTTGTTTCCTTTATATTTATTAGAGTAATAATAATGCTTTAATTTAATTATTACAGAACATATGGTCAACATCAACTTTTATTTTTTAGAAATGTAACCATGTTTATTTTTAAAGAACTGACAACTTGTTTTTGCTATCTTTTAGTGCAATAAGCGTTCGAAAAGAAAACGGTGTCCATTGAGCTGTACCACAGCCGTGTTTGTACCGCTGGCTGTGGGAGAAATGGACGCCTCCGATTTTAAAAGGACAAAGTCAAAGCCTTAATTTTGAAAGGAAAGTTTTATAGTCAGAAGGAATCTCGGATTTTCCTTTTTTAAATCAAAAAGTAGCAAAAATGCTTCTGGAACTCTGCAGGCTTCAGCGCTCGCTGCCCTGGTTTGGTTTAACAAAGGAACCGGCCGTATTTTTGGCTTTGAGACGTGGAAGATATTTGAAGTAAACAAACAGATTTTTTTATTGAGCTCTAAGTTTTTACATGCTTAATTAAACCTATTTGACATCAATAAAAGGTCTGGAGTTATTAAAAGTTTTTAGGCTTTTTTCCTCTTTGATAACGACTTTCCTTTTAAAATTAAGTTATTGGTAACTTCATTTCACTTTGCAAATAAAAAGAGGGCTGGGATAGTTCTACCTTTAAATCACTGAAATGTGAAGCAAACAAACGGGACTCTTTCATTCCACTTTAAAGGCAACCCAACGTTAAGACGTCAGAGATGAGCATTTATTCTGCGAGGGGTCTGGGAAGTTTTGCACTTTGTAAACTCGTGAACTGCGTTTTTTGACTGTTTTTTATTTGCACTGGTTCATAGTATATATACTGCAGATCGTTTCTATGGGCATTGCTGTTATCCCAGCCCTTCTGAACCCCACCTGCTCTCCACATGAAAACCAGAGGGTCGCTAAAGCAGCTTTATCTCCCGGCGTTCTCACCGAACGCTGTTTGCCAATATTCTGTGTGTTGAGCCTAAAATCTGAGCCCGTTTCGCTTCAGCAGGCATGACTCTCCCCATCTCTTCTGCCAGAACACAAAGTACTGTATTTGTGCGTCTGTGTGTCGTCCTGCAGTGTGTGTAGTGCTGTCACAACGCTGTCTCGCAGAGCTCTGCTCGGCGGTTGGCGCGTAGGCATGCTTCACCTCCCAGCACCAAGGAAGGGAACGTAAAGATTAACCTCGCACCGTGAGCATTGCACTGGAAAAGTCCTGAGGTGGGCAGCTGTTGGGGAGCACTGGGGGGCGGTGGGGCTGGGCTTTGCCCTGAGCCCCCATTGGGCTGAGCTTCGGGATGGCTCAGCCCTGCTCCAGGAGCCCACAGCGCCCCGAGGCAGAGCTGCAGGGAGGTGGTGCTGCAGTTGTTGCAGCAAGGAGGGCTCTGATCAGCCTCTGAAACGTTGCCCTCAGATGGGGGCCTGCTAACTCTGCCTTGGAAGAGCTCTAGCTGGCAGTTCTGTTAATACAAGGTTCAGGTTAGGCTTTTTATAGAAAGCTAACGTTTAAAGAGGAGTAGAGATTTGTTTTTTAAAGAAACTATTTTACAAAGCCTTCTTGTGCATTTCTGGCGTCAAGATGAAAATTCCTTTTCAAAAAGTCTTTTGATGCTCCTTGCAGAGATGCTGTGCCCTTCGCACCCTGCCCGCGCTCAGTGACTGGGAGCCGAGAGGCCTTTGGCTTTCAACTCTCACCAAAAAACAAAGAGACTTCATTGGGAAGGTGACTTTAGATGCCAGCTCGACAGCTGCTGTGCCTGGTTTTCATGTGAAGAGTACGTGGAAGCTTGAATCTCTCTTCTTGGTTTTGCAAATATCTACGTAAAGTGCCGATACTTATTTGTATTACAATATCAACTTACTGGCGTTGTGAGGGCCACACATTTATGATGCTGTAGCTGCTATATTTATTTAAGTGGAGATGGACAATTACTGCACTAAGGAATGAGGAGATAAGCAAGGAATCAAGGTTAGTTAGATATCTTGGGGTTTTTTTTTGGGTTTTTTTTTTTTTTCTGAAAGAGAATTAATGGTGTGAAATATCAAGTGTAACAAAGGGTGCTGTCATTTTAACTGAGATTAAATAGCCAGATATTCTTCCTTTGTTTAAAAACATATATATTTTGATGTTTGCAGTTTGGGGGTGGGGGGTCGGGATAAATGGTACCTCATCTGTGGTGGCAGTTTCCGGTATATTTTCAGAGTATATGGATTTCTTTTATTTTTGTACCTGCTCTCCTTTTAAAAAAGACAAAAAAAAAAAAAAAAAAAAGACAAAAAAAAAAAAAAAAGAAAAACAAACAAAAAAAAAACCAACACAATCTCAAAATTTATGTGCTGTGTGGGGGGGGGGGAAATGTCGAGCTGCTCCCCAGGTCTCCTTTCTCTCTGGGAGCCGAGGGCTGCGCTTCTCCTCCTCCCTTTGCAGACACGCTGGCCTCGTGCACTGCCCAGCTGGGTGCGTGGCTCCTGCCCTGCAGACACTGTACCAGTTCACCAAGACCTCGTTTGTACTCAAGTGCCACTTGCTGGTGGGAGCTGCAGTGCTGGTACTGTGCCAAAGCCGGGCTGTGCCGAGCCCTGCAGCGAGCGCTGGGAGCTGCAGAGCTGAGAGGGAGCAGAGCGTTGCACAGAGCATTGCTAGGAGGTGTGCTAACATTGCTAGGAGGTGTGTTAACATGCTGGCACAGAGCATTGCTAGGAGGTGTGTTAATATACTGGCAGAGCGACTGACCCCATGCAGGGGGCTTCTGAGGGTGCTTCAGCTGTGGCCGTTTTACTCAGGATTGCTGTGTTACTGTTCAATGTGTGATTTGGTTGAACGTGTCCAAAAGTTGTTTCTGTAGGGGTTCGTTCTGGCATCCTTCTGGAAGTTTGGCCTTAGAAATGGTTTTTCTGGAGTGAGGTGGGTTTCTGAAAGCTGTCAGTCAAATTATTTCTAGGTGCCATTGGTCCTAAACCAGTTTTGCTTTGTGTATCGAATTTTGTCCTTTACAATGCTCAGTGTAAGGCACCAGGTATCTTCTGTACAAATTCCAGCTACAAATACTGGCTTTTTCCTAGCCAGGAAGTTTGCTCTGTTGAAACTCCGAGCTCCGCCTGCCCTTCAAACAGCTTGAGGCCTTTTTTCTTTCTCAATATTCCCTTCACATCTTGTCCTCTTGTAATATTCTCCCAGTTTTGTGAGTTGAGGGTTTAGGACCTTCCTCCGAGCACTTTTATAACCTAGGAACCCAAAGCTCTGCTGCCGTACCTTGCAGTTATCCATTCCATTTTCAGAGCTGCCGTCCAAACGGCCGTCCCTGTCCCTTCAGTGCTGTGGAGTTCTGCTGCTGATGGCTTGATTGAATCTGGTGGAAAAAATCCATAGGGATGTGAAAGGGAAGGATCCCAGTCTCTCCTTTCCCTACCCAAAGATGGTACTTTACATTGATATTGAGTGTTAGGATGCTCATCTTGTTTTGGCACGCGTTTAAGTAAGACATCACCTAGCTAATTGACTCGTTGTGACCTGGAACTGTAGAGATTAGAGCTTGAGCTAATTGCTGCTTGCTGCTAGCAAGAAGTTGTGTGCTTTTCAGTAGCTGAGTTACAAACAGATTGGGGTCCTGCACTTCGCCTCCTGGGCAGAGCCCCAAGAAGCCTCATCTCTGTAACACTAAAACGTTTGTCCCTTAGTAGGCAGTGTGTGCAGAAGGGCAGGGGCTGCAGGGGAGGACATCGAAGCCTCGGTACTGCAGAAATGTGTCCTGCCTGCCCTGGCCTTTCTGGCTCTGTCTGAGGTCCCCCCTCACCTGACACGGGTAGTTACCATAGGGTCCTTCAACAACAAAGTGGTTCTGTTTAAAATTTGGAGTGAATATTTTATTTTTGAGCAAGACAGTCCTCAGAAAGTGCCTTTGTAGAAGACGGTGCTGTAGATTTTATTTTCCAGTTGTACGTGGCTGAACATTTAAGATAAATAACTGTAAATGCCAAGTGTCTGATGGTACCTGTAGGTACTTTCAGGCATCAGTTCTCTGAGTCAGGACCAAGCATAACCAGGATGGTGGTTTCCTTTGGAGGGAAAGGCATTGGGGAGCAATCACCAAACGCTGCTGGGGAGGAGCAGCTCGGATGGAAGCTCTGTCTCCCAGGCATTACAAAGTCCCAAGGACAAAGCAGACGAGCTGAGCGCTGTCTGGTGATGCAGGGATGGTCAGTGCTGCAAGCAGGCGTCCTGTGGGTTGTGTTCTAACGGTGTGCGTTTGTGCTTGGGACTTGTCATTCCTAGCTGGGAGAGAGATGCTGTGGGCCCTGCCCAGAGGGCTGGCAGTGCTGTGGGTCCATGGTGAGCATTGCTTCCATTGGGAAAGGCTGTCAGCTAGACTATTAGCCACTGCACCTCAGTAACCTCGTAATGCTGCGTTAATAATAGCAAAGTTCTGCTTTGATGGCACTGCCGTGTGTTTGCACATGCCTGCAAAAATGCCCTCTTTCACTTTTGTAACGCTCTCGATTGCGGTTACCTGCCTGCTCCTTGGTGAACCACGTCCTTCTTGGGGTGCTTCTGTGTGTAGCTGCTCTGTGTGTCCCATCTGCCTGTTGCTGCTGGCTGCTCTTTTTAGGTGCGAAATGTTTCTGAATGGTTTTTTTGTTGTTTTTTTTTTTCCTTTTCTGAAGTCAGCTCAACTCTTTAAGATGCATTTGAGAGGAGAACAAACAGAACAACTCAGTAGACAGGCTGCTGTGTGGGGTGCTTTGGTTTCACGTTGGCCGTTAAAATGAATCTGTGTTGACTTCAATCACTGTTGATGCAGTGTTGGGCGCTGCAGATGTCAGGATGGTTTTCAGTATCAGCTGAAGCGTAAAATTCTGCTTCCCTTGGGAGCAGCAGTGCTGCAGGCACACACTTGTACCCAGGCGTTTCCTAGGAGCGAGCAGAGCTGCTTCACGTCTGTTGAGCAGAACAGGAGCCATGAAGCGTTTGGGTTTGCAGTGCTGGGGCTGTGACACCGCTGTGCTTCACATCCATGGCAGAGCTGCTGTGCACAGAGCTGCACACAGAGCATCTCTTCTGGCTGAAGTTAAAGGCAGCAGTGTTCCTTTTTGTTCAGCAGCTTTGTTTTAGAGCAGCACTCAGTGCTGCTGCCATGGTGTTTAAGCTTTGCAGTGCTTTGTTCCTGATTTCTTACTGCTGTTAGGCTGGGGTTTAGAAAGCATTTTGTCAGCCTGGGTTCTGAGCCCGCTTTCTGTAGCGGCCATTTCTATCTTTTAGACTAAAAAGGGCCAAAAATCTCGTTCCATCAGCTTGTTTGCAGCAATGCTCTCCATCTCTTCCCCTGCCTATGAACCAGATTATTTTCTATCTGTGCTTAGCCAGTGCTGAAGCTGTTGAGACGTGCACGTTCCTATCTCCTCCTTCTCTACATTACAGATGTGATCAGAAGCAATGGAAGGGCAGAGCTGTGTCTGAGGGTTCCTGCTGGGTGCAGATCCCTGCTGAGGTGGGCTGTAGCACATGAGGGTTAACTGCAGTAGCAATGTCTGTGTGCTGCAGGGTGTGATGCAGTTCAGCTGGGTGCTTTAACACAAGCCAGTTGCTGAAGGTGTAGATACTGAAGAGGCAAACTTGTTGAAAATGGCATCATTCCTCCTGGCAAGGTTTATAATCAATGCTACTCATAGTAAATGGTGCTGTGCTGGGGTTAATCCGAAGCTGAAATGACTCAGCTGTGTGTTTTATGAAGAGGAGGAGAGGAGGTGGTGACTGTGCTGTCAAACCAGTAGTAAAAAGCTGGGAAGGCAGGAGGGAGAGCTGACTGTGCTGAAAAGCTCCAATGCTGCTGGGGCCATCTGAACTTGTCCCTTTGCACCCACAGTTTACTCCAGCACCCACCAGTAACTGCTGCAAGAACTAAGAGATGAGGAGAGAGGTTTTTTCCTGTCTGTTGGTAAGCAGGAGTGCCTGCTCACCTCCACAGCCGTGCTGAGCAGCAGCAGCAGTGCCTGCGACAGCCGTGCCGTTCGATCCCATCTTCTGTGTGCTCTGAATCCCAAAGCAGCCTTTCCTGGTTCAAAACAGAGATTCAGGAGGTGGGTGATGTTCCATACAGCAGAGCCATGGGTTCTGTGAGCAGTGTGTGGCCCTTTTACAAAACACAGACGCTCCAATGATTTCTGGCTGCAGTCTTTGGGTGGTTGGTACAGCAGCTGCTGAAGGAGCTCCCATGTTAGCTGTGGTGTCCTGGGCTGCTTGGGTCAGACTTGAACTCGTTGAGAGCAAGCATGTGCCTTTTTCTGATCCGAGACAGAAGCTGGAGGAGCTGGCAGTCTGCGCTGCTTGACAGTGGGGTCAGTGTTCTTGAGCTGCTTGAGGCTTGGTCAGGACGGAGTCGGTTTGGTGTTGAGTTGCTTAAAGGGAGCCCTGAATTATTTGTGAATGTAGCTACCCAGAGAGAAGAAGCTTTAAAGTGAATGGTTTCTGGAGAGTAATGTCATCAAACAAACATATTTGGTGATAGACTTAGTTTTTTTTTTTAAATGAAATTGAACAGTGATATGTTTCTCCTTAGAGAGCCATTAATTCTGCCTTTATCTGAATGTTGCCTGTCCCATAACGTCTCTGCTGTGCTCCTGCAGCTTCCCTGCTGACTGTAAGGACCTGAGGAACGTTGTTGGCAGAGGTTGGGAAGTGGGAACGTGGTGCTGAGGGCTGAACATCACTGGAGGTGGCTTTAAGGAGTGGCCTGCCAGCAGCTGAAGGTGCTGATGCGCGAGTCTGGGATAGGATGTGAGGCGCAGGGATGTGCTGAGGGGAGAAATGAGAATTGAGCCTCTCCTCTCACACCCAGCTATGCAGTGAAGGCTGCTGGCTGCCTCAGGTGCTGGTTCAGGCTCCAGGCTGTGCGTGCAGATTGTCAGAGAATAACAGAGGAGCTTTTCGAGGTGTTTGCTGCACGTTGAGGTACTGCAGGGTTCCCAGCCAGCAGCTCTGGCATCGGCGCTGGCTGTCAGATGGGTTCCCTCCCTGATTTCAGGGAATTGATTTTTGCCTCAGCTTTCTGCCCTATCTGGAACACACGCAGGATGCCGTGCGCTGCCTTACGAGAGCCAGCTGTGTGTTGTGAGCATCAGCCGTGCTGTGAAGTGCTCAATTCCTGGTACAAACCCGTGCGCCTTCCTGCCAGTGGCTGTTTGCAGTCTGTCCATCCGACGCAGCCTGTGCCCTCGCCTTTATCTCAGCACCGCTGGCCCAAGGAGCTCCTTGGGGTCGGTCCCACTGTGTGCACTGCTGCTTTCTGTGAGCTTTTTTTGCAAATTAGGGATGAGTTGATTCAAATAAAAGGTTTCCTTTACATTGCTGAGAATCTCAGAGGTCTCTCAAACGCATTTAGCAGCTGAAAAATGAGTTCCTACCGTAAGGCTCTCCAACAACACGGAGAAATACGATTATCTTGATATTGTCTCACCTGAATCGTGGGTCCACAACCAATTTTGATACAGCTGTGAGAAAATTAGGCATTAAAATAGTTACTAATCATCTTTCATAGTGCTAACACTTGCAAATCTCTTGAGTGCATTCGGAAAGTTTATTTGGGCGTCTCACAGGTTAGTGCTTGCTCCGCTGGCCCAGCAATACCAATGGAGCAGTGCTACAGCTGAGGAACCTTTGGTGTTTGGAGCACGCCAGCAGAGCAGTGTTTGTGTGCAGGGGAGAACGGGGTGCCCAGCAGAGCTGCTGTGTGAGGCTGAGATGAAATTTGCCTGCTGGCAATTTGCACACCACTGCCTTCCTCAGGGCTTTGGTTGTGTGCATCGCGGCCTCCTGTGGCTGTAGCTTTCGGTTTCCTTCGGCTTTGATTTCTGCTCCTCAGCAGAGCGCTGCCTTTCCTGCCCTTGTCAGTGTTCAATCTGTTGAATCTCGCCTTGAGAAAACTCCACCTTGTTTTCCTGTAGGTAAACCTGCTTCTAGACTGCTGCGTTTCTGCTCTGTTCCACAGGCAATCCTGCGAAGCCTCAGCACAGCAACAGCAGCTGCAGAATGGGTGCTCAGTGATCTCCCAGCTGTGAGCAGAGGCGCTGTGGGGCCTCACCACGCAGCTCTCCTGTCCGTGCCGTTTCCTCCCTTGCTGTGAGCAGTTAGGCTTCCTCAGGTGCATGAAATTGGTGGAGAAATGGCACTGCTGCTTGTTTATTTGGGGGGGAGAATTCATCTGTCAGAATGCACTGAGGCATCAGATCATGGATCAGGATGTTGTCATTGAGAGGCATCGCCTGAAGCTTTCATTGTGACTGGTGATGAGCCAGTTGTGGCTGTTGGAACATCTCTGGTGGCAGCGTGTGCCACGAGCGTTGCTGTGCTGTGCAGGAGGCTGCGGGGAGCAGCGTTGTGCAAATACACCCTTTGCATATTTACCACCACCTGTTCAAATGACAAACAAAACTGTTGTGCTGTTTGGGATTCCTTCTCAGAATAAAGTTCTAATAAACGAAGCCGGTTGCGTTGCGATTCCCTCTGTGTGTCTCGCTCTTTCTCCTGCCTTAGCAGCTGCTCTGCTTCCAGCTCATTGCTGGGCCCTTCCCACCGTGAAGCTCCGGGAGTTTCTCAGAGCAAAAGGGAATTAATCCAAGAGTAAAGCAGAGCTGTGACTCGAGGCACCGCACAGCTGTAGGCAGATGGCAAACGAGCCGGTTGGTCGAAGCCTTTCTTTTTTTACTTACCCATCTCAACCACGTGTGCCTATTTGTACTGCGGCCGTGCAGGGCCATGGACCCTTTGGTGAGTGGTGGAGGTGGATGCAGTGCTTTGTGCTCTTTCTCCCCTTCTAGACAAATTGTTCTTGCCAAAATTTTCTACCTGTTGCAGGAGTTGCTTTTCTTTCCAGTGCAGCCCCACGTCAGCCTTCGCCGCCCCGTAGGCAGCTGTACAGTGCGCACAGCAGTGCTCAGATCTCTGCAGGCTTTAATACCATCGAGTTGGGTGTATTGTAAACCAACTGTATTAAAAAATAATAATAATTTTAATTTTTTTTTTGAAATGCATATGCACTGTTTTATTGTTTTTATACTTCTCGAGCTGCTGCCCCCTCCCCCCCCCCCGGCTGATGTTTGGGGGCTGCATCCACCCGCCTCCATTTGCTTTCCTGCCATGTAAAGGTCCTCAATCCGGCTTTCGTTGTCCATGCTGAGCTCCACGTGTGGGGCTGCGGGAGGCACCGCTCTGCACCAAACCCTCTGCTGCTCTCGCTTCGGTTTTCACCCCTTGTAAAACATTACAAATGATGAGAAATTTCCTGTGTTTGTTGTTTTTTTCCTTTTTCACGTCGCTTTGCTTCAGGTTGAAGTGTAACTCACTAAGAACTGCAATAAAAAAAGACGAAAGTTTTGCTGCAGCCCCCCTCGCTCTGTCAGCGGCGCGATGCCCGGTGCGGGGGGGGGGAAGAGGAGGGGAGGAGGAGGGGGAACGGCTGCGGGGCCGCTTAGCAACGGGACCGCGCGTGTGGCAACGGAACGAGGCGGCACGGAGTGCGGTGAGGGAGAGCGGGGGCTGCGGGGGCTGCGGGGGCTGCGGGGGCTGCGGGGGCTGCGGGGGCTGCGGGGGCTGCGGGGGCTGCGGGGGCTGCGGGGGCTGCGGGGGCTGCGGGGGCTGCGGGGGCTGCGGGGGCTGCGGGGGCTGCGGGGGCTGCGGGGGCTGCGTCCTTTCCCAGCTCTCAGCTCCGGCCCGTTTGTCCCCAGCAGTGCGGGAGGAGCTCCAATCCCGCTCCAATCCCGCTCCAATCCCGCTCCAATCCCGCCGCCTCTCGGCGCTGAGGGCACGCGGGGTGTCCCGTCCTTCCTCCTCCCCCTCCCCCCCCCCCGTGTCTGCCCAGAGCGGGGGCTGCGGTCTCCTCGGCTGCTCTGCGCCCCTCCCGTGGTTTCCGTGCACCCCGAGAACGGCGGCAGCCCCGAAAGCGAAGCGGCACCGCGAGTTGCCGACAGCCGCCCGTGCAGAGCGCGGTGCTCCCGGGGCCGGACGTGGCCGTGCAGCCGAGCTGCCCCCATCGGAGCGGCTTTCTGGGGATGCAGATACCGCTTCCGCACGATAAACCTCCGCGAACAAACGCAACGAACGTCCCGCTCCCTTCCAGTCGCCCCTTCTGCGAGATGGCAGCGTTGAGCGTCAAGCCGGGGCAGCGGTTCACCGTGCCCGACTGGGACACCAACGCCCGCCTCATCTCCGCCGACGCTGAGAGCCAACGCTCCGCGTCGCATCAGATCCGGCAGGAAGCCAGAGCCCTGCGCAGCGAAACCAACAACCAGGTGGGAGCCCCGGGTTGGCCCAAAAGGTGCCCAGAGGGCGGGAGAGAACCCAGGTGTGGCGGGGAAGGGGAGAAGGCTTCACCTGTGGGAGCCTCCCGAATCCCCTTACAGAGGGTGGGACTCTCGTGCCCTTGGCAACTCGCATCGCTTTCTGCCCCTTCTGCTCTTCCTGATCACTGTTAGAGCAAGCGATGCGTTATGGAGAGCTCCATCCATCCTGAAAGCAGGAAAGGCTTCGGCAAGTTTCACGATTGGGGTCTCAAAAAGTAACACCAACCAACAGCTCAGGGCGCTTTTCTTCCAATTCCAGGCGAAATGGGATGAACACGACAACCAAACCCGCCTGGCTGAACGAATCAGCAGTGTGAACAGATGGAAGGAGACCCTGGACAAATGCCTCGCAGACATAGATGAGGAAATCAATGCTTTGGCCAAGGTATGTTGGGAAGACAGATGGCTGGAAATGAACCACGCTTTCAACATGGGATGTTAAATAATTGAGGCTTGCCTCGTGCAGTGCGTAGGCCCAGATGGTGCCCGACGGTGGGGGCTTGTCACAGGTATTCTGGGATGGATACCTGATGAAATTACATCCTGATGTTCTCGGCTGAGCTGTGCACTGCCTGCTCCTGTTCTTGCCTCGTTTTTATCTTTCAAGGATAACAAGAAATACATTCAAACCACGATCTGAAAAGGTTTGATTTGAAATGGAGAATGTCAGCGGGGTCAGTCTCTGCTTCTTTCAGTTCTAAACCCACAGGCTGCTCCGTTTGGAGCCCTGGGCCTCCGGCAGGGTCTGAGCCCTGACCCAACGCACGCGGAGCGCCGCTGTGTTTGGCTCCCACAGATTTCCTTCCAGGTTTGCTGAGAGCTCCAGAACTGCGATGCAGGCGGTGGCCAGTCCTCTTACCGAGGGTGGGGGTGGGTTTCCTTCTTCCTCTTCTCCCATCCCTGAAGGAGAACTGCCCCACAGCCCAGTGCTCCCTGCAGGTGAAGGAAGCAGCAGAACGCGCCCTGCAGGCCAAGAATTTGTCCCTGGATGTGGCCACGGAGTGCCTGACGCTCCGCGACGGCCGCCGCGCCATCGATGTGGTGAGGGACCCTGTGGAGGAGGAGCTGCACAAAGAGGTGAAGGTGATCGACAGAACCAAGAAGGAGCTGCAGCAGAGAGTGCACGAAGCCTTCGAACGGCTCTGGTGAGGCAAACAGCACGCTGCTGGTCTCACGGAGATGATGGAGGACGTGATTGAAAGGCTTTGGAGGTGGGGAGCTGCACTCCTCCTTGTGCTCCCTGCAACCCCAGCCTTGTGTTCTGCAGCCTCCTGCAGGAAGCCCGCCAGCAGCTCAGCTTCGACCACCGTGGCAAGATGGAGGCGCTGGAAATAGACCGCACGTGTTTATCCCTCAGCGTGAACTCCCCCAACATCTCCTTCAAGGTCAACCCAACTCGGATCCCAAACGGGTGAGTAAAGAGCCTGTGCTTCTGTCCAGATCCGTGCAAGTGCTTTCCAGAGCCCAAGGATGCTTTTCCTTCCCATGCTGCATCCTGGCTGATGAGTGCAGTTTCTGAGAGCTCAGTGCAGGAGCTGGGATTTGCTGTCAGTCCTGGGCTGTGAAGCCACAGACTTGTTGGATATCAGACCTTTCTTAATCCATGCCCGTAGCGAGCTGATGGCTGGCGATGTGTGCTGCTATCAGATGCCAGGATGTCAGGGCACACCGAGCTCATACCACCATCACCATCAAATAAATAACATCTCTGTAGTGCAGAAAATTGGAGCGCAAACGGTGAACAGGTTATCAAAATTGTCACTGCAAAAACAGAAGCTGGCTGCCCTGCCTCCCTGCGCTCGGCTGTAGGTGACAGTAAGCAGCATCAGCCCCCGGCAAGGCTTTATGGGAGAGCTGCTGCACATTTTTCACTTGGTGGCCTTTCATAGCGTGCTTTGGATGTGTCCCCAGTTGGATCCCAATTTGGATGTGTTGGAGCAGATGTTGGGCTCAGTGCAGGAGCCGTGGGGCAGCGGCCTCCAGCTGGTGCACTGAGATCAGACAGAATGCGACCTCCAAATTCCTGAAGCATTCTGCACTGCAGAAAGCCTTCGTGGCCTGCAGCAGGTGGTTCCCTTTGAACTGCCTTGCAGACACTCCACTTATTTTCATAACTGCTGATTTGTTCCTAGATCAACTGCGGTTGGTGAGTGGGAACAGAATAGCCAATACAACAAAGATCATGCTGAGGAGGAAATGAAAGCCTCGACTAAGCTCCGAGAAGCAATAGTGCTTTCCATTGCCCAGGTAAATTAGCCCCTGGGTAGTGAATTACTGGTGCCCTCCTGTTTATAAAGAAGACCTGGGCTGTGCAGAGGGTGCAGCAGACCCAGCAGCCTGGAAGACTCACAGCGATCCATCGCTGCTGTTCCTTTTGGCTGTGGGACCTTCCAGCAGACACAGCCTGGATGGCTTTGCTTGTCCCAACCTCACGGGGAGCCGTGTCGTATGTGACCATCAATGTGACCATCACAGCAGCAGCTGCTGGGAGGGAGAGCCCCTCCAGATGTGTGTGCTTGGAATCTGTTCTCTCTTCAGACAAACAACGAGCTGGAGGCTCAGCGTGTGGCCACAGAGTTTGCCCTGCGCAAGAGGATCAGAGACATGGAGAGAGCCTACGATGAGCTGAAATGGCAGGAGCAAAATGTAAATGGGGCTCATCTAACAGCCACAGCCTCGAGTGGGGATTGAATGCAGAAGAGGTCCTGTGCTCCATAGCAGCACTATGCCTGCTCTGCCTGCAAAGCCATGAGCAGAGAGGTTCAGAACCCATCAGCTCCATTTAAAATGCATTCAGAGCACATAAAAGCCTATAGCAATTGGGGGCTGTTTCCTAGTCTGTCTCCTACAGGGAACTGTGGCTGTCCCTTAGGATACGTGTCTTTTTTTACCTTAGACCTTGGAGGAAATTGCTGAGATGGAAGAGGACATCCGACGCCTGGAGGAGGATCTTCGAAGGAAAATGCAGGACCTGAAAGTGGCACACAGCCGCCTGGAGACGCGCAGCTACCGGCCCAACGTGGAGCTCTGCCGGGATCAGGTATCAGCCCTGTCACCAGGGACTGGGGAACCGAACAGGATGGTCCTTGTTTGAGGTGTGGCTGCACTCCGGAGAAAATGCCATGCAGGCCAGCAGGGGGATGCAGAACTGTGGCCTTTGTAAAGCAGGGAGTCGGCCCCATTCACTGCCATGGGCATCTCCATCACATCACAGGTGCAGTACGGGCTCACAGATGAGGTCCACCAGCTGGAAGGATCGATCCGTGCTCTGAAGCTGAAGCTCGCAGAGGCGCAGTGAGTCTTCTCCTCTTTGCATCAGGGCGGTGGCACAGCACTGCCTGTGTGAGAATCACAGAATTGTAGGGGTTGGAAGGGACCTCCAGAGATCATCGAGTCCAACCCCCCTGCCAAAGCAGGTTCCCTAGGGATGTGGTACCCGGTGCTTCCAGGGGCTGCATTTCAGAACTCGTGTCTGTTCAGAGGAGGAATGGAGATATGGTTGGGTTTGGTGGGAGCTGCTCTGGGCAGTGGGCTGCGGGCAAGGGTCAAGGTGTGTGTGCCGGAGGATGGAGGGGGGTCCCAGCTATTCACAGACCCAAACAATGCTGCTGCGATGCCCCAAGAAATATGATGGCATCATAGAATCACATTGGGTTGGAAGGGACCCCAAGGATCAGCAAATTCCAACCCCCTGCCACAGGGCTAACAACCTCCAGATCAGGTACTGGACCAGGTTGCCCAAGCCCCCATCCAACCTGCTCTTGAACACCCCCAGGGATGGGGCAGTGATGGAGCCCATGGGGTGGTGCTGGTGATGGATGTGGTGCTTCAGCTCTTCAAACAAAGGCAAAAGCCACGTGCTTCCCATCCATTTTGGGTGTGAATCCATCTAGCTCCCATCTCCTTGTTCCCAGGGATGCCCTGGATGCTCTGTACCGACAGCTGCATCGCGTGCAGACCGACATGGCCTACAAAGCCCACTCCTTGGTGCTGGACCACAAGTGCATGGACAGCCGCAGGAAGCTCGTGGTGCCCGCTGAGAAGTTTGTACCTCAGGTGGATTCCTTCAACCGCACCACGAACCGTGTGCCATCCCCACCCAGAGCCGGGCAGCTGGAGCTGGGATAAGGCAGGGTGAGCACCTGGGTGCTCCAGAATTGACCTGACTGCCCCGGTTTGTTGTATAACAGTCTGTTCCGTGTGCTCCAAGGAGCGTTCAATAATAAAGAGTGTCTGCCAGAGCGGCTGCGGTGCACTGGAAGCGTTTCACAGTGGCTGAGCCCATCGTGTGCCCTGGGCGGTTCTGCCTCAGCCCTTCCGTGCTGGGAACAGAAGCAGGGCTTGGGATTCCTGCACTCTGATGGGTTTTCCAGGGGGTCTGAACTCAGATGCACTGATCTGCCCCCTGTGCAGGAACAGAGCGACCAGCAGCGCCTGCGTTAGGAACAGTGCGGCCAGCAGGAGCAGGGAGGCCGTCATCCCCTGTGCTCAGCACTGTGATTCTATGGTTCTATGACACTGGTGAGGCTGCACCTCGAGTATTGTGTTCAGTTTTGGGCTCCTCACTACAGAATAGACCTGGAACGTGTCCAGAGAAAAGCAATGAAACTGGTGAGGGGTCTGGAGCGCGGATCTGAGGAGGGAGCTGGGGTTGTTCAGTGTGGAGAAGAGGAGGCTCAGGGGAGGCCTCAGTGCGCCCTGCAGCTTCCTGAAGGGACGCTGTGGTGAGGAGGGGTTTGGCCTCTTCTCCCATGAAACAAGCAGGACCCGAGGAAATGGCTGCAGGTTGTGATGGGGAGGTTTAGGTTGGACGTGAGGAAGAACTGTTTCTCTCAGCGGTCAGGCGCTGCAATGGCTGCACAGGGAGGTGGCGTCGCCGTCCCTGGCAGAGCTCGAGAGGCGTCTGGATGAGGAGCTGCGAGTGCCTGTGGCAGCGGGGTGACGGGAGGGCGGTTGGAGCGGGTGATCTCGCAGGTCGCTTCCAACCTTGTGATTCCGCGACTCCATGATCCTCTATGATCCTCTGACCCCCATGCGGCTCCATAGCGCTCTGCCCTCCGCGCCGCAAGGGGGCGCTGCTTCCGGCCCGGTGGCGGCACGACTCAAGATGGCGGCGGCGGGCGCGGGCTCCGGGCGCGTGGCGGTGTCCCGTCCTCGGCCTCCTCTCGCCCGCTTCCGGGGCTGCTTGGCCGGCGCGCTGCTGGGCGACTGCTTGGGAGCCGTCTTCGAGGGCAGGAGCGTGGTGAAGCTGCCCGATTTGCTGAGCTTTCTCCGCGGCCTGGAGCCGCCGGGCGGTGAAGGGGAGCCGGCCGGGAGCGCCCGCAGAGGTGGGAGGAACGGCGGGCGGGGCGGGATGTGAAACGGTGCGGGGAGCGGGGGGAAGCGTCACGTAACGTAATGTAACGGGTGTGCGGTGCTGCTGCGACGTGGAGAAACGGATCTGTAAGGGAGAGCGAAGGGGAGCTGTGCCGGAACAGCTGCACAGAGGCTGCGATGCCCCGTCCGTCCCTGGAGGTGTTCAAGGTTGATGGGGCCCTGCGCAGCCTGGGCTGCTGTGAGATGCGGAGGTTGGTGGCCCTGCGTGTGGCTGGGGGTTGGAGCTTCATCATCCTTGAGGTCGCTTCCAACCCGGCCATTCTGTGATCTCTCACTTGTCCCCATGTACCTGGAGGAGAACACGTGTCCCTTGGCTTTATCGCCTTGCAGCACTTTGCATCCTGTCCGTGCTGCCGGCGCCTCTCCTGCTCTGATCCTGGCTGCTCAATGAACACAGCTCAGGGTGCCGCGTGTCCCCCAGCAGCGCTGCAGCCCTACGGGCAGGCGGTGCTCGCAGGGAGCTGTGAGCTGAATGGTCACATGAAGTTGTAACTCTCTGTTTCAGAAACGCTTTCCTACACGGATGACACGGCCATGAGCAGATCTGTGGTGCAGTCGCTGCTGGCCAAGCGGGAGTTCGATGAAGTTGACATGGCCAAGAGGTGAGGGCTGCAGCTGGGGCTTCCAGCGAGAGCAAAACTCGTTGTGTGTCAGATGCTTAAAATGAAGCCATCGTGTAACTCTGCAAAAGGGGATGGAGCTCAGGCAGAGTCATTGCTAATTTGTGGAGAAAACAAGAGCGATGACCCTGGAATTTATTGTGTGCTCTGTCCTGAAGCATCCAGCATCGTTAGCTCTAATGTCAGTTCCAAATAGGCTTTAGAATGGAGCGGGGTGGGACTTGCTGTTTTGCCATTCTGTATTGGAGCCACATACATTCAGCCACCTTTGTGGAAGATAACGCCTGGACGAAAAGCATTTCCTTACATGTTTGTTTGTTGCTATTTATGTCTGTACTTAATTTAGCTGGTGAATATTAGTGAGGTCAGCCTCAGTTTGTTTATGATCCATTTCCCTTTTGGATCCACAGCCCTGGTAGCATTTGGTTCCACTTAAGGGAGAGCATTTATTTGTTTAGAAAACACTTCCATTGAACTCGAACAAAAGACTTTCTTTGTGGTTTTGACCCAGGGAAATGTTTCGAGTTTGCTCCTATTTCAAAGAAATGTGGAGAAGGAAACAAGTGGGTTGTGGGAGATGCCTGTACACCATTCATACACCCTCCCCTCTTTTCACACCATTTTTTGGAAGTGACATTCTTTCCCTGCAGAGCTGAATCGGTTGAGCCATGGCTATCACAGAGTGGTCCCTATGCTGTTAACTCACCTGCATTTGGAAACTCCACAAATTCTTTCTCTCCTGTGTAACTGCTGCTGTCTTTGCCTATGCAGGTTTGCTGAGGAATACAAGAAGGAACCCAACAGGGGCTATGGGATGGCTGTTGTCAGTGTCTTTAAGAAGCTGCTGAGCCCCAAGTGCAGTGATGTGTTTGAGCCAGCAAGAGCTCAATTTAATGGGAAAGGCTCCTATGGCAATGGTGGTGCCATGAGGGTTGCAGGCATTCCGCTCACCTATTGGGATGTTCAGGATGTTAAGAAGGTACTGTGCTCCCTGGGGCGCCCTGGCTCTGTGACTGCCTGCTGCTGGCTGGGTCCCGCTCTGCTCTCACTTGGGTTTGCTAATGATACGTTTTCGTTCACAGTTTGCAAAGCTCAGTGCTGAGCTGACCCACGCCAACTCCTTGGGCTACAACGGGGCCATCCTGCAGGCCCTGGCGGTGCATCTCGCCTTGCAGGGAGAGGTGAGCAGGGAGACCTTCCTTGAGCAGCTCATCAGCCACATGGAGGACGTGGAGGCAGATGATAAGTCTCTTACTGATGCCCGAGCGTAAGTAGCTGTGCGGAGCGCCCACCCCACAGTTCACTCTGACTCTTCACAGCCTCTCTCCTTCGTTGCACTCTCGTTTCCAGGCTGGGATTTGAGGATTTACCATTTTCGAGGCGTCTGAAGAAAATAAAGGAATTTTTGGAGCTCAGCAGTGTTCCCAAAGCAGATGTATTGTTTGAATTAGGTATGCAATTCTTCGAGTTCCAACCCAGCGACTCCTTCCCTCTGTTTGTGGGAAGAAAATTGTCTTGCTACCAAAAACTATCTTGAATAATATTTCTTAATATTCTAAGATCTCATCTTAATGGCTCCCAGATCGTAATGTTGGATAGGATTAAGTAAATGTGTCCTGCCAGCCTATTCTGATGTAGCTGGGATGTTCTCTGGGGTGGGAGCAGTACTGGGGGACTGTGGGGAGTCTCCTGCAAATTTAGTTTTGCTCCTTGTGGTGATAAAATCAGTAGCACGGGATTGATGGTGATTGGCAATGGGACGTGGCAGTGAAAAGGGAAGGGGTAACTTCGGTGGGGAAGAGGACAAGAGTGTTGTGCAGCACTGGAGCTGATTGGTTTTGTTAACAGGCAATGGCATCGCTGCTTTGAGGTCTGTCCCCACTGCCATTTACTCCTTCCTGCGCTGCATGGAAGCTGACCCAGATATTCCTGAGCACTACAACAACCTGCAGAGGACCATCATCTACTGTATCTCTCTGGGTGGAGATACAGACACCATTGCTACCATGGCAGGAGCCATTGCAGGGGCTTATTATGGGGAAGAACAGATACCCCCAAGTTGGGAGCAGAGCTGCGAAGCTTTTCAAGAGACACAGAAGATGGCAGATAGCTTACATGAACTGTACTGCCAACGGCTCTGAGCCTGAAGGGAGTGTGTGTCCGGAAGGCAAAGCAGGTGGTTGCCTCTGCTTTTCTGGTCATAAAGTTGGTGGTGGATCCGTGCCATGCAGATGCAGCGAGCCTCCATTGAGGAGACACCTGCTGCTGTGAGAAGAGAGGTGGAAGCACCAGCTGGGATTGAAGAGATGGGACATAGCCTTCACTGACAGTTGTGCTGGGAAGCGGCTGCATGTGGTGCCTTGGACAGTGGGAGCATCTCCGAAGTACAAGAGCATCAAGTTTTCATAAGGCTGCTGCTTGCTTTGGCCCACCCTTCTGTAACTGTCATTTTGTTATTCCTAGGTGGTGTCTGAATCCACAGACTTTTTTTTTTTACTATTTACTGCCACGTCCTTCATTTCTGTTGGTAGCAACGTGTCAAGCATTGGTTTTCATGGGATGCACGTCCTTAAAACACTGACAAGTGTGAGCGTTCATTCTCAACTGACAAGCAAGAGGGTCGGGGTGGGAGCCTCCAGAGGAGCAGCCATGGGAGAGCTGGAGGATTTGCTGTGTGTGGGGACAGGTTGCCTCCTTCAGTGCAGAGTGAAGATGCTGCAGAGCAGAGCTCACAGGGAGGTTCACTTCATTAAAGGCAGGATGAAAAGTGCCTGAGAAGGGAGGAGGGATTTCTTTGCACTGCCAGTGGCGTTTGAAGAAATGCCTTTGGTGCCTGCACACGGAATCCCAGTAGGCAAATTGTTACTGCTGGAAGAATGGAATCTAGAATGGTTTGGGTTGGAAGGGATCTTTAGATCCTGTAGTTCCAACCCCCTCCTTTAGGCAGGGATCACTAATGATGTCCCTTTGGTGCCCTTTGCTCTGCAATCTGCCTGGCACTGCCCTGACTGACTGCACTTTGTCTTCCCTTAGATAGCTGGCTCACGTTTCTGCAGCTACTCCAGCCATTTCTTAGTTCTAATCCTCACATTCTGTGCTTTTAATTCTGCCCTGTGAATGTCCCAAGGGAGATTGCTATTTAAAAATAAAAATTGTGAAACGTAGTGTTAAGCAAGGACTGAATTCTTGGTTCTGCTGCAGTCAGTGACAGAAATGGCTTCAGCTGAAAGCAGGAGTTGCTTCTCATAGCTTTCAAACTCTTCTTCTCTGTGAAAAGCATCTGAAAATAAAGGGAAAGGTTAAAAGATGACAAAACGCTGGGATTTGAAGCTGGTACTGATGGGTGAGAACATTGCAGTGCAGCTGTGTTGTTCCAGAGTTGAAAATCTTGAAACTTTTGCCCAAGGGAGCTGGTCAGAAAGGGAATAACAGCTTGTGCATGGCACGTCTGAAGAGGGTTACAAGCTTCTAATAATTAAAACCAAAAGGGAAGAGGCAAGCAGTCGTCATATGGAAGTGCTTGTAAATGTGAACGTGGCAATGTAACCCTGTTATCTCAGATTGTGACAGTGGCACGTGAACGTTGTGCACAAATGGAGTTTGCTGCCTTTTGGTCACAGCTCGTGGCTGCTGTGCGTTTTGGACTGCATGCACGTGTGGAACATCTGGGGGCGTGGGGTCATTCCAGACCTTTCTGCCTCTGCTTCCTTCAAGTGCCAGTCTTCTGTGTGATGCTTTAATGAGTTTTACTTGTTTAAATGAATATCTTGTTCTGAGGTGGTGTGGAATTTTGCTCTTTTGTATATTTATGTATTGTGCTGCAGCTCTGAGGTGTAAAATGGCAGATTTTTCACATTTTCCTGCCAGAGATGTCAACATGTCCACAGAGCTATTTAAAAAAAGACATTTTTCCTGTTAAAGGAGCTGGAGAATTTTAAAGCGTTTGGAACTCACGAAGGACTGAAGTTTCCTGTTTAAAAAATAGAGCCCATTTTAGGCCAGCCGTGAAAGACTGAAACGTTCAGTTCTGCCCCACAGCTGTGCTCTCCTGTCCTGTGCCCACAGCTCTGGGGGCGAGGAGGACGAAGGCACAGCCAGCCCCAGCTTTGTACAATAAGTTTTATTGATGGTTTGTCAATACAATCAAGTACTGCAGTTTTAGTTCTGAAGAGAAGGCCAGTTTCTGATCACAAAAAGAGTGCATTTTAAACCAACTTTTACTATGGCAGACAGTGCATGTAGTAAGTATTTACAAAACTAGAAACCTCTATATACTAGGTTAGAAATGGAAATACTAGAGGCGAATTAAAAAAAAAAATAGTAAGGATTTGTATATAAAAATGCACATTGTAATGCAGTTTTCATCATTAAAAATAGACCTACTTCATCCAACCCAACCTGTTTTCTTGAGTGTGACCGAAACCAGAATCCCACACGCTCACACACCGCACAGCAGCCCTTCCTGCTGGCGGATCTCACACGCTCAGTCCTGCAGAACATCTTCCTGGCCTGGTGAGCAGCCCCTCGTCCTCTGCTTCGTTCTCGGATCCCACGTGTGTGCGTGTGTCACAGCTCTGCCTTTCTGCTTCTGCATGCAGCAGGTGATGCAGGTTGGTGACGGTTGATGGCTGTGCGTGTGAAGGGAGAGGTTGCAAAACAATATCTACAGCGCTCAGGGGGATCCTGGTTTTTTGGTGACAGTGTCTTTTTTTCTTGCCGGAACACGATGTGTGCGGTAAACCAGAACAGAGCAGAAAGGCTGAATGTAGGTTAGAACACAGTATAAATAAGTCGCTTTGTTGAGGAAGAGGACTGAGCTTCCACCTGGGAGCAGCTGGAAGCGCATGGAAGCTGCTGGCCTCCTGCAGGTACTGCGCACATCACTGTGCCGCAGAGCAGCGTGCTGGGATCCCACCTCAGCAGCTCCAGTCTGTGCTGTATCCCCAGGAATCACTGCAGTGGAGGAGACCCAGAGACACAGGCTCTGTCCTTGAGCCCTCCTCCCAGCTTTGAGGAAAGCATTCGAGCTTCCACTTTGACATTTTGGGTATTTTTTTTTTTTTTTTGGCTCCTGTTCCTGCTGGGAAATAACCGGCTGTGAGCAGAACCCAGCAGGCCTGGCACCTCCCTGCTTCCAGGACTTATGAGGTCCAGTGGCATCAGAGCTCTGGGGCTGCGTTTCAACTTGAGAAAGTTTCATCACGCCACGACTTGCAGCTCTGCACGGAGCAAAACCACCGTGGGGAGGGACGCCAGCCCCAGCTGCTGCCCCTTCAGCTTTACACCTCCTTCGTGTTTGTTCTATGCAGGGCCGGGGTGCTTTTATGGGGAAGCCCTGCATGGCAAGAGGCAGAAACACGTGACAGGCTTAAGGAAAAGAAAAAGAACACAACCAACCAAAAAAAAAAAAAAAAAAAAAAAAAAGTTGTTTAAATATTTTGTACAGTCCATCTGAAGAACAGTCCCAAGTCTCATTCTTGCTACATTTTGTTTCTTTGGCCATAGAGAAGGCTTTAGGGAAATGTAAGGCTGCCAGCTGCTCAGCTGGTGACCAAATCGTCGCTGTTTCCTTGGGGACGTTCCCTTGCAGAGGGACACGCAGCGGATTGCCTCCAGCAGCATGCAGCTTCCTGGGATGAGAACTGCTTTTCTCTACGTGCAAGTGGCGACTGCTGCTCTGCCATGAGAAAACCTGCAAAGCAACAGTTTGATTCCTCCCGCCAGCAAGGACAGAGCAGCCACGTGGTCGGCATCCCACGTTCCTTCCCCAAAACCTTGCAGCTCCTGTTCGGGTCGGTGACATCTTCAAGCATTAGAGAACAAAGTGGCAATGACAAATGGGAATGTTTGAGCAGAGGAACGCACCCGGAACGGCGCATTCACAGAACCATATTGCACTACGCTTGTACGTAACTTCGTTAAGTAGGTCATAGCACCGCTGTGTGACGACGGAATGGAAGGTCGGAGTGATGGCTGCTCCTCGGTTGAAAGAAAGAGAAGATGGGAAACACCAGTGCGAAAGCTGACGCGTGGTGAAGGAGTGGGACAGCACAAGCAGGCTGGCACCTGCAGGAAAGCTGAACTCCATCTGCTGGCACAATGCAGCGCCGTTGTGTTGGATGGAGTGACGTGCTGCGAGGCCAAGCCTTTGGGCTGCAGAGAAACGTGCGGGATAGGAGCAGCTCTCAGGCTTGCTGGGTTAATTGGAGAGAGGACCCAAGGGTCCCAGTGTCCCTGCAACAGGCTGTCGTCCTCCCAGAGACCGATGCCTGGATGGTTTCGTTCCTAAATATGCTGGGGAAGGGCTAAAAAATAATATTTACTTATTCTAAGAAGGTGCTTATGCATAGTGTTCCACGTTCTCTGATTGTAAATCCAACCACACTGGATCCGGAGTGAATCAGACACTGCTTCAAAGCAGCTTGAAGAAACAGGCATCAGGGAGACCGGAACTTGGACATCGGATGGTTTGGGAAGGAAATCCTCAACCCAGCAAGGATCTCTGCTGCTGTATGCGTTTGTGGTAAGTGCTTGGGACCCCGTGCTGGTTAGCAAACACACCATCCACCACATCGGCTGCGTTTATTTGACTGAACTCAGAATGGGAAACGAGGGCACTAACTGTAGACTGGAGGGGTCCGCTCCAGTCCTCTCTGGATCACGGAGCAACATGCTGCATTACCAGATCCTTGCCATCCCAAGCGAGTTCCTGTGTTTGATGTGCAGTCACTAGGGGAAAATCTATTCCAAATACACTTTGCTGAGAAAGTTGCTCCCTCCCTCCCTTCCTCCTGCCCCTAAAAAGAAAGGAAGAAAGAAAAACTTCTCCTTTCTGATGACCCTCTCGACTCATGGATCAAACAGCGTGAAGCAATGTCCCGCGGCAACGGCTTGCGCGTTCTTCCCAGTGATTTTCTTTTTGTATTCATTAAAAAAAAAAAAAAAAAAATTATTTAAAAAAAAAAAAAAAACAACCAAAAAAAAAATGACAGTTTATGGCTAAAGTGTGTGAAAAGGAAATGCGCCCAACAGCCGTTATGTGGGGCAAAGCAGGAACCCAGAGAAGGAGGAGTGGATGTATTCCGTGGAGTACAGCCCGTTGGCCTGGTCGGAGGGCATCTGCACCCAGACCTGGTCGTTCTCCTTCAGTTCAAGCACGGCACTGCCCGACGCCTGGTCCAGGTACCCCTTTTTGTACTCATCGTAGGTGTAGGTGGCAGGCACGTTGTTCTTATAAAGAGCCACCCAGACGTTGGTCCCTTTGACGTGCACGTGGTAGGCGAAGTAGTAGATGCCGGAGATGGGGCAGGTGAATATCCCTGTGACCGGGTTGTAGCCGTTGTGCCCGTTGTACAAAGTCCGGTCGAACTTGACGGGCATGCCGGACGCCGGGAAGGGGGAGGTGAGGATGGCGGTGAAGGCGGGCGCGATGCGGGCGGAGAGCTCCCCGCGGCCGTACTGCGGCTTGCCCGGCTTGCCGTTGCCCAGCACGGCGCCCTCCACGCCGCCGTCAGGCAGATGCAGCCCCGCGATGCCCGTCTCGTCAAACACCCCCGGTGCTCCCGGTGGCCCAGGAGGCCCAGGGGGGCCGGGCGGCCCGTTGAGCCCCGGTGTTCCTGGCATTCCTGGTGGGCCGATGGGGCCGGCCACGCCAGGCTCGCCCATCTTCCCCTCGCCGGGAACACCGGGCAGCCCCGGCTCCCCTTTGAGCCCCGGCAGCCCCTGAGGCCCCATGGGCCCTGCGGGTCCCTGCAAGCCGGGGATGCCGGAGGGGCCCCTCAGCCCCGGCTGCCCCGGGATCCCACCGTCCCCTTTGGGCCCGGGGCCGCCCGTCAACCCCGGCACCCCAGGGAGGCCAATGAACCCCGGCTCTCCTTTGGGGCCCGCTGGGCCGGGGGGGCCCTGTGAGCCGGGCAGACCCCTCTCTCCCGGCACTCCTGGTTTCCCTGCGAAGCCATTCGGGCCCTGGTCACCTCGCATCCCCGGCATTCCCGGCGGCCCGCTGGGCCCCACGTCGCCCTTAGGGCCTGGCAGCCCGTGCTTGCCTGGCAGCCCCGTGGACCCCGGTGGGCCCGGTGGCCCGATGACGCCGGCAGGGCCCTGCTCGCCCGGCTCACCATCGACTCCGGGTTCCCCTTTATCGCCAATGGCTCCCGGCACCCCTGGCTGCCCGCGGTCTCCTTTGAGGCCGGGCAAGCCTGGCTTCCCGTAGCCTGTGGCGCCCGGCAAACCGGGGGGGCCGCGGATGCCCGGTTCCCCCTTTGGCCCCATGGGGCCCTGTATCCCTGGCACCCCTGCAGCACCGGGGACGCCGATCCCATCGATGCCAGGCGGCCCCCGTGGCCCCGCAGGGCCGGGTTCCCCACTGACCCCTGGCCCCCCGGGGGGGCCCATGTCACCCTTCTCCCCCGGCGCGCCAGGCAGCCCATCGAGGCCGGGTTTGCCAACGCCGACAGGTCCTGGCGGCCCCGCAGGGCCAGGAGGGCCACCATTGCCCCGTGGCCCTGGCAGCCCTGGTTTCCCCACCCCATTTTCACCCTTCATCCCTCTCTCCCCACGGGGTCCCGGCTCTCCTTTGGGGCCAGGCTCACCCCGAAACCCTGGCAGCCCTGGGCCGCCCTGGGGTCCTGGTTTCCCATTGACTGAGATGCCAGCGGGCCCTGGCAGCCCTGGGGGGCCGGGCAGTCCTCTGGGCCCTTGCTCTCCCCGCATACCAGGCTCACCCTTGGCTCCGGGCATCCCCTTCATACCCGCTTTGCCAGGCAGTCCTGGGATGCCAGGTTTCCCGATGCCGGAGAAGCCAGGGGGCCCCGCAGGCCCTGGCTGACCGTGCATGCCTGGCTTTCCTGTGCCTGGCTTTCCTGGGTAGCCGGGGGGTCCGGGGGGGCCACGTGGGCCGGGCTTCCCAGGTGGTCCTGGCTCCCCTTTGAGGTCCATGGGCAGCAGCGGTGGCATGTCTGCAGAGAGAAGAGAGCAGGGAGCTTTACTGGGGTGGCAGCTGGCTGGGGACACGTCAGGCTGCCGTGTCGGGGTGCCTCCAGTTGGCTGCACCTCCATTTTGCCACATGCTGGAGCTGAGGGAGATGCGGTCAGCGGGCACGGTGGGATGGGTTGGGGTTGGACTGGGTGATGTCAGAGGGCTTTTTCAACCTGAATGATTCCCGCATGGGTTGAGGCCTGGAGACCCGCGCATGGTTGGGTCTCTTTTGGGATTAAAAAGAAAACGCTGACATGTTCTTGAGAACCCAGAGAGGTGATGTGCGACTCGTTAAGACACGCCAATGCTGTTCTCTGGCCCCGCTCCGCCGTCCAGCGAGGTGGAGAGAAACTTACAAAGGAAAAAGCGCTGAGGATGGAGGAAAAGCTCCAATAGCTGCGAGGGAAGCGCAGCCCCGACCGCGTCCAAGTGAGTCAGCCCAGCTGGGAGCGGGCCGCCGCCGCCTGACATCTCAAGAATTTATAGAGCTCTTTTGCAAACGGATATAAGAAAGAAAGTAATGGGCTGAGAGACTACAAAGCGAGCAGGGGCTGGATTACATGCCCACCGCAGCTACGCGCGAAAAGCGCAGACGTGAGCATAAATCACCCCCTGAGCGCGGGCGGGTGCTGCAACACATGACATGGAGAATGGGTGAGAAAGGGTGAACGCAGCAAAATCCCTCTGGGGAAGCTCAGAATGAAGGGAACGCTTGGCAGGACCGCCACGAGAAATGTGAAGGGCAGAGACCTCAACACCTCGAGCTCACCCAGCCCAGCCCAGAGCAGGGCAGCAGCTGCCAATGCGCTGATCCCCCCCTGGTCAGCGGGAGGAGATCCAGGGGGATTCGAGACACATGAGAAGCGTAACAGCAGCAGTTCGCCTCCGCTGAGAGCAGCAACGCACCATGGCTGTGTCCCAGCTGGGTGCCCAGTGTTTGTTGGTGATGGAAGCATTCTCAGTGCTCATCCCCACCGCTCAGCCAGGCCCACGCGCTGTGCTGCAGCACAGGGCACTTGGCAGCACGCGTTAAGGAAATGCTCATCTGCCCTGGCATTGCCGCTGGGTTTCTGCTCCTCACCCCAGAAAGCGGTGTGGGAAAGCAGGGAGACATGAAGTGCTGCACTAAGGCACATTTCTGGGGCTTGAATTCTGGAAAAATTTTTATCCGGAAAATGATTTCAATGTGTTTCCTCCCCCCCCTTCCCCCCATCCCCCGTCCCCAACCCGGTTTTATTTTTTCCCTCTTGCCACGGTTTGAAAAGAATTAATTTTCTAGGTCATTTTGCATGGGATCAGAACAAGGATCTACAGCTGAGCCCATGGAAGAGAGAAGCGCGCGCACGCAGCCGCACGGCGCAGCACAGCAGAACGCCAGGCATGGGCTGCCAGCGTGCAGGCGGCCAAAAAGCAGACGGGAAAACCAAACCGGGGACGTTAGTGGGGAGAAACTGGGACATTGCAGCCCCGGCGGTATCCGATTTCAAAAGCCCATGTCTTACCACAGACGCATGTCTCGGAGCTCTGCATTTCACAGCAGCAGCATGGGGTTATGTGTTCCCCTCGAAGCATGAACAAAGCTGCCATGAATGCTGATGCTCCGAGCCAGCTGGGGCAGGGGAAGGGGAAGGAGTTCTGCGAGCTCTCACCTCGGCCCCGCAGCGCGTGGGCACTGCTGTATGGATCCTAGTGGCCGTCCCCTGCCTGCGGCTGCATCCATTCACCCTGGACTCTATTTGGGGAGGGGGGGGCACTCTATTGCTCAGCACCCCGGGGCAGGCAGCCCTGTCCGTCTCACTAGGTGGCACCAGCAGCCCCAAAGACCGGCCCTGCTCCTCCCCACATTGGGGTCCCAGGCTCTACATCAGGCTTGGGAGTACCAGAGTGCTTGGCACGGCCCTTGTGTCCTGGAGCAGGGCAGGGGGCCAGCAGGGATGTGCCTTGCCAAAGGAGCCGTTACACAGGAGCTCAGAGGGATGTGGGAGCTACCAGTATTCCCACCTGCCTCCATCTTTCCCATTGTTATTTTGGGCAGTGAAAGCTGGGGGGCTCAGCAGGGTCCCTCCACGTGCTGTTTGCTTTGCTCTGTCCTGAATCGGTGTGGCTCTGTGCCCACTCCAGCCTGGTACCCGTGCAGCCCCCCAGCATGCTTGTTCCACCACTGCATAGAGGTAGGACAAGCCACCCTGACGTGTGGGGAAGGAGGAGGAAAAAAGCAGGAAAAGCAGCGGGGAGATATTGAATCCAGGCCCATCAGCAGCTGAAGTGCTGCTCTTTGGTGAGGCTGTGCTGGAAGGTTGTGTCTCTGGCTGGGATTCAGAGAGCAGCTCTATAACAGCTGAGAAGGGGGCAGGGAGCGGGGGCTCCCAGCACGCTTCAGCTCCAGGTTTTGCTGTGTGTTTTCTGACACATGTGCTGAGCTGAACTCCTGATAAGACATTCCTCCCAGCAGTAAATCAGCCACCGGCAGCTGAGCTTTCTCCAGTTCCTCCTCCCACAGCCAACACTTGGGCTTCCTGGAGGGTCCAGCTCTGAGTGAGCCCGGGGGGTCCCGGTGCTGTTAACACCTTGGACTGCCCAAGGGATCTGCCCCGTCCTAGAGGCTGGCTCCAGAGGGAGATGCTGTGATGGTACCAAAGGTAGGGCTCAGTCACACTTGTCATTCCCCCATCGTGACTTGCAGATATCACCTGGGTGCTGGGTTAGGGTCCCTTGGCACGCGGTCTGTGCCAAGAAATGCTGCAGGAACTCAGCCACTCTCAATGCTAGCTGTTTGCAGAGAGGGTGTGGAGTTAACGAGTGCTGATAACCCCTGGGTCTGGTCACTGATGGACCCACCTGTGCCTTCTGTGCTGCAGCACCTGCAGCAGGACTGGGCACAAAGAGAGCAGGGCTCTGCAGCAAAGGCAAGCAGGGAGTGCATGCATACATGCAGGGCATGGAAGCAGGCAGGATGTGCGTGCACTCTGTGGAAGCAGACAAGGTGGAAGCAGGGCAGCTCAAAGCCAGCAGTTATGAAGGGCTGTGGCTCGGTTGGAAGCTGCAGCTGGGCTGGCTGCTCCCTGCAATGACCTCAGCGCCTCTGCCCCTGCGAGCAGCACATGTCGCCTGGTGGGGATTGATTTAACACGTGTGGCGGAGGAAATCGCTCTCACTTGCTTTCTTTGTGCTGGGCTGGGTCTCCCAGCTCGGGCCTTGGCCCTCTCTCCTTTCCTAGCTGGTGTGAAACACAGACAGGGAAACAGGATAGGTAGAGGATGAGCCCAGAGCCACTGCAAATGGGCAGGATGGGAGGAAGAGAGCAAAGGGCTGTGGGGCTGCTTCCTACACAAGGTCCCAGAGTGAGACACCCGGGGGATGTGACCAGGAGGGCAGGAACCAGGAGACCCCCCCGCCTGAGCCAAGGGACCCACTGACTGTGGGGTTTGGGTGTGATGGGGAGAGCTTAGCGGCTGAGGGATGCAGCGAGATGCCATGGGGCGCTATGGGATGCTGCAGGCAGGTCTCCTGCTCTCGCAGTCAGCATCACCCCCACCCTCCCAACCCCTCCAAGCGCGCCCCTTACCGAGGTACTGCCCTTTGCCTTCCCGAAACGGGGGTCCCAGGGGCCCCTTCACCATGGGCTGCATGTACTTGACCTGCGCGTATCCGGCCGCTCCTCCCGCCGCCGCTGCACGAAGGCCAACCAGCAGCAGCAGCAGCAGCAGCACCGCAGCGTCCGGCAGCATCCTGTTCCACAACGCTCCTGTGGACAGAGCAGCAGTGAGGGGGGGCCCCGGCAGCACCGCGATGTGCGGCCCCGCGTCCCGTGAGGATCGGTGAGCAGCGCACAGCCAGCTCTCCAGGAAAGGCCCCAAAGGGAGCAGAACCCCCCCCCCGGTGCAATTTCCCGTTGTTTTAGGCACCCCTGGGTGCATAGAAAACCCCTGTGGGAGCAGCAGCCCCAGCCTGAAGCGCCTGCTTTATTGGATGTAAACAGCTGTACAGACACCTCTCCCCCAGCAACGTTTTCATTGCCAGATTGATTTGCACTTATTTTTGGAAGCTTAAAGAACACGTGATGGCAAGGAGCTTTGCCGGTTGTTTCCCTCCTCCTCGCATTAATTGACCCGTGGTGGTAATTAATGAGCATTAAGCCCTTCTTCGCCTCTCCCCGCCGGGGCAGGGCTGCTGCGCGCTGGGATTTCATCGGAATTTCCTGGATGTTTTTTGCTGAAACAGCAGTGAGAAAAAGAAGAAAGCTGCGGCGCAGAGGGGAGAAATAAATACATCAACACAAATAAAATTAAAGCAATTAAGCAGAGGGAACAGGGCTGCTCCCTGGACAGGTGTTGGACGGGTTCTGCGTGGTGCTGGGCAGTGCAGGAGGAGCGCCGTGCTGCTGTCTGTCTGTGGGGCTTAGCAGAGGAACGCTTCTCTTTATGAAGCATTATTTTACAGGGATCTGTGTAAGGGGGGGAAAAATCCCATTTTAAGGGATTGCAGCTGTAAAAATACGGTTTCTGCTAAATAAAAGAGGAGAACAAACCCCTGAATCAGCTATTTATTTGTTTGCCTTACCTGGAATGACCCCTGTGCCTCTGGCTCTGACTTCATCCCATCCCCTCCTTCCCCATCTCTCTTCTCTGGCACCCAGGCCTTACCCAGCCCTGTCCCCCCGTGACACAGTGTCCCCATGGGATGCTTCTGGCTGTCCCACTCCCTGGGAGCAGTGCCTGGCACGGCGCAGCCAGAGCAGAAGGGGATGTGTGCTCTCCCTTAACACAGCTGAGCGATTTCGCAGCACTCCCCGTGGGTTGGGATGAGGTTTGGGACCAGGGGCTGCAGGTCCCACAACACCCAGTCCTTGCAGTTGGTGACTTCATAACAACCAAAGGGAGACATCTGGAGATCTCTATGATGAATAAAGTGCGCGCAGGGTGTGTGAGGCTCTTTCATGCCCAAGAGCTGCGTTACGCAGCGCTGATTAATTGCTATTAGCAGCTGCGCAATGGGTCCATCCTTTGGAGGCTGTGAGCCAGAGCTGCTCCTCCCATAGGGCCAGGAGCCAGCTGGGTGCCACCAGCAGGGATGGTCCCCATGCTCCCAGCTGTGGGGAGATGACCTGAAGGCCCTGGTATGGCACAGAGATCTCTGTTATGGAACGGAGAGCCCTGGTACGGCACAGAAACCTCTGGTATGACATGGAGACCCCTGGTGCAGCGCGGAGACCCCTGGCATGGCACCAAGATTTCTGGTATGGCACAGAGACCCCTGATACAGTGTGGAGACCCCTGGTATGGCGTGATGGCATGGCACGGAGACCCCTGGCACAGCACAGAGCCCCCTGGCACGGCTTCAGAGCGCACAGCCGCTGCACTCCCCCAGCACCGCGTGAGCAGGACGTGTTAAAAACCCCTGGCACGCAATGAAAGCACCAGGGAGAGAAAAATCTCACACTTTGAGTCCAAGAGCCGAGACAAGAAGTGTCACCTTGTTCTCACAGGAGCGTGGGGCCAGGGGAGCCCCGCAGACAGGCTGTGCCTTGTGCTCCCAGCACCATCCGGTGCAGCACCGGCACCTTCTCTGCTTTCGCCCCCAGCCCCGTGTCCCAGCCCCCGGCGCGGCCCCGCTCACACAACCCCGCACTTGTTCATAGGGCTGTGGCTGATTTATGGTTGCTGTTATTTAAATATTAACGACGGGGCCAGCAGGCAGCGCAGCGCCCGCTCGCTCCGAGGCTAATTATTTTTAAGTCAATATAGGCGGTCTGCGGGGGACCTGCGCTTGTGGTTGGAGGTCAGTGAAGCGGAGGAGTTGTTTAAACACAGCAGTAAAAGCCCCATCAATGCTGGGCACAGCAATCCCGAATCCAGCCCTGGATCCTACCAGAGCTGTACCAACCTCTGGCCACATTCATGAGCCACCAAGAGGGCTCATGATGGGCTGCTCCGTGCCCATCCCTGTGCCACGTGCTTGGGTACAGGGATAACTGAGCACGGGGATGGGTGCAGCACTGCATAGCAAAACACGTCCCCCATCTCTGGGTGGACACTGCAAGGAGAAAGCTTGGGCAGCATCAGCACGTGGGTGGGCTGCACTTGGCCGCCACCAGGTCCCATCCAGCAGCTCCATCCCCGGTCATTTGCAATAAAAAAATACAGCAGGGAGGATTTCCAAGCCCAACAAGGGGCTGGATGGACTCCAGCAGGAGGCAAATGATTGGGTTTGTGCTACGCGTGCTTTAAAAATAATAATAAAAGGAGGCGAAAACGAAAAGTGAGCTATTGAAAGGGAGAGTGAGCACGGTGTTTCCGCAGGACGGGCTGCGGGAGCCAAAGCAGCGCACGGCCGAGCAGCGCAGGAGCGCAGGGAGAAGTTTGGCATGGAGAGCCCCTAATGCATGACGCCGGATCGCAGCCAAAAGCTGCTGTACGCGCCGCGCGGATCCAGGGCCTCGCCCGGCCTTCATCAGAGGGAACAAGAAAACATTTTCTTTGACGAAAGAAAAACATCCCACCCCATCTGCACACAGCTTCCTGCTGCCCTGGTGCACCCATGTCTGGCATTAGTACAGGGCTGGCACGGCACGGCATCACACGGCACAGCAGAGCACGGCGTGGCACAGCATCCTATTGCATGGCACAGTGTGGCGTGACGTGGCACAGCATCACTGCTTGCTGCAGCACAGCCTGGCATGGCATGGCATGGCATTGCACAGCATGGCACAGAGAGGCACGGCACGGTGTGGCACAGCACGGCATGGCACCACATCACATGGCACAACACAGCATGACGTGGCATCACATCAGATGACACGGCATGGCACAATGTGGCACGGCACGGCATTGCCACATTTTTTGGCCAGCATGGTGCAGCATGGAATGTCACAGCACGGCCTGGCATGGCATGGCATGATGTGGCACAGCACGCTGCACTGCCCTTTGGCCCAATCACCACAGCTCACAACGTGCTGCAGTCAGTGCTGGCCGTGTACACACACTGCACTCCGATCCAGGCAGGGGCTGCAGCCAAATTAACTGCAGAGCTGGGGGCTCCGTGCTAATTAACTCCTGCTGCACTAACAACGATCACAGGCAATCAGAGCGCACGGGGCAGCTCGGGGCACGGCGAGGAGCAGGGCTGCAGCGGGACGAGTTGGAAGGCTGTGAGCACAGGGCTGCAGGAAGCTGCACACCGACCAGCTGCACTGTGCACAGCTGCTGCAGAGATGGCTGCAAACCCCACGCTGGGAGCTTCTCCCCGTCCTGACTCTCCTCCCTGCACACCCAGGCCACGTGCAACAGGGAGCAGAGGGAAGGACACCCTGCCCCAAAGCGATGTCCCGGAAGATGACACATGGGACGTGGCATGGATGCACATAATGCACGCCGCCCGTGGTGCCAAGGAGGCCGGATCCCCGCAGCTGTGCTGACACCGATGTTGGTGCCACTGTTGATCCCACAGCTGTGGGGTCAGGGGTCAGCTAAGGCGGATTAGTGACCCTGGGTGTGCGTGTGCCGCAGAGCAGCAAGGCGTGAGCCTGCCACAGGGCACGGCTCAGGCCTTAATCCCTCACCCCCAGCTGTCAAAACCCAGGGCTGATCGCGGCTGATGCGCACCGTGATGGTGGCACCGCGGTGCCTACAGAGCTGCGGATGTGCGTTGGCGGGGATGGAGATCAGCATGGAAAACTAGTGCCCCAATGTGTCCAAATGTGGTGCTTCTGCTCTTATGACCCTTATCACAAACTGCTGTTTCGCTGCATCCAGCAGCAGGTGGGTCCTGACTGCTGCACAGAGCGGTGTTGGCAACGCTGTGCCCACAGTGCGGTGCGATGCACCCCGGCCATGTGGGTGCTGGCAGTGCTGCAGGTCTCTGCACAAGGAGCACGCCTTTGGGCTCATGAAGAGCAGCTCCTCACCCAGCTGTGCTCAGCCAATTAAAACTGCTCAGGACTTAAAAGCAGCATGCTGGGTCTGCTCTGCAGCTGGGTGTAGGGTGCTCTGCTTTGGGCTCAGTCTGCCTCTCTGCATCCTTAGGGGACACAGGGATCTATGTGACCTGTGGGCACGTCCCCCTGCACCCAGCCCCACAAAGGGCTCCGGCTCCAACCCAGCTCTGCCAAATCTCAGACTGTGCAGCACTAATAGCAGGGTTGCCTGCCAGGTGCATAGTTGGACCAGCCAGACTGCACATGCCAAACCACAGGTATTTTATGAGACGTTTCCTGTTATGAAGACATTTTTGTGGGGTTTCTTTTTTTTTTCCTTCCCTTCTTCTTCCCCTCTCCTCCTCCTCCTGGTAGAATGGTGCCTTCCCAAAACAAAAGGCTTGGTGTAGACGGGGAGCTGAGTGCCATTCAGTGAGGGTGGTGGTGCCAATGGGGTCACATCCATGTTGTGCATCACCTGCTGGGCACTATCACCCCGAACCAGAGCCGTGCATGCTGGTTTGGTGATAGTGTGCTCTGGTCCAGGCTGGAGCCTTCAGCCCTACAAGCTGTGCTGTGCTGTCCCACACTGGGGCCCCAGGTTGGTTCTGCAGGGTGGGAGCTGCTGCCCAGCCATGCTGAGCAATGTGGGCACTTTCAGGGCATTTTGTTATTTGCTGCAGGTTCTCAGCACTGCTCCTTTTCCTTGCAGTGGTATGGGAACACCAAACCAACAGCTGCACAGGATCAGCCCTGAGCATCTCAAATCCCAGGCACCTGCTCAGCACCCTGCTGCACCTGCCCCTGCATCACTGGGGCTCAGTCCCTGCACTTTGTTTGGGGGTACTGAGGTCCCAGCATCGCCCACAGGCTGAGCCACAGGTAGTGCTGGGGGCTGTGGGGCTGCTGGGCTGCTGGGGGCCAGAGAGAGCTGTGGCCACTTGCCTACACCCCGGCCAAAGCCACAGCTGAGCCCCAAAGGCTGAGCGCTGGTTTGAGGCTGGGCAAAGTGGCTTGGCACTTCTCACTCCTCCTCCAGAGTGCTTTTTTTCCCCCTCTTTGATATGGTATATTTTATAAATAAATGTAATCGCATCCGTCTGCTCCCATAGGGAGGGGCTGACTTGGTTTCTGGGCAGGTGCTGAGGATGTGCTTCAAGTTTGTGCCTGGGAAGCCTTCAGCAGATGTCACAGAGTTAGCACTGCTGGGAGCCCCAGAGGGCAGCCCATCCCTCCCCATGGCTCTGTGCTGAGCACGGAGCAGTGAGCCCTGTGCCTGACTGCCTTCCAAAGGCTGGATGTGCTCCATCCATCGCATCCTCCTGCCACTGTGGGGACACCTCCAGGTGAATCCCTGTGCCCTGCAGCATCCCACTGTTCCCAGCCTGAGCACCACCGTGCTCCCTGTCCCACCCCAACAGATGCATTCCCTCCTGTGTTTGCTCTGTGCCACTATGGGTGATGAGGACCTGGGGGTCATCTTGGTTTGGGGACCCCCATTTGGGGACACAAACGCTGCCCGACTTGGGGCTGCTATGGGCTCATCCCACACCGGGGACGTGTGGTGCCACCCCAGCACCCACAGCCCCAGCAGTTCTGGGGTAAGGGCAGGGAAATCTTGTTTGTGCTCCTCTAATATCGGCCTTCTGTTTTGCATTTGCTCTTTCTTCAAAGATACGGCGCAGCCTCTGCCAAGATTCCTGAGGAGATATCCTCAGCAATGCAGACCACGCTCCCCACCAAATTCAAAGAAAACAAATGTCAGGCCAAGGATTGATATGAAATAGTTTAAAAATGAGAAAAAGCTGCCTTAGAGCTAGGTTTACATTAAAATAAATTTCAGGACCGGGAGCCTCGGCTGCTGGGAGGGGGGCAGGAAGGATTGGGTTCCCGGGCAGTGAGGTGCTGGCCCCGCTCCCCAGGGCGCTGCTCCTCCTCGGCTCCGTCCTGCCCGTCCCCACGGGGTGCTGGGGATGGCACCAGGTGTGAGGGTGGCGTTGTGGGGGGACAGAGCCGGAGTGGGGCCCCTCGCCTGGCCCTGCCCTTGCTGTGCCCTATAAGGATGACTGACAAGCCCAGCCTCAGCCGGGGGATTTCATGGGTTTAAGGCATGTGACTTTTTTTCTGTGTTCTGTCAATTCACCCATTAGAAAAAATAAAAAGTGTGATGGCTTCCCGCACCCATCCAGCCCCAAACGTTGCTGTGGCTCGAGGCACAGCACCCTGCATGTCCCCATCCCCGCCACCCCTTGCGCTTTGCTCCACATCCCCGCTCCATCACAGCACGCGTTTTCACCCACCCTGATCCCCCTTCCCGAGCAGATCTGTGCCGGGCTCGTTCGCACCGTGATTCTCAGACACCCTTCATTTATGTTATTTCATGTAATTGAATTTATGTGAGCCGCCGCGTGGTCCCAGAAAGCCTGAGGTGTGCAGTGGAAACTTTGACACGGCGCTACCAGAAACCGCGCTCCCACCCCGCGCCGCCGCCGGCTCCGGTTTCACATTTTGCTCCATGCTGAGGATGGGGAGGGGGGTGGCTGGGGGGCACTGCGTTGTGTGCGCTCCGCTGTGTCCCCCCTCTCTGCAGAGCTCAATTCGTGGCGGGGTGAAGCAGTGCAGCAGAGCTCTGTTCTGTGCTGGGGAGATGCTGCGTGCGCCCTGCGGCACGTGCGCAGCCGTCGGGACGGAAACGGGTTGGGTAAAGTCAGGTCTTCTCAATTTTTCCCAGAATCTTGTTTGGAAAAAATGTGTCCGACACTGTCACAAGATGTTTCGACACCACTGAATCAGCTGTTTTGATTTTTCAGTTCAAGTTTTTTTTTTAATTTTTTTTTTTTATTTTTTATTTTTTGTAATTCCCACATTTCTTTTGTCTCAAAGCTGAAAGCCTTGCAGGGAATTCCAGCTTCTCTGGGGTCCGGGGAGTGCTCCAAACCTCCCAGCTCCCTCCGAACCTCTCAGTCGAGGCACTGACCCAGTTCTCATCCATCCACCCATCCATCCATCCATCCATCCACCCATCCATCCAGTGTTGACCCTCCTACCCCATCCTCAGGACCCAGTGTTGACCAGCACCACCACCCTGATGCTCAGCACCACGTCCCCAGTGTTGGCCAACGTTTCTGTGCACCACTGATGTCTGGGCTGAACACAGAGCCTTAAACCCCAAGTGATGCCAATCTGCAGCTGTCTACCTGAAGCCATACTACTGAGGCTCCGAATTCCCAGCTCAATCTAACCTCTGCTCTCAGCTGCTGTAAAGTTTTGGGTCCCAAAGCCTCCCCCTGCCCAGACCTCAGTGTCTGTCCTCATTCCATCAGCTGAGCACTGGGGTGGCTGTGCAGAGGAGGACAGCAGTGCCTGTCCCAAGGGGAAAATGAGCACTTCTGGCCCTGAATTGTGAAGGGAGCTACAGGAGCAGCTGGCTCCAAACGAGTAGTTTTGGAGAGCTGCAGAGAAGTGGGAGATGTGTGCGAGTTCAAAGGTCTGGCAGCACCGCAGCCGGCCCTGTGTCCCAGTGCAGCAGAAAGCTCCGGACTCAGCCGTCTTTACGACCATTGATGCACAGCCAAGCAAAATGTGGGACCTGGAGTTCAAGCAGCGGTGCAAATCAGCAAAGAAGACACAGAGTATTTGCTCCGTGCAAACTCTACTTGTTTCTGTCAGATGAGTGGGCAGGGTTTCTCTGTTCCTGCTAAGGACACAGCCACATGCCCTCCTTGTAGGAAATGAAGCCCAAACCCTCTGGGCATGGCTGGCTGGGGCCGATGGGTCTGCACACCCCGCCGCTCACCTCCTTCCCACATTTCTGCACCCTCCTTTGGCCAGCAGCACACAAAACCCCACTGAAGGAGCTTTTATGGGCAGGTTTTGCATGAAAAAGCCAAAAGCTGGCGGCGGCGCGGGGCAGTGCCCCGTGGCACAGGGGCATGGGACACTTCTGCCCTTTGGCCCCCGTCCTGGCAGCGCCGGGTGCAGAGCTGGGGCCGAGGGATGCATTTATTACAAAACCTTTTGTTTAGGCTTCAAGCTGGAAAAACACTCAGCTCCTATTTTCCATGCAGAGCTCCGCTCTGGGCGGTGTCATGCGGGAGCCACCCTCTGCCCACGCTCAGCACCCGCTTCCCAAACCCCACACACAGCCCAGTGCCAGCCCGGCCTCACCACTGGGGCCACTGCTTGTTTCCATTATAAACCAGTCTGGCAGCGAGACGGAGCTGCAGGGGCTGAGGCCGGGGGCCGTCCCCTCGCTGTCCCTTTGCTACCTCTGCCCCATGCCAGGGGAGCGGAGATGAGGCAATGCGCGGTTCGCCTCCGCTTCACACGGTGTCCTTTGGCACGAAGCACCGGGACACCATTCAGCCATCCATCCCCACGGGTCTGGGATGCCATTGGGCTGCGGAGGCGGCCAGGCACCATGCCTGCCCAGGGCTGTGACCTCAGACCAGGCGCCTTCTGAGGACTGGAAATCACATGGGATCCTGGAGCGGGGCAATCCGTCACCGCGCAGCGCTCCGGAGACGCGCTGTCCCCAGGGCAGGCGGGCGGCTCATCAATCCCATCTCTGTTACCAAATTGTGCAAGTGGCAGGGATGACATCCAGAGAGCCCAGGCATGCAGGGCACCCCACGGGCTGCCAGGAAAGCACGGCTCCAGGGCACTGCTGGGAAACAGTGCACCTCTCCAAGCAGCAAACGGCCCAGGTGCCGGGCAGAGCCATTCCAGCCCGTGCACTCAGTGCCCGCGGGAGCAGCCCTGGGTGTGTTCACGTCTCTGCCTTCTAGGAAATGGGGAGAGCAAGGTTCTAGGAAACAGAGCAGCATCAGAGCCCCTGGATTGAGCACGCCATGCCATGGAGAGCTCTGGGTTTCTGGCTGCTGCACTGCTGGGCCTGCATGGGATTTATGGGACTTCACATGCGGCAACGAGACATGGGGAAAAAATTAACTCGACCTATTCATCCTATTTTTCTAGAGGACAATTCTAAAAGAAAATAATGCAAGAGCAGAAAACCATCCACATCCAACCCAACAGCTATTGTGTGGGGAACGGTGCAGGGAAGGGCTCTGGGAGCGGCGGGTTGGGCTGGGGGCAGTGCTGGGCTGGGTGATGCCAATGGAGCTCTGAGCTCAGCACCGAGCAGCACAACCAGCCCTGCCCCACGCCGAACATCGCGGCCACGCGAGCCTTGGCGGGGCTGTGAGGTTATTTTGGGAACTTTCAGCACCACCCAGAGAGGTGTCCGATGCTTTTATTTATAAACCCGCTGGCTCCTGCCCAGCTCCATGCAGGAAAAAGCCCCGCGGAGCCAACATAAGCGGAGCCAGCAGCATCCCTGCATGATGGGAGGCGATGCTGGCTAGGGTGAGGATGCTCCAGCTGAAGTGGTTCAGAGCTGCCCAGCTCGGGGTGCTGCAGAACCAGCCCCCATCCCTGCCTGCTGCTGCGCGGCTGTGGGTGCTGCAGCCACCCAGAGGTGAGCACAGTGCTCCCCTGGGGACTGGCCTAACGGGGTCCATTTGCTGGGTAGTTCTTGGAATAACAAACTGTATCATCCAAAACAGCAAAACCACAAAAGGGGATCAGCTTGCAGCCCGGTTCACCAAAGGCCCTCGTCAGGGGCCCCGCGCTCCCCAGTCTCCAATTGGAGAAAACTCAGTGTAACCAAATGAAGCAACACAGCCAGCCCAGAGCTGCTCCAAAAGCCCACGGTGAGCTCCTCCCAGCCGGGATCAGACCCCAGGGAGCACAACATGCAGAGCAGGCGATGCCGGATCCGTCCCACCCTGCAGACAGCACAGCACCCAGCACCAGCTGCTGCTGCCCGCCTGGCAATCACCCACAGCGAGGCCTCACTGGCATTTCCCTGACCTTTGGGACAAATGGGGCTGTTCCTCCCACAGCCCTGCAAATGCCAGACAGGGGGAGGCGGCTTCTGGCTGCACCCCGACCCCACAAAGGGACCGGAGGCCAAGGGGGCAAAGCTGCCGTCGCTGATGGGCTGCCAGGAAAAGCAGCAAAATCTGGGTGTGCAAGGGGAAAAAAAAAGCCTTTCCTTTGCTGTGGGACAGGGCAGAAGCTGCACTGCTCCCTGTGTGCTCCTGGAGGGGGGGACCAGGGAAGCCCCCACCCCATCCATGCACCGTGGGGAATTCGGGTCTGCCCGGCAGCGCTCCGGGTGCATTCCTGCCGTAAGCACCGCGGATTTGCTGTGCTTTAAGAAAAACGAAAAGAATGTTTCGAATGAAATTAATTCTTAGGAGCCCCACGTTTCATCAAAGCGCTGCCTGGGCACGGCTTGGCACGGGGTCAGTCCTATAGGCTGGATGGGCCTTCCCTCGGGGGAGGAAAGTGCTGGTATGGGTATGAAATGATGACAAATCACTGCCCATCCGCTGATGGAGGAGCTCATCTGAGCTCATGGTTTGCATTCAGCACTGACACTGCACACCCTGTGGGAAATAACTACAAGAGAGAGACCTGCGGTGAGGAACACCATGGGTGCAATGGGAGGCAGGGAGGCAGGACTTGGGCACGGGACTCGTGGTGCTCGATGCCATGGTGAGCAAAGGTGTAACAGAACAGCAAAAGCCCCGCCAGCTTCCTTTGTGCAGACAGGGGAACTTTCACAACCACAAAGTCCCCCCCGCCCCAAAGCTGCTCGGGATGCTCAGTGCATCCCTGACCATGCATCAACCCAAAGCAAAGTGCAGGTGAGGTTTTGGGGTTATCAGTGGGACCTCTCTGGGTCCCAGAGGACTGGGATTAATGGGCAGGGAGCAGACAGAAGTCTCGCTGCTGTAACCCAAAGCCCCGATGTGGGGGATCGGACCCGGAGTGCCAGGCTGTGCTATCAGGATACAGCAAGAACAGGGCGCTTGTTTCTGGTGCAGAGAATACCTTTCTGAAATCATGGACAATGCGTGTTTGAGGCTGAAAATATGCTGCTTTGGCAGAAGCCCACATAGTTAACCTCGGTGGGCACCGGCGGCTCGCACAGAGGTGGGATGGCAGAGCTCACTGCTGACCCCACGGCGCTCAGTGCAAGCAGGAGGCACGGCGATAAGTGGTGAAATTAAAGCTACGTGGAATGCGGGCAGAGCTCTGCAGCTCCTGCTGTGCCAGGGCTCTGCTGCCTTATCAGCACTGCTGTGATGTCCTGACACCGATATCCCCTCGGCAGCGACGTGCCCCGATGTGCACCCGGGCTCTGGGTTCTCACCCTGAGGAGTGGGGCTGGAGCTTGGGACCAGCGTCCCCAAGGGAAAAAATGCAACCCCAGCAGCTGAGTGCAACCACAGCATTCTGATGGGAAGCCATAAATCGGCCCCGGGCTCCCAGCCCCTGATGAATCCCTCAAATAAACCTGGGCTGAGAGCAGGTGAGCTGCCATGCACACCAGGTGCCACGTGCAGGGCTGACCCCAAAGCTCAGCTGTTTCTGTGGCAATGGGGCACCCCCAGCACTGCTTTGGGGGGCAGCCCCTCTGCAGCTCAGGGCCGTGGGGAAGGGGAGAAGCCCCGCGTGGCTGCAGAGCTGGGCACGAGGCGGTCCGGCTGCGGGGCTTTGGTTCCAGGGCGAAACAAAGAGGAGGCTCTGATTTAAGCTAATGTGCCCCAGAAGAAAGGCTGTGTCCTTGTTTGCTCCCGCGGCCGCATTGTCTGTGCATAAAGGAGGGGATCGATCTCACCTCGATACCGGAGGTATCGTCTCATTCATCTGGATGGGGCTCTTTACAAGACCCCTTCTTTACAATTTAGATCCCTGGGAACTTGGAAGGCAGCAGTGAAATAAAACCCTCTGCGGGAACAATAAAGAGGCTCTCAGCAGCCGCCGAGGGAGATCTGCACGGGAGGTGCAGCCCCACAGACCCGGGCTTTGGGGTCTGCAGTTTGGGGGCATTCCTGGAGCCGTATCCTCCCCAGGATGGCAGCGTTGCTATGGGGCTGTGAGCACTGAGCTCACTGAGCTCCAGTGCAAGAGCAGAGCACTCACTGCAAAGTGGGAGAGCCCCGGCTGCGCCTCTCCATCCCCTCTCTGCCTGCGCAGAGCAGCAGGTGGAAATGCAGAGGGCTTTCTCCCTCCCTGCCAAACCCTGTCCTGCACAGAGGCGCCTGGAGAGTCTCTAAGGACAAACATCTGTGGATGGGACCGAGGGACGGGCTCGGCCCCGGGGGAGGCAGCGCAGATGAGACTCTGCTGTACAGCAGCCGGGGATTTGGCGGAGGTTCCTTCCTGAGCACCGCGTGAACTCAGATGACACCGGGGCCACGGGAGGCCACGGAGCCTCCGCAGATGTTTGAGGGGATGGGAGAACACCCCCATGCAGCTGCTTCGGAGCTGCTTCCCCTTCCTACCTCTCCTACCAACGCTCAGCTCATGTCTGCAGCACTCGCGAGTATTGCTGGGGGGATCCGGAGGGGACACAGTGGGGAAGGAAGATGTGGGGAAGGAAGGGTGCAGCTCCTACAGCAGCGGGGACGCAGCGATGCGAGGTTTGCAGCCCACGGACCGCACTGCCCGGCACGACCCCGAGCAGATGTGCTCAGGACATTGAAACCCGTCCAGCCGAGAAGGCCCCGCGCAGTTGGGTTTGATCTCAGTGCTTTGATGTCCGCAGACGATGCGCGGGGTTGTGCAGAGAGCAGACAGCCCCGGGGAGGGGGAGAGGCACAGGGATGTGACTCAGGGACGGCTCGACATAGGAGGTGAAGGAAAAGGGGCTTATGGTGTCTGCTGGCATCGGCGTTGGGCTCAGCCACGTCCCCATTCCTGGCATCACCTGCAGCCCCACAGGGATCTGTCCTATGGGATTCCTGCAGGGCTTGGGATTTTCCGGTCACCCCCAAAATATCCAGGAAAGAGCAGGGCAGAGGGGCAGTGAGGCCCTGGGTGTGAGCCAGCGCCCCCCAGCCTCCCCAGGCAGGCAGTTAATTGCCATAATTAGTGCCCAGGGCAGAGCACAGCTGGGGAGATCTGCATCAGTCCGACAGCCTGTGCCCCTCTGAAAGGGGAGAGCTTGGGAGGGAGAACTGGGGAAAAAAAACAACTGAAATTTGGCATCTCCTCATCCCTCCCCTCCCGGCTTATTGGGTTGTGTTGTCACAGACGCTTTCTTTAGCACAGGGGAATGGAAACTCTGCCGTTTCCCGAGCTGCGGACAAGTTGAAATATGAGAGAATGACAGGGGGAGTGTGTGAGAAAGGGGAAGGGAAGGGCCCTTCACGCCCCTTCCATGGGGTTAATGTGTTCTGCAGGTGGCCGTGCCCGGCGCTGTGTGCGCAGCACATGGGGAGCTCAATGCAACGCAGCACCCGGGGGCACGGGGACCCACCAATGGAAGTTCTGTCCCTCGTGTCACAGATGCTATAAGGGATGGAGCATTGGAACCAGGTGCTTGAGAACCAGCCTCGCAGGGGATGCTGTACAGCCCACAGGCAGCCAGCGCTCGGGTGCACAATGCACTGCCCACAGCCCGCCAGCTCCGAGACCCCTTTAAACCTCTGAGCATCCCACAAACCTCTGAGCCCCCTACAAACCTCTGGAAACAAGGCCCTGCAAAGCCATACGGCTCCCTTACAGCTCCTTCACAGAGGAGTGCCCCACACACACTGCGTGGAGCTGCCTGGAGACGAGAAGCCCCCCCTGGGCACCAGCCCCACACCTGAGGGCACCCCGGCTCAGGCATCACTGCTTTGCTTGAGTTCCTCCCAGAGCGCTGCCCCCCAGCATGGGCTGCCAGCTCCTGATCCTGACCCCGATCTGAGCACACAGATACCCCCAGGGCCATGCCTGACCCCCTGACACTTTGACCATTGCTGTGAGCCCGATTCCCCCTGCAGCACTGCTTGGGAGGGATTTCTCAACCCCATGAGCACAGTGGATGCAGAGCAGCCCTGGAGGGGAGCAGGGATGCTCGCCCTTTGCCAGGCTCCCACCCCACAGGAGCAGCCCAGCAGTGCCTGAAGCCCCACGGATGCTGTTGGGGGCTGTGACCCCAGTGCAGACGGCCGCCGCTGCGCTCCCCCCGCGCCGCTCTCCGAATGGGAAACCGAAAACCCGACGCTGTGCTGAGCCCCTGCCAAGAGCCACGGACAGAAATATCCTTGATTTCACCAAGGTGGGAATAACTTCTGACACTTCTGGGGCTTACTGCCTTCAAAATCCCCCAGCAGTCCCCATTCACACTCCGCACAACTGCGTTTCATATGAATGGAATATATGAATCACTGCAAAGAATTTAAATGCTCGTACAAAGGAAAGCTCCCTCCCCGCAGCCAGGCTCTGCACAGCCTGGAACAAAGGCACGGAGGGGAAGGAGCCCAGCGCAGGCTCACCCAGCACGGTGACACCCGTGGGCCCCGATGGGACCGATGTGGCATCACCTCCCGCAGCTCCACGCTGAGCCCCCCCTGATGCCAGCACCTTCCAAAGTTCTGAGGAGCCCCTGACAGATCTCAGTTTCAATCCTCAGCCCCGGCTGGAATGAGCTGAGAGGGAAAAGTGCTTTATTTTCATTCCTTTGCCCCGGCGTGTCAGGGAGCCCCACACCCTGCAGTGCAGCAGCGCGGGGTTCTGGGGGGGTCGGGGCGGCTGCTGATGGAAACCGGGTGATTCTTCCTGCAAGAATCTCTTTTTTTTTTTTTCTTTTTCTTTCTTTCTTTTTTTTTTTTTTTTTTTTTCGGAACAGTTTTGTTTTCACTGCTTCTCTCCCCCCCAGGCAATAGGGCGAGGAAGAAAAATGTAATCCGAAGCCTGGCTGGGGCTGGGGCTGCCAGAGCTCCCTGGCATCGCGCTGCCTGCAGCAGCCCGGCGGTATCCGGGGGGCAGCGTCCCCCCCTCCGTGCTCACATCCCCCCCTTGACACTCACATCCCCAGCTCAGCACTCAGCCCCAGCATCACGGATAGCACTGTGCCACCCCCGGGGTCGGCACTGCCCCTGTGGGGGTCTCGCAGCCCCCTCCCCCCCCCAGCCCTAAGCACGCAGGGTTCGGTCCCCGCACGGAGCCGCTTTGTTTCCCAGTGTCCCTCGCAGACAGATCAAAACTGCATTTTTACAGAAGCAATAAAAATCCCAGGAATTCACCGGCCTTATGATTTATTAAACATGTTCCCTGTAGCAAAGCCGCCCGCAGATGAGAAAATAGCGGCAGCGGGTTATTGCTGCGCCCGCGGGGAACGGCCGGGGGGATCTCGGTGGGTCATTGAGAATGCTCAGAGCCGGGACGCTCGACGGAGCAGGAGCCAATTAGCAGCAGCTCTTCAACGCAAGAAGCACCTTGCTCTGCCCAAGGAAACGAGCTGCCCCCATCCCGCCCCACCCCTGCTCGCGGCAATGTTTTAGGGTGAAGCTGCATCCCATATAGCCAGGGCAGCCACAGCCCCGCACTGGCACAGCCCCGGAGGGCTCAGCCCGTTCCCAGCCCCTTCTGCCCGCACAAATGCCCGCACGAAGGTCGGAGCGCGATGCGGTCGCGCAGCGCCGGGTCGCACCGGGACAGCGATTGAACGGGATCGGGGGGACGCGGGGGTGACAAAAGCTCGTAAGAACTGAAGAGCAGCGCGGGAGCGAACAGCTTCTCCCCGACACAGCGTTGGAAGAGCCGTCGCGGTGCGCTCCGCACGGGGAAAAGCGATCAGCGCGATCAGCGCTCCGTCTGCCGAGCGGCCGGGCCGGAGCTCAGCGCGGAGCGCGGCCACACGTGCGCGCAGGTGAGCGCGGGGCGACCTTACCTCGGGCCGGCGCTGCTCAGGATCGCATCGGGGGGCGGCCAGGCTCGGCTCGGCTCGGCTCGGCTCGGCACGGGTCCTGTCGGCACGGCTCGGCACGGTACAGCCTGCCCCGGGCGCGGCGGGGCCGGGGCCGCTCTGGCTGCGGGCGCGGGGCGGTGCGGGGGGCGCGGAGCGGGGCGGAGCGGGGCCGTGCGGGAGTGCGGGAGGGGGCGAGGGGCCGGGCCGGGCTGGGCGGGCGGCGGGCAGGCTTTCCTCTTCTCTTTTCTTTTTTCCTATTTTCCCCCCTCTTTTTTTTTTTCTTTTTTTTTTTTTCCTTCCCTTTTTTTTTTTCCCCCTTTATTTTTCTTTTCTTTTAACTTGCTTCTGCATTTATTAATATTTCAATTTACTTTCATTATTTACTTTCATTTCTTGAATTACTTTTCGTGTTATTACTTTTCAGCAAATTCTTTCCCGGCGTTACTCCTTCTCAATCACTGCATGGAGACAGCGAGCGAAACCAATCCATAAATGCAGTCACTCCCATCTCCCCCCATCCCCGGCCCCATCCCTGCTGTGCCGCAGTGATCACTGCCTTGGTGCCCTACAGGTCGCACCCCCAGTGAGTGCTGGGGTGTGCAGTGCCCTGGGGAAGCTGATGCTGAGAAGAGAAGCCATAGGGGTTGGAAAATATCACCCAGGAGCTGTGCCTGCCCTATGGCTGGGTGCTGGGGATGGGATGAGATGGATGGGGGGGATCGGATGGGTGTGGTGGATGGGATGGGATGGATGAGGTGGATGGGACGGATGGGGGCTCCATCCTCTTTCCCCTTCTTGACCTGTCTAGGAGCTGGAGCAGCTTGCTCCTGCACTGCCTCAAACCACTCACATGCTCCTTAAGCAGGCATAGGACTGGCACGAGCAGTACATCCTGCTCCCCTTTGCTATGGTGGAAGGGTATCACCACCCCAAAACTCCTTCTGTGGCATGCAGCCGGGCTCAGCACGGCTCTGAATTGTGCTCCTCAGCCCCCACGCCCTGCCCTCCCTGCCCACTGTGCCATCCTTAAGGCAGAGCAGTCACCACATCCCGCTGGCAGCCTCGTGCCCACACAGCAGGGCCACTGCCAGCCCCACTGCAGCTGCTGGGGACTGACGACCCTCTGGTGTCATCCTGGGGGTGCAGGGCCCCAGTGTGCCCAGGGAGGCAGATTAGGGTTTCCCAGGCAACGTGCACAGAGAAAACCTGTCTGGATCGGGGTGTGCAAGGCTGTTTGTTTTCCGTATTAAATGCCCGAGTGGGGGGGAGCACAGACAGCTAATCCCCCCTCAATGCCGTTCCCCAGACCCTGCTCCCTGGAATGCTGATGTGCTCTGGCCAGGATGGAGCTGGGCAGGCACAGGGGCTCTGTGGGGTTGCCTTGTGCACCGGGTTGCCTCTTCCCAGGGGTGCCAGCCCCCTCCTCACCCCCTGCTGCCTCCATCCCAACCCCATTGCAGATCTCAGGGCTGGGGCATGGGGCAGAGCACAGAGGGGCCTCCACGGGTGCAGCAGCTCCCGCAGAAGCGAACCAGCCTTGTTTAACCGGAGCTCTCACTGGCAAAGCATTTCCTCTCCAAACAGACTCATTAGCAGCACAGACATTCCTCTGTCCCACAGAGCGAACCATCGGCCGCAGCCCTGCTCTGTGCTGGCCTCTCCCTCCTGTCATCACCCCCCTGTTCGGTCCCTCTGTGCCCTTTTTTCCTGCCCTTTGGCTGAGCTGCAGCCCGAGGCAAAGCCATGATGTCCTGACCACGCTGCCTTGCTCCATCTCCCCGTGATGCCACACTCCATCCAGCCACCCACCATCCTTCCCTCCTCCTGGGGAGCACTGGGCGCACTCACTCCTTCCTCAGCACTGTCCCCACAATGCCATCCCCAAAGGTCCCTTCCTGCAGCCCTGGGACACAGCTTTGCACTGGGATGGCTCATCCAGAGCTTCAGTGCCATGCGCCGTCCAGGGCGCAGCTCCCTGCTGGCAGGAGGAAGCCAGGCTTAGTGCAGGATTTAGCGGCTCTGCCGTCTCCAACCTTTGGCAGCACATTGCCTGCCCGCCGTGCCACTGCTCCACGGTGGCCCCAAGCTCCCAGTGGAGGGAGAGAGCTGCACCCACTGGGATCCAGGTGCGTGGAGCCCTGCTGTGCAGGCGGGGTGGCACGTGGGGGTCCAGCCGCGCTGTGCCCCCCTAGAAGCACGTCCCAGCCATCCCCAGTGCTCCGTACAAGCAGAGCGAGAGAGAAATAATTCAATCTACGGCTGTTCTCAGCCCTAACTTAATTTCGGTGGGTCACGGACGTAATCAAATCAGCGCTGCACGCTGGAATATCATTTCCATGTTTCCACCAGGCGGGTGGCTGCTCTGTGAAAACGAGCCTGCAGCGCTCGGCAGGAAAAGCTGTGGCATTTGCATGGGGGGACTGTGTGCCTTTCTGGGGTAAATGGGGGCCAGGAATGGGGGCCAGGCACAGGCACGCTTCTGCTCACCCCAAACCATTGGCCGTGCTGCTCAACGTATCCCCACAGCAGGTGACACCAAGCCCTGCTGCTTGCGTGCTGCGCCATTGCGCTGGGTTGGGTTGCACGGCACGGACGATGCTCCCTGTGAGATGGGACCTCAGCACTGTGCCCGCTGCCAGCCTCTTGTCCATGGTGGGAGGAGGGAGGGCACGGCCCTGGTGCATCCCTGAGCAGGTGGGAGCAGCCTTAGGGTGAACGCAGTGCCGGCGGAGCCGCGGCTCCGTGTGCCGCGTGGAGCCAACTCGCAGCCTTCGGGAACATTCAGTGATGGATTAAATGCAATCTGACTACCACTGTGGGAGGTTGGAGAGAATTACTTCATACAAATGCACTTCGGAAAGTATTTAGAGTCAAATTTTCAAAAGCCCCTGAACGATTTAAGAGCCAAAATCCCATTTTCCAAAGTCACTTAAATGAGCAAGGAAAGATCAGCAAAGAAAACACGGCCGCGATGAGCGCGGCGATGCCCAGAGCGCAGCACCCAGGGGTCCCCAGCAGACCCCCAGCCCTGGGGGGCTCAGCCCGGGGCTGTAACAGGAGAAGGCAGCGGGAGCCACACGGCTCCTTCCCTTACCCCACAAGCACTGCCTCCCTCCTCAAAGTATCCCCCGTTCCCACTCAGCATCCTAATGAACCGCAGGGGCAGCTGGGACCCTCCAAGCCTGCAACCGCGGAGACTCAACCCCCCCAAAGAGCAAATCCCAAAGCAATTAGCTCTGCGAGCCCCGGCCGGGCTGGTGGAGGTTCCACATTCCTCAGTGGCTATAAAGCTCTTTACTGGGATTGTTGCTGTGCGCAGGGTGCGCGTGGCTGTGCCCGGCTCCCAGCGCCTTTGGTGCCTGTCATAAAAATAACCCTCCCAGCCCACGGGTTTTGCCAGAGCTCCACTGAAGCTGGTATATGTGCATAAAGGATCTGAGACAGAACGCTTGCTGCAGGATCCTTTACGATTCCTGGAGGACATTTTTGGAAAGGGAAGGGTTGTATTTACTTTGGCAGCTGGCTCCCCTCCTATATACATATGCATGGAAAAACTGCACTCGCCTCCCATTTCCAAGGCTCTCTGTGCTGCAGAGGGACAGCACAGGTGGGAGCCTCGAATTTGGGAGCAGCACTGTGGGTGCAAAGCAGAGGAGCAGCTGAGGTTAAACCTCTCCTGCAGCAGCAATGCATTGGGGACTATGGGCTGTGCCTGGGGGAGTGCAGGGACCACAGTGGCCGCTGCTGCCCTTCAGTCCATCCTCATCCCATGGGACGGCACAGGGAAGTGCTGCTCGGCGCTGAGCATCCCTGCCCAGTGCTTGGGATGGGCACAAGGGGTGAAGTGACCCACAGTGCCACTCAGCGCCGTGAATTCCAAGCAGGCACACGCACGCCCTGCTGCAGGATATTGCTGGCCATGGCTTAGGGCTGCTCCAGGGCTGAGCTGCTCTGTGAGCGCCGGCAGCATCGCCCCGCATCCCCAGTGCCACCTCTCCCTGTCACCTCTCCCTGCACCTCCTGTGATTAACTCGCTGCCAGTGGGCTGGAAATAAATCCACATGTTGGCACGTTGTAAACTCATCACGTGCTCAGAGCGCGCATTCCAGCCCACCATAAACACCCCTGGCTGCTCGCTTGTAAATCTACCTCCAGGGCTGCATCCCTGTGGGTGCTCCTGCTCAGGATGGGGACCCCACTGTGGCTGTGCTGCACAGCCAGCTGGGTGCTCCCTTGGGTGCTGAGAGCCCTTCCCACGGGCTGAGGGCACTGACCTGCCCGAAGCGTCATCGCGATGGGTTTGCTGCTCCTGGCGTGCCGCTGTGCTGCTGAAACCTTTCTGCAGTAAACTAGCTTTAAAAGAGAAAAGAAAATAATGTTTTATTATCCTGTGAACAGCTGCTGCTTCGTTTTATGGGGGTCGGTCTCCAAGGAGGTCTGGCTGCAGCACAGAGCTGGCATCTGTGCTTTCTTCTGCCCCACAGCACCAGCACCTGTGGGTACTTTTTGGGTGCCCAGGGGTTCTGAGGTCGGGCAGAGCTCAGCTCCAGCCCCGTTGGGTTCCACCGTGAGCAGCACTGCCCAGGGAAGTGCACTTGTTGCTCTATGATTTTTATCTGCCCTGCTATTGTTGGGGCTGTCAACGGGTCAGGGGCGGAATGGGCCCTTCTCAATGGGATCTGAAGCAGGCGGTGCAGTGTGTGAGTGGGGCACGGGCTCGACCCATTGAATTCCTTGGGACGGGAAGCCTGGAGCACGGCACAGACCCCCTTTCCCATGGGAAACCGGGCAGTGGGATGGGCAGCGCTGTGCCTTGAGCACGGCACGGGGCAGCACCACACAGAATTATCCCAGCCCATAGATGGGTGCAGGGCTGGGGGGGGTCTTGGAGAAAGGGTGAGCCCCAATGGTGACAGGTGACCTGAGGGAACAGCAACCTCTTTTGATCCCCTCCTCCCCCAGCGCTGCTGCTCCCTGTGCCTGCGCTGCCAGGAGCTCAGCGATGGCCCTGCTCCGGCCTCTGTGAAATAATGTGTTATTTTAGTTGTAAAGCAGTACGTGGCCCCTTTCCAGGCAGCCCCAGGCAGGGGAACAGCCAGGAGAGCCCACTCCTGCCATGACTGAGCCATTCAGCAGTGCTGGCAGTGCTCTGCCTCCTCCGGCCATACATCCCTGTAAGGATGGAGGTGATGATGAACTGCGCAGCCCTACACTTTTCAGTGCAGGGCTGAGGGTGTTGGGCAGCCATTAACCACTGGGCAGTGCTGTGCACAGACCTCGTGCCCCTTCAGGGAAGGGGCTGCCAGACGTGGGGCAGAGCATCCCCAAGGGCTGCACTGAGGTTTCCTGGCGATGCCAGCCACGTCCCCTCCCTGCCGTCAGGTTTGAGACAACAGTCCTCAAAAATGCCAAAAATGTTCTGGGATTCAAGGTTGGCCTGACGAGTTTTGATCTTTTCACGATTGCTGCAGGATTGCTGTAAGTACATCCAGATGGCTGAGGACCACACAGAGGCAGCATGCACACCTCTGCTGCTTGGGCCACCCCGTGCCACCGCTGGGCACCTCGGGGACCCCAGGGAGCAGGAGCAGGGCTTTGGGACACGGAGAGGGGCAGCGACTGTCCTGGACGCAGTGAGGATGTGCTGGGGCTGCAGGGTGATCTGTCCCCATGCCCTCCCTGTGCCCTGGTTTGTCACACAGCACCAAGGGAGCAGCAGCAGAGCCATCGCCCTGGATGTACGTGGGGCAGGGACGTGTTCTCTGAGCGCAGCAGCGAGCCGAGCATCGTGTGGCCCAAATGAAACCATTGGCTGAGAGCTGATGCTGAACTTCAGGTCCCAAAAGCATCCCCTCCATCTGCTTGGCTGCTCTGCACAGTGCTACCAGCCCCGTGGGCTGGGCTGTGATTATCCCTACTTGGCCTCATGCACTGCTTCTTCACTTGTCCCGAGCTTTGCTGTTGCAGAAACATCAAACAAAAGGGAAAACACTTGTTTTAATGGACTGCAGGTTCATTAGCTGCTGTGCCTGCAGGAAGAGCTGGGCATGTTTGGTTTTTGGCTTTGGGCAGCCCTGAGTATCACTGATGGGCAATCTGCTGAAATAGCTGAGTGCATTTCGTAGAATCAGTTGAAAGGGACCTTCATAGAATCACAGAATCATTAAGGTTGGAAAAACCAATAAGATCATCCTGTTCAAGTCCTCCCGGTCCCAACCCCACGCTGTAGCACTGCAACTCCCATTGCAGCAGGATGGGGATGGCGTGGGGTCCCACTGCCCCCAGGCTCCTCCAGCCCTATTGGGATTGCCTTCACTCTGTGGCCACTCTTGCTCCTCTCAGCCGTGGCACCGTGGGTCCCAAAATCTCACTCACCAAAACGCAAACCTGCTGGTGTCAAACAGCAGAAGCATTTCAAGGGAGAGGAGGTTTTGTTTTTTTTTTTTCTTCAAGCAAGTTCCCATTAAGGAAAGCATTCTCTGACCAAAACCATGATGCAGGTAAGCCATGAGCAGGAGATAAAATGCTGATGGCACAAAGTGGGTTCATGCCTGGCTCCGGCTGTCCTCATGTCCCCAGCTCCAGCTGTTCCCATATCCTCAGTTCTGGCTGTCCCCGTGTTCCCAGCTCTGCCTGCTCCCATGTCCCCAGTCCTGTCCCCACATTTCCAGCTCTGTCTGACCCCATGTCCACAGATCCATCTGATCCCACCTCCCCAGCTCCAGCTATCCCCATATCCTCAGTTCTGGCTGTCTCCACGTCCCCAGCTCCCTCTGACCCCACATCCCCAGCATCTGCCCTCACTCCCCATGGGGCTGCACCCCCACTGGCAGCACGGAGCTCACAGTACCTGTGGGGCTCTCCCAGCTCTCCTCTCCCGGCGCCATGGGGTCCCACGCAGTCCCACTCCCCCGCGCTGCTCCCGGAGCGGTGACCGACGCTCCCTCCCTTCACTGCCCACCAACCGGAGGAAGTCGAGACCACAGAGTTCTTGAAAGCATTTTTTTGGTGGAGACCACCGGTACTGAGAGATTAAAATTGCTGTTGTTTCTTCCATTACTCAGCTTTCCTGAATTATGGGGTGTAATACTCAGGGAGTGGGAATAATTAGGGGAGAACAATGGCAGGCTTGAAGGCTTAACTACGCCTGTGTGGTACCGCGAGCGAGTCCAGCCTGCTGTCACATTTCTCTAGGCCTCCATTTTCCACTGCCCGTGCCAAGCTGTCTCCATGCCGGGTGCCCACTCCTCACTTCCTCATTCCATGCTAACGCTGCGCTCCCCAGCACTGCGCCACAGCTGCATGCAGCCAAGGGTAGGGAGGGAAAGGGGCTGGGGATTGGGGGGGTGGGACAGGAGGATGGCAGATGCCAGTGCCTGGGGTCAGGGGATGCGTAATCCTGAGGGATGCTGGCGCCCAGGGGATGTTGGAGCCCGTAGGACGTTGGCACACGTGGGATGTTGGCACGCACGGGATGCTTGTTGCACGCGGGATGCTGCTGCCCATGGAGTGTCGGAGCCCAGGGGTGCTGATGTCCATGGGATGCTGGAGCCCAAGAGATGTCAGTGCCCATGGGATGGTGGTGCCTATGGGATGCTGGCACACATGGGATGCTGGAGCTCAGGACTGAAGGATGCAGTGAGGATGCAGAAGTGTAGGATGGGGGATACTGGAGCCCAGGGTGGGAGGCTGCAGGGGCTCGGGGGGTGCTGGATCCCAGATCCAGTTGCCTCTCTACTGCGTGCTGGGCAGGGAGAATTCCGACCAGGACATCCCAGTGCTCCACGCTCAGGGAATCCATCGTGTTTCCAGGGGCCATTGCCAACTCCCCTCCATGGGACCAGCACCTTCCCAGCGGTGCCTGGCTGCTGTGGGGAGCAGTAATGTGGCTGCTTCAAGGCATTGAGCATGAGGATGGGCAGGGGGTGCCCACGGGGTGCTCAGTGTGGGGCACAGGCGCACGGAGCCAGAGCCTGGGGCGGGCAGCCCGTGCCCAGCAAACCCTCCGAGCCTTCGGATGTCAGCGCCGGCGCTAATTAAAGCAAAACCAATATTTTTATGCTGGGGAAAAAAAAGAAAAAGACATTGTTCTGGTGAGCACTTTCCCTGAGCGCGTTCCCATGTCTCGGCTGGGCACGGCGTGCGGGGATGGCAGTGGGATCCGGGCTGAGATGAAAGATCTGGGGCTGTGCTTCGCTCGGGGAGGGGAATGCTGTTAAATGCTTGCATGGTTCTTCTCCTCTCTCTGCTAACTTAACTGCTTGCAGCCTCCACTGCAGCCATCCGGGTCGGGTCTGGCTGTGGCCAGCTGCTCACCACAGTGGGATGGGATGGGATGGGGATGGGGATGGGGATGGGGATGGGGATGGGGATGGGGATGGGGATTGGGATGGAGATGGGGATGGGGATGGGGATGGGGATTGGGATAGGGATGGGGATGGGGATGGGGATGGGGATGGGGATGGGGATGGGGATGGGGATTGGGATGGGGATGGGGATGGGGATGGGGATGGGGATGGGGATGGGGATGGGGATGGGGTCGGGGTCAGGCCCATCCTGGCATTGCAGGCTGCAGTGCTGCGGGCTGGCATTGATTTCAAACTAACCCCCAAACCATGAGGAGGAGCCCACTGGAGCCCACTGCCACCTGTTGGCACCAGCACCGGTGCCCTTTCCCCATGCATGGGGATGGTGGGCAGCCTTCAGGATGAGCCCTCTGTGCAAGTTCTGCTGGGACATCCCAGCCCTGAGCTGCTGGAGGGCAGATTTAACGCGGGGGTGCCAGGTTGCACGCAGCAGGGTGGGCTCTGTTCTGTGCTGCCCACAGCTTTGTGCCCTACGACCTCATTGGGTGCAGCTCCAGGACATGCAGAGTGCTTCACCATTTCCCTCCCATTGGAAGCCACAATTAAAACTATTCTAAAAGAAAACAAACATTTCCCATCAAATGTCTCTCTTTCCTTTTCCTGGCCTGCAGCCTGCAGCTAACGAGCTCATTGTGTCCCAGTGCTCCTCTGGGCACTGCAAATCCCTGGGGTTGGATGGTCGTTGGCCCCTGGAAACGCAGCCAGGGAGGTGCTGGGGGTCCCATGGGTGCTGCATCCCACTGCAGGCACTGAGCTCTGCTGGATCAGCAGCTCACACCCACACTGGTGCAGGCAGATCCTCAAATGGTAATGACGGTGCTAATTAAAACTGTAATGCTACCTTTCCTTGGGCTGCCTCAGGCTGGGAGCAGGGGATGCTGGCTCTCCAGCAGCCTGATGTAAAGCCTGATGTAATAGCCTGGCTGAGGGTTTGGTGCTGCTGGGAGAGTTTCCTTCATCTTGTTCTGATGCCCCCAGTGTGTCCCATCTCTTGGGTATGGTATGGCACAGCCACTCTGCCTACCTTGTCCCCCACCAGCTTCCCAGGGCACGTAACATGCTGTACGTTTTTGGCCAGAAAGCACATTGCATGTTCAAATGGGATGCATGGAGGGCTGGGAGACGCTCGGTTGGGTTGGCCAGGAGCCCTGGCTGGGCACAGATCTGTGCCCTAAGCACCCAGCACTGCCCTGCACACCCTCCCACCCCTGGGGTTTGTTTAAGCTGTGACTCAATGGGATCCTGCTCTGAAATCTGGATTTGCATGTATTCATCAGTGATGATGCTGAGCCCAAATGCCAAAAGGGAGGGGATGGTCCCCGCATTGCTGGGCTGAACCCCTCCAGGAACAGAGCCTGAGGCCAAGGAGCAATCAGTGCCTGTAATTAAAGGCCCTCAGCAAAGCAGGGCTGGTCCTTTCTTGCAGCACCTTGCCTCCTGCCCTCAGCCTTTCTATGAGTCAGGAGACAGCAGGCTGTTGGCAAGTATAGATTGGGGATGTTTTTTCCCTTTTAATTTTTTTTTTTTCCCCAGGAAGAGGGAAGAGCAAACAATGAGGAAAGAGAAAAGTGAAGCATGAACCCAATGGGAGCATGGCAAGGTGGGGGGGGGTTCCTGGTGAGCAGAGCTTTTGGAGGAGTGGCATTGCCCTCATCCCTGCCTGGTTTGTGTTTTGTGCTGGGAGAAGGAGGAGGAATGTGACAAAAACACCCCTGAGCTGCACGGTGCCACCCTGCTGGGGAGCTGCCATCCCTGTGCTTCTGCCCTGGTGGGGGAAATGTCCCTTTGTGCAGCCCCAGTGAGCGCTGCACATCTGGCTGACAGCTGCAGGAAGTGGCCCAGCAGTGAGGACAGTGGCCTGGAAACGTGTCCCTCCTGCACAGCTCCCTGTCCCAGCACCAGCAGTGGCAGAGCAGAGTCCTGAGCGCTGGGAGCTCAAACCCTCCTGCGCTGAGCAGAGAAGGAAATGGATTCCCAGCAGTGTGTGCCCAGCACTGCCCCACGGCCCTCCCTCTGCAGGAGGAGAGCTGGAAAAGCTCTTGCTCTCTCTGGACACTGCAGCAGCAACTCTGCAAATCCAACTGCCAGCACCCAGAGCTGGGAGTGGGGTCAGGATGCAGCCCTGCAGAGGCAACGCATCGCCTGGGGTCCTACAGCCCCTTCCCCTTGGGCTGCTCTCCCCTCCTGCCTGCATGTTGCCACTGTCATCCTGAATATCACACAGATACGAGGAGACGAAAGCTGCCTCTCTTCCTGCCAGGTTAAATTGCTCATTAGGAATGTCTATTACTTCCACAAGTCAACTTTCCCCTTCGTGGTATGTGTCCAGGGGTCAGGGCTGGCACCACATGAAAGCAGAGGGTATTCAATAACCTAGAGCCGTGGAAAGGCTTCGGTCCAACTCCAACCATGTTCGGTCTTTTATGGATGCAGCATGCCTTTCCCCATTTGTTTCCTATAAACAGCACATGGTAATATTTAGTAGGTTTCAAACAGAGCTTTTTGCATGTTCTCCCTTGCCTACAGTGAGCTACTTGGTAATAGACAGTTCTGTTTTGCTTAATGCCATTTTTGCTTTGTGTTCTTCCGGAGGGCCTGGGTTGGTTCTGACCCAGCTGCCCCTCTCAGGACCTCTGTGGGGATGAAGTGCACGCATCCTGCTGCTCAGGGATGGAGGAACGATGACCCATGTGAGTGCTGCAGCGCCACGCAGCTCCTTCTGGGTGCAGGGGGAGGCCCGCTTGGCTGCAGCAGCGGAGAGGAGGCTGCAGGGTGCTGAGCTCTCTCCTGCCCTGGAGCAGCCCAGGGGACGTGGGGACAGTCAGTGGTTGCCTTAGGGTGTGCTGGGTGCGTTTTGGGGCTGTGCTGGCTGCAAGCCTCGCTTCTTTCTGCAGGCCAGAGGGCAGCACGTGATGCTGTGATGCTCGCCAGCTCCAGCCAAGGGGAAAAGCCCCTTCGGTGCAGGAGCTGCTGGCAGGGTGCCCGGCTGCACCGTGCCTGGCACCAATGGTTCGGTGCCCCTCAGTGCAAAGCTTTCATCTGCTCCCCATCCTTCCCCCCACCCTGGCGACACAAACCCTGAGCTCTGTGCCTGCCTGTGCCCAGTCCCGAAATGCGATGCCATCAGGGCTCAGGGACAACCCCTGCCGTGGTTAAATCCTCTGCCTGCGGGCAGCTGGGGGGCCAGGCAGCGAGCCCGCACCGCCAGACCCCGGAGGACGGCTATGGGGCAGCAGCGCAGGGCACCCTCGGCCCCCGGGGCTGCGAGCAGTCGGGTAGGAGCCGGAGCTGGCGAGCTCTCAGCACCCTCTGCCGGCTCTGCTGCCCGGCCCCGGGCCCTCGTGCTTGAGATGGAGCCTCTGGGAGCTCTGAGCTGCGCTGCTCCGCTCCCACTCTGCCGCCCTGAGCCCAGTTGGGGCCGTCACTCCCTGCCCTCGCACTGACTGTGAGCGCAGGGCTGAGCCGATGCTCCATAGCAGCACCTGCACAACTCCTAAAGCTCGGAGGGCTCAAATCGCTGCTCTTGAAGAGATGCCGCGCTCCCAGCACCGCGTGGCTGACTGCAGTGCTGCGCTGAGGGTACAGGAAGGGACCCGCAGCTTCCTGAGACGGCTTTTCTCTGCTCCGAGGAATCACAAATAGCATTTCTTAGCTGTGAGGGCAGCTCCGGGCTGACAGCAGTCTCTGCTGATGCACACGCATAGGTATTCACGGGGCAGAAAAATGCTGCTGCTCAAACAAGCAAACATTGACTGTCTGGTTTCCCAGCGCTGCCCCCAGCAGCAGCTTTCACACAGCAGGCAGACATTCCTGCTGCTGTGCTCCCATCACCGGGCAGGGTGATGCACACCCAGTGCTGAGCTCAAAAAAGCAAAGGCAAACCAGTTGACATCGGGATTCTTTTAATGCAATAGCTTTGAAAATGCAGCCTTAAAATGATTTCTAATGGTCAACAATGTGAAACATCGGAGCTTTCCTACCTGTGCACCCCAAACCTGGCACCCAAATCCTTTAGACTCCCTCGGGCAAAAAGGGACGAGGTGAGCTGTCCTGAGGCACCTGGAGAACCTCAGCAACTGGCAGCACAAACTGTGCCCTTCTCTGCACCTTTCTCTCACACCTTACACTCAGGCACAAACCTACAAAGGTCCCCAGCCTGCCAGCTCCCCTCTTGTGGCAGTTAGAGCTTAGAGCCTCAGGCTCCTGGTTCTCTGTGGGTTTGTGTGCCTTCATGCTACGTAAAGTGATTTGAGAATTGAATGTCTGACTGTTTTCTGCCTGAACAGGATGGTGGAGGGAGCTGATTTTCCATCATCCTGCTTTGTGTGATATAATGCTACTTTATGCTTCCGCTCTGCAGAGCAGCAGGTGTCACAGGCTGCCATGGCTTGCTAACGTGGGAAATCCTGCTGTAGCCTAAACATCTGTGTAAGAACATCCCCCCCCCCTCCTCCTCCACTTTGTGCAGTGTTTGTCTGCTGTAACAGGAGAGCAGGCAATATTGCTGATACGAATTTAATACCTTCCAGTTGTTAGATTGAGTTTCTGGTTCTGTGGACTCAGCACACAGCCCCTGGGCTGTGAGTGCTGCAGAACACAATGCAGCTCCAGCTGCTAGTTCCTTTCTCCCATCTAAAATGCTCAGTGGTTTTCCTATGCAATTTAGTGGCTCTGCCCTTTAGGAGGGGAATGGTGAGACTTCACACAGCGTCCTGTTGGAGGAAGGTGTTGCTGGGTTTCTGCTTTCACCAATGCTGCTGTGAAGAGAAACAGCAGAAAGAACCACGTGGGTCTCCTGAATCTGAGTGCTGTGTGCTGCTGCTGCTCTCTGAGGAAAGGAGCTTCCCCAGGAGGGTGTCAGGCATCACCCTTGGTGTCAAGCCTGCATTTTGCTGGTACCAACTACAGAAATGCTGTGCACTTATCTCCAAGTGAATTTTAACCCTTTTTAAGGACAGCAGTTAACAGTAAGTCAGTGGGTACTTATGCCTTAGCCTCCAATTCTAGTTATAAAACCTGGATTCAGGTTCGGACAGACTGGAGCTCTTTTAGAATCTGAGCAGTAGTTCTTTCACAACCAAACGTCACAGTTAGAAACTAAGTGTAGAAAGAGTTCCCAGGGGAACATGAAAACGACATCACCTTATGAAAAAGCTTCAGAATGAACCTGTGAAACAAACAGCAACTAGATAATTGCCCTCTACAGAAAAATGGAAGTAACAGTAGAAGAATAGAACAACATCTTAAACAGTCAGTGAGTCAGTCTGAACGTACAGGATCCCTACAGATCTGTGATGAAAGCTAAGGGCCAACACCAGCTGGTCCCCTCCAGCCCCAAAGGAGGCTGGGTTGTGATTCACTCTTCACCAGCTGGAAGATTGTCCTCAATCCGCCTGATGAACTTCATTCTTATTTCTGTGACGCTGTCCCCTTTCAGTGTGTCCTGGACAAACTTTACATCCACAGCCATCTGAACCTAGGTGATGGAAGAGAAAAGCAGAGCTCTTATCTCCTTTATAGAAGCAGCTTCCTGCCTGACCCTGAAGCTTAAGGACTCTGAGGGTATGATGTGCAGTGCAGAGCTCTGGGGAGGGACGTATCAGTTTTCAAGATCACAGCTTTCTGCATTTTGGCTTTCAGTGGACAGTGGGCACCTTGCCTAGACAAACAAAACACCTATGGGGTAACCAAGAGTCCCTTCAGAGATCAGAGTCCAATTAAGCCAATTAACCCCATCACTCAGTGCTACAGATGCCTGGATTATTCACATCCTGCTGGAAGAGACGTTGGCTCACCATTTCCAGGGCACCTCGCAGCACTCCACACAACAGGTTGGAATAGATGAGGGTGGAGTGGTTGTCGGGGAGCTCCACGAAGTCCACCAAGGGGTTGTTTTCTAAGATCAGAGAGAACTCGTCACCTCCAGGACTCCAGTTGGTGATGCTTGGAGTGATGCCCAGGTACATTTTAAATGCTATCTGTTATGTCAAACAGAACACAAACGAGAATGTTAGTTACACTCTGCTGTTGGCGACCTCCTAAATACATTTCAGCATATATTTTCCACCGTTCTTTCTCTCGTTATACCACAATCCCATCTGCAATCCTATGAAAGAGCACATGGTAAAACCCTGCCCACACGCTGCCTGTGCCGCTGAAATAAACGCAAGCAGCAGCAACAACCCAACGAAGCTGAGCTCTGCCAGTTACCTTTGCAATAACATCTGCAGTTTCACGGAAATCGTGGCATCTCCCAACATTGGATCGGGCCAGAAAATCTTCTATCAGCCGAACTCCTATGTTGTAACCCCTGTGAGAGCACACAAGAGGAACAGGCTATGGATTAAAGAGCACAGCTGCAGAAAAACAACAACAAAAGTGGAGAAAGAAACACATGAATCTGGGGAGTAGCAATACTGTGTGAAATTCAGTCTGCCTCGTTTCTGCAGCAAGCTTGAGCTCCTACAGCTCTGCTGCAGCAGATCCACTCACATTTTGTCAAGCTGCTTGTTGACATCTTCATCATTCTCGTAGTCCTTGCACAGCTGGGTGACCAGAGCGCCGTACGTCAGCGTGAAGAGCTCTGAGTTCTAGGCAGAGGTAAAAAGCAGTTAGCACGAGCCAACGTGGAAACTGACAGCACTGCTGCATCTACGTCCAGCGCTGCTTCGAGTGGCCTGGAGAAGGGAACAGAAAGCTGCCATCTCAGAGGTATTTGCTGTGCAGTAGGAGATCTCAGCTCTTATTTTGGCAAGGCAACTTCAGTCTCCTCGGACAGAGAAATGCTCTTTCTGCTTAGAACAAGAGAGCACTCGAGCACTTTTGCTCTCTCCCTCTCTCCACACAGCAGCACTGCTATCAGCAGGCCACACAGCTGACCTGCAGAGGCAAACCAGAAGGCTGTTCACACTCCACAGTCATTTTTAGCATGTCTTGTGAGCCACTACTGAGCATCGCTCTGCCTTAACGAGGACACCCCCAGGTAGCTGGAATGACACCTCCAGGTCATCTCACACGTGGTTCTGACCAGCTCCAGGCAATAACATGCAGTTGCCAAGGACCTGAATTTATTTCAGTCAATGACCTGGAGGTGAAGGGGCCTGCAGCTCAGATTGTGCCTCTTCTCTGCTTCAGAAACGCACTGCAAATTGGCAACATTGAGCAGACCTAATTTTTGGTCTTTTCAACAGGACAAAACGTTCTTGTCCATTCACAGATCTACTACATTCTGCTGCCAGGAAGCAGCGATGCTTATCTCAACCCTGGAAAGTTACAGAAGCACATAAATTATATGCTGAAATCAGCTCCTCAGACCCAGAAGAGGAAGAGCAAGGAGTGTTCCAGGTCAGGTCAGCAGACGCACTGTGCACTGCTGCTGGCTGTGCTGGACTAGGAGCTGCATTACTTGCACTCTGCACAGATCTGCAAGGACACAACAGGATCGTGTCTCCTTTCACAGCCATCACCAGAGCTCTGGTGATTCACAGCACGTTTCCTTGGGAGCCATGAAGCAGATCAGTGATTACACAGCTGCAAAACAAAGGCTACAACAGGCTTCAGCTTTCACAGAATCCAAAGCAAGCGTTCAGGAGCAAATAAGCTCATAATTCAACTTTCATTTCTGCTTTTGGTTTTAGCAATCAGAAACGTTAGAGAAAGTCTAATCTCAGATTAAAAGCCTATCACCTACCATGAGATGCATAGATGCAGAAGGTGAAATGAATGGCAAATACCAATACTACAGAATGAAAGCAGCAGGCAGGCAGAAAGGAAGGGAAAAGAGACAACATCAGAGTTAAGTGACAACACTGATCACACGTCATTCCAAACAAGTTCACACCAAGCCGAGACACACAGGAGGAGCGGTGACTCCCAGACTGCAACACTCAACAAACAGAAACCAGGTTTGTTAGAAGAGACAGGGAATTCCATCTTGTCATTGTAACTCGTGAGGCCAACAGCAGCCAGCCAAGTGACTCCAAGAGTCCGAAAGGAGCCAGGCAGCTCCTGCTAATTTCGCTTCGTTTCAGAGCTGAAGAATTGACACAGACTTTGTGCTGCTTTGCCTTGCTTACAGCTCAGCCTTCGTCCTGGGAAGATAAAGCTTACTTAAGTGCTCAGCACTCAAGAATGACAAAGCGGAAGTCTCCTTGAGCTCTGCCGGCAGGGAAATTTGACAAACATGCAGAGAGGGGTCAACCATTTATAAGGATTTAAGCGATTTTAGTAAGGAGGGGCTGGAAGCTGGAGGGCGGGCGGGGGTCCCGGCTGTTTGCGTGTAAAACGAAGCTTCCCCCACTGCTACCGGCCCCACAGCGCCCGGCGGACACCTAAAACATTTCTAACGGCCTCCTCATTTCCGGGCAATCGAACGGAATCCGAGCGCCTCAAGCGTTCCCGTTAGCTGTGCTTTTAGCAGCGCGACGCACTGAGGAGCCCAGCGCCAAAGTGGCTGCGGCCCGCGCCGGGCCCGGCCCCTCCGGCACCCCCCGCCCCGGCCCGAAGCCGGAGCCCTTCGGGACGCTCCCGCCGGCGGCGCGGGGACCCGCGGGCCCCGCCAGGCCCCGCCGTTACCATTTTCTTGCTCTCGGTGCCGCGGCGGCCTGGCGCGACATCCTGCCCGGCCCGCTGCCTCGCCCGGCCCGCCCTCCGGCACCGCGTCGCAAAGCATCACGGGATTCGTAGTCCGCGTCACTTCGCCGCCCGCGTTGCGCGCCGCGCTCAGAACTACGCGCCCCGCAATGCAACGCGCTCGCTGAGTGCGCATGCGTCAGATGGGGGGGTGGGAGGGTCATCCTTCCCGGCATGCCCTGCATCACGTGACCACGAAGCGCCTACAAATCCCGTCGTGCGGCGCTGCTCTGCTGACTCTGCGCCCGGCAGGCGCTGGGGTGGCTGGGCAGCGGAGGGGAGCGCGCCGCTAGGGGGCGCGGCCGGGACTGCGAGGAGCTAGGCCGGCCCCCGGTGGATGCTCGGCTCCGTGCAGGGCCCGTGGGCACCCAGCTGCCGGTGAGGAGCTCCTTTCGGCAGCAGTGATGTGCAATTAGGGTTGTTTTCATTATTTTTTTCCGAATGAATAATTTTTATATCGGAAGGGAAATCCTTCGTGGAAGGGCCTCATCGTTACAGGGGGTGAAGCTCTTGGCAGAGGTGGGCTGTGCTTTCTGCACTGAGCTGCTTATGCTTCACCTGCTGGAGCCGCTGTGAGTGATGGGCGGCGTTGGGGGCTCTGTGCCCCCCACTCGATTGCAGCCCCTCCAAGGACAACAAATCTGGAGGCGGTGCTGAGATTCTGCCTCTTCTCCTGGAGCCTTCAGCTTTTTTTTTCCCTCTGCTTTTAACCCAGATGATGAAGTTCTGGGCTGTGCTGCCCCAGCCTGTTGTTACTCCTTGCATGAGTGCTTGCAGCTGGGCAGCAAGGAGCAGCAACACCAGAGGGACCCTGCAGGATGTGCCACCCCAGGGGCTGTTCTAAAAGCACTTCTCCTCCTCCTTGGAATCGCAGTGCAGCCATGTCACCTGCACTGTGTGAGCAGCGGGCGCTGGGTGCTGCCAAGTGCCAGCCATCACCTCGTGGTTTGTTTTGAGGGAGTGACAGCGTGAGAAAACCGCAAAGCAAACATCACTGGTGCAGTTGCCCATGGCTGCACGTGCTACTGTGTGTCACCAAGGCAGCCCTGTCCTGTTGCAGGGGAGCAATGGGGTTTTGCTAGAGCCAACAGGGGGCTGGCCCGCCACTGTTTGCTTGCCCAACAGATGGCAATAGTAGATGTGGGGCAGAGGCCTCCTGGTGTTTCTACTTTGGCTTTTAGCCCTAAAGGGCTACTGCTTGTCCTGCTGGCAACATACAAGAAGTCAGGCAGGTGGTGCCCTGAGCGTGGGGCTGTGCCAGCGCAGCCCGGCTGCTGCCTCTGCTGGAGCCCAGGGCAGTCCTGCAGCAGGGCTCTCCCTGGAGCCGGGTTGGCTGCACAGGGTGGCTCTGCCGGTTCCTGCTGCGGAGCAGCCCTGGCCAGGGGCTGTGCGCGGTGGGCTGGAAGCCAGAACGCAGCCGTGCCCTGCCAGCTGGCAGAGATGGGTGGCAGCAACAGGGCATAGGAGGGGAGAATCCATACGGAGGGTCTGTTCGGGTTGGCTCACTCGCGGCCTCCCCTCGCTGTCGCGCACACGTGGCTCTTCCCACACCGCCATTCTCTTCCCGTTTCCCGTGGCCTGGGACATCTCTGGGGCTCCGCTCTGGCTCAGGGCCGGGCTGCAGAGCGCTCCGCCCCACCGGCAGCACGCAGCGGATGCCGGGATGGGGCTGATCCCGTCGGTCTGAGCCGAGCCATGCCGTGCCGAGCCGCCGTCCCGTGCGTCCCAACCCCGAGGGCTCCAGTCCCAGCGCATCGCAGCGCGGTGTCAGCGTGGCTCGGAACTGTGGCGGTGCTGCTGTGCACGGTGCTGAGCCCTGGATGGGTTGAGGCGCAGCCCTTTCCTTTCCGAGACCCAACGCTGCCCTGGCACCGCCGCCTGGAGGACCTGCTGGACCGGCTGACCCCCGCCGAGATGGTGCTGCAGGTGAGGGCACGTTGAGGGGAGGGGGCACAGCCCTCAACTCCTGCTCAGCGCCTGTGGCCCGCAGATGGCGAGGGGGGGAGCCCTGCAGAACGGCCCCGCACCCCCCATCCCACGCCTGGGCATCGCGCCCTACAACTGGAACACCGAGTGCCTGCGGGGCGATGCGGAGGCACCCGGCTGGGCCACGGCTTTCCCCCAGGCGCTGGGGTTGGCCGCTGCCTTCAGGTACGAGGGCTGGTGGTGCCCGTTGTGCAGTGGAGCCCGCACACACCGGCATGCCCTGACACCCCCGTGCTGTCCCCGCAGCCCTGAGCTCGTGTACCGAGTGGCCAACGCCACGGCCACCGAAGTGCGTGCCAAGCACAACTCCTTCATCGCTGCCGGCCGCTACGATGACCACACGGGGCTCAGCTGCTTCAGTCCTGTGCTCAACATCATGAGGCACCCGCTGTGGGGCAGGAATCAGGTGCCGGCACGGAGGTGGGGTCAGGGTGGGATCCAGCCCCACAGGACCGTGCTGCAGCACCCTGAGGATGGCAGCAGCTCTGGATGAGGGCCGTGGGGGTGGGAGGTCTGCGGAAGCGCTGTGACCCTGCATCCCTCTGCTGCACCTCCAGGAGACGTACGGGGAGGATCCGTACCTGACAGCAGAGCTGGCCACGAGCTTTGTGCAGGGCCTGCAGGGTCAGCACCCCCGCTACATCAAGGCCAGTGCTGGCTGCAAGCACTTCAGCGTGCACGGTGGCCCTGAGAACATCCCCGTGTCCAGGCTCAGCTTTGATGCCCAGGTGAGCGCGGCGGGGGCACAGGGCAGTGGGTGCCCCCCGAGTGCTGATGTTTCTGCCACCGTGTGCACAGGTGCTGGAGCGGGACTGGCGCACCACCTTCCTGCCCCAGTTCCAGGCATGTGTGCGTGCCGGGTCCTACAGCTTCATGTGCAGCTATAATAGGTAACTGAGCACGAGGGGCTCAAGGGGGGTTGCGTGGCACTGCCCCTCTCCCCAGCTGCACTGTCCCTGCTCCAACAGGATCAATGGCGTCCCTGCCTGCGCCAACAAGAAGCTGCTGACGGACATCCTGCGGGGCGAGTGGGGCTTCGAGGGCTACGTGGTGAGCGACGAGGGGGCTGTGGAGCTCATCCTGCTGGGGCACCGCTACACACACACCTACCTGGAGACGGCCATTGGTGAGTGGATGGGATGGGAGTGAAATGGGTGCCGCACGGCCACGGCGAGCGGTTCTTTGTCTCCAATGTTGCAGCGTCCGTGAACGCCGGCCTCAACCTGGAGCTGTCCTACGGCGTGAGGAACAACGTCTTCATGCACATCCCCAAGGCCTTGGCCATGGGCAACATCACGCTGGAGGTCTGTGATGGGGAGCCCTGTGCCCCGACTGCCCTGTGCCTGAAGTGTGATTGAGATTTTGACGCTGGGGTTTTGGCAGACGCTGCGTGACCGCGTCCGGCCCCTGTTCTACACACGGCTGCGGCTGGGGGAGTTTGACCCCCCGGCCATGAACCCCTACAACGCCCTGGAGCTGAGCGTGGTGCAGAGCCCTGAGCACCGCAACCTCTCACTGGAGGCAGCCATCAAGAGCTTCGTGCTGCTGAAGAACCAGCGGAACACGCTGCCGCTCCGCGAGCTGCATGGCAAGCGCCTGGCGGTGAGACCTGGGCTGCTGCTCACCGGTGCATCTCTTTGTTGGCACGGAGCTGTGGGTGCCTGTCTTCACCCCTCTCCCCTCTGCAGGTGGTGGGTCCCTTTGCAGACAACCCCCGTGTGCTGTTTGGGGACTACGCACCGGTGCCGGAGCCACAGTACATCTACACACCACGGTGAGCCCCTGTCTGTCCTCGGCCCTGGGAGCGCCTCAGGTGTGCTCTGCCCCTCTCAGCCCTTCCCTGGGGTGATGGGGAGCTGCCCCCATGGTGCGCTGACCCAGTCGTGCCCCACGCAGGAGGGGGCTGCAAACACTGCCAGCCAACATCAGCTTTGCTGCGGGCTGCCGGGAGCCGCAGTGCCGGGATTACTCAAGGGATGAGGTGGAGGATGCGGTGCAGGGAGCTGATGTGGTGCTGGTGTGCCTGGGGACGGGTAGGTTGGAGCACGGGGCATGGATGCTGTCGTGTGGGGAACGTGGGGACGGGGTGCAGCGCGGTGTCCCTCGGCTTCCTGCACACAGGGGTAGATGTGGAGATGGAGGCGAGGGACCGTGAGCACCTGTCCCTGCCTGGACACCAGCTGCAGCTGCTGCAGGATGCTGTGCGTGCAGGTAGGGCGCTGCATGTGGTCCGTGGGTAGGGGACACGGCACACGTCCCCCTCCAAGCCCCAAAGCAGCACCCACGGTGTGCTCATGGTGAAACCCCTCTCCTGAAGCTGCTGGGCACCCCGTCATCCTGCTGCTGTTCAATGCGGGGCCTCTGGATGTGAGCTGGGCACAGGAGCATGACGGCGTGGGGGCCATCTTGGCCTGCTTCTTTCCTGCCCAGGCAACCGGCCTGGCCATTGCCAGCATCCTGCTGGGCGAGCAGGGGGCCAGCCCTGCAGGCAGGCTGCCAGCCACATGGCCTGCAGGCATGCACCAGGTGAGGGCAGGACGCAGCTTCTCAGTGGCCGCGGGGAGTCGCCGGGGACCGTGCTCACACCTGATGGCCCTGCTGTGCCCATAGGTGCCCCCAATGGAGAACTACACCATGGAGGGTCGGACGTACCGCTACTACGGGCGGGAGGCTCCCCTCTACCCCTTTGGATACGGGCTGTCCTACACCACCTTCCACTACCGGGACCTGGTGCTGAGCCCCCCGGTGCTGCCCATCTGCGCCAACCTCTCCGTGTCGGTGGTGCTGGAGAACACGGGGCCACGTGACAGTGAGGAGGTGAGCGTGGCTGCTCCACGCATCCGTGGCCATTTGGGGGGCTCGGGTGAGGCTGGAGTCCCTCCTGCTGATCCCCTCCTTGCAGGTGGTGCAGCTGTACCTGCGCTGGGAGCAGCCGTCTGTGCCGGTGCCGCGCTGGCAGCTGGTGGCTTTCCGCCGCGTGGCCGTTCCTGCTGGTGGTGCCACCAAGCTGGCCTTCGTGGTGTTGGCTGCCCAGCGTGCCGTCTGGACCCAGCAGTGGCACCTGGAGCCCGGAGCCTTCACGCTCTTTGCTGGTGGGCAGCAGCCAGAGCAGCAGATGCGGGCACCCTCGGAAGTGTTGAGCGCAAAGTTCAGTGTCGCTGGGGCTGCCCGGGCACTGCACAGCTGCTAGAGGTGGGGACGGGTGTGAGGATGAGTCCTGGGGTGTGGGGAGCTGGAGGAAGGATGATGTGCAGTGGCTGTGCGGGACGGGGGAGCACGGTGCTCTGCCTTGCAATAAAGTGCCCTCTGCTCTCCAGGAGGCTGTGTCCAGCCAGCATGCCGTGTGTGTGTCCTATGGGTGCTTGTAGCCACACGGTAGTGCCACCCCAGCACACGCTTCGCCCCAGCTCAGAGCACCCAGAGCTGCTCTAGGGTCGGATCCAGCACTCTGATCAATTTTGTGCTGCACTTTTGCTCCCCAGCCCTCTCTCCTTGTCATGCTGGCCCCACGGCTGTGCAACCACTCTCCTTCCTGGGGACGGATCCAGTCCTGCTCTGCTCGGGGCTGGGGGGAGCTGCTCCCCCCTCGGTGCAGGGAATGTGCTGGAGCTGGCCCAGGCGGCTGGGCAGCTATAAATAGGGCTGGTGCACACGTGGGTCTGACGGCTGCGGGGCATGGGATGGGTGTGGGGCTGCAGCCACGTTTTGGGGGGGGGGGGGGGGGGGGGGCAGAGGGGTTTGGGATTTTCTGGGGGTGGCATTGTGGGGAAACGATCCCCCCCCAAGCCCTGAGCCATGGGGCAGGAGGATGAGGTGGGGCATGCAGGGACCTTGTGAGGCAGCCCAGGCCCAGCATCATGACATCAGGGCACTAATTACAGATGCTGCCTGGGATAATTACAGAGCTGAGGCAGGGCAGGGCTCAGCCTGATGCAGGCCCATTTATCACCGGTCCCCACCAGGCATCGTTTTGCAGCAGCCCCATAGCAAGGAGCTCAGGGCACAGACCCTCATCCGCAGGATCTCGTAGCGATCAGGGTCAGCATTTTGGGGTTCAGCTCGGCCTTGGTATGCAGAGCTATGGGATGGGAGCAGCCTGGGGAGGGGACAAAGTCCTGGGGCTGGAGGAGGAGGTGTGAGGCAGAGGGGTCAGGATGGGGTGTCCTGCAGCACTTTGCTCCATGATGTCAGCCCTGCCAGCAGGGCTGTGTTTGCCGCTCTCCCATCCCCATTTGCACCCATCCTGCCAGTCACGGGGCAGTGCTGCTGCTGTAATTATCCTTCGATTTTGGGGGTGCTCAGCAACCTGCAGGCAGTGGGGCTGTGAGGTTGGGCTGAGGCACTGGAACGAACTGCAGGGCTGGGTTGAGGGGGGACCTGTGGCAGCCCAATCTCGTGGAGCAGGGCTGGGGGTCGAACCTTGGGCCGGGGGTGTGGGCAGCACAGAGGGCTTTGGGGAGTGCAGCCAAGCGGTGCAGCTCAGGGTGCGCAGTGCTTGTGATGAGCTCATTGATTTTTCCGTGAGCTCGGCAGCAGTTCCCAGCATCCATGGGAACGGGGAGGGGGGGTTGGAGCCAGCCCCCCCAGCAGCAGTGCTGTGCCTGCAGCAGAGCAATCGATGGCAGTGCCGCTGCTTGTAAGAGGCACTGAGTGGGGCTGGCACAGCTCTGCAGTGCTGCTGCCCTTGGCCCCTGCCCCACATTGCCCTGAGGGAGCGTGGACCCGCAGCGCTGCGGTGCTCTGGGTGATTGCAGGCTGTTCCTCAGTGCCACCCTGAGACTCGATGGGGCTGTGCCCCATCCCATCCCCTCGGGGCTGTGTGGCTGCTAGGAATGTGGGGAAAGTCCCAGCTCTGAGCCAGGCCAGGAGCCCACGGGGTGCAGTCAGAGATGCCGAGAGAGGGGCACCCAGTTTTGATGTGGGTGGTCACACCGATGGCAGCACGGAGCAGGTCCCTGTTGGTGCCCTGTGCCCCCATCCCTGCTGGTTCCAGCCCAAGGGTGTGCCAAGCTGCGTGTCCCCATCTGATCTATGCACAGAGGTGACTCCCAGACCCGGCCAGCCCCCCTCACCCCTCTGTCAGCTCTGGGCCTGCCTGCTCCCATCCCTGAGTCAGAAGAACAGAGGGCAGGGGTTTGGGGAACCTGTTTGGCAGGAGGATGGATGGCAGGGGATCTCCTGGCCTCGCGGTGACATCATTCCCAAAACAGGCGCCTCTGACAGGGCGATGCCTGCAGGAACCTGAACTGTGCGTCACTGCATCCCCCTGCACCCCAAAGGTGCTGCGGCCCCGTGGGTCGCCCCTGTTGTTGGGGTGAGGGTGGGATGCAGAGTGGCCCGGTGCAGTGATGCATCGGCATCACCCCGTGGTGCAGAGCAGCTGCTGGCGGTGCTGGGGGCTTCAGGAGGCAGAGGGATGGGGGTGAGGCCCACAAATGGTGGAGATGGAGCTCTGGGATGGAAATCAGCGTCCCTTTGGGCTGGCGGGGACGGGGCTGCTGACCCAGATGGCGGTGGCTGTGCAGGCAGGGCAGGTTCTGCCTTCAGGTTCATACGCGCTGGGGACCGGCTCCAGGTGATGCTGGGAGACGTGAGCGTGGTTGTGAGAACCGGCATTTGGGAGAAAACAAGAAAGGATGGAGGTGGGCGAACGCGGGGCTGAGGATCGGCCTCAACACCGGCAGCGGTGCCCGGAGCGGTGATGTCGGGCGGAGCATCTCGGCTCCATCCCATCCCACCCCATCGGTGCCGGCAGGCGCGGGGCCGGGGCGGGGAGCTCCGAGATTCCTCCCCCGCGGGCCGGGGGGAGCCGGGGCGGCGCGGCGCGGCACAGCTCGGAACGGCCCGGCCCCCTGCACCGCCCCGCGCCATGGAGAGCGACCGCGCCGGGCGGGAGCCCCAACGCCGAGCTGCGCCCGGTACGGCTGCGGGGAGCGGGCCGGGTGCGGGATGCGGGCCCGGGGAGGGCGGGGGTGCGGGATGCGGCTCTGCGGAAGGCGGGGGGGGGGGGGTGGTGATGGCCCAGGGCCGCAGCGCGGTGCGGGTGGGGACGCGGGATGCGGCCTCGGTGCTCCGGAGCCGTAGGGGCGGTGGCCGCAAAGCCGGGAGGGTGCGGTGCGGGGCCGGGCGGTGGTTGGGGCCGAGGGGGGTGCGAGGAGCGGAGGGGCCGCCCGCAACGCGGGGCCGGGAGCGGACAAAGCTCGGCGGCGCGGGGCCGCCCCTCCATTTTGGCGGAGGAGAGGAAGAAGGGGGAGGGGAAGGGGGGGAGCGCAGCCCCCGGCCCCGCGGCGCGCTGGAGCCCGTGCCCTTGGGGAGCCCTCCCCGGCGGGGTGCGGGGCATCGTCCCCATCCGCTGCTCTCCGCTCCGCACGGAGCTCTGCGAGGCGGTGCGGGGCGGGGGCGGCCCGGGCGGGGCTGAGCGGCGCCCGTCGGTGCCCTCCCGGTGCCCCGGGCTGAACTCCGGTGCGATCGGGCAGAGGGCGGCGGTCCCGCTTTGCTCCGGGCCGTTCTCCGGCTCTCCCGGCCCCGAGCGGCGCTTTGTGGCACCGCTTCCACCGACGGAGGAAGAGGAGAAGCTCTCCGCTCTCCGCTCTCCGCTCTCCGCTCTCCCCTCCTCTCCCCTCCCCCCCAACCCCCCCGGCCCCGCGCAGCGCCGCGCTGTGATTCATCGGGGCGGGGGAGGGCCGCGTGCCGGCCCGGTGCCGTGCGGCTGTTATCGGGGCGCGCAGAGCCGCATGCCCGCTCCGAGCCGCTCTCGCCCTCCAGCGCTGCAGACATTTTGTCTGCGTCCCACCCGCTGCTCCTCCATCCGCAGCACCGCCGAGCATCGCTGCGCCTTTCGGTTCCCAGCTTCGCTTCGGCTGCCGCCCCAAAGCGCGGCCCGTTGGCGTCGGAGCTTCCCGGGGATGAGGCCGCCCTCGGCTGCGTGCAGAGGAAGCTCCGCTCGGCGCACGGATCCTCCTGCAGAGCGGAGAGCTGCTGGCTGAAGCACATCCTCACCCCTCGGTCGGGTGACCCGAGTGTGCGTTCCTTCCTCACCCTACAGCAGTCCCAGACACAGTGGGTTCCCCTTTCCTGGCCACCAGCGGGATGCAGAACCAGCACGCCGCAGAGCAGAGCGCAGGGCAGGCACAGACGGTGCTTATTTGGGTCCCGTCGGGCTCTCCTGGCACGGGGCAGCAGGGGGTGCGGGGCAGCTGATTGCTTGCCAGCTCCAGCGTTGGGAGCAGGGAGAGCCTGATGGAACCAACGTGATGTGACGTGTGGAGCAGCGATGTGACAGTCACAGTCGCGTGGTGCCACGTCCAAAATAGTTGGTATGGCTCTCAGCTGGCTGTGAGCGGGGCTGGGGACCGAACAGTGCGGCGAAGGCGGCCTCGTGGGATCCCGCAGAGCACCCGGTAGGTGCCCACCTAATAGAGGAGCTGCATTTTGGAGGTGCTCTCCACAAACCCTGCCCCCAGCAGAGCTCAGCCCCTTGCCCTGCCTGCAGTGCTGCTTCTCGGTGCGGTGCCGGCTGCTGTGGGTCACCCCAAGGACGTGGGCACCTCCTGTCGCTGCTCTGCGCTGCGCAGACGGATGGCAGTCAGGTGCTGCCCACACCCCGGCCCTGTGCCCTGTGTCTGGTGTGATGGAGCCCAGGAGCAGCCTGGGCACGTTCTGCTTTCCTCTGGGTATATTTTAAACCCTGGAAACCCCCCAGCTGTGGCCACAAGATCCCATCTCCCAAGTTCCCCTTGTTGCTCTCCAGTTCCCCACATCTCTGTTGGTCACAGCGCCCCTGCACCCTGAGTCTCCGTGCCCCAGAGCAGGGCTGGCCCTAGGCAGGAGCAGAGACCCCTGGATAGGGACGTGCAGGGGACATGCAGGGGATGCTCACTGTCCCCACCACTCAGGGATGTGTGATGCTGCACATTCCCAGGAGCCAAGTGGGAGTGGGCACAGCACGGTGCTGTGGAACGGAGGGGAAAGGGTCTCTGTGCACCCTTGTGAATGCCACAGGGCTCTGGTGGCCTCAGCAGCCCCTGTCCCTGTCGAATACCCATACCTGCTCCATGCAGGTGGCACTGGGAGCTGATGGGGACACAGAGCAGCTCTGGAGGCTCAGCCTTCACCATCTGTTTGCGAGGCTGGTGGTGCTGCTATCAAGATGGGGACACAACTGGAGAGGGGACATGAGTCCCCCAAGGACACGTGTGTATCCCCACCAGGCCATGCAGAGCCATCGGTGGCTTTGGGGCTGAGGTTTGCACCGAGATCTCATCCCTGGGCACCACACAAGCTATCCGCCACCCCAGCCAGGGACGTGGGCCCTGGGGCGGTGGTGGCCAAGCAGCCTGGATCTGTGGTCCCAGCGCTGGGACACCATGGATGAGCTGCACTGCATCCACCTCCCTGTCCCAGATTGGGCTCAGCCCCATCCGCTGTTCCAGCAGCCAGAACCTTTGTGCCAAAATGGACAACCTGGGGATGCTGCGGTGCGGCCGGCCGCTCAGCGGGTATGTGAGGATAAATTGGGGGGAGCCGAGGTGAAGGTGCTGTGCAGCCCCCTCTGCCCTCCCCGCTGGGAAGCCCCCCAGGGCCTCGCTGCAGTGCTGGGCTCAGGCTGCTCGCCTTCTCCAACCCCCCGGGGTTGTGATGTGCTCTCGCTTCATCGCACCGGGAATTGCCTCCGCCTGGCTGAGCAGCGCTGGCCGCGTGCCGGGCAGGAGGTGCCGGTGGCACTCGGTGGCACATGGGTGTGCTGGTGGCACAGGGACCCACGAGAGGAGCCAGGTGGGCTCCGGCACTGCAGCACTCTTCCAGCAGGGCCGGCTGGAGGCACAGCACCTCACCCCACAGCCATCCCAGCATCCCGCTGAGGTCACACTGCTCTGCGCGCAGCGATGTCTCCTCTGCGGGACAACAGGGCTGGGGGCTGTGGGATGCAGTGTTTGGGGCTGGGAGCTGATCCCCTCTGGAATGCCCCAGCGTTGGGTTTCAGGGCAGCTGCTGTGCTGCGGCAGCGACAGGGACAGATGGTGCAGGGCCGCTCCTGGGCTGTGGCTTTTGGGGTTTGTGGCCGTGCCCCACGGCGCTGGGTGCTGCTGTCCCCGTGGCCATCGGGGCGGGACGGATCCTGCCCATGGGCTGCGTGGCAGTTCTGTGCCCTGTGGCGATGGGTGGCTGTAGGGACTCGGTGCTGCTCCTCACGCTGCAAGGATGGGGTGGGATGTCCATCTGCTGCGTGGTGTCAGCCTGAGCGGCGTCCCGGCTCAGCTGGTGGCCCCGTGGGCTGCATTGCTGCAGTGCCTGTGGGTGGGAGCGGGGAGGGGTGGGAGCCCTTGTCTTTTCTGGCTGTGCTGAGGCTGTGGGTGTGTGGGAGCAGGGGACAACCTCCTTCCTGCAGCACAAATAGCCGGAAAGCAGTAGGAGGGCTGATCCTGTGCTGAGCCCATCCGAGGAGCGATGCGCCCACGGGGGGGGTGGTGGTTGGGTGCAGTCCCCCATGCGGTGCAGCTCAGCGCTGTCCCCGTGCTCGTCCAGCTACGGTGTGAAGGAGCGGCGCCGGCCGTGTTTGCACAGCCCATACTTTGCCCCTCTCTGAAGATTGCAGAGAGTTCCACAAACACGGCTGAGCGGTGCGGGACGTCGCCCCGTGGGGAGGATCACACACTTGGGGCCGTGGGTCCCCGGTGTCCTCACTGCAGTCAGAGCTGGGGCCACGCGCACAGCAGTGCCAGTGTTGGTGGTGCCCATGGGGCTGGGCTGGGCAGAAGCACCGACCCTTCCTGCTGCACAGGAATCAGGGCTGTGATCCTAAATGGAGCGCTTGCATGGGGCAGACAGTCTGAGCAGCATGCTGCTCTCCGCAGGGTGCTCTGGCTGCACTGCACCCTGCACGGGTCACCCCCACACGGGTCACCGCTCAGTGCCAGTGGTCCATTTGGGTCCACGCACAACGGAGCAGGCTCTGAGCAGACTCTCAGCCCCACACGCTCGGGGAGGAGTTGTTTTCTCTCAGCGGCGGCGGCAGCCTCGTGTGCATTCCTGGGCCATGAGTTCATGGCTGTGCGCGGGGACACGCACCGTGGTGTGACGTCAGGCCGGCAGCCCGCGCCCATCCTGCACCCATCTTGAGCCCATCCAATACAGCAGAAGCGCCCTGCATCCTCCAGGAAGTGCCTGCCCACACCTCCCCCCCCAGTGCCTGGTGTGGGGTTTTCCCCCTGGAGTGAGGCAGCAGCTGTTGGGGAAGAAGGGAGTTTTGTGGCGGCGGTGCCTGGCAGAGCCGTGTCCGTGTGCTCTGTGCATTGTGCACACAGCACCTGGCGTGGGGCTGCATGGTGACCCCCCCCCCGCCCCGCTGGTGACCCACTGTGCTCTGTGTTGCAGGGAAGACACCGTCCCCGATGGGAGACAGCGTGCTGCCCCCCCCCCTTGGGGACACCGTGCATGGAGACAGCCCCCCACAGCGTGACCGACCCGTCCTCCCCGCTGCGACCCCCTCCCCAATGGCCACCCCCCCACCAGGACAGCTCTGCCCTGTTCCCGCAGCCGTGACCCCCCCAGGACAGCCCGTGTCCCCCATCCCTGCAGCTGTGGCTCCCTCAGCAGAGAGCGTCCCACCCTGGGGTGACAAGACCCCCCCTGCACACCCCCATCCTCGCACTACAGAGCAACCCAAAGAAGAGGCATCATGCAGCACCGCCGGCCAGCCGCCGCCCGTCCCCACTGCCCCGTGCTCAGAGGAGACGCTGCCCCATGGGAGCACCACCGTGGCCCCCACTGCTGGCAAAGGGGCACCCTCCGATGCCAAGAGCCCCCTGGGAAGCACAGCCCAGCCCCCCAAGGACGTGCCCCACAAGGACACACCCTCCAAGGACATTCCCCGCAAGGATATGCCCTCCAAGGATGTCCCCTCTAAGGATGCATCCCCCAAGGACACACCTTCCAAGGATGTCGCCCCCAAGGATGTCCCCCCCAAAGGTGACCGTGCCACTCCAGCTGCCGCATCGCCATCTTCAGCTGCCAGCCCCAGGCCCAAGCAAGGTGAGTGTTCTGGAGAAGGGAGAAGGGGGTCTGCCTCACTGCTCACGTGGGGCTCCTCGTGTCCCCTCATTCTGGGGTGCAGTTTGTTTTGCTCTGACTGTGTCTCCCTGCAGCAGATGCTCAGAAGGCCCAGGCACGGCACAGGCAGGCGAAGGAGCGGCGAGAGGAGCGGGCCAAGTACCTGGGTGAGGAGTGGGGCTGGGAGGGAAAGTGGATGTGAAGGGGCGGGCGGGAGAGCTAAGGAGCTTGGCTGGGTCATGGCAATCCCATTAGCTGCTATTAGTGCAAGCGCTGCACTTGCAGGTTTATCCCCCCTGGGCACGCTGCACAACGTGGGGGTTCCCCAGGCCCACGGCATCCCACATCTGGGTGGGTTCCAGCAGGCAGCGATGTGTGGGGCTGTGGATGTGTGGGGCTGCACAGCCCCCGCGCCGCCCATGGGGCCCCCTCGTCCCCGCGCTCTTTCCACCCTCATTCCCCCATTGTTTCCCTGAGCGGCTCCGCGGGCTCCCGGCTCCCTTTTGTCCTCTCCCTAACTCCTCCCTGCCACCACGCTGGTTGCAATGCTGCCGGCCCCATGCGCCTGGGGAACCCTCAACCCTCAGCCCCATGCCGCTGCCACGCATCCCCACCACGGCCGTGGGGCTCTCTGTGTACATGGGGCGCTGCATCCCCCCGGCCGGGCTGTGACCCCTCCACGTGGGCTCCCCCCGGCAGCGGCCAAGCGGGCGCTGTGGCTGGAGAAGGAGGAGAAGGCCAAAGTGCTGCGGGAGCGGCAGCTGGAGGAGCGCCGGCGGCGGCTGGAGGAGCAGCGGCTGCGGGCAGAGAAGCGCCGTGCGGTGCTGGAGGAGCGGCAGCGGCAAAAGCTGGAGAAGAATAAGGTGGGGAGGGGATGGGAACGCTCCCCACGGGGTCTCCAGCAGCACACCCGGGGGTCCTTGGGCACATCTGTGTTGCCCTAGGGTGGGCATCACGGCCCCATCACCCTGTGAAGGTCCCCATCTCTGAGCCCGTCCCTCTCCCGGACAGGAGCGCTACGAGGCGGCCATCCAGCGCTCGGCCAAGAAGACGTGGGCAGAGATCCGGCAGCAGCGGTGGTCGTGGGCAGGGGCCCTGCACCAAGGTTCTGCCGCGCACAAGGATGGTGAGTGCACGAGGACGGGGCTGAAGGGATGGCAAACGCAGCGCCTGCAGTGCTGCCCTGCCGCCACGTCGCTCTGCCGCCCCTCGTGCTGTGCTGTGGCCCAGCGGGACCCCACGGCTCCTCCCTGTTCCCGTGGCACTGCGTCCCCTGGGCTGTGCTGCTTGCGCCCATCTGCGGTCACTGCGTTGCGTGGGGCGAGTGACGTTTGGGCTTGGAGCCGCGCGAAGGCATCGCTGTGTTGTTGGTGGCGTTAGGCTGCGTGTTGTGGTGCGTCCCCACGTCACCCGGCTGCACGTGGGGTGGCTCTTGGTGCCAATGTGGGGGTGAGCAGGGCTGCGTGCTCCCGGTGCGCGTGGCTGGGCCGTGCGGGATGCTCAGTGTGGGGCTCCTCTCCGTGGGGACTCTGTGCTGGGGCTGCACCCTGGCTGCTGAGGGGACGGGGCTGTGCCGTGGCAGATGGGCAGCGTTGTGTCCCCACGCCCTGAGTGCTTCGTGCTGTGGGGTGGCTGCGTGTGCGGCGCTGGGTGCTGGCGGTGCACGGTCAGGATGCACGCAGGTGCTTTGTGCCCCTCTGTGAGTCGTGGAGCGTTCGGGGACAGATGCACTTCTGCTGTATGGGGCTCCCTGCCACTTCTGTGTAGGTGTCCCCAAACCTGGCTGCTGCCTCCTCCATCGGTGGGCTCTGGCTGCCCGGCCAGGGCTGAGGGCTCTGCTTTCCTGCTGCCCCCCACCCCATGTTGCTGTAGGGTCCTGGTGTGAGCACCATCCTGTGTCCGTCTGCCCCTGAGCCACTGAAGTCCCCTGGCTCCAGGACTGCGTTTTGGGGACACCATGGTGGCAGTGCCGTGCTCCCCAGAGCTGAGATCCTTGCATGCCCCCGTATGACACAGGCACTGTGCCACACAGCCCATCCCGACCACCAGTGTATCATGTCCTCCCACCGCCCTGCAGCCCCACTGCCCCACATCAGTGCATGCTGCATGCAAGGAGCAGCCCCCGCCCCGGTCTGTAATGCCCTGTGTCTTTTCCCTCCTCCAGGTGCGAGCCGCTGCTCGGTGTCTGCCGTAAACCTCCCCAAACACGTCGACTCTATAATCAACAAGCGGCTCTCCAAATCCTCTGCCACCCTCTGGAATTCTCCCAGTAGAAGTAAGAGCCCTTTGCATGGCCCTGCAGTGCAGGGGGGCACAGCTCAGCCCCCGCCCCACGTAGGGACCCCCCAGCCCCTGCTGTGCCTTTGCACAGTGCCCACAGAGAGGAGGAGCTGTGTGCTGTTTGCTTTGGAGGAGGCTGGAGCTTTGGAGGAGGCTGGCGCCAGCTCCTTGCCCGGCCACGGAGAGCGGCTGGGAGGTGGAGGGAGCCAGGATGGCACTGGGAGCCCTATGGCTTCTAGCCAGGGCTGCAAGATGCATCTCGCACCACCTCTGCAGGGCTGGTGCTCACTGTGACACCTCGGAGTGCCTTGAGGCTGCTGTTGGGTGCAGCACTGGGTGCCCCTCAGGGGTTGTGGGTGCAGTGCTGGGTGCCATGAGGTCACTCAGATCCGGGCGAGCTGCTGGAGCCGTGGGGCTGCGTGCTGTTGTGCTGCTGAGTTGCCTGGCGATGGGCGTGCGCCGAATGGTATAAATAGATGGAGCAGCTGATGCGGGCGGCTCTGACGGCCTCATGCTGGGGCTCAGCCAGGGGGGGCACACGGGGCTGTGCTGAGCAGCCAGCGCCTGGGCTGGTGCTGGACACAGCACCCAGTGTTGCTCCAGTCTCTGTTTTGTCCCCTCCCAGCAGCAGAGCGGGGTACTGCGTTATTTTGATGGCGAGGAGCACAGGGTTGCTGTCTTTGTGGTGCTGTCCACGTGGTCGTGGGGTGTTTGGTGCCAGCAGCGCAGTGCAGATGGCAGTGACCCCGTGCCCAGCTGGGCTAGCAGCATGCCTGGGGGCCACCATCCCCTGGGAGCCACGAGCCCAGCCCAGCTCCTGTGACTGCGTGGTGGCCTCAGCCCCTCTCCCTTGGTGCAGGGGCACACAGTGGCTGCCCTGCAATGCGCCGGGGGCTCAGTGTCACTGGCACAGGGTGCATGGAATGCTGCTGTGGGCACATGTCGTCGTCCTGCCTCAATGCTGTCTGTGTGCCACGTGTGGTGCCTTGGCTCTCAGTGCGAGAAGTGGGGATCTGGAAGCCCTGGGGCTTGAGCAGAGGGATGGTGTCAGTGCTGCAGGGCTCAAAAGAGTGCTGAGGGCTCTTCTCCTTCTGCAGACCGCAGCCTGCAGCTGAGCCCCTGGGAGAGCAGCATAGTGGACCGGCTGATGACACCCACGCTGTCCTTCCTGGCACGCAGCCGCAGCGCCGTGACACTGGCCGGGAATGGCAAGGAGCAGGGTGAGCATGGGGGGCACGGAACTGCGTGGGGCAGGGGGTTGGGAGCGCTCCATGGTGGGAGCCCACAGCCACCGGCCCCATCCCCGCAGTGCCTGTGTGCCCCCGCTCGGCCTCTGCCAGCCCCCTCAGCCCCTGCCACAACCATCGCCTGCCGCACCGCTGCTGGGAGCGGCGGAGGGGCACTGCTGGCAGCCCCGATGTGACACCGCGTCGCCGTGCCGAGTCCTCACCGGTGAGTGCCACCTTCTGCTGGACACCCCGTGCCCGACTCCCGGCCAAGCTCAGCGGTGTGGTACTGATGCTCTCTCTCTATGATTGGCACAGAAGAAGAAGGAGAAGAAGGAGAAGGAGCGGGAGAATGCCAAGGAACGCAGTGCGCTGTCCCGCGAGCGCAGCCTCAAGAAGCGGCAGTCACTGCCTGGCGCACAGCCCCGGCTCCTGCCCACATCTGACAGCAGGTTGGGACCTGGCACTGCACGCTGCCCAGCCCCAGGGCTATGGGGACCCTGCTAATATCTCTTCTTGCTCTGCTTGCAGCCCCGGCCCCAAGAACCGTCCCTCATCCCCAGCCACCCCCAAAACCCGCCCAGCATCCCCCAGCCCAGCTCTGGCCTCACCCCACAAGCCGCCCCTGCCCCGCAGTGCCCACTCCTCCCCCAAGGTGCGGGCCAGGGCGCGGGATGAGCGGGGTGAGCAGGATGGCCAGGCCAAGGGGCGCGAGAGGAAGGAAGAGGAGAAGGGCCCAGCCACCCCCGAGCCCCCCAGGGTTCCCACGGAGCCGGCAGCAGGTAGGTACATGGTGGTTAGGGGTCAGGAGGAGTGGGAGCGGCACTGATGCTGCTCATATCCCACAGCCCCCTCGACTCCCGCAGCCCACAGCCCCCCCAGCAGACCCTCGGCCGGCACTACGGACCGGGAGGAGGCCGCCCGACTGCTGGCAGAGAAGCGACGCCAGGCCCGCGAGCAGCGGGAGCGCGAGGAACGGGAGCGCCGGGAGCAGGAGGAGCAGGAGAGGTGAGTGCGCAACCATGGACCTCACCCAGGCCCCGGTGCCCCCCCACCTCACTGAGGGCCACCTCTGTTCCCACAGGCGGCTGCAAGAGGAAAGGGCACGGCAGGCGGCGGAGGAGCAGAGCCGCAGGGAGGCCCTGGCACGGCAGCGAGAGGAGGAGCGGCAGCTGCAGGAGGAGCGCGAGGCCCAGGAGAAGGCACGGGCAGAACGGGAGGAGACGGAGCGGCTGCAGAGACAGGTGTGAGGCAGGGGGGAGAAGGAGGGATGGGGGCAAGGATGGGATGTGGGATGAGGTGAAGCCTGTCCCCACCGTTCCCTCTTCACCTGTCCCTGCTGTCCTTGCAGAGAGAAGAGGCCGAGGCGAAGGCACGCGAAGAGGCTGAGCGGCAGCGCCTGGAGCGGGAGAAGCATTTCCAGCGTGAGGAGCAGGAGCGGCTGGAGAGAAAGAAGGTAAGGGCTGGGGGCACTGCTGAGTGCGTTTCATGCTGGGGGGTGCCCAGTGCATGGCGCAGGTCCTGCTGGGGAGGGCTGCATCAGCCCCTGTCTGCCCCGCAGCGCCTGGAGGAGATCATGAAGCGGACGCGCAAATCGGATGCAGCAGATGCCAAGGTGGGTGCCTGTCCTGCACGCCCTGCCCTGAGCTGCCTGGGGACAGCAGGCACCGTGGAGCCCTCACTGCTCTCCTTTCCCTGCAGAAGAAGGAAGACAAGAAGATAGTGAACGGGAAAGCAGTTGAGCAGGAGCACAGCACAGGTACACAGCTCCCTCCTGCTTCAATACTGGAAGTCCCCAGAGCCCCTGCCCCCTTCCTGCTCCCTGAGCCTTGGGGCTGAGTGGGGCTCTGCTCGTGTCTCCAGGTGGTGAGAAGAGAGCAGGGCCGATGCCAAAGGCAGAGGAGCTGCCGGAGACGGAAACACCGAGTGCAGGGACGCTGGGGACACTGAAGGGCCCGGCAGGCGAGGGGCTGCAGCCCAGGTGAGCACAGGGGTGGAAAGGGGGCTGCAGGCTGGCAGGACCCCAACTCAACCCGACCTGTTGCCCCACAGTTCTCCAGCCAAGGATGTGGCAGCCCCAGTTGTGAATGGCGTGCAGCCCAGCAAGCACGAAAACGGCTTCTCAGGCACCGAGGGCTCCTCAGAGCTGCTGGAGCTTTCCCACCACGGTGGCAGCCCCAGCAGCATCATCCCGTTCGGCGACAAGGAGCCCTTCCTCAAGCAGGCAGTGGTCAAACCCCCCCAGGTCACAGGTGAGGGGCGGGGGAGCCGATTTGGAGCAGGGGGCGATGACACCTCAGCTCTGACGGTAGCTCCTGTGCCCACAGAGGTGCTGTGAGGCCCGGCCCTGGCTGATGTCCCCACGGAGCACCGCGCAGACCCATAGCTGTTGTCAGAAGGAAACACCTCGCTGCTCTCCTCCGCCCACCCGGCCATGCCACGAGGAGCCCAGGCAGCGCGAGGCTCCAACATGGCAGCCGCCAGCCCTGCGCCCACACCGGGGCCTCCTGGTTTCTCAGTTGTTTTTATTTCGTTTTGTTCTTTTTTTTTAAAAAAAAAACAAAAACAAACAACCATGCACCTTATCAGCCTGCCGCCCCTGCCCACCGCCCGCCCGAGCCACCCCAGACGTGTGCTGTCATACTGTGGTTATTTAATTCGCTGGGTACAATGTATGTGAATACTGTAAATAGCGCTCGGCCGACAGCGGGGGGGCTCGGGGCCGCCCGTCCCCTTTGTCCCCACGCATGTCTGCGTGCACCCGGGGCTGGGCCGGGCCCACGCTGCTCTCCGTGCCGTTGTGACAGTGTTATGCATCCGGACAACCTCTACGAACAATAAAAGTGGACAACCACGCAACGCAACGCCTCGCCTCCTTGCGGCCCGGGGGTGGGGTGGGCGGCGGGGAGGGGCGGCCCCTCAGGGCAGGGCGCGAACCGACAGCATCGGCACCGCCGCCATTTCCCGGCCTGCCTTCCCGCCGGAAGCTGCGCCCTCTTGGTGGCGTGATGGGTGAGCAAGGGAGGAAGCGGAAGTGACGTCACATCCCCGCGCAGGGCTCGCTGGGATATGCAGTTCATCCCGCCCCGCTAGCGGTGGAGCGCCGTAGGGGTTCGGACTGCGCCTCCCGGCAGCCTCTGCGTGCGGGCGGCGGGCGGGCGCGAAGCGGAAGTGCGTGAGGAGGAGGTGGAGGCGCCTGGCCGCTGAGGAGGCCGCAGGCGGAGTTGGGTCCGGTGAGTGCCGCGGGCCCAACGTGGCGCCGCCCTTCCCTCGCTCCGCCGTCGGCCCCTTCCCCTCTTTCTCCTCCCGTCCCGCGGGCACGACGCGCACGGGCCGTTCTCGTTCTCCCCTCCTGAGCCGGGCCTTGCTCGCCGCCCCTCCCCTCCCTCCCCCCCAATCCCGGGCCTCACCGCGGCGACCCCCCCCCCCCCCCCCCCCCGCCCATCCCAGCTCCGGGCCCCACGTGCTGCCCGCGGAGCCCCGGGCGGTGCTCAGGGCGCTCCCGGAGATCTCCGGAACCCTCGTGCCCGGGCCGGGCCCCGCGCCGCCTCCTGGCGGCACACGGCCGGTTGGGGCCGTTCCAGGCACAGGCCTTTCCGCGGCGCCTCATCCGGGCTCCTCGACCCGGGGATTCCCGTTTTCCGCCCGAGCCTTGCCCTGTAGCCGGCCTCTGGGCGCTTTCTCCCATCATCGGGATCGCCCCGCGGGCGGATGGGCCCGGGGGGGAGGAAGGGGATGGGCAGCGCTCGGAGCCCTTAAGCGCTGACTGCACGGTGGGTTTGGTAGACGGAGGGGTTCTGTGGAGTTGGGTGATGCCGTGCCGTAGCTCTGGGCACAGAAACACGTGTGTGCCTCGAATCGCCTTTTTCTCTAATTTGAGAGTGATCCTAACTTGATTTGCTTGGGAGAGATTAATTTTCCAGACTCCTTTAAAGATATTTTGAAATCTTCACAGGATAATTAGTGCTGTAATTGTCTCCTGTACAGCTTTCTAAATACGTGTGATGCGATAAGTTCAGGAGAAGGGCTGTTTGGCACCTTGAGAAGTGCAGGGTGAGCTGTTTGCCACACGGGGTGTGCCGGGTTAGGGATTGCACAGTGCTTCCTCCTTGCCCATCTGGCAGGAGTGCTCCTCTTTTAGGCTGGGTGTAAGAGAAGTGCTTGTCTTGGTGTGCCTTAATGCATCTTACCCAAACGTGCATTATTGAAGAGAGCAGTATGCCCAATTGCTTGGGAAGCATTGTAGATGTACATTAGCTGAATGTGGGGAAGGAAGAGGGCCTCTGTCAGCTGCTGCTTCAGCGTTGTGTGCATGAGGCTGCTGGGTCACTCAGCAAGCTTCCCAAAGAGCACAGCCAGCTCAATCACCCAATTACTCTCTGCAAGGAACTCCTGCAATATTCCTTCCCTCTAGTAGCAAGGGCAGATCGTTAATTAATATAATTTATGAGAAGGCTGATGTGAAACTTTAGGTCTGTTTCCAACGTGTCTTTCGTTTTTTGCTCCTGGCAAGTGCTGTGGCTGAGGAGGACTTCTGTGTGGGTGTTGGTTGTGGAACCTGATTTCCGTTTGTTTGAGAAGCGTTGGCTTTTGGAAATTGCAAATTGCCTTCAAGGGAGTGCGTTGTAGAGGCTGGAAAAATGGTTACTGAGGCATAGCAGAGTGTTTGGAGGAACTCAGCAGTTCTGAATGCTCACTCTGTCGCTTTGCAGGGGCTTAGCACAGTGAGGCAGCAGCTGGCTTTGTGAGCTGCGTTACTTGTTAGGCCATCTAACTGCAGATCAAGTCAGGTAGTTAGCAAAGAAAGCTGTCAAAAAATTCAGGCTTTTGTGATCCAGAGTACTTGGCAGGCTCCAGGGCCTTGTGATCATATCTGATTTCCTGTTGGATTCTTATATTTTAGTTTCACATTCTCCTTAGTGTGAACTTCTTGTTTCAGCTAAATTAGGAGTAGGGAGAGGCATGTATAACAAATTAGTTTTCTGAGTTACCTCAGAAGGCCTTAAATTAGCACAGCCTGCTAAAAACGTAGCTCTCAAGGCAGTACTCTAGCAGGTAGGCCTCAGTGTCCTGAGATACTACTGAGTTTTATGCACTTGTACGTATGAGAACATGGGATTTGTGAGCGCTGCTGTCAGCACAGCAGGGAGCTGCGGAGTTCTGGGGGCTGAGCTGCAGCACTGCTCAGTTCTGCACTTCCCACCTGGGTTTTCCTCACAGGACGTGGTGCTGTGTGGACTTGCAGGCCTTTCAGTTAGCCTCCTTTCTCACCCAGGCATAAAGAAGTGAGAAGCTCTTGATGCTTACCTGGTAGTTTACAGTGAAAAGGCGACCTGGCTGCACCAAGGACACGCTGTAAGTTCCTCCTGGTATCTCTCGAGGGTGTTGCTGTAGGGGAGCAGAGCAGTGGTGGATCTGGCTGCTGCGTGGCGTGCCTGTAGCTGACGGCAGCAGGTGTGTGCTGTGTTCAATCCATGCCCGTCTCTGCTTGTGGCTCCTTGTCTGTAGAAGTGTCTGTGTTTATGCTGGTGCCTTTCTGCTCTTTTCATTCTTAGTTCTGTGTTGCTTTACACAGTCTGTTGTGGGGGAAAAACCGGACCATAGTTCATTCCTCCAGCAAGGGCTGCCTGGGCAGGTTTCTGTGGGCTCTTTAGTGCTGCTGTTCTGTGTGCAGAGACTCCAGGAGCAGCCCTGCACCTCTGGAGTGAACTTCTGAGCTTCTAATTCTACCCTGACTAAAGGATCTGCACTGCAAACTACATAGGCATCCTACCCTCAGGGTCATGATAATGTGATTTAGCTGTCTGCTGTTTTCCGCAGCTTATTTAAGCCAGGAAGCTTTATGAACTCTGTTTAAGAAAACATTTTGTCATCCAGGTGAAGCCAGGTCTGTGTCCAGTGAGTTTGTTAGTGATTTTTGAGATCGGTGTGCTGCAGAGGAGCATGGTTGATGCTGTTAGGAAGCAAAAACATTCCGTGCACAAAGCACCAGGATATGAGTGCTCAGCCATGCAAGTCAGCAGATTCTGCTTTATTTTTTTTTCTTTCTCACCCTTTTTGGTTCTGTGTTGGCAAAATGGCACTTAGCCGTGTCTGAACTTGTTACTGCTTGAGCATTGCACAGACCTTGAACTTCTCGTATCTGGAGAAGTTTATGCGTGCTGAGGTGTGTTTAATAGCTTGGTGTGCCAGCAAAATATCAAGGCTTTGGGGTCATTTGGTTTCTTCTGAATTGTCACGGCGCAGAGAATTGCTCTGTGTGACAGAGCTGCTGCTGTGCATTTATCCGTATAGCTCAGTATAATTCAGCTATCAGTGGGTTCTTTCTCAGCAAGAAGACCCAGCTCTGCAAGGGGGAAACGTGGCTGCAGGCTCCTTAGTCGTTTTCATGAAGGAGGGGAGCAGGTTAGGTTCAGCACAAGGGCTCATCTTGTTCCTCCCCTGGTTGCTGCTGCACTTTGGGGCAGTGGCTGGAACAAGCAGATGCCATTTTGTTGGTGGCTGGCAGGCTGGGTTTGTGCTCCACAGCTCGTTTGCACGAAGGGAAATATCATCCCCTCTTAGCAGGGGCTAAGTGACAGGGCAGTCATTGCCACTGGGTCAGGGAAAGTTAAGAGCTCCTGCTTAATTTAGCTTTATCATGTCAGAGCTATGAATAGTCAAATCATGGGATTACATTTCATGCCAGCTGAGAATGGTGTTTGCAGTGTTTCGCTCCATGGTAACCGGAAGCTGTGGCATCCACACAAAGAATAAAAGCCCCGAGTGCCACCCAGCCTGGCTGTGGGATGCTGGGCGCCCTGCCGATGCTGTCCTGCCCCAGGAGCTGCGATCTGCCAGCCCCCTCTGTGCTGTCACTGTGCTGTTCTCCCCTGCTGTACCTGTGCAGGAATAACGGAGCCTCTTGTGGCTCCTTTGATGTGCGAGCAAATGGAGCTGCTCCGAATTTCACCCCATCACCCAGCCGTCTTCAGCCTGCTCTGATTTGCGGCGTGAGGTGGCGGCAGGGAAAGAAAAGCTCCGGATGGGAGGATGCTGCAGCTCTGCAGCCAGCCAGAGTGTGTCCTCCTTGCCGTCTGCATTTCATTGTCATCTTGAAAGGGAGACTGAAAGCTTGGCCAGTAACCCGTAGGTTCTGTGCTGTGAGAGCACACAGCGCTGCTCAGGGAGCGGGACGGGCTGTGAGCTGAAATCCTGCTCTCAGATTTAGACTCAGTGTTAAGGAGTCCAACCTGCGCCGTAACAGAGCGTTGGATACGTGATGTCTGGAGGGAGTTGTGTACCTGATTATTTCGAGCCCCGTTTATCTGCATGAATTATTTCAATTAATTGCTCCTGTAGGGCTGTGGATGAGATTGGTTTCCTGAGTTCAGGATCTGTGCATACGCTGAGCAAGCATTTGCGTTCAGCCCTTTCTACACTGGGTGACTGGGTGACATCAGAATCCTTCACTGTGCTTGTGAAATGTAAGCATTTGTCACTATCTCAATGAGTTTAAATCTCTTATTCCTTTTTTTTTTTTTTTACTTAAGCGAGGACTCAGTTGCTTCTGAGAAAGATCTGAACTTTCTGCTGACTTTCTGTTCCCGGGTTGTTTGGGTCTGGAAGCAAGATGCTGATGGAAGGCTTTCCCTTCTTATTGTAGATGTTTTTCTTCCGTGCTCCCCAGGAAGTCCAGCTGCTGACTTCTGTTTCAGAGGCAAACATGCTGATATCTGATCGACCTTTTCTTTGAGCTCCTTGTCACTGCCACATAAAAACACAAGGCTTTTAAAGCTCAAAGATGTGTCATACAGCTTGTAGCCAAGGAACTGGTGTCAGAAATAAAATCATCTACAGGTTTGCAGCTGGTCACGCAGTTTGGAAAGGATTTGTCCAAAAGAACAATGTGCAGAATCACTCTTTATTGGAAGAACCTATAAATAATTTTCCAGCCGTTGTATAGAATCTGTTTTTAATTATCTGAAACCTCAAACACACTTGAAGGAAAATCTTAGTTTTGAAAGCAGAGCGGAGAGAGACTGGAGCAGCTATTGACAAATGACTGCTTCTCTCACCATGGCAGAGTAATCATAACTTTTGTCCCCTGAAGCGTGTCTGGCACCTACTGGAGTAGAACGTGCTGTGCTGGATGTTTTGAGCAGGCTGTCCAGCAGCGTTCTTGCTGGGGAGGATGGAGGGTCGTTGTAGGGCACAGGTAGCTTCTGTCGTCAGCCTCCTGTCAGCACTGCCTGAGTGCTTGCTCTTCGTTTTGAGCCCTTAACGAACTTTGAAGCATGTGCTGAGAAGCGCAGCTGTGCTTAGCTGACTTAGGAACATTGTTTTCATCTTTCAACCTGAGATGGAGGTATTTATGGTAGTCAAAACTGCCATGGTCTTTTTTTTGGTCTTTTTAATTTGCCCTTTGAGAAAGCTAAGCTCCGGTTCCTCATGATGAGGCTGGGACTGAGGCTTTTAGCTCAGATCTCATCACTAAGACACAGTTTGCAGCAGTGAAACTGGTGCCATCAGTGCTGTGCTGGGTGATCTGTAGTTTGTTTGTGCTGAAGGTCGTGGTTGGTTATTGCTGAGTTCTGCTCAGTGCCTCCTCTGATTTCCTATCTTTCATTGTTGTGTCTTACCTAACATTTGTCAGTTCTTACCCCCACCTCCTGCCATCCCCAGGTGCCACTTACCTCTGCTGGCACGCAGATGAATTAAGGAGCGTGGGAGTTGTGGTTTTTATGGAGCTGCAAATGGCACGATGCTGTAGGACTGCATTTCTCATTGCTCAGATTTTCTGTTTCCTGGGATTTTAAAGTTGCAGGCAGGGATCTTGGCTGGGACAAAGGCTGCTGCACTTGATGTTGGAATTGAGGAAGCTGGCTCCTTTTGTTTGCTGACAGCTGAAAATAAACATGTAAATACTGAGTGCTTCAATGTGTTCTCTTCTCATTTCAGGTTTGTTTCCTGGTTTCATATTTGACACAACTCAGACAGTAAAACTGACTGTTGAAGGGTGCAGAGTGTGAATCTGCTCGAGCAGGTGGGCATGCGACAGAAAACAGGATCTTCAAAGGTGGTAAAACTGTTTGGGGATTTGGAACATACTTCTACCATCTTTGCTCCTGGTCATGCTGCAAGTTAAACTCAGTTGTTTCTCTTTGTTGTCCGTGTTGCTGTGCAAAGCATTGATTTCAGTCAGTGGCTGCTTGAAAAGCAGCGTAAAACTGTTGTGAGGCCTGGGCACCCACAGGAAGTTTCTGACAGTAGTGGATTTGGCAGTGATTTTTTTTACTGCTTGGAGCAGAGTTGAGTTCTGTCAGAAGACATAAAGCCCATAAAACATTAACTTTGCTGACACTGTTTCATGACAAAGTTTCTTTTCTGGGCGAAGTCCATTGAAGTGGCTTAGTGAGAGCGTTCCCTATTACTGCATTACCTGAGTATGATTGCAGTGAGAGGGCTTAGAAATGAAAAAGGCAAACTTTTGATTTTGTAATGGCCTCCAAGCAAGGAATGTTGTCAATGAGAAGATTCCAGGCTGCTGGTTCTCCATCTGAAAACTTTCTGATGGTCAGCAGATGCAATTGTGTCCCTTTTAAGGTAGAGGGAGTCAGTGCTGTGGGAAGGCAGTTGTCTCACTGCAAGCAGGGAGGAAGTGTGACCCCTGTCAGAGCAGATTGCTAACGTGGAGTCAGCACAGCTTCTGCTGTAATTCCCACTCAGGCGCAGCCACACTTTACTTTCTAATGCTTTGCAAAACATTGTGTGAGGCTCTGTGTGTGCTCTGGGGGCCCAGCACCACCTTCAGTGGGGAAACAGAACCGCTGAGGTAAGTGGATGGGCACTGCTGCTCTCACAGCTCATCTTCACTTCCTTTACAGCTGTGTCTGAAGTCAGAGCAATTGGTAGGAAGCACTGTAAGAGCAGAGTATCCCAGAGCAGTTTTTTTCAGCACAGGGACACGTTTTATCTCAGTAAGTAAATAATAGTTAGTAAATAATAGTTAGAAGGACTGCCTGTGTATGGCAGTAAGGTTACAACTCCCTGTTAACGCGGGAGATGAAATGGCTCCGACACTTGGTTTGCTTAACCTTGAGGTTGCTGTAGAGCACAGCAGTTTGATTCCTATTCTAGTAGGAATTAGCTTAGGTTAGGAATGTGTCAACTGGAGAAACACTGGCAAAGATTAAAAATAACTACAAAATCAAGGGAACTTCTGGGACTTGTACCACGCTAATGTTTAGCTAGTAAGTGCTTGAATCCAGGTGAACTACAAAGATGTAAATGGCTTCAAGCAGGTGATACTTTTAAGGTCCTTTTCTGGGCTTCTGAGGACTTAGACTTGGCTTCTTTTTTTTTAAGTGGCATTGCAGCTGGATCAGTTCCTTGACTTGATTCGTCAGCACAGGAGTAAGCAGCTTCAGGAGGGGCTGAAGGGATTAGAGCTGACCTCACTATGTGTTTGGTGATGTTAGTAAGGGCAGTGTATGTTGGGCTGTGGTTCACCTCTTTGGCTTCCTCATTGTCTTAACCTGATTGGTCTGCCAAGCTGCTGAAGATGGTATTCCTATCTGGCCACAAATGTCTGCTCCTCTCTGTTGGCTCTGGAACGTATATGGTCAGTTGAGCTGCTTGAAATGAGGTTTTTTTCCTTTTTGTGGTATTAATTTTCAAGTTAGAGCAGTGATCTGATAGAACTGAGTGCCTGTATAATCCAAGCCAAGGGGAACAGCAAGAGTTCTCAGCACAGCACCTGCTGAAACCTCTCCAAAACCATTACTGGCTTTTCATGCAAAAATTGCCTGACGTTATGACAGTGTGCTCTTCCAGAAGTCTTGCTTTCCTCCATGTGAAGCACACGATGCAGATGGTGGGCTGAAGTCAGTGGCCTGTTCAATGCTAGATAAATGGCTTCCTATGTTATGAATGAAACTTAAGTATTGATTAATGAGTGCAGTTTCTCTTCTCAGCTTAATCAACTGTCTGTGGCGCTGCAGAGTTCAGATCTTTATCCCAGCCCCTGTGTGGAACAGTCGAGAATCCCAACACCAGCTCTCCCTGGCATCTGCTTCCTTTGCTAGCCTGCAGCTGAGCTCTCGGGTTTCTGTGAATGCAAATAGCAACGGGCAACTTAATCTGAGGAGGCAGGGAATGGAGTTTGCTTCCTCTTCTCCAGGTCAGGGACCAAAGCATTTTCCATTTCCAAAGCATCTGAAGAACTAAACTGAAAGAAAAACCAGCAGGGAATCAAATCCTGGAGCATATTTTGCAACACGATCAAATGTTAAATTCTAAGGAATTTTGTTTATGGCTGGATACCAGAGATTAAATAGGTCAACCATTGCAAGCAGTGTAACTGCAGGACAGAAGAGACACCAGAGCTGTTCTGACCTGTCACCCTGGTGCATTTGGTTTGTTGCTGGTCCTGTGGGAAGGAGATCACAAAACGTGCTTGTTGGTTCTGTCTGTACTGCTGTGATGTGGTTGAAATTAAACGTCTCTTTAAAGGTTGTCATGCCTAAGCTAGCTGCATGGCCTCTGCCTGTTTCTGGTTTTCCCATTAACTTGTTGCTTTCAACTGTAGCGCTCAAATTCATAAATATTCTGGGTTAAAACCTTTTATTCTTTTTGCAGATTTCCTCCTTCAGCTGAAATAAATGTTCTGTTCTGAATTCAGCTGCCTGGGGCTGTTAGCAGGCAGCCTCTTGAAGCGCCCCTGTTTGCAGCCTCGCCGAGCTCCACGTGGCTGCGGAGGTCGGGCTGCAGGTGCCGCCTGTTCCCCCAGCTCTGAGGTGCGACTCCCCGTTCCAGTGACTTCATTTCGCTGTTTCCTCCAGGTGTGACCGACGGCTGCTCTCAAGATGTCTAAAACCAACAAATCCAAATCTGGATCTCGTTCTTCTCGTTCGAGATCCGGGTCGAGGTCACGCTCGCGTTCCTTCTCCAAATCCCGTTCCCGTTCTCGCTCTGTTTCACGCTCGAGGAAACGCAGGCTCAGGTGAGTGTGTGCAGCCCTCTGGTCTGTGGGTGTGCCTGGTTTTCCTCTCTCCTGCTCAGGTGCTTTGCTTCTTTCCCATGGAAGCCTGGGGTTACCTGTTAGGACGGATGGTGTCCTGCATCTTTGGGTGCTTCCTGCCAACCTGGACGTGTTGTGCTTTAACCTGCAGGCAGCTCAGCACTGCAGTGGTGGGGAGGGGGAGAACTGGGGAAGGTGAAACTGTGGGTTGAGATTAAAGACAGTTTAATGGGATGGAAGAGGAAGGGAAAATAATATTGATGATTAAAAATATGTATTTCATATATACGTGTTTATTATATATATATAGAGCAAGTGGTGCAGAGTGAAATCGCTCACCACCTGCTGACCATGCCCAGCCAGTTCCTGGTGAGTGGTCCTCAGCTCCTCCCCAGGCCAGCTGTTCTGTGGTCAGAGCAGGGAAGATTCATAGCAAAACATGCTCCTTTGTGTTGTTAAACATATCAAGTTTATTTTTCTAAGCTTTTGATATAATTGATCCCAGACTTGAGAGGCTTTTGCACATGTTGCATGCTTTTTCTGTCTTAAAAATGCAGTCGAGTCTCCATGTCAGTTAATAGGCACAACTAGGAAAGATGGGGGCAAATTTTTTTTGGTTTGTTTCCCTGCCCTTCATCTCAGCATACAGCAGTCAGTTAACAAAAGCACAACTTCTGGATGTGTGAGGTAGAGAAAGCTCATTTTGTTGCAGATAGCTTTGAGAAATCAATAATATTCATATAGTATTATATTATAGTATACATTATATTATAGTATACATGAATAGTATATATTCATGTAGTTGTTTTTGCCCCCCTGAACTGCTTCTGTCAGGCCAGCTGAAGGCCCGTTCTTCCTCGGCTGTCAGGATGGCTGCCTTTTCCTTTCCTTTCAGCTGAGTGTTTTATATCTGGCAAAGAGATTGTCGTTGGGCTGGGGATAATGGGGTTCAGCTGCTTTTTCAGTAACCTTAAAGGAGTACCATTTCTGAAGCCAGTAGTTTGTAAACACTTGCAACTGTTAACAATTAGAGATTCTGAAAATGCAGAGTGAACCAAACATGCAGTTGGAGAGAGGGGGCATGACAAAACTCGGCCAGAGGCGGAGATTTCCATCAGACCAAGTTCTTTGCAGAGGGAATGCTGGAAAACTCGGTGTCATTTGGGATGATCTGCCTAGCTGTGAGGGAGCTGTGGTGGCTGAAAACAAAGGCAGCTTTTGCCAGCATGGTTGTTTCCTTCGTACTGCTGCTGAATCTACTGCTTTGTAAAGAACATTAAGTAAAGATCAGTATGGAGGGTGTTGGTGCAGACAAATCTTCTGGCGTGGTGCTGGGATGTTTGCTGAGGTGAGTCTGTGGTCTGTTGGCATAGGGATCCATTGGGTTGTGCAGCGTGGGTCACAGCAATTATTCTGCTCTTCCTTCTGGAGACCAGCTGTGTTTCTAAGTTCTGTTGCTGCGTCAGTCTGCCTGAAGGTTCTTGCTTTCTTTATGGCTTTAACTGTTGCATAGCAGTGGGTGTTCTAGAGCTGAAGCAGAATGTGTTAGCTGGCCAGGGCTAGCAGAATTGCTGCAGAAGATACACACGACCAGTGTGTGTTTGACAGAGCTGTGTGGGTCTCTTAACATAAGAAGGGAGTGTGGAAATAGCTTCAGTTCCATTTTGCAAAGTCCTTCCTCCTTAAGCCCAGTATTCTGGGCACTTTCTCTGATTTTAAAATCTCAGACTTCCAGCATAACTGTGTTTTGTTTTTGTTCCACCAGCTGGGGAATCCTTGCTGTAAAGATGGCATTGAAACCTGAGCTACTGTGGGGCTTCTGAGCAGTTACACAACTGCAGTTCTGAATTTTTGAGTGGAAGAGACATCGACACAATTCCCCCCCTTAATGTTTTGTCTTTTAAATCAATCCCCTTGCAGGCTTTGGACTTGTCTTGGGTTCAGTTCCATTCTTTCTGAATAGCCAGAGCTTTCAAATCGGGAGGAAGTGAGCAGAGGGAGTGCCAAGCATTGCCCCCTCGTGGCGTCAGGCCGTGGGGTTGCATCCCTCTGTTGGAGCATTGGAATTGTGGCAGCTGGTTTGCCTTTTGGAACTCAATCTCTAGAGCAGTGCACTGTGTGCTCCAGTGCTGCCCTTCTCTCTCATCTTTGTGTGTTGTGCTTTGACTTTCCTAGCAAAGGAGTGGTATCTCATCTCGGTCAGAATTTTAGGAGGGTACAAAATAAGTGAGGATGACAGGAGGTGGGAGATGAGACTTCAAATATTAATTGGTGCCAATAATAATAAGATGTATTTTTTTTTTTATCAGTTCTAGGTCCCGTTCAAGGTCGTATTCTCCATCTCATAACAGGGAAAGGAACCATCCAAGAGTCTATCAGAACCGGGATTTCAGAGGTCATAACAGAGGATACAGGAGACCGTATTATTTCCGAGGCCGGAATCGAGGCTTCTATCCGTGGGGCCAATATAACAGAGGAGGATATGGGAACTACAGGTCTAACTGGCAAAACTACCGCCAAGCTTACAGCCCTCGCAGGGGGAGGTCGCGCTCCCGCTCCCCCAAGAGAAGGTCTCCTTCCCCGAGGTCTAGAAGTCACTCCAGAAATTCTGATAAGTCGTCATCCGATCGCTCCAGGAGGTCGTCTTCTTCTCGGTCCTCCTCCAACCACAGCCGAGTTGAGTCTTCCAAGCGTAAATCTGGGAAGGACAAAAAGTCATCTTCCAAGGAAGCCCGAGCGTCTCAGGCCGCGGGAGAAAACCAAGGTGACGATTCGAAGGAGCAGCCGTTTTCAGGAGCAGCTGCTCAAGATGCCAAGGCGTCTGAGGGATCAAAGCCGTGGCAAGACGTGTCGGCCTACGGCAGCAGCTCGGCGTCGAGAGCTGCTGCGCCTGAGCTCAGCCCGAGGGAACGCAGCCCTGCGTTAAAAAGCCCCCTGCAGTCGGTGGTGGTGAGGCGGCGTTCTCCTCGGCCAAGTCCGTTGCAGAAGTCGAGCTCCCCGCTGTCCAACCCCTCGCAGATGAGCTCTGCCTCACAGAGCAGCACCTCCTTTCAGGCAGGGTCTCATCAGAGCCCGTTTGACCACGGCTCGTCGGGTCTGAGTCCAACGAGAAAGAGCCCTGTGTGCAAAAGTCCAACGCCCATCAGTTCCATGTATGGTGCATCTCAGAAGGAGGAAACCACGGCTCCTGGTGGGGGAGCCTTCTCCAAGAGGCAAGTGGCGTGTTCCTTTGCGTGGCAGCGCTCTGATGGGTTGCTGTGCATGGGCAGGCAGTCCCTGCACACACTGCTTGTGTCTGCAGCTGGACTGAGGTCCGGGGAGTGCAGGGGATGGGAGCATTCCTAAGTGCTTTCGAGTCGATTCTTTAAGCTGTTTTGCATCGATTCCCTCTCAGGGATGTCTGAACTTTAAAAAAGGAAAGGAGAAATCTCTGGCTTGGGTTTTCCAGAGCTCTGGACTGACGTCCTTAGGCTTTACTGCTCTTTCCTCAAAGCTCAGGTTTTGCTTAGTGACTGCTTTAAAACATGATCTTGATGCTTTAAATTAATCTTGTGATGAATTGTTCTGAGTGTTTTGTCTTCTCCCAGCAAAGTAAATATTCTCCTCTGTTAACCTTTTTGCTTTTATTTGTATTTGCAGTCTGTCATGAAATATTTAGCTTACCTAAGAAACTTGCATCCCAAATTTGAAGTAGCTTTTGAGCCTTTTATTTCCAGTATGTTGTTTAAAGCAGAACAGCCCAGTTTGAAAGTTTTGATGTGTTGTTCTCCCGAAGCAGGTTTGTAAGTAAACAAACCAACTGGGTAAGATGTTACTATTTTCCTTAAAATACATCGGTGGGTAAGCTGTGTTATTTGTTGTAAGCCTCATTTCATCAGCTCTGCATATCCATTTTCTTGTACACCTGTTGAATTTATCGACATCTGAAAGCCTCAGTCCAAGCTGAGAAATCTGCTGTACATCCTAACTGCTGAGGGCCCTCTGTACAAGCATAGCTTGGTGTTCTGTGAAATCTGGCTGCTTTTCACTGGAATGTTAGCCTCTCTCAATAAGGAAATTAACAGTGATGTGTGTTTTCTGCACAGGTATCTGGAAGAGCAGAAGACAGAGAATGGGAAAGACAAAGATCAGAAAGTGACAAATGTGGAGAAGGAAAAAAATAAAGAGAAAGGGAATTTCTCTGAGGGATCAACAGACGGAAAGGCCAAATCTGATTCCTATGCATCCAAAGCAGATTCTGAGAAGGGATACCGTGGCAGTCAGTCGCCCAAGCGCTACAAGTTCCGAGATGACTTTGACAAGCCAAAGGCACCAGAGTTCCACAAGGAGAGTCATTATGGCAAGGAGGAAACGGATGATCAGGAAAAGAAAGAAAAGGCAAAGAGCCGTAAGGATTCGGATTTTGATGATGAGCCCAAATTTATGTCTAAAGTGGTGGCGGCGTCGAGTAAAAGTCAAGAGGAGGATAGGCAAGGCAAATGGGAAGGTGTGGTGTTCTTGCCACCTGGGAAGGAGAAGCAGAGGAAGTCTGAGGAAATGGAGGAGGAGAGCTATTCGGAGAGATCTAAAAAGGAAGAGAGGCCGGCGTCCAAGAGAGCTGAGCCGGGTCACCGGGGCTTTGTTCCTGAAAAGAATTTTAGGGTGACCACTTATAAAACAAGCCAGGAAAAAAGCTCTTCTCCCCCACCGAGGAAAGCCTCCGAGGTAAAGGAGAAGCCGGGTTCCAAAGGAGACGGGCTGGCTCCTGGCAAGTCCTCCTTTTCCATCACTCGTGAGGCACAGGTCAATATTCGGATGGATTCCTTCGATGAAGATCTTGCGCGGTAAGTCGTGCTGTGGTTTGGGGCTGCTGAAGTGGTGATTTGGGCTGCCTGTTTCTGGTCTGGAGCCCCTCTGCCTGTGTGTGGGGTGTGAGGCAGGATAAATATCACATCACAATGTATGGTTTTTGTGGACGGAAGCTTGGATTTGTTCTGGCACTGGAGGACTTGTGTGGCCCCTCTGCATGGCGGGAGGTTGGAGGGGTTGCCGCTTTACAGGTGCTGAAGGTACAGTACAAAGGTTAAATAACTTTCCCTGATTTTTTTTCTACAACTAGATGTAAGGCCGTTTCAGAATGTCAATGCTTCTGCATCATTTTCTGTGTTACAGCGGCCTCTGGAAAGAGTTGGCTGCTTAGTGGCTTCTTGCTAATAGCAAATTAGAGGTACAGTGAAATGACAGTGCAGCTTAAATGGCATTTCCTCTGGAGAGCACTTACACTTATTCTCAACGTAGTATTACCGAAACTCTAGGAAGCATTGACAGCCATCTGCCTTGTTTCAAGAAATCTTAAGACAGTACAGTGTACTTCAGAGAGCGCGCTGGGACAGAAGCAGCCAGTAAGTGTTGATGTGCTCGTGTGGGATGGTAGAAGTTAACCTGGGATTTAAGAAGGGCAGCGGAGGATTGCAGCCAGCCGTGGTGTCAGAAGGAGCTTGTATTTCACTGCGTTTGTGTCCGTGCTGCCTCCAGCTACAGAGCAGCAGGTGATCTGAATTATTACGGTAACCTGGATCACTGCATTTCAGGGATTGAAATAAGCAATCTGCTTAAGCTATTGAATGCTTTTTGAGGTGATTTCGTAGCGTGACGTTACAAAAAAAAAAACGCAGTCAGCTTCTGACTTCTGAACTGTTGGTCATCTTGAACCTGATTCCTGTGTTCTGTTTTGTGTGGCCTGTTTGTTTCTCCAGTCCAAGCGGCATACTGGCTCAGGAGCGCAAGCTGTGTCGTGACCTTGTGCACAGCAACAAAAAAGAGCAGGAGTTTCGTTCCATATTTCATCATATTCAGTCTGCTCAGTCTCAGCGAAGCCCTTCTGAACTGTTTGCTCAACACATAGTGACTATTGTCCATCATGTCAGAGGTGGGTCAGAGTCTGTCCTCAAACGAAGGTTCGCTCCCCTGCGTTGCCCATGGAGTGCTTTTCATGCGCTCTGCTGAATGCTTGGACGGTTGTTCTCTACTGGATGTGTTGTAGACAACAAAAGCAGCTAATGATGGTGTGATAGAATGATTCAGGGTGGAGGTGATTCTAAGAGACCGAGCTCAGCTCGAAGCAGTGCTAGCATGTGCTTTGCATCACGATGCTGGGGTGGAATCTGGAATCCAGTTGAACTTTGAAAATCTGTGCTGTAGAGCTCAAATGTTCCAGTGCTCAGCCGCGTTCATTTCGGGGTGGGGGGTGGTGGGGAGTGCTTTCCTTGTATGTGGTCAGAACTTCTCTTGTAGCCTGTGGTAATCCTCTCTTGTCCTTTTATCATGTAGCTCTGAGAAGAGTCTGGCTGTACCTTCTGTAAAACTTCCCTTGAGGTGGTGGAAGACAACCATTGTTAGATTTGACCAAGCTGTAGGACTGACGAGCTCTTTCTTTTTACAAAAGTGGTATTAATGTTGTGGCATTGTTTACTCAAACCCTCCAACAGAGCATCACTTTGGATCGTCAGGAATGACGCTGAACGAACGCTTTACCAAATACCTAAAGAAAGGAATGGAACAAGAAGCAGCTAAAAATAAAAAGAGCCCTGAAATTCACAGGTTGGTGGTGTGGCGGGGGGGGGGGTTTCAGGTCTTAAGCTCTGCAGTCGCTGTGGAATCACTGGAGAATAGGGGAAAATGGGTGGATCTGTGCCAGGCTGAGGGGGCAGCGTGGTGTGGCTTGGTGTTGTGTCTGATCTCCCACCCAGCCCCTGATGAGACTAAGGAAGTTAGTTCTTAAATCTGGGAACAGAAGAGATGCCCTGGAGGGGAGGCAGTGCCTTGGTCTGTGGTTTGAGTTCCTGACATCTTTTAGATGTTATTGGATGAGCAGCTTGAAAAAAGTGAAATGTCTTTTTGTCCACAGCTGGAAGATACTTGAACAGATACTTAGTGAACAATAACTTCACGACAGGAGAACTCTTGGATCAGAGAACTTAAGATGCTCTGTTGTAGCTTCATCAGAAGTGGGAAAAAATGAGTTTTCAGTACCTTTGGGAATATCTGAGAGTCTCCTTTGAAGTGAATCTTGAGTCTCATGTCCGCTGTCATCCTGTAACCGAGCTGATACCTCTGTGCTTCCTTTGCTTTCAGGAGGATAGATATTTCTCCCAGTACTTTTAGAAAACATGGATTCTCTCAAGAGGAATCGAAAAGTTCCAGAGATCCCAGCTTCAAGGTGAACTGTCACTCTGATTAGTTTAATTCAACAAAATGAGTGCATTGGGCATGAACTTAACAGTGATGTTTTTGTTTAAATTACTCTCTACTTAAGTTTGTGTTTTTCTTTTAAGGATGGGCATAATTCTAAAAATGAACTACAAAGGGTTAATTTTTATTAAAAATGTATCAACAACCTTTGTGAAGTGGTTAGACTATGGTAAATGACCCCAAAGTCAATTGAGGTGAGCTTGAGAAAAATGAGAGGATTTTTGGAACAAGTGCCCATGATGAGAGAAGAGACTTTTTGTGATATGTGTCTGCTTGTAAGTATTATCAAATCAATTGTCTACATGCCATATTGCCAACCATGTTTTCAAAAAGACGTGCATGACAAAGAGAGGAGAGTAAAGCTAAATACTGAGCTAAGCCAAATGAGCTGTTAAGAGGGTGATAAATGGTGTTCTAACAACCTTTCTGTTGATTGCTGTTAGTTAACGCTCAGCACCTGCTGTCATAGAGCAGACCTTGGGGAATGGAGTGCTAGCAGCTCTGAGCAGCTCGTTAAGCCCCGGTGCTGCCTGTAAACCATCTTAGAAGTGGCTTAACACGATGTTCTGGGTTTTAACCTTTGTGTGTTCACCTTCGTGCGTGTTGACATTGAAGAGATTTTGAACAGTCCTGCTGAAACCTTACTTGTTTCATATTTGTTTTCGATTTTTTCCAAACACTTGTGGCTTGACATGGACGATGGTGAGATGGATTTGATGGGCCTGAACTCTGAGCATCAGCTTGGCAGAGTGTGTTATAAACGTGGTTTCCAAACAGCTCGCCAGCCCTCCGTGAAACAGACGTGCCCTCCCAAACCCAATAGGTGTTTGCTGTACCACATAAGGGAGCTGCTGCTGATTTTGTCACTTATCTGCCATCCACCGTGTTGGGAGCAGTTGTATTCTCAGAGTAGAAATTAAAGCTCTTTGCCTGGGGAAAGCAGAAGAGCAAAAAAAAAAAAAAGCCAAAACACCCAACCAAAACCTGCCTGCTCCCACTGCTGCGTTATTTGACATTTTTATTTAACCAAAAAAAAAGTGGGTAGAACCTCATGTAAGTAAAAAGTTTAACAGCTAGAGAATTACTAATCCTTTAGTATTTAATTCGAGGCGATTAATCTGGTTCGTGCTGCGTATCGAGTCGTGCAGTCCCTGATCAGTGCAGCAGCAGCTGCTGTGGGGCTGTGTTGTTGCTGGCAGTGTGCAGCTGGCCACCACAGCACTGCACAGTCACAGTGCTGGCAGTGTGCTGCTGCTGCTGTGCACCCAGAGCAGAGCCTGGCCCAAGGGCTGCAGCTCCCAGCGCCCCAGGGGATGCAGCTGCACCTCTCCCACAGGCACCGTTGTGGCCAGCTCTGCATTTAGCAGCCATTCCTCGAGCAAGCATCACCAGCTCGTGTAGCTGACCGTGTTAAGAGATACAGAGGCCACGAGCTGGGTGCTGCTTAGAGCAGGGTGGATTTTTGGCACCTTCCATGCCCCACGCCAGTGAGATTCTTCCACATAAACAACCTGATCGCTGCGTTTTCCAGTGGCCTCCACCTCTTAGCACTCAATGATTGCTGCCCCAGGTGTCTCCAGCTGGCAAACAGCTGCTTCTCCTTAAGTTTGTAGAGCCCTGCTGCCATGCTGGGTGCTGCTGCCCTGTAAGAAGCGTCCCCAGGCCTTCCAGCACTGCTGGCTGGAAGTCAGCCACACACAGTCCTGCCACACACACACACAGATTGGGTTTCCAAGATGCTCTCATCTCTCTGGCTGTGGTGCCCCATAAGTGTCAGCGTTCCCCTGTGAGCAGGCTGTTCTAATGCTGTTTTAAACAGGGCAAAAGTTACACATGTAGAAAGATGGGAAGCCAACAGATAAAAAACCGAGTTTGACAGTGCATCGTTTCGCACCTTAAAATGGAGCATCGATGGCACTCAGATCAACCCCTGCCCTCCACGAGTTTGTGCAGTCAGGAGTAAAGTAATGGTGCTGAGTTAGGGGTGCTGTAGGTCGGTGTGCTGAACTCTCCCCATCCCTGCCCTTGTAGGCTGAAGGGAAATATAAGGACGACCCTGTGGACCTGCGCCTTGATATCGAGCGCCGTAAAAAACATAAGGAAAGAGATCTTAAACGTGATAAATCCAGAGAGTCGGTGGAGTCCAGGGATTCGAGTCACTCAAGGGAAAGATCGGCTGAGAAAACGGAGAAAAGTCACAAAGGCTCAAAGAAAAAGTATGTAGGAAACCCCACAGGCATTTCCTTCTGCATTTCGTGTTTCTGCTGTAAGAGCTGGAGTCAGCCTCCATTTGTGGTTGTGCACCTGTGACAAAACTGCGGTGCTGTGAGTGATTTCCCTGCGTGTCTTCTTGATGCCATTGTGTCTGGAACGTAAAGTAACTGGTAAAGGTAAATGGGAAGTGGGAAGGCGCCGTGTGTCGCAGTGGGTAAGTCCCTTTTTCTTCTTGCTCCAGTTGTAGGCAGTGGCAGCATTGAAGTAACTTTGCCTCAAGTTTCATTCAGTCCTTTTCTATTTGCTTGATTTTTCCACGGGACTGGGAAACTCTGGGAATGAATGCCTTTCTCCTGGGAGGGAGACTGAGAGGAGAGAGAGGCTGTTGGTCTCAGATGCCTGCTAATCTCCTAGCAGGCAGCACCAGTGCTTTAAAAGCAGCAGAATCTTGACAGAGAAGCCCTGGGACCTCAGCTAAATCTGCACGTCACAGCTGATGTTGAACTGTGACTTTCCATAGCAGGAAAAGGAAAGCATCGCATCGATGGGGGCACTGATAAAATAGTTTGTTAGCCAGCAGGTTACTGCAGAGCGATTAATCCAGATGCTGTTCCCCACCCTTATTTCCCATCACTGAAACAGGAAACACCGACGGGTGCGTGAGAGGTCCAGGTCCAGCTCGTCGTCCTCACGCTCCTCGCATTCAGTGAAAGCAGAGGAGTATCCTGAGGAGACTGAGGAGAGGGAGGAAAGCACCACAGGCTTTGACAAGTCCCGACTTGGAACTAAGGAATTCACAGGTCCAAATGAGAGAGGAAGAGCCCGAGGGACCTTTGTAAGTGCTTCCCCAGCCCGGGTGTCAGTTGCAGGGCAGTCAGAGGCAGGCGCTGCGCTTAAAGCGTGCTGTAATGGAGAAGCCTGCAAGTCCTTGGTTGTGGATGAGCCAGAATGTGATCCCTGCAGACCTGCAGCACAAACCAGGCTGTTGGGAACGCAGCCGGGCAGCTGAGCTCAAGGTGCAGAGTGCAGCCTGGAAGCTGCTGTACGTCAGTGGGGGAGGCTGAGCTTTGTGCCTTGGGTACACAGGAGTCTGTGCGTGTTGGATGCTTTTGGGTGCTCAGGAAACACCTCTCTCCAAATGAACTGTACTGGGTGATGTCATCCGTGGGGATTGAAAACCATGAGATGCTGTGAGCTGTTATTGAAGGGTTGCAGGCGCTCCTGGCTTGCTGGGACGCGGTGCTGCATTTCTCGGTGCCTCTGAAGCAGCGCCACATCGCAGCTGTTTGACTTTCCTTCCATGTTTTGCTGTTACAGCAGTTCAGAGCGAGGGGGAGAGGATGGGGCAGAGGCAACTTTTCAGGCAACAACAACAGCAACAGTGGTGGCAACAACGACTTCCAGAAGAGAAGCAGAGAAGAGGATTGGGATCCCGAGTACACGCCGAAGAGCAAGAAGTACTACCTGGTACGTGTGGGACAGCTGAGCAGCACGGCTGGGGCTGCCCCAGTGCTTGTGAGCACCAGGAAGCTGCTGGCTCCCCGCTGAGGAGCTCTGCTCGTGGCAGCTTGCTTTGCCTTTAATTGGCCCCTAGATTCGATTAAAAGATGCCATTTCTCAGTGGCAAAGCCTTTGTGCAGCGTTGCAGGAGCTGGCCTGTGCTGCTTTTGGCCCTTCTGCCCTCGCTGAACTCCGGCTTCCTGCCTGGTGGCTCTGTGCTGTTCCTTCGTTCCTGCTGGTAGCAGGGTGTCACCCCACGGGTGGCCCTTTGACAAAGGGGAAGTTTTAAGCAGCAGAGCTCCTTTGTTTCTCTCCCCGATCTGGGGTCATTTAGATCCTCACCCTTCCATCCCGCGCCTCAGACGACCAAGCCTAGATTCCATTTCACTGCCTGCCTTCTCTCTGGGCAGCTCGGGGTCGCCTTCTCCCCGCTGCCCCCCTGCTCTGTGTCACTGCTGTCCCTGGTTTCCTCCCGCAGCACGACGACCGCGAGGGCGAAGGCGCCGAGAAGTGGGTGAGCAGAGGCCGCGGCCGCGGCGCCTTCCCACGAGGCCGAGGGCGTTTCATGTTCAGGAAGTCGAGCACCAGCCCCAAATGGGCTCACGATAAATTCAGCGGCGAAGAAGGAGAAATCGAAGACGACGAGAGCGGGGCGGAGAACAGAGAGGACAAGGACAGCCTGCCGTCGGCGGCCGAGTAGCGGCGGTGCTGGAGAGGCCCGGCAGCCCCTGAGGGCTCTGCCACGACCTGACACAGCCCCGAGTTCCCTGCCTTGTCACAGCTCTGCCCCTCCGTGCGGCCGAGCGCAGCCGCATCCCTTGTGCTCGGGGCACGGAGCGCCTCTTCCCAAAGACGTTGGGCACCGACTGAGTGCTGCGTGAGGCCCTGGCCGTTCTGCCCGTGCCCTCAGGGCATGGCTGTGTTTGTTTTGGGGGTTGATTCGATGACGGGCTTTGAAGGCGCCGCGGGGTTGGGTTTGTGCCCACCTGTAGTCCAATAGTCGATGGTTTTGTTTCTCTTTTCTAATTTGAAGTAGTACAGCTCGGGGTTTTCTCGCCCGTTCCCATTCTTCCCCCCTGTTGTGTATTCCGTTTTGTTTTTTTAATTTCATACTCTCCTTTTAGGCCTTTGTGTAGTAACATCAATTAAATGATAATTTTGGAAACTCTTTTTGGTTCTTGAAGTAAGAAGCGATGAAGCATGTGAATAAAGATCTAAATGTTAACGTGTTGGGACCAAACTGCTATGATTTTGGTTTTTTTAAATGGGGTTTTTTTTTCATGTGAGACAGCTGACTTCTGGGGCCTTTCAAAAATGACTGTTTTGTTTTGTTTTGTTTGAAAGGCAACAAAACGAGCGTGATTTTAAAGGGAAAAGAAAAGCCACCCCCTTTCTGCCTGCTGTTGGTGTGCATTTGGCCTGGTGCATTGCAGCCCCCCCTGCCCTGTCCCCCCTGCTGCCCTGACCCCCATCTAACTCTTTCCTAAGGCCCCTCAGCGCTGCCCTGGTTACAAACGGCGCAGCGCAGACGAGGATTTTTTCATGTTTTTAATTGATCTGTTGATAAAAATGAAGGCAAATCTCTGCTGCTCTGCCCGGCCGTGGCCACGCGTGGCTTTTTGGCTTCTGCTTCCAAGGAGAATCCTGGGCAGCAGCGCTGGGCTCAGGGCTCTGCTCTGCCCCCCGCTGCCCCCCGACTGCAGCTCGGTTTCTTTCCACTCGAGCAGCTCCTCGTTAGCAAACCCCTGATGTTGGTCATGCAAATAAAACGCAATAAAACGAGGCGGTGGAGCAGCTTGCTTCTGTGTTGCAGCGCTGCCCAGCCCTCCTCCCCCCTCTGCTGCATTCTGGCATTAAACCTCCGTGCCCCTCAGCCGTGGAGGACAGCATTGGTCGCCGCCGCCGCCGCCGCTGCTGCTCAGCGCGGTTTTTGCACGGCTCTCGCTGCAGAGGAAGGCGCAGCTCCGCTGTGCCCGGTGTGGGGCGATGGTTTGCGGTCTGTGTTTTCCTTCTCGCTGGAATTTGAGCCCTTAAACCGACGCTGGACAAAAGGAGCTCAGTGCTCGCTGCTCCTGCAGCTCCTGCTCCCGCCGCTGGTGGTTGGGCGCGGGGCTTTGGGCTGCAGCTGCGCCAGCTCCGTGCTCCTCTTCCATGGGTTCAGTGTCACCAACTCGGGGCCTTCGGCTGCAGGAGAATTCACTGCTGAGTGCAGAAGCCCCCCCAGCCCCCCCTGCTGCTCTGCGGCTTCTGTGCTCCGCGCAGCCCCCCGTGCTCGAGGTTGGGGCTCTCAGCTCTGCTGTGTTTCCGTAGCTCAGCGTCCCCCGCTGAAGCTGAGAGTCACGGCTGGGAGCAGAGCAGGGAGCTGCGCCTCTTCCTCCTCCTCCTCCTCTGGAACAGGCTGCCCAGGGAGGTGGTGGAGTCTCCTTCTCTGGAGATGTTCAAGACCTGCCTGGATGCCGACCTGTGCGACCTGCTGTAGGGAACCTGCTTTGGCAGGGGGTTGGACTCGATGAGTTCTGCAGCTCCCTTCCAACCCCTACAGTTCTGTGATTCCTCCTCCTCCTCCTCACCACCCCCGCTCCGTTTCCCATCCCCAGCCCTCGGCACGGTTTGGCTTCGCGCCACCGGCGTGGGATTGGGAGAACATCTGGAAAACATCTGGATCCGGCGGGGCCAGGCTGGGAAGGAGCTATTTTTGTAGATGTGGAAGGAGGGGCGGCGGGGCTGCGAGCGGCACGGGCTGGGGGGAACGAGAGCGGCTCCGAGCCCACCGGGAAACATCCGGAGCCGCGCCGGGCCGGAAAGGCCGAAGACAGCGGGCATGGAAACGGGAATGGGAACCGGGCAGGGGAGCACCGCGCCGGGGGCAGCGCCCACAGCCCTGTCCTCACCCGTGGGGCTGCTCGGCCCCCGCCCGGCTTCGTACCAATGGCTCCAAGTGCATCGCGTCCCACAGCGGCGGGCTGAGGGCGCTCCGAGGTGCCGCCCCGTCCGGCCGGCTTCCCGCTGCCCGCGGCCCCCGCTCAGTAGTAATGCCCGCGGCCCAAAGTGCCGGCGCCCAGCAGGTCGGGCTGCCCGTTGCGCCAGATCTCGCGGATGATCCGCTCCCGCTCCTCCAGGCGCTGCGCCCGCTCCAACTCCTCGGCCGACGCGAAGACGTTGATGGGCGCAGCGCCGTCCCCGGGGCTGTGGCGCTCCAACGGGATCTCGGTCATCGGCAGCAGCGACTCGGAGGCGGCGCGGTCCACCGTGTCCTCCTCTTCATCCTCATCGTCGTCGTCGTCCTCGCTGAGATCGGCGGGGCCGGGCCGCGCCGTGCGCTGTGTGCGGGGCCGGCAGGAGATGCGCAGCAGCAGCAGGCACAGCGTCAGCACCAGCCCGAAGCAGACACCCAGCACGAAGTACAGCCCGAAGCTCTCGGGGTTGGCTGTGGGATTGGAACACCGGGGCTGAGAGGGTGGACGGGAGCTGGGGTGGCCCCGGGGTCCCCGCTCGGGATGCGCCCCTTGTCCTCACCTCGGATGTGCGCATACGCAGCCATGCTGTTGCTCAGCAGCTCCATGTCCTGCTTGCGGCTCTCCATGGCTGCGCTCAGGGCCCCTGGGGACAGCGCACGTGGGGCATCTGGGGGACATGGGGTGAGTGGGGCCCGGTGCTGACCCGGCTGGGCGCTGAGCACACGGTCCCACTCCCACCCCCCTCTGCCCTTCCTGCAGGGCTGGGCAGGATGTGGTTCCTCCAGGACCCGGTGCCAAGCGGATCTGCGGTACCGGGATGGGCCTTCCGCCGTGGGACACAACCCTGAAGGCAGGACGTGGGGCTGAGCACTGAGCAGTGCTGGGTCCTCCTCACCCTGTGCTCCTCGCCCCAGGACTCCCCTGGCTCATCCCAGCGCTCCTCCCAGCTTACCATGAGCTTCGTCTATTTGCCTTGGGGCACGGGGACAAGGACGGGACGAGGGGCAAAGGCCATCGGTGGGATGAGCAGAGGGAGGGACTGGGGCGGGCACTGACCCCGTGCTGCCGTGGGACAAAGTGCTGAACTTCCCCTGGGAAAGGCCTGGGAGGGAGCACCGGGTGTCACAGAGCCACCTTCCCCCGCCCAGCACAGCCCCACGGTCCCCCCAGAATCCCCCCCCCTGCTGCTGGTGTGGGGCTGGGTCCATGCTCTGGGGCCGTGCTATGGGGTGGAGGCGATGCAGTGCTCAGGCCCTGGCAGAAAGAAGCTCTCAATTCCCAGAAACGTCTCCACGGACAGAGGAATGAGGAAAGAAATGCAGAAAATGTGACACATCAGCAGAACCATCCATGGACAGTCCAGTGCTGCATACAGTGGGGCCGGGCAGGATGAGGTGGTGGGGATACCCCATAACAGGGCTGCTGGGGCGCCCAGGAAGGTCCCAGTGCTCTCTGTGCAGAGCAGCCGCCACTGCTGAGCCCCGTAGGGTGGAGAGGCACAGCCCTGCCCTGGGGTCCTGGAGCACAAAACTGCTCTAAGACCACCACAACGCCAGCCCTGAGGCCACTGCCCGCCCAGGGGTCAGGGCCTGTGGCTGCAGTGGCCAAGAGGAAGGGGACAGATGCCCTGAGCCCCCCCAGCAGAGCCACTGGGACAGCCCCACAGCACCCAGCACTGAGCGCTGTGGTCTCCAAGCCGTGTGTCCCCAAGCACGCACTGAGCACCACCCCTGCTGGACCCAAATGCTACGAATTCAGCCTCCCCACATCCCTATGATCTGCATCCCCCAGCACTGAGTTGTAGCCCCAAGCTCTGAACTCCACATCCCCAGGCACGGAGCCCCGCAGCCCCTCAGCGCCGCGTCCCCAAGCACCGAGCGCAGCGTCCTCACTGCCCCCATCCCCAACATCACCCTCCCTGGGTAGGGGACACCACAGAGCCGTTACCTTTGGGGTGGGCAGACACGAGGAGCCCCGCCAGCCCCCAACCCCCCCAGCCCACGCTGCACTCACCGGGACGGCAGCGGAGCCTCCGCACTTTGGCTGTAGAGAGACGAGACAGAAAGGTCTGTTTAGCATTAACGCTGCAGCAACAGGAAATAGTTCGGAGGAGGCTGGCGGTCAGCACTCCCTGCTGGAGCCAATGGCAGCTCCGTCCCGCTCCCATGGGATGCACAGCACAGAGCCTGGCAGCCTTGTCCTGCTCCCAGCCATAGGCCCAGTCCCATCTGCTGCTCAGGGTGCGTTTGGAGGCACCGCTGCACAGCACGGCCGGGACCCCACGCAGCGCTGGAGCTCCCCTGCACACAGCTTTGGGGTTGAGGGGCACCTCCTGTGCTGCTCTATGAGGCTGAGGTTCCCTCCACCATAAACACAGTGAAGCGCCCACCCCTTAAAACTGCTTCTTGCAAGAGCCGAGGCTCTCCTCACCTGCACGTCCCTGCAGCACTGAGCGATGGGACATCAGCCACAAACCACTGCTGTGGGGCCGTCCTGAGCCCCAGGGCTCCCTGCACCCCGTGCTGACCAGACTCTGCCTCTGCCATCGCCATTCTGCTCCACAGCAACGGCACGCACCCCGCTGCTCCTCCCATAGGAGCCCAACAGCGAGGACCCCCAGCCTCGTACCCCCCAGCCCCACGTGGATTGGGGGCCCTACACCCCTATGGGGCACCGCTCCCCCTCGGGGCTCACTGAGCACCTGGCTCTCAGTACCAACTTTTATTGCCGACATGCAGGAGGAGGTTCGATGCAGTACAAAAATAACATCTTTATACAAATGGTTTTTTTTTTTCTTTCTCTTTTTTTTTTTCTCCTTTTCCTTACAATAGGAACCTTTCCCCACAGCGTGCCACGCACCGCTCCCCAGCGCACCACTCGTGTCCTCCCCCCCCCCTCCCCCCATTCCAGTCCACTGTAGCACAGCTGTGATCCCCCGGCGATGGCACTCCGTGTCACAGGCCCCAGAGTATTGCTTTGACTTTGGGAAATGGAAGAGAAACAGGGAGGAGAAGGGAAGGCGGTGGGGCAGGGGACAGATCCGTCAGCTCAATAAATAAGGCGAAGACTCGAAGCTACTGGCTCAGCTGGGGGCTGCGGCGAGGGGAGCAACGCCTGCTGCTCCAGCCACGAGCAGGCAGCAGCCCCACGAGGGGCAAGAGAAGGCAATGCTACACCTGAGCTGCTGCTCACCCCACAGGAGCACACAGAGCTCGGATGGACGATGGGGGGCAGCTCGTTCACATTATAACCCACGTATTAGATCTGTACCACAACCGACGTGTGAAAAGGCTAGGTCAGAATTAATGCAACTTTAACCGCACCTCGGATAAGCTAGAGGAAAAAAAAATAAAGATTAAATTGTGTATTCTTAACGAAACTAAAAGAGCTGGGGAAAGGTGGGGGAGAGGGCGAAGGCCACGCAGGGCTGAGCGCCGTGCAGCCCCCAATCAACCAGGGGCAGGGGGGGGTCTGCACAGCCACGGCCTGCAGTGACAGCTCCCATCCCTGTGCCACCGAGCGAGGGCTGCTGGTGACGGACTGCTGGGTGACGGGGGGCTGTTGGTCCTCCCAGCCACACAGCGGCACCCAGGGCAGTGCAGCAACACCAGGGGGCACGGTGAGAACAGGAAAAGATTCGATGAAGATGGGGAGGGGAGGGAGGGGGGGGGTAGAAAGTGGGAGGCTTCAGGAAATTCTTTCTTTCAAGAAACCCGGATAAATCTAAGCTTATTCAAACCATATGGAGCGAATGCAATCGGCCGACTCTCCATGCTACACAGCCGCAAACTCTCGTGCCAGCAAGCCAGCTTCACCCTGGGAGTCTCCATCCCCACGGGCTTTGCTCGGTCCAGAGAACAGCACGGTTAAAAAGACAAGAGAGGTAGATTACAGTCGTGATTAGAAGCAGATTAGTCACCTAGGCTTCGATTTAAAAAAAAAAACAACAGAGATTCCAGAAGACGCCGAGAGGCCGCTGCTTCCAAAAGGAGCTTCGTGAAAAAAAAGTCTTCTCCGTCCAGAGCGCGTCCCCGAGCAGAGCTCAGAACTGCTACATGATTCTCCGCCGTGGGACACCGGTATTGCTGCTGGGCTGCAGTGTGGGAGCGGGCTGCAGGGCGCGTTCTGCTCCCAGAGGTGTGGAAGCTACTTCCGCAGGTAGCGCTGGGCCAGGATGGCCGCGTCCAGAGGGTTCATGGGCTGCGCGTCGTGGCCCAGGCGGCGCACGGGGGGGATGTTCCCAAACTGCCGCTTCTGCAGGAAGCTCTTGGCCTCGTGCAAAGTGTTCTTCTCCTCGGCCAGGAGCAGCTGCTGCCTCATGTAGTTCTCGAATTCGTACTGTGAGCATTCCTCCGTCACCTTCGCCTGCGGGAGAGGCGGCCGTCAGAGCGCAGCCCTGCTCCCAGAGCTCGCCCTGCACGGCCCTGAGCCCCCGTGGGTTGGTGGCACATGCACACACCAACACAACACACCAACACAACACAACACACCAACACAACACACCAACACAACACAACACACCAACACAACACAACACACCAACACAACACAACACACCAACACAACACAACACACCAACACAACACAACACACCAACACAACACAACACACCAACACAACACAACACACCAACACAACACACCAACACAACACAACACACCAACACAACACACCAACACAACACACCAACACAACACAACACACCAACACAACACACCAACACAACACACCAACACACCACACCAACACAACACACCAACACACCACACCAACACAACACACCAACACACCACACCAACACACCACACCACACCAACACAACACCAACACAACACACCAACACAACACACCAACACAACACACCAACACACCACACATGCCAACACAACACACCAACACACCACACACCAACACAACACCCAACACCCACCAACACAACACCCAACGCACCAACACAACACCCACCAACACAACACCCACCATACACCAACCCACAGACACCAACACCCAACACACACACACACACCAACACACACACACACCAACACACACACACCACACCAACACACTCAGGTACCTCCTGTGGGTGTTCAGGGTTGGCCACCTGGTCGTCGATATCCGGCACCACCTGCAAAGGGCCGCTCAGCGACGACATGGACTGCCTGCAGGGACAGTGCACCATCAGGAACCCGCTGTGCAGCCGTGCTACCTCCCCCCTCCCACCCCCGGGGTTTTGCTTTTTGTTTTTAGACAGGATGTGGAACTGACGCCTCGCATAGGTGGGAGAGAAAACAGCCGCGGCTCCAAAAATCACAGGCTGAGCAGCTGACTCAACAGGCAGAACAAGAACTTGGCCTGGTGTGCTGCTTAGAGCAGACAGGAGGTCACAGGGCTGGGGAGAGGGCTGCACAAATCACACACAGACGGGATGAGTTTCTGCTGGAGCGTCCTGCTGGAACCTCTCTGGCTGTTGGTCCGTGCCAATCCTGGCACCAGATTTATCCTTAAAAGGCCTCTCACCCTGCAGTGTAGTGTGCTCCTCTGCAGCAGTGTCTCCTGCTCTTCTCTTCTTGGAGACCTGCTTGCTTACACTTAGGGGCAGTGCAGAGCCCCTCACAAGCTTACGGGAAGAGCCTAGATTTGGCTGCATGTACGTGTGTGATATTCCTGACCACTCAGATTTAAGAGTCAAATATGGGGTGAGTTGGGGAGCACAGCAACAAAACTGTGCAACTCCACAGAGTGCGGGCTGTGTGACAGCATGGGCTGTGTGACAGCATGGGCTGTGTGACAGCATGGGCTGTGTGACAGCATGGGCTCTGACTGTGCTGGCTACACCCATCAGCAGCCCCCAGAGCTTCACACACAACATTTAATGCTTTTCTGCAGCTCCCACAGCGCATCCTCTGGTGCCCCGTGCTTGGCAGCAGCCTGCTGCCCACAGGTGCTGTAACGCAGCTCAAGGAGCGCATCCTCTGCAACGTACCAGGATGCTATGATGGAGCTGAGGGAATCCAGCACTTCAGAAGCTGTCAGGCGCTGCTGCGGATCCAAGACGAGCAGTTTTCGGATCAAGCACACAGTGTTCTCTGAGACCCGACCATCCCTGGGGAGAGAACGTGCGGTGAGGCCGGGTCTGAGGCGGGCAGCGCCAGCAGCAGGAGGCGTGGGGCAGAGCTATGAGAGCTCTGAGCCAAGAGAGGCAGGATCAACCCGGGGCTGAATCCCCAGCCCTGCAGCACGAAGCCTTCCTCGCTCTTACAGCACATCCCAGCTCTGCTGCTGCTTCCCAACCTGTGGCCTCTGCGCTCGCACCAGCTGTGAGCCTGGGGGGCTGAGCCCACCCGTGGGGGAGGGGGCTGAAGGCGGTACTCACTCAGGGATGGTGTACTCGGCAGCCTTGATTTTGCGGAAGAGCTCCTGAGGTATGCTGTCATAGAAGGGGAACTGGCCATAGAGCATGGTGAAGAGCACGACGCCCAGCGCCCACATGTCGCTGGGTTTGCCACGGTACGGCCGACCTGCAGGGGGGGGAGAGGAGGTGAAAGCACCAGGGTTGGTTACTCTGCAGCACGGGAGGATCACATCCTGGGCTGCTCCACCTTTGGAGGCGTTGCACCCTCATGCAGCAGCACCTGGCACCTCTGGAAGGTGCCAACAGGCAGAGCACAGCTGCCAACCCTTCCTCTCCCAGGAGGGCTTTCCACACACCAACAGCTCTGATGCCATCACAGATGAGAACTCAGGCACCTTTTGCTGCACTGACACCCGGCAGCATTCTTGCAGGGAAGCTGCCCACCCGGCAGCCACGCAGCACTGCTCAAACTGAGCACACAGCACATCAGCCAACAGAAGCCAGTGTGAGGCTCAGAACTTGAACTCCAGCGCTGCACCGCAGCATAGGATGGAGGGAACGGCTTCCTCTGAGTCACGCAGTGAGTCACTGCTGCAGCATTTGTTATTTGTACTAATTATTCTCCGCTTTATACGCTCAAAAAAAGGCACCTCTCCCTCCTCCCCCAGCTTTTCCTGCGGTGACATTTCGGCAGCCATAAAACACAAGCCATCTCTTCGCAGAAGACAGCTTCTCCCAGCAACTAAAACAATGATTAATTCTCCAGGCCTTTCAGCTTCCCCTTGCCCAGGAGTATTAGCAACACAGACAGAGGGATGCTCAGATTCTGCAGATGGTGAAGCCTGAGATGTCCCCAAGTAACTTCTGCCTCCAGAGGGAATTTGCAGACTGAGCCACTCTGGGGCAGTTTTGAGGGATACAGGAGCCCCACAGCAATTGCACAGAGGCCATTCAAAGCACCAGCACAAGCCATCAGATGCAGCCTGGCTGCTGACAGCAGGCCAGCAGGACTGCGTGGTACCCCAGGCTGGCAGGAAGGAGCAGCTCTGTGCACCCTTCAGACACCCTCCAGCTGAGCAGCAACCGCTCCAAACTCCTGCAAAGCAGTTGGCTTGCATCACCCATCTGGTTCCAGGGGCCTCAGGATATCCTGCAGAACAGGAAAGGTCTGCAAAAAGCATGAATTCCATCTCCCTGTCAGCCTCTGCCTCCCTTCCTGGCCTAGGAGGAGAAGGGAAGCAGCCTCAGACCTGCCTGGCAGATGGTGATGGAAGAGCTCAGTTGCGTTGGCTTCTGCTGCCTGTAAACCTGAGCGTGAATTTACTGGGGTGGCCTACTGGGCCTTGCACACTGAGCAGAAAAGACCAGCTCCCTGTGAGGGTATCTCTATATAGGACTGCTTGGGAGATTGCAGTCTGGTAAGGGATGACTCAAATCTTCTGCAGAGGTGCTCTCAGTGCTCAAGAGAAAGAATGGCAGGGATTCTGTGAGGGCAGCTGCCCTGCACTGCAGACTGGCACAGGAACGCTGGCTGCTGGTGTTCAGGTTTTAGGCAGTTTCCCATCCTAACACGTGAGGCTCTACAGACAGACAGCTCCAAACAAAAGCAATTCTATCTGCAGTCAGTGGGAAGACTCCACAATGTGAGCTAATGCTTAGTAACCAGAGTCTACACAAAGAGAAACTTCTAACACGCGGCCCCAGCTGTAAACGCAGCCACCAACACCACAGGTCAGCTCAGCTGGAGGAGAGCAAACCCAGAAGCCCAGTGCCTGCTTGAGCCACTGCTCAGCTACAGGCAGCACACAGCCAGCAGGGCAGATCTTACTGCCTACAGAACCTGCTGCAGCAGCTGAACAGGAACCCCATCTGCTGCTGGAAGTTCCAGGCACTGAAAACAGTTAAACGCCATCAGGGAAAGCTGCTTTCCCTCTCCTGAGGAGCAGACAAGCTGCAGGCCAAGGACAACGCTGCCCTGATCATTTTATTTTTAAGCAACTCCTCGCAGTCAGCCCAGCAGCTGCCCACAGGGTCAGCAGATCCCTGCAGGGAACACGGAGCTGCTGCAGCACCTGCAGCTCAGGGATCAGCTGCCCTCACAGCAGGATTAAGAGGCACAGAAAGCGGAAGATGCGTTAAAGCAGGGCTGTGAAAGCGGCAGCACGAAGGACACGACGCCTACCGCTGAGCACATCGGGGCTGATGTAGGCAGGGCTCCCCCGCTGGTCCTTCAGAAGGTCATCCTCACTCACCAGGTGCTTCCCCAGGCAGAAGTTCGTTATGGTTATCCGATGAGTCCTGGGAAGAAGCAGAGGGATGGGTGAACAAGGAGCACGTGTGATGGGCCCCAGGAAGCCTCCTGCACTGTGAGCACGGGGTTGGCAGCAGCAGATAATATGATTTTCAAGGGAAGGTGAACTCGTTCTGGGATGACCACCACGTTTCAACTTCCACGTCACTCAGTTTGGCTCTTAACGCACAACTCACTGGACTGAGCAGAAAAGCTGCCTTCTTGAAAAAGACACCGACTTCTGTGTTCTTGAGCAATATCACACCATGGGAATCGACAAGCATGAATGAAGTCAGTCAAAATACCCAAGAAGCACTCCCAACAAATCTAACAGACAAATGAAATAAAACCAAGCGTGGGTTGCCAACAGAGAGCTGATTATTAAGGCGGACAGACTTGTTTCAGGAGTGCAAGAAGCCAGAAGAGCTCCCTGGCTGAACAGCAACGTGGCATTTGGGAAAGGCTGACTTAGAAGACCAGCTGTTCTGAAGGACACTGAGGTGTTCAGGGCTGCTTCCTTTCTTTCAGTGCCTCAGATGTGACCTTCTCCCATCCTTCCAGACCGCTCACTGCTTCGCAGCCTGCAGCTCTTCCTCACCACAGCTGACGTGCAGCTCTGCCTGCAGGTATCTGCACTGCATGCTCTGCCTGCAGCAGGAGGGCAGCTCTGCAGGGATCCTTTATGAAGCACCCTTTACCTGCCTGCTCCTAGCAAGGAGGCATCAAACAAGCAAGCAGAAGAGATTTTTCTTGAAGTATAGTAGCTATATAAAAAAAAATCTCAATGTGGAGGCAACCCCTCGTGGGGTGGGGAGAGCAACAAGTTCAACCTCGGTAGGCAAAACCTGCTTGCTTTCAAACAGTATTAGGGAGGAGAAAAAGAGCAAAGCAAGCTGCAAACAGGATCCACTTGCTTCCTACAGACCGGGAGCCTGAGGACCCAAAGCCTTCCAAGCTTTTATTCATTCCACAGTTAAAAAAAAAAGAGTGCGAAAAGAGGGATTCCACTCATTCCTAAGGCGAGTGCAAAATATTTAGCCAGTAATGTAATGCTGAAGAACACAGCAACGTATCTGAAGTGGAACCAGCTTGCCAGCCGAGCAACTGCACAAATAAGAGACACAAAGCTGCAAGGAGCAGCCAGCAGTGCAGCCCAGCCCGGCCGCATCCCGCTGGCACTGCGGCTGTGTCCCATGGGTGCATCGCTGTGCTGTGCTGAGCCTTGCACCAAGCAGCTGATGGGAACAAGGAAGCCACTTCAAGAGCACGTCCAGACAGAAGAACTTTGTTTAGATAAGTAAATATTTTGCTGCTAGCAAAAACACAGCAGCAGAGCAGCCAGAGGTTGAACAGCGCTGTGATTACAGTGCAGACTGCAGCGCTGGGAATTCCTGCAGCACGATGGGAAGTGAATGACACCAACAGAACCATCTCACATGTTTCAGTTCCTTCTTTTTTGTAAGAACCATTTCCCTCACAGGTTTCTGGATTACTACCAAACCTGGCTTTCAGAAGCCAGAATCCAGCAGGAAATGCTGACAAGAGGTCACCAAGTGTTACACAGACAGAACTGCCTGCATCAGGCTCGATTCATTGCTGGAGATTAGCTTATCTAACTCTGAACTGGATCTGCATTTTCCTGCAGCTCCTTTCCAAGTCCCTCAGCCTTCTCACAGCACGCTCTCAATCTGCAATGCCTCCAGCTCTGTTCCTACAAAACATCTGCTTCAGGGTAGGAACCACAAAGGGGCTCTCCAGCACACTTACCTTTTGTTTAGCACCATGTTTCCTAGTTTCAAGTCTCTGTGCACAATATTTTTCTGAAAAATACATAATTGTGTAACATGAGCAAAGGCTTTTTGGTCTGAATTTGATGCTTACATAAAAGCACTCAGCATCTTTTTTTTTTTATTTGAAATGAGGCCGTCTTCTTTCTCAGAGTACAAAAATACAGGTGGGGAACACTCACCTTCTCAGGCAATTTCTTCTAGATGTAAAGGAAGGAAGGCAGAGCTGGCTCTAATATACAGCAGAACACTGAGTGACAGCTATGTTAAAAGAACCACAACACCTGAAGTCGTCCCAGTATAAATGCATGACACCAAGAAGCTTGGAACACCCAGGCTTAAAGATGGAAGCTCCTTTCCATAGGGTCCAACAGCAGCAGAATCTATTCTTGCTGCAGGAACTCACAGTAGATAGATGGAAAACTCAACCTGAGCTTTTAGCTCAGCAGAAGCAATTCTTACAGTCAGATGCATCGTGCTTCCAAGGGAAACAGCCTGAAGTGCCTCCTGCAGCCCATCAGTCTCTGCTCTCCTCCTCAACCACCACCTTTCTGGGATCACAGCTCACCTGAGCTGCCCTGAGCCCAGCTGGCCCTTCTCCATGCTACATCATCACTGGAAACCAAAGGAGAGGGGAAGCTCCCATGGCCTGGGGCCCGAGGGCTGACACAGAACGCAGCCACTGACACACAGCTCCAACCTTTCCAACCTTCCCACCGCCCACAAGAGGAAGTTTTAAGATACCTAACATGGGAAAATCAAGTCTTCCAGCCCTGAAAGGGAAAGCTCTCACCTTATGTAATGCTTCCACCACTCGTACCACATCATAAAATATCACGACCGTCTCTCGCTCACTGAGCCTCTTCTCCTTAATGACGTAGTGCTGCAGATTGATCAGATCTGCTGTTTTGTCACTGAAATCATGAGCACAGAGGCAGTCTAACACGAGGCAAATGCGCTTCTTCATTTTTCTGACCATTCTGTTGGCTTCCAGATCTTCTATAATTTCGCAAGCTCGGTCCTGCAGGGAGGCAAACACATGAGCAATGGTTCAGGCAGCTATCAGACAGAGCACCAGAAAATAAATACAGGCTGATCCCAGAATAAGTGGAAGCAATTACAGGGCTTGATCTTGGTCCCAAGTGGGGATTTCAGAGAGATGATGCACGATCTCTGCTAGGAGAAGCCAGAGAAAGTCTGTGCTCTTTGCTCACACGTGTACAGCAGTACTGACAGCGAGACATGCAGCTTCAGGTAAAACCTAAACAAAGCCTGTGGCAGCTCAGACTGAACACTCCGGATCATTAATAAGCAGAAAAATTAGCAGATCCTTCGTAACACTAAGCAGGACACAACCAAATTGCACGTTTCCTTTATTTAAGATACAGCACAGACAGCCTGGAGTGAAAAGTCTGTTGGCAAAACGTAACCAGCACGCAAAGCAACACCAGCATCCCAGTGGTAACTCCAATCCACGAGCAGCCCTGAAGGTGGTAGCAGCACGTTCACTCACTGGGGATGCTGATCAGCACACCCAGTGGTTCATTTTAACACACCAAAACAGCTCCTTGGCACCTTACTCCTTCTTACCAGCCATCATAAAGCAGCAGAGAGACCAGAAAACACAACCTCCGTTCTGAAGGGCGCTCTGTGAGCACGAGTTAATTTGCAGGGAGTTAATAAAGCAGGGAGGCAGCCCATAAATGTCATCACACCAGGCTGACAGGCTCCAGGTGCACTATGACAGCAGTCACTGTCAAACCCTGAGTATCAGAGGGCGTGCTGAGCACCTCCAGCTGTCCTCACACTTCCCAAATCCCAACCCTGTTATGTCACACTTCACAGCCCAAAGGCCCTGCCACAAACGTGCTTGTTTGAAGCAGCGCTGAGGAACCTCGGTGTGCTGGGAACTCTGTGCACCACAAGAGGGTCAGCACCAACTGCACAACACACAAAAGCAGCTCGAGGCAGCAGCAATGGCCAGCACTGCCCTGAGCTGCACAGTGACCAGCTGTACCTGGAAGAGCCCATGGTGATGAACCACTCCTTCCTGATTGTGGAGCAGGGAAAGGAGAGAATACTCCGTGTGCAGCAGCATCTTGCCCTGTCGTTCTTCCTGTGTTTCTATTCCTTTATCCCCCCTTTCTTCTAAGGTGAGAATCTTCAGGGAAAGGGAAAAAAAGACTTTTACAACTCCCAGCAGAAAAATAAAAAAGAAATGCCCCCAAAACTCTCTCACATTTCAAGTAATCACGTGGATACTTAACATTGGGTGCAATTACGCTGGTATCTGTGCACTTGAGACAAGCCTGTCTGAATTAAGAGCTGCACAGAACGCATAGCATGAGCCTGAATAACACAAAAGAGGCTCATGTGGTTTCTGCCAATACCCCAAGAGGCCCTTCCTGCTTTGGTGCAGCATAGGAGACCATTGGGAGAGCACTGCAGAGCCTCAGCTCAGAGCTAAACCCGAGCCCAGAGCGATGCCTGCAGAGCTGCCCTGCTGAGGGTTTCAGCAGCCAATTCCCTCTGCTCAGCCTGCACCACACTGCACCAAGCACTGTCATGGGAGCAAGAGTCAGAGAAGAGCTGGAGCCCCTGCACTTTGCTTACCTTTAGCTGATAGAAGTCATCTGTCCCATCCTTCCTTGCCAAACACTGAACAATACTTGGCACAGGGGAGTTACCTAAACGTGGACCTAACAGCACAAAGCAAAAACAGACTTGTTTTCCTCAAGCAGCAATGACTAATTCAGGGTTACATCAGTATCCAAGTGTCACACAGTTTACGTTAGCTTAAATCAAGCTCCTTTTTCTCAGGACACCAAGAGTCCTTCTGCAAACCACGATCTAAGGACAGCAATGAAACCACTGTGGACAGTGCTTTAAGTTGTCAACTGCAGAACCATTAAGCAAAGAAGAAAAGTCACACATAGCACAGCTATGCTGTGGAATTCCCATTTCTGCATGCCTGAACCACACGACTTTTACATCATACTCCAACAACACCCCTGGCAACTGCTGCTACCACTCCTCCCAACCCAACCACCAGCTCTGCAGGGCTCTCAGGCACATGCATCACTCCACGCTGCAAGTTAAAATGAACAGAGGACACTGTGTCAAGTCAGCTAGCTGACTGCTGCTGGTTTCCAGCTGAAAATCCATCATTTTTTAGCACTTTGTGCAACTAGTTCCAAACCAGCAACTGCTCTAGCAGCTCTCAAAGCCAGCAGAGCAGCCTTGCCCAGGCATACATCCCCTGTAACAGTCACTGTGTTCTTGAGCTGCCTGATAGCACGTTTCAGGCAAGCTGGGTTAAACCCATCCCCAGAGCTCTGACCAAAAAGCTTCCTGAAGTTGCTTTTAAACAAACTTTAAGAACGTAGTGTAAAAAAGCAAAAAAAATAAAAATTAGGAGCAAGGGTTCCAGTTTATCTTCAAAGACAGACGTGCCTTGCTGTGCTGGTGCCACACGGGTCCCTGCCTGACTGGCTACAGAAGCCCCACGACTGCTGCCCTGTGATGCCAAGGGAGCTGCCCAGCTGTGAGGCACCAAGTTACAGCTCTGCTTTGCCTTCTGCTTTCAGTTTTGCCATCAGCAGCAATCAGCTGAAAACGAAAGATGAAGAAAACCCCCTCTGCTTACCCAGTATGAAAGGGCCTGCTCTCTTGGCATTATTTCCAGAGATCCCTGTACAAAGAGCTTTTGCCTTAGTGGATGTTTCCCCAGCTCCTCTGTCTGATGCTCGCCGCTTCATCCTTGGCTCTTGGAAGAGAGAAAAGATCACAGTTTGATGAGCGACCGAGTTCATTTCCTTCTGCTATCCCTTATTTCACATGGCAAGGCTTTTGCTTACTGATGTGCTGCCCTGCCTACTCATCCTTCTGCAAAGGAAACAAACAAAACAAACCCAAAAAAAAACCCAGCAACCAACCAACACGGCTCATTTACTGATAGGGCTGGAGGCTGGATGCACACTGAAGGTACAAATCAGCTCCGTTATTCAAAGCAACTTCTTCTAGAACAGAGGTTTGAGACATGGTGGGAATAAGTGAAAATAACGAGATCTTGCTCGACAGCAAAAACCCAGGTCTGTCAATTCACACATTCCAAACCAATGCTGCAGTTACCCTTTGCATGGGTGCCTCCTTCTGATTCAACCCAGGGAGTTCTGTGCATTCATTCTCAGAGAGGTGGGGGGAGAGGAGGAGGAACTGAGCCCAGATTCATTTCCTTCCCCTGAGCAAAGTCCCAGCCAAGCCCTGCTGAGCTCCCTACAAGCTCACTGCCGACCAAATATTTTGCCTCACACTTGGTTAAAAAAAGTCCCCGAGTTTCACCAAGGAAGAGAGTGACAAATCACCACGCTGAGGGAAGCTGAGGGAAGCCGGGCCGTTCGCCCTCCGGCAGCTCCACCCTTTGTGTGCACACAGCAGTGATCTCATCGCATCAATTAGGGAGCAGCATCTGTCACCAAGGTCAGAGATAGCAGCAAAGATAAGGTGAGAAATCCATCCTCCAGCGGATTTACAGCCCCGCGCCGTCGGGTTCCACCACAAGTTTGGATCTTTGAGCAAGAAATCTCCTCCCTGCTCCCCATCACCCCCAGCCCGGTGCTCCTCACAGCCCTGTGAGAATTTCAAGCTACAGCAGGGCAGATTCAGGCTGGACATCAGGAAGAATTACTTTTCAGAAAGGGTGGTCAGGCACTGCAATGGATGCCCAGGGAGGTGGTGGAGTCACTGACCCTGGGGGTGTTCAAGGAGAGACTGGATGTGGTGTTGAGGGACATGGTTCAGTGGGAACTGTTGGTAACAGCTGAACGGTTGGACTGGATGAGCTTGGAGGTCTTTTCCAACCTTGGTGATTCTATGATTCTATGATCCTCTGCTCTCTGCTGGCAACGTGTGAGTAAGATTTCCACTGGAGAAACCCCACTGCACAGAAACTCTGAGATAAGGAGTGTTGTGCAACGGGAGCCGGGTAGGAAGCTCTGGTGCAAACAGTGTTAGGGTAAACAAAATAATTGGAGGACTCACGTCGTTCAGCATCAACTGTGTCTTCACTCTTCTCCCAAACTAGGTTTTCCAGCGTCTCAGCAGACAGGAGTCCTCACCTCGGAGAAGCCTGGCTGGTTGGAAGGTCGAGGGCTCTGCAACATGGAATGAGATGCACCTGATGCTGTGGGCACAGCTGTGCTCCTGTATCGCCCTCCCTGCCTGCGGGAGGGACAGAGCTGTGACAGAGCCTTCATTGCTGGGAGGAATTGCTAAACCACCACAGGAGTTGATTCTTAAAGTTTGGACTTGAACAGAATAACGTTGGGAAAAGGCTGAGAATGATACATTGAGTTTTACAAATCCTCACTGCAAGTGGGTTCCTCTTCACAACCAACGGTCAGCACTACCTACCAGCTCACACCGTCCCACCAAAAGGATAAATTTAGGACTGAAATCTGATGCTCCAGAACCAGGCCTACACCATCTACACCCCCCCAGGCACACCAGCCCACAGAACCCAAAGGGCTCCGGGGGTCCCAGCAGGCACAAAGCACACAGTGCTTTCAGTGAAGGTCACGGGGCAAAGGAAGAGCACTGGGGCAGCTGCTGTGAGAGAGCAGAGCTGTTCCCTTTCCTGCACGTTGTGTAATCCTGATTAGAGCAGGGAAACTGGTCAAAGGGCCACGGCTTCGTTGTGCAAGATCCTGCTGTGCTGCAGCAGGCTGGTGTGGGGCTGGAAGGAGTGCTCTGAGCCAGGGTGGAAGGCACTGGATGCAGAAGCCATAAATGCAGAGCAGGAGGTTCCCAGCTGCTGCTTTCTGCCCACAAATCCATCTCATCCTGAGCTGCACTGATACGAAGCTCTCACTTCAAGGGGCTCCCCTGCCTGAAACACGTGCTACACAAAGCTGGTGCTGCACAGACACAAACTGCATCCTGCAAGAAGCAGCTCCACAAAAGTCCAGGCTCAGGATTGCTCCAGGCTGTGAGTGGAGACACCTCAGGGCAGGAGCAGCACGCTGGGACCCAGCTGCCCATTGCCCCACAGCTCCAAGCACAGTAAGGGATCCCAGCACGCTGAATTCCCCCTCAGACACTATGGGCACGGAGCAAACAGGCAGCACCAATCCTGCTGCAACGGAGCGATCCCAACACAGAGATGTGCTGCATGGAGGAGCAGCTCTGTGCCCATGGCAGCCTCACACTGCTGGGCTTTCCCAGCTCTTACCACTGCAAAAAACAAAACAAACCCAACCCATTTCAACCCCAGCAAAATCCATCTCAACACAGCACAACCAAAAGTCCACCAAAGAGCCAGAAGGAGATCCCTCCCAGCAGCACCATGGATGCTCACACGGTGATTCCCCACCCCCCCACAGTGCAGGAACTGCTCACAGCCCCGCTCCACCATCTGTGACACCAGCAGGCTCAGACTGTGAGGCTGCAACAGGAACACAGGAATTCATCAATGACTTCTGGTGCAGTGCATGCATCAAAACCTTACTGGGGAAGTGCATTTAGAGCTTCCTACCGCATCGTGACTTCGACAGAACTGTTAATCAAATGAATTTTAGAGGTCCAGATCTAATGTCTTTTCATTAGGTAGCTTAAGGAAATTGTCTAATTCCTGAACTGCCACGCAATGTTCCAGCGCCCAGCACAGCAACAAAGGAAAGCAAGTGGAGGAGGGCTGCCCTGTGCATCTCAGAGCAAGGAACAAGCAGGTCCTGCAGTCCTCCGTTAATAGCAGGAGCTGAAAAAATAGTACCTTTGGGGTGTGAACAGGATTACTCAGCACCGCAGAAACTAGTTAAGGAACTGGAACAGCTGACACAACCTCAGCCGTGCTTTCTGCTGCTTTATCTCACAGGGGCACAAAGTGGGTTTGTCTGTGCTTACAATTTCTGGGGGGATGAGGGAATCCCAAAGGCCGCGGAGCAGTGCTACCGAGGAGCTGATCTCTGCAAGGAAGGAAATGGGGTGACAGAGGGGAGATGGGACAGAGCTGGGGCAGTGGCAGATAACAGAGCCCAGCAGCGTCTGTTGGACAGCTTTGGGTTTTTTGGGAGCCTAACACTGCAACATTTGGTACAGAGCCGGAAAGAGCACCAAAAGCTATGGAAGTTTAGCAGTTCTGCAATAGGAATACAAAGAATTAAAGAAAAAAATCCTCTGGATGACTCAGAGCCAGCAGTACAACCAAACCGTGTGCTGTGCCGTGAGCCCTTCCGGGAAGAGCCGCCTTCTCCAGAGCACACAGCAGCCCTGAGTCACTGATTTCTTGGAAATCCAGAGCCCAGTGAGCTCCTTCCCCCTGCACCAAGTGAGCTCCAGGAAGGCACAGAGCCGGACTCACTGCACCCCAACCACAGCACTCAGAGCCCCGGGTGCAGGCAGTGCTGGGGACGCACCACCGCCCTGCAGTGCCACTTCCATGGGCAGAACCGCACAGGGAGAGGAAATCCCTTCCCAGCCCCAGCAGGGAGTTCCAAAGCGCAGGATTCCAGCGCCGTGACCACGAGCTGGCAGCAGGCTGGGCTGCTCCAAACCCTTCTGATGCATCAACACGAGGGCTCGCCAAGGACTCACGGCTGGGAGTTCCCTGCTGGGTTACACAAACACCGATTCCAGCTTCATCCCTTCACCCAGCAGCGCGGCCACGTCCCTGTGCAGCCCCACGTCCTGGGTGCAGGGGGGAGAGGCGCGTTGCTCTGGGGATTATTTTCGTTTACAGCTGACGTTGCTAGGTGCACAGCCATCCATCAGCACAGCAGGACTTTCCTCACACACACACACACACACACACACACCAGCGTGTGACTCACACGTGCTGACACTTTTACAGCAAGGTGTGGCTGCTGCTAACAATGCCCCACTCATCAGCCCCAACGAGATAGGGAGAAACACAGACGTCACCCACACGGGTGAATCCTACCACCACGTGAACGTTACTATTGCTTGCAGCGTGAAAGTACATTGATGGATGGTGTAAGTCAAGAAAAAAAAAAGAGGAAAAAAAAGCACGTTGGTAACCAAACTGGGCTATTTCATATCGAAAGTGACAGCAGCCGGGCACGATCCCAATCCGAATGAGAGCAGTGCAGGAATGCAGAGCAGCACTGAGCCTCTAAGTTCAGCGCTCAGCTCCACAGGCTGAGCACAGCTCGGGCAGAACCTGCAGGGCTGTCCTTCAATGGCTGCATTAAGTGCCTACAGGGCACCTCTGGGAGGCTTCAGGAGGAGACGATTCTGTAATGCCCCGGGGATTAGAAGCAGCCCCTCCTGGAAGCAGTAATGAGCTCTGAGGTCTTTTCCAACCTTAACGATTCTGCGATCTGGCTTTCGCACACCGCCTGCCGCTGCTGCGCGGAGCTTTCATAGGGACCGACAGCTCAGCGAGGGGACGGGCAGCGCTAAGGGACACTGCGCTGAAAACGGTCGAGAAAAGGTTTCGATAGCAAGAAAAAGTCACCGCAGCACTGAGCGCAACCACGGCGCGGAGCTCAGGCGGCTCTGAGACCCCCGGGCCACCCTCCAAGCGGAGCCGCACGGCGGCACGGAGCTGCGGAACGGCCGTGCGGAGCTGCGACGAGCCCCTGTGGAGCCGATCGCACCGCCGGCCCCACCCGCACCGGCAGACCCAGACCCAGACCCGGGGCTGTGACCCCCGCCCCACGCTTCTCCTCCGGCCTCGCAGCGGAGCCGCCGTGCCCACGCGCCGTTCCCGGTCCCTGCCCCAACGATACCGCCGGGCCGCTCATCCCCCTCACGCAGCCGCCGCGCGACCCCGCGCCCGCCCCACCACTCACCCATGGCCCCGGGGCCGGCGCGGCCGCTCCCCGCAGCCCCGCGCGGCCTCCGCTCCGCTCCGCGGCGGCCACCTGACAGCGGAAGTGACGCACGGCCCGGCCCGGCCCCGCCCCAACGGCGTCGCTCCGCCTCCTGGCTGCCGGACCGCCTCCACGCAGGAACGGCGGCGCTGATTGGGCAGCGGGACAGAAGCCGGCCGTGATTGGCAGCGACAAAGGCCTCATGGGAGGCGAGTCCTGATTGGCTGTTGCGCGGAGGAGAGAAGTGGAGATTGATTGGCCGATGCGCAATGACTCTCTCCGCTGATTGGCGCCTGCTCTGCCGGCGCATTGGTGGGCAGGTGGGAACTTACGGAGCGCTGCCATTGGAAGAAAAAAGCGTGCGTTCGCCGCAAGCCCCGCCCCGCCCACCCGCACATGCGCACTGCCCCACCGCTATGGCAACCGCGGATGGCCGCATCGTTCCGTGCGTGGTCCACTGGCCAGAGCCGGTGCGAGGGCAGCCGGGAGGCTCGGCTCCATGATGCCTGCAGGGCCAACAGCCCTGCGAATGGGGATGAAGAACAGGAACAGGGCTGGGTGGCAGCCCTGAGCAAAGCACCTCTTTTCCCCCCGCCCCGCTGCCTGCCCACAGCCCAGGTTTACCCCTGCACTGCCCTCTCCCTCCCCAGGATCAGGCCCGTGGCTCCCTGCAGCAGCCGGGTCCCAGGGACAGGGGGGCACAGTCCTGCAGAAGAGGCTACAGCCAAGGATCACTGCAGAGCCAGGCATTGTGGCCAAAAGGGCTTTGTTTGAAAGCTGAAAAACCGTAAGAAGAGGGATAGAAGAGGAGCTGCCAGTTGCACAGGGATGGAGCCGAAGATCACCGACCCTTTGAAGTTGGGTTGTTCATTAAAGAAAAACTCGGGTGTCCCACCAAGGAGGCAGCGGGGCTCATTTGTGCTTGGCACGAGGGAACTCCCTCCTGCCCTTGTCGCGGCCCCCGAAGTAGCGCACGCGGTGGATGGCCTGCAGCTGCCGCTCGATGGTGGCCCTGATGTCCACCTGGTCGGGGATGTGCACGTAGCGCACGTTCCTGCCGGCCACGAAGATCTCGTCCAGCTGTGACACCACGCCTCGCCTGTCTGTGAAGGTCACCTGGGCCAGGCGCATGTTCATGAAGGCGTCCACGTTGGCCACCCGTCCCGTGGCCGTGCTCTCATCACGGAGATCCACGGTGGTGACGTGGCCGTGCAGGCCCTGCAGCAGGATGACCAGGCTGTTCTCGGCGATGGTGCGCTCCTTGACTGAATGGCTGACCTCCATGGCGCGGCTGTGGCAGATGAACGGAGGGAGATGCTGCGCTGTGCCCCACCAGCACCTCGACCTCCAGGACTGGGCACCAGCACGTGCTTCAGTGCAGCTGTGGAAGCATGGCACGCTCGTGTACGCACACACCAGCCTGGCAGTTCCACCAGCCCGGCAGTTCCACCAGCCCTCTACACACGGGGGCACACGCTGCCTCCTCCCCGTGCACACGGAGTGCTCATTACCTCCCTCCCTTCGCATCCCGCGGTGCTCGCTGCTCCCTTCCCTCGCATAACCACCTGCGCGCTGCCCTCGCATCCCCCATCCCGCCTTCTGCACTCCCACCCCGCACACTCAGTTCTCCCATCCAAGCCGCACGCATCCCCGCACCCGCAGCGTTTGCAGCCCCCTCCCTCCGCACATCCCCATCCCCCCCAAGCCCGCTCACCGCCCGGTCCGGCAGCAGGAAGGGGCGGCCCCGCCTGCGCGCTGCCCCGCTCCGTCCCGCCCCGTTCGGCCCCGCCCCGCCCGGCGGCTCGGAGGCAGGCTGGGAGGAACGCCTTTAATGGCTCACAGCCCGTCCATCAGCGCCAGCAGGTCCTCGCCCTTCCCGCAGCTCTCCGCGCACGGCTCCGCCACCTCCAGGTCTCCCAGGATTCGCTCCAGCTCCGCTCGCCGCGCCGGCTCCTGCGCAGAGATACGGGCTCAGACCGGCCACGTGTAAAGCTCTTTAGGCGGCGGAGAGGAGCGGTTAGACTCCAAGTGAATTCACGTACCTCGGTGGCTTCGATGTTCACAACCTTGTAGGATAACTCCTCAGGTCTCGTCAGCGCCGCCTGCCTTGATTGAAAGTATGAAGAGCGCTTTACGTGATGTCATCCTGTCACATCCCACCCATCCCACAGAAGGTCAGCAGTGTTTGTCACTGGTCCGTCCTGAGGATCCTCCAGATGAGCAATCTAGACAGCATTCCTGTTTCTACCAGGCAAACTAGGATGCGGATCCTATTTTGGACATTTATCCCTGCTTTGGGCTTTGTAAACGTGGAGCAGTGGAAACACCTCCCTGCCGGGAGGGGGCTGCAGCGCTCCAGCCTAAACGCCTCCTCACCTCCCCCCAGCTATTACGTACTGCTCTCTGAAATGAGTGTCTGGGGGACAGGAAAGCTAAGGGGGCTGAAGGCGCCTAACGCCTGATCTGTGGCAGGACCTCAGCCCAGACTGAGCCGGTGACCACCAGTGTCACCTGAAGGCAGTACGAGACCCTGCATCACTGAAAAACCAGGAACACAAATCCCTTTCCTTGCTGAGTCTTTAAAAAAAGTCAGATAAACTGCTCCTCTTTTGTTCCTGCAGGGAATATCAGGACATGGATAAGAAAATACTAAAAAGGCTGCTACTCTGTCCCTAAAGCTGTTAAGGATCAGCTTCAGTCTCCAGGCCTTGTCCACATGTCACTACATCTCAAACCCCAGACCAGAACCAGCTCGAGCATACTCTTCCTCTTCATCTGTCATGAATAAATTCAGTTGAAATCCCGTCTCGCTGCCACCAGGTTTCTTGATCTCCAGACCTCCCAGCAGCCTGGCTAAGAAGTTCAGTTCTTCTTTAGCAAGAGGATTCGGGGCTACATTCTCCTGCAGAAAACAGCAATAGGTTCATTGGTCGGATTGCTAGGAAAAAGAGGGCTAACAAGGTTACCATAATCTAAAATTACATCAATATGCAGAAACACATTTATGTATTGTTAGTGGCACAGGCAACTCCTCATTATCAGTCATATATTCATAAAGTGGTTGCTTGCATTTCTAGACCCAGGACCAGACAGTTTTTCAGCTAAATCAAGGAGCTGTGAAATCAGCAAAACCTAGCTTCCCGATTTCTGAAGAAATGAAAAAGAGGAAGCAAGATTTCAGCAGACCACTTCATCAGCTTATGTCTACAATTAGTTAGGAAAACATGCCCATAGCCTCACTCAGACAGTAGTGAGAACTGAGGCTCACAGAGAACTGACGAGGTTTGGAGAGAAACAAATAGGCAGGTACCCCAGAGTACAGACTAAAATGATGCTACTGTTACATGAGAACAGAAATAAAGCAGAAGACAGCGCAGCTATCTAGTGAATGAGCTGGAGGAGAGCAGTGTGTGCTCGATCAGTGACCGCAGCTCTCAAGGGATGGAGGAAACAGAATGTGAAGTCTGATGGGTGTGGTGAAACCGCCCAGAGGAAACCCCTCTGCCCTGTGTGACCACCTGCAGACCTTGCTGACACACCTTGCTGCCAGGGTCATGAGTTTTACCAGTGACAGCATCAGAAAAGCATTAACCTTTGCACTGGAAGCCAAGGTTTTGGATGATCCTGACGTGTGTGTCTCTGCTGGCCGACTAACGCTGTACCTAGAGAGAAGAGCACACCAGGAAAAGCAACCTGTTATTTATTTGTGATACAGAAATAGCAGGGAGCAGGACCTAAAAATGACTTCAGGATATTTTTTCTGAGGATTGTAAGCTGCTGAGAGGTTACAGTTCTGTTTTACAGGGTATTGTGGCATTAAAACATGTCAGCAACAAAGCAAGAACATAACTGACTCATTCTGAAAAAGGAAGAATTACCTATGACAAATGTGAAGAAAAAAACAGTAATTCCTTGAATGCAATTAAACTGAATTTCCATTTCACAGAACTCGCAGTGCACAGTGAGCACTATTTTCAGTCATGAATCAAACTGTGGCTCCTTCTCACAGCTGTTTATGCACACTTAGCTGTGTGTTGTGTTTTACACAATGGCTTTGTGAAGTAGCCAAGCTAGCTGATAATGCCAGAGATGCAAAAAATAAATACACAAGGCTGAAGACATGCTTCTGAACAAAGCCATCATCAGTGTTCACTCTGTATTTCTATGTAGGACAAAAGTGACTTACATGTTTGTTCCAAGTTTGAGGACTCTGTCTCCATAAAGTTCAAAAGATCCTTCCCTTTGTGGAGTGACATAATTTCCAGCAGTGGTGAACTCGCTTCTTTTAACTTCATCTCCATTGCAATTAAACATCCTTAAAAACAACCCAACATTGAAACAAATTTAATAGATCTGTTCCTGGTTTTCAGCACTGTACCCTTTGCTTACAAAAGAAAAGGGAATAAAACCCTATTCTGTACACTGGTAAACACCTGTTTTAAAGGATAAAGGACTAATAGCTAATTTACTGGAATAGGGAATGGCAGACACACAGTTAGCATCTCACTGCTGGGTCACATAGTGCCAGTCTTGCCTTATCAATAGCTTACTGGAGGTTCAGCTATCCTTGCAACAGCAGAGACACTCTAAGCTTCTGGCACTAAGTACTCCTTGCTGAGCAGCCACACATGCAAGGCACTGCAAACAGTATTCACCTGATGACTCCTGGTACTTCTGTACCCCAAGGAACAGGGCCTGATATTGGCAGCACAAAGCGACCATTCGAGTTCTGCACTTTATCCTTCAGAAAGATAGAGACCTGCAAAAGAACATTCCATCCTCTAGAGAATCAGTTACATGTCTTCTGTTCCGAGTTCTCTGAAGTCTTCCTGCCTAGACTGGGATTGGTTTCCTAGAGATTCTGATGTGCCTGGGCTGAAGCCAGCAGTGTATTACTGTAGTGCAGAGGACAGGCACATTTGATCCAGTATGAAAAGAAAAGTGTGCCCTTCATGCATCTGAGTATGATCAATTAATTTACAGAGCATCAAGGCCCATGGCCTGAAGTTTGAGGTCCTTATTTCCATATCAAGTGTCTACAAAAAAACATGTACTAATGAAAACCTGAATCAGAAATTATTCTACACAGTCACCTGTGAAATAAACAGGTAATTAGGAGTGGGTTTTTTTTTTTTCCTCCAGGACATGTTAGAATTATTCAGTATTATTGTACTAGATGTGCTCAGCATGTGAAATCATGAAGACTGAAGTTACAAACACATCGAGATGACCGAAAACCTTAAGCACCAAAACCAAATGCAGTGTGATTATAATGAGACACATCCATATTCTAACCAACCAGTTACACTGGGCTCTTACCCTTATGTGCATGTCCTGAAAAAAAATGAGGAGAGTTTGCCTGATGAGCTGAAATTCACCAGCAGAGAGACAGCCGTACACCTGGAAGAGAAACAGCCCGAGGTGAGGCGTTGTGAGGGAACCATGCTGCTGCATCACGCTTGGTACGTGTAGCTCAAGCTCCACTTGAGCACATGGATCAAGCTCCACTCTCAGTGGGGCACTGCCTGATGCAGCAGTTAGTCTCTAAGACCAACCTGGAAGAGGAAAATCCGTGTGTTCCACCATCCTGCTACGGGTTCTCACCTCAATCAGCTGTCGGAAAGTTTCATCCACTTGGTTCAGAATGCCAGGGGCATCACAGATGAAATCTTTGATGGCATCCAGGTGATTGAACGTGACCAGCAGGATGTCTTTGGGCCGGGGACACAGCAGGACTTGGTACTTGAAAGCCATAGTCATGAGATCATACAGCTGCAAAGCAACACGGGAGATTTTGGTTCCATTGCAACACACACAGCAACGATTCCATGCTCATGAAGAAAGGGTTCTGAACATTCTTTTCTTTTAACACCTGCTTAAGGGTAAGGAAAGCATTTTAGCTTTGTTTCCCAATAAAATAACACCTCTACAGTGTCACTGCCTTTGCTCCCTGGGTCTCTCCAGCAGTCTTTAGCACTGCTGGCAGTTTCAACACTAGTGACCCAGGGTACAGCTCTGACAGGTAAGTGAGCTCCTGTGACTTTTTCCTTTTACCACCAGATATGCTGTTTGCAGGCAAGAGTTCTTCTGCCTGTCATTGAAAATAGTGAGTGTCAGCACAGAAATGTATATATATTTACATATATATACATATAGACTTTTTGTATATTAAAAATCTGATTAAGATTGCTTACTGAACCTCTTAAAATCACTTGCATGTGAAACTCAGAGTATTTCCACTTAAGGTGCTGAATTATCTGGAACTACTACAGATTTTCTCACCGTTTTCTCATCTTAGAGCCATTTTTACAAAGAAATCCAGTGGGAAGAGGTTTGTTACAAAGTGCTTCCAAGTACAGTGACCTGCAAACAGCACAGTGAGCACTGCACAGATCCCAGTTTTACCTTATCCATGCTGGCCTGGTTCAGTCTCATGATTGAAGCATGAGCTAGCCGGTCATACACGGTTCTCAGAGCTTTCTTGGAATAGAGTTCCTGTGGTTTAAACAGCTCTTCCATAAATTTTTTATTGAACATGGTTGTGATGATGTCATTCATAACTGCAAAGACAGAGAGTATCTGTTTCTGCTTCAGAAGCACAGCACTCACCTCATCCTTGCACACAAACCCGATGCTGAAGGCTCCCAGGACACTTTGGAGACGTGGTGCAGAGCTGCAGCAGCAGCAGGACGGGGAGCACCGTGCCTTAATGCAGGCACTTCTCTCGGTGCCATGTTGTTCTGAGCAAGCAGCAGGATTTCTGCAGACTGTCCCCTGAGGCAGAGATGTTTCTAAGCTGCAGACAACAAACCTTGTTTTGCCAGTGGGAATAAGGCTGAGTTTGTTGTCTTGTTTTTACAGCAACGGCTGGCTCTTTCCTCTTTTAAAATAATTGTGTTTACAGGCTTTGCTGGCATGTATTATCTGGAAAAGCTACAGTTCTGCTTCCTAAGACGACTGTTTTGCATCAGTCTGGGTTTTTTTACACGTATTTTTCACAAACCATAGCTACCTCTCTGTCCCTGTTCCCCCTTTTTTGCCCTTAACGCCGTCAGTCCGTTTTTCTCTTCTACAAGGAAGCCCTGGGATGATTCCAAATGCCCTGAACCAGACTGCTACCAACAGGCATGCAGGGTGCATTCGCAGCGCCGCGATCGGAGCAGGGCTGGCTGGGAGCTGAGAACAGGCACAGTTCAACAGCTGGCAGCTCTGCACTTCCTTCCTAGAGCTTCGCTCTGAAGGATGAATTCAGAGGTGGTTACACGACTTACTGAAGACTCGGTGAGGATCAGGAGCACCCAGTGTGAGGTCTGTGCTCTGCTTCACAAGCTTTCAGCGCAAAGGAGATAGAGAGCATTTTTGCAGTGATTCAAGCAGACACAGCAGCCCAGCTTTCCTGCTGGATCCCACACCTTTGTCACAAATCTGATACATTCTACGGCATCACCATAAACAAGCATTTATTTCTCTACCAAAAAACACTGAAAAAAAAAATCAATTTCAATTCACAGAGATTACTGTACAAGCGTGAATTTCCCTAAGCAGATCACTGCTACTGAAGCTTGTAATGATAGCTAATTCTTATGGATTAGGGACATCTCGGGGGAAGCAACAATGAAAAAGCAAAGCAAAGTTAATGTACCACTCACTTCATCTTTTCTTAGATGATTATTACCTCGGGAACACTGCTAGGTCTGTCAGAGATGCTGAGCACCTGGACGCTGACAGCTGTTTCTAGAGGGCGAGTGCCTTCTGAAGTGTGGATTAAAAACAAGCCTCATTACCAATGGAAAATAATTCCCTTCTCCTCCACAGATAAATTGGCCACAAAAGCACCTCTGCGTGCAGCGTGATGCAAAAATCCTCCCTTCTTCCAGTGGAGAAAAGCAAATACAATGTATTATCATGCATTCAATTCTGCATGTAGTCAATTAGGACAAAAATAAGAACTTCTGCCTTAGGCTGCAATCAGGAAGAGTTTTTGGTGAAGTTTCCCACACGTGTTGTCTGCACAAAGACTTCTCCATCTTAGGAGGGTCACTGATAACCAGCGCTGTCAGGAGACAAAACATCTCACAGTGTGCCACTGCAGCTGGAAGATACTTGGAATGGAATCAGAACTGTGTTAAGCACAGGAGAAGCCTTAAAGATTATCTTCTGAAATTAAAATCTCTTGTATTGGCTACGAAAATCACTGAGAAAGACATCAGATATCAGAGCGAAGGGCAAACCTCACGAGGTGCACTGGATAATGACAGAGACCTCGGAGCACAGGCAGTCCCTAAGGACGTGCTTACACCGTTCTAACAATGGAAAAGAGGAAAGAAAGGAGTGTAGCTCAGGGGGAACGGCACACCAAGCAACACAGCAGAGAAGCAATTTAGCAGAGGGGGATTTAATTTAGCAGAGGGGGAAACCGGGTACAGACAGTGCAATGGACGGAAGAGAAGCCGAGGCTCAGCGCGGTTTCTGTCGTGTCGCTGCACACTGACACATCTCAGCCTCCTGTGCCGTCACGGGACGAGGCTCGTATGCATGGCATGAGACTGCAGTCTGCACATCTGGATTGTGCTCATGCTTCTCCAAGGACACTCAAGACAGTGAAGGGAATGGTACGAATCCGAGGCGGTCACACATCTGTTTGCAGGGCTCTGTAGCTCCTAACAAAGCTGACACAGGCAGTGCCTCGCTGCTGCCTTTACCTGCAGCCATGGGCTCTGCTGGCTGCTCTATGTCCATGTTTCAGAGATCATCCCGAGGGCAGGACTCACAGGCTGGGCTTTTTTTCTCTCACAGGAAACACTGAATCAGCAACAAGAGATCAGTTTTTGTGCCTGTACCATCCGAATCTGATAAGGCAGGATTTTATAAAACTTATCTCTGTTTTGGATGTGATACAAGAGGGGAACACGGCATCTTTTACACTTCTGAGATATTAAATGCTGGAAAAGCACGTTCTTACAAACAGCATGCAGTGGGAGTGAAGAAGTAGGGGATAAATCCAAGGTATTACCTTCAGTAAATGTTCAAAACCCAGTAAGGACTTACTTAGAAAAAAACAAAAAGCAAATCATAAGGCTGATCTCTCTTAAAAGGGAGCTGCTTAAAGACACTGGCAGTTCACCTGACAGAAAAAAAATGGGATCATTTAAGAGATTTACTTTCTCATCCAGCTGCTTACTGCACCCTGACCCCCACCATTTGCAGGCAGAGCCTAGAAGGCAATCACAAAAACCTGCACAACCGGAGCTCAGACCATCTCCAGTGATCACTCACGTCAAGATGGGCCTGGCTGAAGCGTGGATAAATGCTCCTTTGTGGTCACTTTGCTGCAGGGATGGTGACCAGGGATGGTGTCCACTGGCAGGGATGGGTAAGCAGCTGGATGGAAGGGCCTCAAATCTCTCCTGGAGTTCACTCTTCAAAACCCTAAGCAGTGAATTAGAAATATCTCAGAGAAATGCAGCATGTAGGTGGCATTCTTGCCAGCAAGCAGAAAAACCTCACAATGCTGACACAATTATTTGCTTGCCTTGATATGATGTTAGAAAAACTAACACTAGGATAACAGGTTATGATCTCTCTACAGACATCACCTTCATTAAATTAACAAATTGCTTTTTTTTTGTTTTTTAAGTGACACGATTTGGAAATATTCCCTAAATATTTATAGCTAAAGCATCTTTTAAAGAATATCACTCCTCCCTGACACCATCACTGGAGGGCTGCAGAACAGCATACAGTATGTTCACATACAACGAGCCTCACGTGTGCATGTAGTGGTGTTATCAACTGCATGCAGCCAGATTACAGTACCTCGTTTCCTGTCCACATCTGTCCATTCATCTACACGAAGCATACAAAACAAAAACATCAGTTCAAGAAGTAAGAATGGGAGTTTCAAGGAGGAGAAAAGAAATAAAGAGAAAAAAAATATATATCTAACTATTGGTCTTTGTTTTTTTTCTCATCAGCATTCTGTGTTTAGCAAGAAAAAGCCCTGCTGTTACCTGACGCCCTTCTGCTATTTGGCATCTTTCAGTTTCAAGGACCACATAAAAGATGAAGCCCTGTTCTTCCCCTGGAAAATCCTGGTGCTTCAACAGAGTGAAAATTTCACCCTTGATTGAAATTCAGTTTTGGTTTTTTTTGGTCTTTTTTTGGTACTTATTAGTGAACAATATTTCAGTGAACAGCTTTAAGCAGTAAGAAACGCCTCAGTGAAGATGACATCTCAGTAAAATAGTAGAACTCAAGCTTTCTGCTTTTTAAATACAAAAAGACATGCAGACCTCATTCAGATACTCACTATACACAGCTACGTTTAGTCAGAGCTACAAACTGAAGGCTACACAACCAGCAGCAGGGAGGGGGAAGTGCCAGCTCCTCTTCTGAGCACAGCCAGCTCTATCCCACTGTGCACCTCTCCCAAATTACCTTCACAGAATCACAGAATGGCCCGGGTTGGAAGGGACCTCAAGGATCACGAATCTCCAACCCCCTGTCACATGCAGGGCCACCAACCTCCACATTTAATGCTAGACTCAATTTAATACTAGGCTGCCCAGGACCCCATCCAACCTGGCCTTGAACACCTCCAGGGATGGACGGGGCATCACAGCCTCTCTGGGCAGCTGTTCCAGCACCTCACCACTCTCATAGCAAAGAACTTCCCCCTGACATCCAACCTAAATCTCCCCTCCCTCAACTTCAAACCATTTCCCCTTGTCCTGCTGTTATCTCCCCTTTCAAAGAGTTGATTCCCCTCCTGTTTGTAGGCTCCCTTTAGGTACTGAAGGCTGCAGTGAGGTCACCCCGCAGCCTTCTTTTCTCCAGGCTGAACAAGCCCAGCTCCCTCAGCCTGTATTTGTAGGAGAGGTGCTGCAGTCCCCTGATCATCTTCATGGCTCTCCTCTGGACCCTCTCCAACAGCTCTCTGTCTTTCTTGTACTGGGGGCTCCAGACCTGGACACAGTAATGCAGATGGGGGCAACCTTCAGTAACACATTCCAACAGCCACTATTAGAAAAACGTTGTGAAATTTATTTCACTTAGAGGGCTTTATTTTCAGACAGCAGAAACATGTGACCAACTTCTGTGACAGAGCTGCGACACCGTGGGGTTGAAACACATCCCCAGGGCTCCTTCTGATGACACGCCGCAATGCTCTAAGGCTGAGTGATGTTCTATTGCTCTGCCCTTCCACGGTGATCGTATCTGTGCCCATTCCTGCGTTACTACGGGAGTTATTACCAACAAGCTGAGCACGTGGAAAGGAACAGCAGATCTCTGCTGGTTCGGCAGCAGCCTGACAGGAGCAGCGAGGCAGGGCCAGGCCCGCTGCTGAGTGCTTCCGGAGCCCGTCTGCTTCTCCTCACGGCCCGCTGCTGCTCGGGGGAGGCCAAAGCCCGGCCTCAACGCGCGGCCCCCGGCCCGGCCCGGTCCCCGCCCCACAGATCCGACGCGGGCAGCCGGGGCTCGGCGGGGCAGCTCACCTTTTCGGGCCTTTTCGCCTGGGATGCTCTGGGCGCGCAGCCGCTGGTCCAGGATATACAGCATCTCTCCGCCCAGGTTGAGGAACAGCAGCGGCAGCGTTCGCGTCGACATGGCGCCCGTAGCTAGCCGCCAGCCGCCGTCACCGGGCAACGGCTCAGCCAATCGGAAGGAGCCGTCTTGGCAGCGTCGGCGCGACCAATCAGAAAGCGCCGTCTTGGCAGGTGGACGTTGTGCTGAGCGCTGCGCCGCTCAGCGGGTGAGGGTGCAACGACTGCCATTGAATGCTTTTAGTGCGGAGCTCCGTGCGGTCGTGGCTGCGGCAAGGAACAGCGATGGGACGCTGCAGGAATTGGCTGTTGAACAGCACTGCCCCCCACCAGCTCAGGCTGCCCAGGACCGCGTCCCACCTGCCCCGGGCACCTGCCAGGGATGGGGCAGCCACAGCTTGTCTGGGCAACCTGTGCTGGAGCCTCACCTCCCTGTCATTTAAAAACATCGCTGCCTTCAGAAAGGCACTGGGAACACCCCAGAACTCCTCTCAGCACAGGAAAAAAAAACAGTTCAGGACATAATCTGATGAAGCAGTTCAATGCAAAGCTCTAAAACACTTAGCCACTCACTGCACTATTTTGGGTACTCACAAGGTGCAGACCATGCGTGCACGTAAACAAAGAGGCCGTGTGCCTTTTGGGAGCTCTTTATTTTTGGAGAGGCTGGCTGTATCACAGACCCAATGTGCTGCTATACAGGTGTCCCCTCACTTTGTGCCTGCTTCTCCTTTGCAGCTCTGGCTCTCTCTTGCCACTTTCTTCTCTCCTTCAGCCTCTCTTCTGCTTTCAGCTTCCGTGCCTCCTGGAAAACCTGCAGAAAGAGGGTGAGAATATGGGAGAAAGGGAAGGTCAAAGGTGTCTGTTGCCCACCACAGCCATTCCACCACCACTGCTCACTGCAACACAGAGTGGGATCTAAGTTCCTGCAGCAGAGTGTTCAGCGAGATCAGCTCCTTTGTGTCTTCCTAGGGGTCTGCAAATAGCCTGTTATTTAGGGCACCATTCTGAGGTATGGAGCAATAGCTATCCAATCTCTTATAATTTTACTGGATTGAAATTTAGTATTTCTAGACTGAGGGCATTGTTGAGCTTTTTGATTCTGCTGTTACGTCAACATATTCAGAGTAAACGAGAACAGACAATGGCCATACACATATTTCTGTTCTAACACTGCCATCATATTTAATAGTTTACCTATTACCTTTGAGGAAAAGCTACACTGAATCATACATTTCTGTGCAAACCAGCAGCTCAACTTGAGGTTCTTAAGCATGGTACACCCTCATTATGTGCTTCACCTCCCACTAAGTAACCACCTTTCACAGAGCTCTTTGCCGAGCTCTACAGTCATTATATCATCATTGTCTCCTCAAATCTAAAGCACTGACTTGAAGGCCTTTTATCTATCAGCTTCTGTCAGCTATCTGTTCCAACTGCATCCTCTACAAGATTTTTTCTGCTCCAGCTACCCAGCTTTCCCTCTGGCTCGCTCCATACCTTGACACAGAAAGCCTTCTTAACAACCCAGCGCTTGGTGACCCTCCTGAGGTAGGCAGGGCGTGGTGTATACTGGATGTTCAGCTGCTTGCAGGTGTTCTCAAAGACATCGTAGCGGACACGGCGAAGATAGGCCAGCAGTTTGTTCCGGCGATCCATGGCCATCAGCATGCGACGACGGTTATTTTTATCCTGCAAAAGACTTCACGTTCACTGGATCGCAGATAGATTGCTCTTTCATCCCAGTAAATTACTTAGAGCAGATGATGGCTAAAAGGACACAATCAGGTTAAGGACAGTATCCGAGAGCAATTTTTCTTAGCAGGTATTGCAAGAACATTAGGTCACTACAAGAAGGTTCAGGAAGACTTGATTTACTTTTCAGTGAAATTGCTTTCTCCAAGCTTCAGTGTCTTGGAGGCGAGGAACGCAGTGAAGGTCTGCTGGCTAAAAGCTCTGCTTCCCCTCAAGCGTACATTTCCAGAAATAACACAGGCTTTTACTTTTTTCTTTTTTCTTGTTTTTGCTTTTCCAGGATTTAAAGGCGAAAATAAAATCTTGGCTCTATGTGACAGTTTGATTTGTTCTTTGGAAGAGAACATGCATAGCTCGGTTCACACCACTCAAGGCTCTCTCTCATGGAAGCAATCTCCCTACACTTTACAAGCAATTCATCTAAAAATAGGCTTGATTCAAGTACTTTCAAAAGGTCTTCTCTGCTGAAACGTTTGGTACAACTTCTGTGTTCTTAAAACTAAATTCTCCTCTGTTTTAGGCTTCAAGCTTTTATGATTAGCTAATAGCTACAAACTTTTTCCAAACACAGCTGATTAATTTGCTCCTTACCTTTTCCATGGCATTAGGAATCTTCAATAGACCTTGTTCATAAAATTACACTCGTGATGTTTTGCATTTGGGCTTCAAACCCACGTAGTTTTAGACGGGGAAACAGCCATTATGAAATTAATGCAGTCCTGTCCATAAATATTTTTACAGTAGAACAGAGGAAGAATATGGCTGAAGCAATCACATTAGTAATGCTGACAGCTAAGCAATGAAACCTGATCAGTAGATTTAGCTGAGCTCTGCTCCAAGGTATCTGCTCAGCCATCTCCAACAACTCAGTAACCAAAAAGAACACATTCCACCTTTCAGTTGGTGCAAATGCAGCTGCAACTGAGCCAGCAGTTTCCCAGACTGACAGCAAGGAGCAGTTACTGTTACTTTACAGACCATCTTAGGAAAGCCAAAATCCCCAGCATTAAAATCCTTTTGTCCTTAGCTCAGAAAACAATCTGAACAGCCGCTGCCTCAGACGTGTGGGTTGGAATTACTGGTAGTTACCTTGGGATGCCTCTGAAGATGTTCCTCAAAAGTGCGGATCTTGGCAGTCAGTATGGCAGCTGTGAGGACAGATGTGAGAGCTGTGAGAGAGCAGCAGCTTTGCAGAGTGAGACAGCATCGTCTGCATTCCTTTCAAAGCACCGCTGCTGTTCTTATGGGTACCCACTGCACAACAGCAAATACTTCCACACAGCCTTCAGAGCAAATGGTAACACAAAATGCAGCCTACATAAACTCAGGTAACAACCATCACCATTATAAAGCTGACTGTTGCAATTCCAACAACTAATCACATGGTTTTCCCTGTAAGGCAGGTGCTTCACCTCATTTGAACACTGGTGACTTTATGTGGCCTTCATCTCTGCCCTGTGCTTCAGACAGAGCTTGCCTATGCAGAAAGAAATCTGGTTGCCATGGCTAAAATCTATCATTTTGTTTCAGTAATATCTTTTACAGGTGCAATGGGGAAAGTGTTGCCAAACTACATTAAGCTTTAGTGCAAGGCTAGGTATTTTATAGGGAAGAGATTAATGAATCCCTTCAAAAAGTATGGAAATTATTATACTCTATCAAGTGAAGAGTTCTGCAGCAACCCTGTCCTGGCTCTTCCCCCATCCGTTATGACTTCAGGAAACAAAGCTGTACACGGGCAGGAAAAAAAAATCATTTCCAAACTCAGAGAGTGATCTTCCAACTGCAGTTCTGCCATTTGCTTTTCCCTTCATGCCCAGTTCATTCAGCCATAGACGGAACGCTGCAGGAGCAGAAGCCATGGAAACAAAACTGACAGACGTACATCACTGTAAAAGGGCTGCAGCAGCACAGACTGTTTCAGAGAAGCCTTACCCTAACGACACAAAGCAGAGCCATAAAAGACTCCCTTACGAGCAAACACTGACAAAAGGGGCAGTTTCACATCACATTGAGTAATGACATGACAGGACCATAAAGGCTTAAGTGACTTTCCAACACGCCCAGTAAAGACCTTTGTATAGATAAATAAACCGAGGCAAAACGTTCCCGATGTCAGCAGGCAGCAAGATGCTTTCACGGCATTTCGGATGCCTTTGGCACCTCTAACAATGTACTCGAACTGCTCCCTCTGTGCTGAGTGTGTGCATTGCCTGGCACCATTCCCAAACCCTGTGCAGGCCCACCTGCCTCCCAGGTGCTCTCCTGAAAGAGATTCTCTTGGTTGCTACAGGAAACTTGAAGTGATGGGGTGGGAACAGCTGAATAAAAGCCAAGTGAACTATCATCTGCCAACCATAGGGTTCTGTTTCTTCTAACTTACTTTGCACCTCAAAGGAGCCATTGTCACTGGGAGACCTCCTGACCTTCTCTACCAGCTGCTGTATCTTTATCTTCATTTTCTCCCTCTGTGAATAACAAAAGAACTCGTCACCTTCCGAAGCACGCTGTATGTCCGAGCCATCCCAAATCTTTTCCCAAATGCCCAAATAAAGACTTTGTAGCTTTACTCCAAGTCCACCCTAAAAGGTGGAAGAAGTGCTGCAGAAAAAAAAAAAAAAGGAGCACAGCAGGGAGGGAGCACAAAAAGATTTCAGCAGAGAACAGAATCACCCTTGTTCAAAGGAAGAGCTCAGGCACACCCCTCTTCCCAACGTTGCAAGGGAGGGGAGTTGAAGAGGTCCAGCTGCTCTCTGAGCAAAAGACACAGAGCTAAAGCTGATCTCACACGGCAGTAACCTTCCATTTTTGCACTTTTTTAAGCTTAAGTGGAAAGTGGTAAGAAACAGTGAGATCTCTGTGATGCCTTTCTTGTTTGCTTCCTTGCTTTCTGGGCATATAAAAAACAAAAGTCATTTGAAGAACATCCATGGTCCAGTGTACCACTTCCTGTAAAACAACCCAACCTTCAGCAGAACCATAACACAGCTGCATCTCCTCCTGTGATTGTCTGACACTTCATTCTCTTATTTTAATACTCAATTATTATAAAAGAGAAGAGCCCAGGATAAACTTTAAGAGCATGCAAGACTTATTACCTTTGTGCATTTAACAGCCCCACAGCTGCAGTTACTGAGCAACACTTAGAAAGTAAATGTAGGGCATTTAACAATGTAGGCAAGTCTTACACGAACGTGTTTGCAACTCCATCTAGTCTTCATACAGGTGCAATAAAACTAACCTGGTTTGCCATTTCCAGTGACAATAATCTTTTCACTACGTCGTCAACACTGCAAGAAGAAGGAATATTAGTCCATCAGCTTAGAATGAAGTATAATAACATAAAGTTGGATTTTTAGAACACATTAGTTTTTCTCAACTTATTCTAGAAGTTTACAGCAACTCTCCTCCCCTCCCAAACTTGTCAGATGTAAACTATCTTTGTATTCCTAAGAAAAATAATGGTTGAGATCACACAAACATCAATTAGTTTTGCTGCTCCGGAAACAACAGCATGGAGTATTTCAAGTCACAGTGAAGTCTTATCCAATTCCAAAACAACAACGCATATAAAATGGATGCTAAAGGCTGAGCACCAAGTTAAGCAGCCAAGGACAAAATGACTTTTAAGACTTCAAAGACCTGTGAAAGTCTCATTCACGCCACTGGGGGCTCTCCCTGCACCACACATGAGCAGTTCTAGAATCAAAGCATGCAAATGCAAAACTCTGAGTCCAAATTTTAGAAGCAGTCACGCATTTTGAGTCGTTCAATTATATGCTCTTCAGCACATGAGTTCAAGACAGGCTTGGGTCATTTCTAAGATTATTATTTCTATTACATCAATATTATTTCTTTTTCTGTGCACAACAAAGTCCACAAATGTGGGCAACCAGCACTTGTGCTCAGCGTATCTTACAGTAAGAAAGCAGAAAGTGAAAGCACTGCTAATCAGTGACTGCTTCTGCAGATTGACTTTCAAAACAACTTTCCAACTGTTGTGCACAGCAGTGACCACAGAACATTAATTACTGAGCAGGTGACGGGCTGCACAAACTGCCTGTATGCATATAAAATACAAAGTTCTGAAGAGATCATTCCTTCATTCTGTCATACCTATTAACTACTGGGACATTGGCGTAATCTTTCTTCAACATTGTTGGAGGGAGATCATCCAAATGGCTGGGGATGTCTACAAAAGAAAGATCCATGTTTGAGGAACAGCAGTACAAAGCCAGAGCTCTGAATATATACGTCAGTCAGAGGAAACATGCTGCAAATAAAACAGACTAAATGCTCCAAACAAGAACCAAGAAATTAAGAGACGAAGCTGAGATGACAGGAATTGAGTGAATACCTTTCAACTTCCTTCTCACAGGTCTGGCGTAACATCTTGCTGTCTGAATAGAAGGACCACAAGCTTGAAGGAAAGAAAACAAAGATTTCATAGAATCACTGAGGTTGGAAAAGACCTCTAAGATCATCAAATGCAACACCAACCCATCTGCACCATGCCCACTGAGCACATTCCTAGCTTATTAGATTGTTTGCACTTTTCTACCTACATTCCCACCTGTCTCAGTCTGTACTAGAAAACAAGCCAGAGCACTCAGACCACAAGGTGACCCTCACGGGTCTTCTGTCCCACGGGAACAGCTCCAGGTTGGTTCTCAGAGGGACCAGCAGGAAGAGATGACAAACACCCCTCAGCAAAGCCAAGGGCCCCCCCCCCCCCCCCCCGCTGCGCTCATTTAAAGCGCTTACACCGATTAGTAATTCTACTGATTTCACACACGAGTGCCTCTCCGTTACCCTCAGCCACTGCCTGCGTGCTGGCAGCAGCGCGGCACCGTCAGCAGTGCTGACCTTTACTTCACACCGCTGCCTGCTGTGCCGCGGGGCCGCGCTCCAGGCACAGCCGTGGATGCTCTCAGGCCGCCCCAGGCCCACCGTAGGCCCTGCCTCTATCATCGCTGCACACCCAGGTCCTTCCCGCCTCCCTGCTCCCTCCACCGCCCCGCGGCCTCTCACCGGCCCCGCGGCCGACCCTCAGTGCGGTCAAGGCCCCGCGGGCCGCCCCCGCCAGGCCGCGGCCCAACGCCAGCATCGCCTCACGGCTCACGGCTCCCCGCCTCTGGGCGCCGCCATCTTGGTCCAGGCGGCGCCGCCGAGCGATTGCCGAGCGCATCGATCGGGGCGTGACTCCACGATTCTATGATTTTTTCAGACCCTTCCCCTTCCGCAGTGCCTTCAGGCCCCACCGTTGCCCTCCCCGTTACCCCACCTTCCCCCATCGCCCCGAGGAACGCGATCCGAGGAGCTGTGATCCGAGAAACCTCCGTGTTTATTGCTGGGGCGCAGCAGGGGCACCGAGCGCCTGCAGCCACGGGCAGTCCGCGGGAGGAGGGGGAGGCGGGGGGGGCGGGGGGGGTGGGAGTGGGGAAGGGCCCCTATGGGATTTCAACCCCACGGAGTGGCAGGTGGGGCTCCAGGCCCGGCTCGGCTCAGGGGATCGGGTTTGGTCCGTGGCGGGGCTCAGCAGGGTTGGAAGTCGTGGAGCTCCTCGGCCCCGCTCACCAGCAGCCCCCGCAGCAGCGGGAAGTCGAGGAGCGGCTCCTCCAGGCTCCCCCGGGCGCAGCTCTGTGCGGCCCCGCGGAACCAGAGATTCTCGTAGGATTCGGGGCTGGGATCCGAGAGCAGAGGCTGCGTGGAGCTGGAACGCAGGTAGAGGCAAGGGGCGACGCGCTGCGGGCCCCGGGAGCTGCCGCCCACCACCTGCACGTACTGCACGGGCTCTGCCCCCGGCCCCACTTTGGCCTGAAGCATGCCGGGCCCGTGCTGCTGCATGTAGGGCTGTGGCGGGGCAGGGGGCTCGGCTGGGGGCTCCTTGCCCCACGTGGGGGCCTGCTTCCCCGCTGCCTTGTCAAGCACTGTGACGGTGGAGATGGTCGCCAAGCCGGGCTCCTTCACACCGGGGGCCTGCAGGGGCTCCTGTTCTGCTGGCACCCATGTGCCCAGGCTGCTGTTGGCTGGGTCAGGGACGCTGGGCCAGAACTGCTGCTTCACCCTGGGGGTGACAAAAAGGGGTGAGGCGAACCTCGGGAAGGAGGTGTCCCCTCCCTGCTTCCTCCAGCCACACTAGGGCCAGGGCCGTGGCTGGGGCTGCCCAGCGTAGGGCAGAGGTGAGTCCCAGCCTTGCAGTGTCATTCTCAGTGTTCACCTCCCGTTCTTCTGGAAGCAGATCAACAGGATGATGAGCAGGACAAAGACCAGCACCAGGGTCAAGAAGAGGAACTGGATTTCGATGTCATCTGGGAAGCAGGCGGGGGACGGGGTCATGGCAAGAAGTGTGGCAGTGTCCCTTGTCAATGTGGGGACAGTGGTGGCACCTCTGCCACATGGTTCCATCCCCACCACTGTGGCCTCACCTAGCACAGTGGTCACCAGCGTCAGGCTGGTGCCATTGGTGCTTCCACCAGCTGTAGAGGCCATGATGTGCACTTTGTAAAGAGTAGATGGCTTCAGGCCTTGGATGGTGAAGGAGCTGAGGGAGGAATTAACAACAGCACCTGGAGAGACATGGGGGCTGGTGGAAAGGCTGGGGTGGCTCTGCTGCTCAGCCACAGTCAGGGGCACCTCCCCCCAGGCTACCCAGAGCCCCAACGGCAAGGCCTCAGGCACCTCCAGGTCTGGCTGGGGCAGGGGCTGCTGGCATCCCCCACAGCACCCAGGTGAGGCAGGGAGCAGGGCCAGGACTCACTGGAAACCTCCGCAGTGCTGTTTGCCCAGAAGACAGTGTAGTGGGTGATAAAGCCATTCTGCAGCTCCACGGCCACCGGCTCCCAGCTAAGCTCAGCCTGGGACTTGCCAATGCTTTTCAGGTGGAGTTTTGGGGCATGGGATGGTGCTGAAATGGAGCAAAACATGAGACTGGGCACAGTACATAGCTGGGCTGAGTCCTTCTGCACAGCCCCTAAATTATGGGCACATGCATGCAAGGGTGGGGTTGGTGAGCCCTCTGGGACCAAAAGGGCTGGAAGGACACACACCCTTCTGTTTGGAGTAGGCTGCTACATGAGCAGGTGTCCCAACGGCATCCTTGTAGAGGGGGTACACCGAGATGTTGTACTGCTGGAAGGGCTCAATGCTGTCTGCAACAGAAAGCAGAGGGGGGGCAGCAGGTCTGGGGGCTCTGACTGCTGAGAGCCCCACATCACCATCCTGGCTGCTCTATAACCAGTGACAGGATCCAGAGCAAAGAGGGAGCGTGAGAAGCGGGCTCAGTGCAGGCTTTATGCCACGAGCTCTGGATGCAGGCACAAGCCAGCCCTGCAGAGCCCATTGGGAGGGCTGGGACCCCCAGCAGCCCCCAGCTTACCCTGGATGAGGGTGGCAGTGGTGGTCCCATTGAGCTCCAACTGCCAGCACGCACTGCAGTGCCTGGGCTCTGAGGACACCTGCTGCCACTCCAGCACGTAGGCAACTGGTGGGACCGGTGCTGCCTCCCAGCGTACCCACAGGCTGCGCTCACCCCCGGGTACAGCTCGGAGCCCAGCCAGGGGCTGACCTGTGAGGGAATAAGCAGCCAGGGTGAGGACAGAGGAGAGCATCCCTGCTCCGCTCCCACAGCCATGGCTGTGCCATAGCTCTGCATCTCGTGGGGAGGTCGGTGCCACCTCACCTTTCCTCTCCAGTAGGACAACCTCCGTGGCTGATGACTCGCCAGCGGCATTGTAGGCTGAGAGATAGACCCTCCCCGTCCTCTCTGGCACGGTGAAATGGCACTGGGTGTCGGTGGTGTTGCAGACAGTTTGTGGCTCCTTGCCTCTCCTCCTGGACCCCAGGGTTACCCGGTACCCCAGCACATGCCCATTCGCCTCCTGCCGCCGTGGGGCCTGGATACAGGGCACAGAGCACGCCAGGGATGCTCAGTGCCACAGTGATGCTGTGCCATGCCCAGCTCTGCCTGCCTGTGCTCACCTTCCACCGCAGCTGCACCTCCATCCTGCCTGCTGCTGGCTGGGTGCTCCACCACGCGTCCAGCTTCCCTTCAGGGGCTGCGTGGGGGGACAAGGGATATGAGGGGAGAGTAGTGGTGTGCCGTGGCCATGCTACCCAGGGGTGGGCAGGATTCCTGGTGCCCCCCACGCACCTTTCTCATGGGTTGTGTAGTTCCTGCCCACGCTCCACTCACTCCAGTAGCCTCGTGCTGAGTCCCGACGGCACCGCATCTGGAAGTGGTACAGCATCCCAAAGAGAAACTTGCAGTGCTGCACAGTGCCTGCATGGCCTGGGATGCCTGTGACCTGGGAGGAACCAGAGCAGGGTTGGTACAGGGTGATAGAGCAACCAAAGGGGACACTGCCATCCCCACAACTGTCCCCTTTGAGTCACTGCACGAGTCCCACTGTCACCTTTCCCCACCAGGGCGCAAAAAGCGCTCCATAGCACAGCCCCAAGGTACAGGAATCAGGGCAGGGAACCTGGAGCAGAGGTGGGGGATTGGCTCTGCCCCCATCAGCACTCACCACATCCCAGGAGGGGTCCTCGGCGGCACGGTAGCGCAGCTCACAGCACAGCTCCATGTGTGCATTGCGTGGGGCCATGGCCCAGGTCAAGGTGATGCAGTCGGTCTGGGGAGGCACGGAGTGGATGCTCTGCAGGGTGGGGGGGTCCAGCTTGGCTGCAAGGAGAGCCACAGGACACGGGTGCATGGGAGGGACAGGAGTTGGAGTGCAACGAGGTGCAGGGATGCAGAACTGCTCTGAGCAGCCTATGCTCAGCACAGCCTCATGCTGCCCGGGAAGGTTCCTTCAATAAATAGTTGATGGGAGCTGGATATATTATTCATAGACCTCCTGAATAAATGGGTAATCAATTGCTGGAGAGAGTTGTGGAGTGCAGCAGGTCAACTGCTGGCTCATAACCCTCCTGCTCGCACCGCGCGGCTCTGCAGCGTGCCCATGGCACCTATTCATCTCCTGAAGCCATTCATCACGGCAAAATATGACCTACGAGCCCGGCATGCTTTAATGGCTCTCTAATGTCCTTCTCTCACCTCTAATTAGCTTCCCCATCCCTGATCTCTGTCACTCACCCACATCCATGGGGTCGATGCGGAGCCGCTCTGACTCGGCTGTGCCCAGCGCATTGGTGGCTGTCACCCAGAGCTCCATGGGGCGGTACAGCTGCAGCAGCCGCCGCGGCACCGTGCACTGACTGCGTCCATTTTGTGGGGTGCAGCCCGTCACCGCTGGGGATCTGCTCCTGCAGTGAGGATGGGGTGGGCTTGGGCCCGTATGATGCCCATATGAGGTTGGTTTTTGGATGAGATGGCTGGGATGTGGCTTACGTGGCACACTTGAGCATGACGTTGGTGGGAAGGTGGCCGTCAGCTCCCTGCTGCCAGCGGCACGTCAGCCCATAGTCACCGAGGTCCAGCAGGCAGCTGAGGTTGGAGGGCTTGCCAGGGGGGTCTGGGGAGAGCAGCCAGCAGAGGAGCTGGGCAACATGGCCCGGATGTGACGGCCCCAAAGCAGCCCCGCGGATAGCAACCGCTGTTCTGCATCACTGCAGAGCAGATGGGCGCGCTGCACGGCCACGCACTTACAGCCTGCTCGGATCTCAGCCATGCCGACCCGCTGCTTGGTGCCGTTCCACTCCACGCAGCACCACAGCTTGGCCTGCGGGCGGTTGAGCTGCGGCACGCTCAGCTCAGACACTTCAGTGCCCCCCACACCACGGCGCTGCCTCCCGGCCATCGGCTCGCTGTCCAGCAGCCAGGAGATGTGTGGCTGTCCATCCTCCAGCCCCCGGCACCGCTCCCGGTGGATGGTGCATGATGCAGTGATGGCTGACCCCATCGGCACCACCGGAGTGTCCACAGCCACTGAGGCGCAGTCCAGCTCTGCTCTGCTCTGCTGGGTCCCTGCAGGAGAGGAAACGTGTCAGCCCCACAGCGTGCAGGATGGAGGGGCCTCTTTCCTGCAAGGGGCCCCACGGGAGGGGAAGAGATGAGCGTTGGGCAGAGCTGCGCAGCCCCATCCTGGGACGGATCCCCACTCACCGCTTGGGCCGAGGAGCAGCAGCAGGGAGAGCCGCAGCAGCAGGGGGGTCCCAGCACCACGCCTGGCCATGCTCTGCTCCGTGCTTTGGGCATCACCTGGAATGGGGGGCAGTGAGCGGGGATGGGGCTCAGGGTCGGGGCTTGGCCTGGTGCTGCCAGGTGTTGGTGGAGGAGAACCACCTCCCCCAGTGCACGCTGTGCTCAGTGGCACCGCGCTGCCCAGTTCTGTGGCACGAGAGCCCTGTGCCCCGCTGCACCGCGGCTGATCGTATCGCAGGGATCGTTGGCTGCTGCTGGAGAGATTTGTGGTTAGAGCGAGGAGGGAGCTGAGGTTGTGCGGCAGAGATAAGCTGGTAGAAGGAAACAGATGAATGAGGGCACTGCAGCAGGGCCAGCAGTTCTGCAGGGCCTGAAGGTGCTGCCAGTGTTTCTTTGCATCCACGGCTGGTCCCGATGCCAGCTCTCCCCTTCTCACACCATCCAAGCACATCCTCCTGGTGCCAGGCTCCTGCCCTGTGCTGGCACTTGGCACTCAGCACCCAGCACAGGGGGAGAGCATCATCTGCCCCATATGGCACCCACACACCCCAGCACTCAGGGACAACAGGGACATATGCAGACAGGGTGCACCCCGCGCCCAATCCCTACCTCTGCTCCGCACCTTCTGTGCCCCACGTTGTCACTGCCCGCTCCCGGTGCTGCTCTCCATCTCCTGATGGTTTTCTGTGCGCTGCCCGCTCTCCAGCATGCTGCTCTCGCCGTTAGTTCCTCAAAACCAGTGCCGTTAATTGCTGCTCTCTGAAGGAGGTGATTGCAAAACACTTCCCTGCAGGCTGGGCTGCCTCACGCTGCAGGAAGGAGAGTGGCACGCACGCATCCCGGGGGGAGCAGCACCCAGCCCCATTCCTCTGCCCCACTACAGGACGGGGCCCCACCAGTGGGACTGCACTGAGGGTCACAGCGAAAGGACACAGCAAGGGGACACAGGGCTGTGATGTGGGGACGTGGCGATACAGCAGGAGGACACAGGGACACAGTGGAGGGACGTGGCACGGGGACATGGGCTGCCCTCCCCTTGCTGCCCACAGGCCTGGTGCTTAGGCCAGGGTTGTCAGCAGCTCCTGGCCCTGGGCTGTGCCCCACTGCAGGGCAATGCCAGCACTGCTCAGTGCTGTCTTTTCCCTGGGGAAATCCACGTCCCACGGGTCAACAAGGCATTGCCCAACTCGCCGCCTGCACCCACACCCTTCGCAACGGCGCTGGTTGTGCAAACTGTTTACTACGGGACCCGCAGCGCGTGCTGTGTTTGGTGCTCACGCAACCCCATCTGCAACCAACAGTAGGGACGGGGCTGCCAGGACAGGGCTGTGGGAATGAGATCCACACGGTGCTGTTCCCCAAAAGGCTGTGGGGCTCTGGGTACAGGATGTGTGCCTCCAATGTTGCCCGTGTCTCCCAGCATCGCTCACCATGGGGCCGGGACTGCTTTCAGCATCCCTTCCCTCAGCCCCAGCCCCAAACCTCCCCATCCCAGCGCACTGATACCTTCCTGCTGCAGGTCCTGCTCTCAGCTCTGCCTTCCAGGCAGGACCGTGGCCCCAGAGCTCACACATCCAGGGAGAAAACCCATCTGGGTGCCCCCCAGGGCCAGGCCTTGGAGTGCTGGGGTCCCACAGGTGCTGTGCCCCACTGGGGCCGTTTCCCACAGCTGCCCTTGCGACACTTTGCCCGAGTGTAGCAACCCCCGGTTCCAGCACGGACCTGGGCTCTGCAGAGGATGTTTACAGCTGGGATGGCGGTGTGGTAACCATGGCAACGCGGGCATCTCCGTGGGAACGGCGAGGGATGGCGAAAGCTGTGAGCTCTGAGATGGACAACAACAGCAACAACAACAACATGGGGAGCTGCTCTGTGCAGCTCTGGGGACGGGGACGTGCAGGTGGGGACACGCGATGCATTGGGATGCACACCCACCCCTGGGTGCACAGATGCCCACCCATGGGTTGGATCCATGGACACTTCTCCATGGGGTGCTGTGGAGCGGACGGCCCCGTGACAGCGCTCTCAGTTCCCCTCTGACACTGAGTCACATCCATACACCCACGTCTGTGGGATGAGGTGATGTGGGGGCACCAGGCGGCACCAGGGGTCAGATGTGGGTGTTCCCAATGTGTCCATGCATGGGGCGGGGGTAGAAATGATGTGACTGGGCAGCCTGGCACCCTCCAGGGCAGCACATGGGGCAGCAGCACCACTGCCATGGTGCCTCCGCACTCCGTGCCTGCAGGATGACCACTGCCCCATCCTCAGGCTGTGATCCCATCCCCTCCTGCCTCAGTTTCCCTGTGCCGCCCCTTCCCTGTGATTCCCCACACAGTTTAGGTTGGGTTGCCTCCCCCACCCCAGCTCTGGTGCTTCATCAGTGGCACTAATGAGCCCCCCCAGGTGGGGGAAGATGGGTTCCCCAGGGCCTCATTCATTCATTCATTCACTCACTCACTCACTCACTTGCTCTGGGGGTACCCGTTCTTTTTGTACCCACTGGGATTGGGGTGCAGTGCCCCATTCCTCACCTCGAGGTGGATGCGAAGTGGCACTGAATGGAGCGCTGGGGTCTGAGAGCTGGCCTTCAACACAGCCCCTGACACACTGTTGTAATCAATGAGACAGGATAATTAATTTTCCATGCTGTGAGGATCGAGGCAGTCCCCAGGGGGTGAGGGGAGGGGGCTGTGGGCCTCTGCCATCCTTCTTCCATAATCCATGAGATGCCAAAGGGATACGGAGGGGTCTGAGCTACTCATGTGCCACCTGCAGGTCCCTGTGCTGTTGTGGTGGCAGTGCAGTGATGCCCGGCCACAGCTGAGCCCTGCTACTCTGGTGGGGTTCATGAAGAGCAGTGGCAAAGTGTCCCACATTCCTGCTGTGACAGCCAGCAGCCAGGCCCTGCACCCGGCCCAGACCTCCTCTACCCACCTTCATTCCCATCTCCATCCCCATTCTTTTCCTTTATCATGTCCAGCTGTGCACAGCATCCTGCCCTACTGCTCCCTTCCCCATTGCTCCAAAGAACCCCCCAGGGACACCCTTTGGGGCTGGACCCACTTGCACCCAATGCATCCTCACTCGGTGAGCATTGCCCCATGGCACACTGGGGTCACCTCCCAATGGCACACTGGGCACCTGTGGGGCTGCAGGCACAGCGCTGTTGTTTTCCTGCTTTCACAAACACCCCTGATGATAACAGAAGAAAAAAAATCAGCTTTTAGCAGGAGAGAAACGCATCTCACAGCCAATAGCTGCAGATTGAGGCTGTGCACCCAGGCGGTGGCTGCAGACAAACGGGCACCAGGTGCTGAGCACCCAGCACAGAGCACCCAGCGTTGGGAGCGGTGCCCGCAGCACCCAGCCCTGCAGAGGCTCCGTCACGCCTCAGCTCGTCACAAAGAGCAATTAACCACTGCTTCTGTGGGGCTATAAACATCCCCAATTGAAACGCAGTGACACGCGGAAATGGGAACCGACCACGCCGCCTCCAGCTCACTTTATTTCCCATTACTTTCATTAGCAGCCTGGTAATTTGATTTGCCCGTCTCCCACTGCTGGCTTTTTCCACGGTTGACGTCCACACCTGCACGAGCTGCCTGCTGTCCCCACTGTGCCCCAAACCCATGGATGCCATGGGGACGGTGCTGGTGCTGCTGGGGCTGTGTTTCCCTGGAAGCTGTGGAGAGGAGAGCATCGCTGGCGCTGCGTTTCCTCCTCCAGAAATGAATCCCCCTTTGTATTCATTGGTATCGGTGAATGAGGCCAAGTTGTTAAGTGACAAAAGAAAAATGATTCCTGCCTCCCGGGGTTATTAAAATCGTGTTCTACAATCGGAGCAGCCGCGGGGACGCCTGGATAATGACGGATGGGGATAATCCATCTCCAGCGCCGCCTGGTCCGCAGCAACGCCGCCCGTATCTCCTGCATTGCCGCCAATTACTCAGCACATAAATGCAATGGAAATGTGCATCCATTCCAGGGAACTCCATTTGTTCCCTCCATCCCATCCCTTCCTCTCAGTAGGGACCGCAGGAGGCGGCCATGGGCTCAGATCCACTGGGTCGGTCAGTGGGGTTGGGAGGTGCCACAGTCATTGACTGTGGTCATTAAGCTTGCACAGCACCTATGGAGCCCATGGATCCCTATAGGGCATCTCAGCCCTGGGGGCAGTGGGACAGATCGGTGGGGACAGAGGGACCTGGAGTGGTGGGAGTGCTGTGGGTGGGGAGATGCGCCCATTGGGGTGACAGCACTGCTGTGCTGCGTGACATCAGCGTCACTCTGTGTCATAGGGATTTGCTAATGCAGTGCTCCACGAGGCAATCTGCCCTCTCTGGGGGCGAGCAGGAATTTGTTTCTCAGCTGTTACGGTACAGAAGCTGCTCCTCAGCGGCCATTAGAGGGAAGCTGGGGCAGTGCCTGGGTGCTTTTAGCAGAGGCTGAAGAACATTCGGCATCCTTTGAGACGCGATGCAGAACTCAGAGCAGTGTCCCTCCGGGGCTGTGTTGTGTGCAGGGACAGCACAGCCCCATTGGTGTGGGGTGGGGGCAGAGCTCACATCACCCTGCCTCACATCACCCTGCCCCACATCACCCTACCCCACATCACCCTGCCTCACATCACCCTGCCCCACATCACCCTACCCCACATCACCCTGCCCCACATCACCCTCCCCACATCACCCTGCCCACATCACCCTACCCCACATCACCCTGCCCCACATCACCCTCCCCACATCACCCTGCCCACATCACCCTACCCCACATCACCCTACCCCACATCACCCTGCCCCACATCACCCTGCCTCACATCACCCTGCCCCACATCACCCTACCCCACATCACCCTGCCTCACATCACCCTGCCCCACATCACCCTGCCCACATCACCCTGCCCCACATCACCCTGCCCACATCACCCTGCCCACATCACCCTACCCCACATCACCCTGCCCACATCACCCTCCCCACATCACCCTGCCTCACATCACCCTGCCCACATCACCCTGCCCACATCATCTTGCCCCACATCACCCTCCCCACATCACCCTGCCCCACATCACCCTGCCCCACATCACCCTGCCCCACATCACCCTCCCCACATCACCCTGCCCCACATCACCCTGCCCCACATCACCCTCCCCACATCACCCTCCCCACATCACCCTGCCCCACATCACCCTGCCCCACATCACCCTGCCCCACATCACCCTCCCCACATCACCCTGCCCCACATCACCCTACCCCACATCACCCTGCCCACATCACCCTGCCTCACATCACCCTGCCCCACATCACCCTGCCCCACATCACCCTGCCCACATCACCCTGCCCACATCACCCTCCCCACATCACCCTGCCCACATCACCCTACCCCACATCACCCTCCCCACATCACCCTGCCCACATCACCCTGCCCCACATCACCCTGCCCCACATCACCCTGCCCCACGTCACCCTGCCCCACACCCCCCCTGCCCCAGCTCCAGGCAGACCCCATGGCAGCCCATGGCTGTGCCCCCCTGCTTGCCCTGGGCTTTAAGGCCGGCGCTGCTCTGCTCCCAGCCCCAGATCTGAGGCAGTGGATTGATTTATTTGTGAGCTCTCCGCTCACCTTCAAAGCCTCTGCCTCTGCAGCGCATGGCCCTGCTCCATTCTGCTCATGCATCTTTAATCTCAAGTGAAAAAGGAGTTTTTTTCTTTCTCATTTTCTCATTTTCTTTCTTTCTTTCTTTTTTAACCATTCTGTATCACAGACTGAGATAACAAAAACTGAACTCCTCCTCAAGTGGCCCAGGGGTTGGAGCACCAAAGGGAGCCTCATGCTCCCCATGTGCTCTGTGCCACCGGGGTCGCTGTGTGTACAGGCAGAGCCCCAGCACCTGGCTGGGAGGGGAGGAATTGAGGATGTCATCGCTTTGTTTTGCTTTATTATCACTTTTTTCCAGGAGAAAAAAAAATCTCTATGGCAACTTATAGAACGGCGGAGCTGCTCCCTGTGAGTGCGCTGTGCCTCCCTTCACCTGGTGCTGCTAATCCGCAGATTTACGTTGTAATTAATGTCAAGAGGCAATCTGCACTGTGAGCAATCAGGGCTGGGCAGATGGCGCTTTGCAGTGCGGTGCAATGGAGCGCCCTCCATTCAACCCCATCATGAGCCCCATCCCATTGTATCCCATCCCATCCCATCCCATCCCATCCCCATCTTCATCCCCATCTTCATCCCCATCCCCATCTTCATCCCCATCCCCATCCTCATCCCATGCCATGCCATGCCATGCCATGCCATCCCATCCCATCCTCATCCCCATCCCCATCCCATCCCATCCCATCCCACCCCATCCCATCCCATCCCATCCTCATCCCCATCTTCATCCCCATCTTCATCCCCATTCTCATCCCATCCCATCCCATCCCATCCCATCCCATCCCATCCCATCCCATCCCATCCCACCCCATTCCATCCCATCCCATCCCATCCCATCCCATCCCATCCCATCCCATCCCATCCCCATCCCTGAGTCCTCCCCTCCCTTTGGCTGAAGCCAAACCCTTCAGAGGAGGAGAAATAAAACATCTGATCGATTTCTTCCATGTTAACGAGTCAATCACTGGGATGGTGTCTTTTTTTTTTTTTTTTTCTAATGACTCATAAGCAAGCTTGACGTGTCTGTTAATTAAACAGCCATCCGGTGCTAATCTGCTGGAAGTTAATCACTGGGGAATTGGAAGGTGTCAGTGCTGACACCTCAGTTCCGCAGCCATTAGCTTTGAGCCCCTCATAGTGTAGTGGTGTGTGAGGTCACAGGACCCTATAAGATCCACTCTCTATAGGACTCACTCTACAGGACTCTCTATGTAGGATTCTCTCTCCATAGGACTCCCTCCATAAGGCTCTCTCTGTGTAGGACTCTCTATGGGACTCTTTCTCTATAGGTCCTGCTCTACACAGGACTCTCTCTTTATAGGACTTGCTCTCTGTAAAGCTCTTACTCCATAAGACTCACTCTGTAGGATTCTCTCTCTATAGGACTCTACAGGACACTGTGTAGGATCTGCTCTCCATTGGACTCTCTATAGGACTCTCACTCCATAGGACTTTCTCTCTATGCGACTCCTCTATGGGATTCTCTCTCTATAGGACTCTACAGAACTCCCTCCATAGGATTCAGTCTCTATAGGACTCACTGTCTATACGGATCTCTATAAGACCTGCTCTCCATAGGACTCCCTCTCTCCATAGGTCTCACTCCCCATAGGACTCACACAGTAGGACTCACGCTGTAGGATTCGCTCTGTAGGACTCCACAGGACTCTCCATAGGACCCTCTCTCCGTAGGTGGCAGCAGCAGTCCGTGCTGTTGCTCCCTGCAGTGCTGGGGACCTCAGAGCTGCACTGTGGGGCTGTGGGGTGATGATGGGAGCAGCGCGTGGTGCTCGCGTTCATCCACTGGGACGCGATCAGGGCTGAAGTTTTCCTTCTGAACCCTCCCTGTGATCCCACTCTGCACGGTAATGATTTCGTGTCTGAAATTCACTTTGAATCAGCAGAGCTCCTCCTGAGCCCCTCCACCGTCAGCTGCTCTTCCTCTGTCTGAGAGTCTTACAGCACTTTGCACGGATTAACTAATTAGCTCTCCTCATAACCCGGGCGCCGAGCTGATATTCCCACGTGCATTACAAGGACAACATCGGCGAACCCATCCTTCTCCAGCAGCCCCTCCACCCCTCGCTGCCACGTGGCAACAAAAGCAACCCCAGCCCTGTGCCCCATTGCGCCCACCCGCCGTACTGGGATGTACTGGGATGTACTGGGATGAACCGGGGCTTTGGAGCTGGGGAACAGAGCAGGGTGGGAACTCCATCATCCCACCACAATCTGTCTGATTCTCCATCCCCCGATGGATGGGCAGGAAGGGGCCCATCAGCAGCGTGCTGACGTGGGGATCAGGAGTGCTTCCTTCTGAATCACCCGTTTAGAAATGATGGCCGTCCTTCTGCATCAGCATTGAGACACACAGCAGGGCTGAGGGCAGAGCAGCACCATGCATTATTCACATGTGCTGGGAGCCAGACGGCACCGAGCTCACGGCACGCAGAGCTGTCTGGGTCAGGGATGGAACTGTGTGTCCTCCAGCAGCGTGGCGTGGGCACAGCGGGACAGTGTGTGCCACAGTGGGGACCTGTGGGGTGAGAGACCCAGGAAAAAGCACTGGGGAGCATTGGGAAAGCACTGGGGGAACACTGAGAGCACTGCTGAGGACTGGGAGGGCACTGGGGAGGACTGGGAGTGTTGTGGAGGACTGGGGGAGCACTGGAGAGAACTGGGAAGCACTGGGGAGGACTGGGAGAGGACTGGGAAGGACTGGGAGTGTTGTGGAGGACTGGGGGAGCACTGGGAAGGACTGGGAAGCACTGGGGAGGACTGGGAGAGGACTGGAAGAGCACTGGGGAGCACTGGGAAGCACTGGGGAGGACTGGGGGAATACTGGGAAGCACTGGGAGTGTTGTGGAGGACTGGGGGAGCACCGAGGAGCACTGGGGAGAACTGGGAGAGGACTGGGGGGAGTACTGGGAAGCACTAGGGAGGATTGGGGGAGCACTGAGGGAGCACTGGGAAGCACTGAGAGCTCTGGGGAGAACTGGGGGTGGACTGGGCAAGGACTGGGAAGCACTGGGAGAGCCTTGGGGAGGACTGGGTTAGCGCTGGGGAAACACACAGGCAGCATGGGGCACCATGAGAACAGTCCATGCCCAGAGGTGCACGGGAACCATCCCATGTGGGATGTCCATCTCCATGGAGCTGTGCCACTGTGGGGCAGGGCTGTGGGTCCTGGGGGACTCCTAGGGGCTGGGGGTCCCTGTGGGGGTTGGGTGGGACTCAGTGATCCGAGAGGTCTCTCCTGACCTCAATGGCTGTGATTCTATGGCTCTGCACTGACCTTTCCTGCTGTCCAATCCTACACCGGCGGCGCTGACTGAAGGTGCAGGGCTGTAAATCTCAGCCTGAGGATGAGTTAGGGATGGAGATGTGATACCACAGCTCCCACGGGTGGTAAAACCCATCATAAATCTCTGCAGAGCTCATCGGGGCGGTAATGGATGGAGCTCGTGAGATTTCACAGCTCCTGGGTCTCCCAAAATGTCAGTTGGAGGGCAGAAGGACGCCGGGATGGCAGCAAGCCACGTCCCAGGAGTCCATATATCCCTTCTGTGAAACGAATGTGACAGAAGGAGAGGGCTGCTGGGAAGCAGTGAAGCCAGGATCCATCCTGCTCCCTGCAACCCCATGGCACAGGCACAGGGATGGACCCACAGCCAGCATCACAGGGATGGACCCACAGACAGCATCACAGGGATGGATCCACAGCCAGCATCACAGGGATGGACCCACAGACAGCAGCTCAGGTCCCCCCACTGCTGCATCTCCCTTTAAAAGGAGGGAACCTTTCCCTCCATCTGGTTCCAGTAAGCAGCCTGGCTTTCTGCTCCTCTCCCCGATGCCGTAACATCGCTGACCTAATGGTGTGTTTTACAGTGTTAATGCTATTATCAAACTGCTGCCGGGAGCTTTTAATTCATTAGCTCCTCTGGCTCTGGCGGGGCTGTCTGGATTTGCAGTGAGCAAACAATAAGAAACAAAATATTTAATGAAGTCTTCCAGAATTCCAATATCAGGGCATTGATTTCGTGTCACTTGGACTTCCATTGCTCAAACATTATTGCTTGCTGTCGTTACATGTTGGGGCAGTGGAGATTGAAAAGCTGCAAATGAGTGAAATTAGGGCTGTTCTGAACTTGTCGTGCCCAGAGCCACCTCCCTTTCCCCTAAGCTGTTATGCTACAGGAGAATCTATCAATGAGTGGGGCACTGTGTGGCATTCCCCCTGAAAATTGGCCCTAAAACCTCACAATCTTCCCCAAATCCTTCCTATTTATTGTTCTTTTACCCATTGCCAACACGAGGGCGGGCAGGGATGGGGCTCTGCAGACCCACCTGCAGCAGTGCTGGGTGTTACCTGGGCTGGAAATCGGCGTCAGACGGATTGAAAACAAGCTGTAGAGGAAGAATGAATGTTATTGTGCAGATCATCTCCTGCATTAAAGGAATAACATGGCATGCAAATACCATTTGTATTGTGATCATTAGCTGGAGCCGTGGGAGGTGCCTCTATCAGTTAAATTCTTCCAGGGGCTCCCACAGAGAAGAGAAGTTCTGAAGTGTGCAGTGGCATTAAGGAGATGCTGCCTGCTCCAAGCAGATGCTCTGAGGATTAGGTGGCTCCGTTTGCAAGGCAGCTCCAAATTAAAATAATAATAATAATAATAATAATAGTGCTGTGATATTTGTGGGCTGCTCTGCATCTGCTGGAGGAGCACACCATGTCTGGCAGCTGGAACTACAGGGAGGTGGCTGCAAATGCACAGAGCTCAGCTCCTCCTGGGGGGGATCCCAGAGCCCCTCGGCCCCTGTGTGGGGTGCTGAGCTCCTCTCATTGCAGGACATCCCACCAGGGCTGCCAAACTTCATCACCAGGTAATGGGGGTGAGCTGCTCCTGCTCCCCAAAAACCTCTGCTCTTTGGTGCTTGATGGCGCCGGGCCGAGGTGAGCAGAGCTCTGTATTGCTGCACAGCCTCTATAGATGGCAGCATTGGAGAGCGGGAGCAGCTCCTCACCCTGCTGAGCGTAATTAATATCAGAGTACAGCAGGCAATGCGCTACGGGCAGCCCCGAGCACAGCCCGTGCCCCACTGCCAGCCAGGAGCAGGGGTGCACAGCTCTCCCTCCTCCTGTGCTCACAGCGATGGCTGGTGGCACGTTGCAGTCTCTTGTTTTACCCAGAAAGGAGAAAACATTCATTTTTCATTTTATTTTATTATTATTATTATTATTTTCACTGAGGATGCTGGTGGAAAACAAGCTTCGTTTGCAGAAGCAATCACGTCCCATCTCTTCACGGCATTAGGTAACTTGATCAAACTCCAGTGGAGAAATATTTGCTCCTATTTAATCGTTTGTTGACTTGGCACCTCGTGAAATAAGGCAAAATGAAACCAACATGGGCAAAGGGCAGCCCACTCGCTGATAAATCCTACCCACTCCGAGCAGTTCATTACGGGAGCAACGATCCATTAGCCTGGTGCATAAATTAGTAGCACGCATTCGGTTTATGGAGTCGCAAATTGTCGGCGGCTGCCGTTGCGTTGGAAATACGCATTGCCAAGAATGAAAGATCCCTGCCTGCACTGTGAGCCCTCAGCAGATGCTGTCTGGGCAGGGTTAGGTGGCACAGAAAGCAGGAAGAACTCGGGATACGTCTGTGCTTTTTGCTGCTTGTCTAAACAAAAGCAATCAGCGTACCTGCGTGCCAACATGGGCTGGGGGTTGGTGGGGGATGCTCTATGAATCAGTGCTTTGAAACCTGCCCTGTGGTATCCATCCATCACAGCCCTGTGCAGGAATAGAGCCCTGCCGTGGCACAGAGCCTCCAGTGCTGCCCCAGGTGCGTGCTGCTGGGGCTCCTCGCTGCACTCGGTCAGAGCAGAGGGAGCAGCGCTGGTTCTGCTCCGTGTTTCCACGTCTGAGCACGGAAATGAAAGGCTGTGCTGTGATTTGTGCTTTTGCAGATCCCCAGTGCACGGCGGTAACGATGGGAAAACCAGAGCTCCCATGGGAACTGCAGTGGGAACGGGCTCTGGGATGGGCTGCCCCGCTCTGAGCAGCCTGTTGGTGCTCCCTGACAGCACCACGAGAGGTTCGTTTGCTCCATGGAAGTTTATCTCCACCATTATTTATATATACATGTGCGAAGGAACTTCTTTACAGTGAGGTGACGGAGCACTGGAACAGGCTGCCCAGGGAGGTGGTGGAGTCTCCTTCTCTGGAGATGTTCAAGACCTGCCTGGATGCCAACCTGTGCAACCTGCTGTAGGGAACCTGCTTTGGCAGGGGGTTGGACTCGATGAGCTCTGCAGCTCCCTTCCAACCCCTACAATTCTGTGATGCTGCGATTATTTCACACGCAGCCGCACAGAGGCGCGCACACACCTGGCTCAGGGGATCCCCTGCCCATGATTTAAAGCTCTGGAGGAGAAGGCACGGCCAAAGGGACGGATTATTCCATCTCTCTCCTCCAGACCCACGGTGCAGCTGAGCGCTGAGCTCCCTCCGAGGCCAAACGCAGCAGCGAGGGGCTGAGCTGTGCACTGTGACCCCCTCCTTCCCAACGTGCTCATTTAAACGGTGCTCAATAACCCCGTCTCACCTGCACGGGCAGGGAGAAGGAAAGAAAAGAGGTTGTGCTTTATTTATTCTTCTTAATGTGAAATTCATGCCCCGCTTGCCTTTGCTCTCCGCAGCCAGGCTTTGGGGAGGTGTGGGATTCAGCTCATGAATCTGAATTTGGGGAAGCTTCATCTTTTGAGCTCTCGGTGCAGGGAAAGTTACTTGATAGCCAAGGGAGCCAAGGGGGAAATACATTATTGAAAGAAAAGCTTCCTTTTTAATCTAAAATTCAGCAGGATCTTTGAGATGAAAAAGGTTATTTCCAAGAGTCTGTCCAGCATAACTTGAGGGCTTCTGCTTCCCATACAATGGTGAGTGGGAGGGAGGAGGGAGCCCCGGTCAGGAGCAGAGGCCGCTGCTTTTCTCTCAATTACACCAGAATCCCATCTCCTGACAAGGGAATAGCAATTCCCCTCACAAAGCAGCACTTGGAGGTTGGCTGTAGAAAGAGGAGAAAGTAATTACAGCAGAACTGTGCAGAGAGAGACTGCTGCGATCCCCGTGTGCTTCTCCTCTGTGGGGTTTGGGAACAGGGAAAGGAAAGCACCCAAACTGCAGCCTCATCCCTTTGAACTCCGTTTGCTGGCTGCAGGTTGGGAGGATGCTGAAGCCCAGGGGAGAGATGTTGGGATTTCTGAGCACAGCTCTGCTTCTCTGGGTTTTTTTCTGCCTTTCCCATCAATGACTGCAGGCGGGATGGAGAGGACAGCCCTGCTGCCATCCCAGCTCCCATCCCAGCTCCCATCCTGGCTCCCATCCGCCGTGCAATGGGGCAGCATGCTGCAGCCAGAGCCAGTCCCCTCATAAAGCAGCAGGAGCAAATCCAGTGAGTCAGCATCGTGCTTGGGAGGAACCCGTTTATCCTTCTGGCCTGGAAAAATCCCAGCTGTGTTTCTGCTCCCAGTTGAAGCACATTCCCTTGCTGTGATCAATTATTTTAAATCCTCCCCACGGACGGCGCTGCTCCGATGGTGGTGCAGTGGGGATGGCAGCGATGGGATGGCAGTGATCCATGAGTGGGTCTTTAACTTTCGGGATATCCGAGTGAGAGCCAGGAGCTGTGGGAGCATCTCGGAGCTGTGTGGGGTGCAGCAATGCCATAGCAAAGAGGGAGCAGTTGATATTGGTTAAAATAGATTTATCTGAGCACAGAGCATTGCTTTTTTTTCCTTTTTTTTTTTTTTTAGAGGCCTAAACGGCAAAGTGATGCCTTGAAGATGAGATTAGTTCATTATTTATAAAAGTAAAATCCCTCAGAATGTATTAAATATGAAAACATTGTATCGGGGTGTGAGATTGGGAGGATTAGGCTCTGAAGTCCCGACGCTTATCTCTGCACGCATTGCATTTGCATTCATTACATGTGCTGCTGTACCTCTAAACATGGAAACTGATCTGCAGAACAGATGATCAAAGCGGGCAAATGCAGATCAGAAAACACGCTGTGTTCACTTAGGAAGGAAAAAAAAAAAAAACGGGGTGGAAAAAAAGAAATAATAATTGTCTGATATTCCGCTACATGAAACCGTAATGTGAAGCCCTGCAGCAGCAGTGGGGAACTGAGAGCAGCCGATGTGGGTTGGAGGCTCTGCAGAGATCCCACGGGCCTTTCTTGGGGCATAGGATGATGTGGGGATGGTGGGAGGCATCTGTCAGCCCTCTGATGGAAGCCCTTCCAGCTTTGGTGCCACGTTGGTGCTGCAGAATGGATCCCACCTTCGCCTTGTCCTGATCCACTGAACTGCACCTGGTGGTGTAATGAGAAATCAATGCCAATGATCTGCAGGTCTCTGAGGCCAGCTCTCCTGTAGCTCTCGCATGGTAGCTTGTCCAAATCAATGGAATCCGGTTCAGAAAACTGAATTCTCCCCTGAGCACTTCTGCTTTGCCCCTGGGTGCTGTAATTCCCCTTCAGAGGTGCTCCGGAAGTTCACATCCAACACCTTTGGAACAGGTGACACCTCAAGTGGAACTGATGAGGTTTTAAGGAACTTCCATCCTGCTCCGGGACGAGCGCCAGCACTGCTGGAAGCATTCCCAAGGTTTATGGGGCATCCCAGAGAGCCTGGAATCACTTCAGGATGATTTATGGCTTTGGAAAGGAACCAGGCTCCCAGGCTCCCTCTGCTTGTGACCCCGGCAAAACTCAATCGGGTGATTTATGCTGTGATTTATAATGTGCATTCTTTGCATAACTTCCAATCCGAGCAGGGCCTGGGCTTCAGCAGCACACACAGACTGGTGGAGGGGCTGCAGGCATCCTTCTGTTTGTAACCTGCCTGCTATTCCCAGTGTGCTCAGTTCTGAGCCCCAGAGCACCTCAATCCCAGACAGGAGGGTTGTTCCCAGTGTCTGCTTCTCCAAAGCAAAGCATGCACTAACTGGCCCCAAACTCCTGTGCTTTAACATAGAACTCCCTTTCCTGATGGCAGTTTTAAGTGGCAAACACATGGAATGAATCTGATGCTCACTATTTGCAGAGGAGGAGGAGGAGAGGGGCTGCAATGAAGCACATCCTGCAGCTCGAGAGAGGGCAGCTGCGATCCTCACAGTGCACACAATGTGTGAGCCAGGAGGGGAAAGGTTAATCCTCCCATCCAACATCTATTTGCAAAATTAGCGGAGCACTGTTGCCTTGATGCCTTTTTCTTACCACCCAAAGCGTAAATCCTTTCACTTCTGGGAACTGGAGAAATTGATTTTGGGTACCGCTGCCCGTTTCCCCAGACACTGCAGGATGAGTGGGGACAGAGCTCAGGAGCACAGGGTTGGAATCTGCAGTGAGAGGGGCTGCTCTGCTCTGCTGCCTGCTGCTCTGGAGCTGCGGTGTGGGCAGTCTGTGCTGCCCTGACCTTACAGACACCTGAAACCAATGTGAAGCCCTGCAATGAAGGAAGCAGGAAGCTTTTGGTGCACAGCGGCTGGTGGTGCCTGGAGAGCACCTTCTCCAAAAGAAAAGCTCTGTGCCCCTCATGCTTAGATTCAGAAGGCCCCACTTGTGTTCCCTATTAGGGTGAGATGCTCAGCAGTGCAGGCAGTGCCTGCAATGGGCAGTCAGCAAAACCCATTTGGAATGGATTTCCTCCACGGCAAACCATTGCCCTGACACCTCTCTCCTGGCTTTCACAAAGGCTGAATGCTGTTTCCTGGCACCAGATTCCCCCAATTTCCAGCCATAAGCAGCCTTTGTGCTGCTGACCTTCCCATGCTGGCACAGCCACAGTTGCCATCAGAGCGCAGCCCTGCTGCATTTAAAGCAGAGTGGGGAGGGAGGAGGAAGGACCTGGCCTGGCACCGACTGCCACTTCGGCACAGAGCTGCAGCACTCTACACAGCACTGAAATTACTTTTGGATGCTCTGTCAAGCACGAGATATAAATTGCACAACGTTTTTAAATGTTTGGGAGAGATTGCCTTCAGAGCAGCACCTCCATCTCCGTCTGTCCAGGAAGGTGGGGAGCACTCATCTGCATCTCTCACTGCTATTGGCATCTCCCAGCCAGGCCGGCAGTGTGGATGGTGCCAGGAAAGGCTCAGCAGCCATCTGCTCACAGATACAAATCTGATTTCCTCTCATCTTCATTTTTGTGTCACGATTTTCTCCTCTTTCTCCATCTCCATTTTCTCTCCGTTTTATCCCCGCTGCCAATCGGATGCTATCAATTGAAATGAAATGGAAGGGAATGGAGTGCCTGAAGCTACTCGCTGCACAGGAACTAAATACACCTCCTAATAAGACATTCTCTATTTATTTTTAGTAGCACAGAGTTCCTATCTTCCCAGCTATTGTTGAACACTCAAGCGACGCCACTGCTAAACGTTATGACTTTCTTTCCTCCACTTAATTATGTGCCAATCGGCGTAGAGCGAAGCAGCCGCTATCAGCTGGTTGCTGGATAAATACTGAGTGCGATGGAATCGCGGGCGTTGCAGCATCAATGGGCATTTCCAGACGTCGGGGTGTTTAACTCTTGGAGATGTGCAGCAGCTGATGGCCAGTGAGGGCACTGCAGCATCCAATGGGGCTCAGAGCGTCGTGGTTTGGAAGCCAGTGGTGCAGCAGGGCTGTGCGTTGCACACCAGGCAGGTGAAGGTGTGCCCCGTGCTGCAGGTGAACCCCAGGGCCAGGGGGCGCCCCGTTGTGAACATCACCCGTTGTGAACGGCACAGGATTTGCACATCTCAGCTTTTCCCTGCAGCTGGGCTGCTCTGCTTGTCAAGTCTTTGCTCTCTGTTGTTACTCCTCCATGGCTGATGTACCCTGCATGAGGAGCAGACCCACACGGGCTGTGCTGTGGAGCTGTGCTCCCCTGTGCTGCTGGGATCTGTTCCCCTGTGCTGCTGGGATCTGTTCCCCTGTGCTGCTGGGATCTGTTCCCCTGTGCTGCTGGGATGCTCTCCCAGCGTTCCGCTTGGGCCATCAATAACCCCGTGCAGCCGCTGAGAGAACTCCCATGTTCATAAATGTTACAGTCCATTAAGTTCAGATACTTCCAAGGCAGTTTGGAAGGAAAGCCATTTGTCAGGCTGAGTGTCTGGATAGCTGAATGCAAATCACACTGGATGCCAAAGCGAGGCATTAAACAATCGGGTTTAAAGGTCAAATTAAGTTAATTTGACCACATCTGACACGTGACACAGCACCTTGGCTTGTAGAATATCGCTGCTCAGTGCCTGAGCAAAGCAAACATCCAACCAACTGATGGACGTTACATCAGAGATTCTCCCAGTTTAAAACTGTTTCCTTCTGAGGCAGCAGAGAACCAGAACAGAACTCCAAGGGGCTCCTTCTGCATCCTTTCCAGGGGAAACTGCTATTTGCACGAGGGAGAAGCAATGTGGGAAATGGGAACACGACTATTGCGGTAAGTGAAAGGCTGATGGAAAATGTGAGCAGCTCACCTGAGAGCAGGGACGGAGGGCACAGAGAGGGGAAAAGCACTCCAACAACGTGGAGCTGCCAAACTGCAGCTGAGATTCGGCAGCAGAATAAATCTGGGCACAGCACCTGCTTGCAGCCAGCGGGGCTGCATCCAAGCCGAGCGCTCAGGATGACAGATTCCTCCCTGAAATACAGGCAGGCCTTCCACCCCCAGCCCAGCACATTTGTGCATTGGAAGGACATTTCTGCAAAGGTGGAAGCATCAGGGGGCTGAACAGCTGTGCTCCCTGCCTGGCTCGGGCAGCAGCGTGCAGCTCACAGCCAAACCCATCCTTCCTTGAGCATCCTTCACAACTGTGCCCATATGGCCAGGATTGCTCACATCAGCCCTTCACGCTGACTTCCATCTCATTGCTCTTTCTCAGAGTTAGGGCTGGATAACACCATTCTCCGATGCTTTCACTGGAACTTTGTGGGTTTTTCTTTGTTTGATAGTTTTCCAGCAAATTCTGATACGAAATGAGTTCCAGCCCCCAGCACCGACAGTCCCAGGCACACTGCAGGCAGCAGGGATGGAGATATGGCACAGGGAGGGAGGGGGTGTGGGTTGGGGGTCACACTGATGGCACAGCCACGTGGCAGCACCGACGTTGCCCAGCAGAAGAGCGAGTGACACTGGGAGCTGAAATGCAGAAGGGTCCTCCTGCTCTTCTTGTGTTTTCTGCCCTGCTGCTCACACCTGGGAATGGCTCTCCTGGAAAGCAGCTGTCTAAATATCAGTTTGTCATTGTCGCTGGTGATACGAAGGCACATCTGTCTGAGTAATTAGCAGAAGGGAGGAGAGAGGGGAGGAGGAGGCTTTGGGAATGACTCATGGGCAACAATGGGAATGAAACCCTGGACGTGGTGTGAAGTGGGAGCAGAGGTGGATCGTGTTCGGTTCCCATTGCTGTGCCCTATCCTGAGAGCCCGTGGCAGCTCACAGCCCAGTTCTGTCCAACCTGCAGCCACGGGGGTGTAGGATAACCCCACAGAGCTGCAGAGCCCATGGAGAAAGTGAGCAGAAGGAGCAGAAAGAGCTGCTGCAGGGATGGTGAGCCGGGCACTGCCTGCACTGCTCACTGCAGCCCAGGGTGAGGGAAGCACTGAGTCAGCATCTGAAAGAATATCAGTTGTATCAGTCAGGAGACGGGAGGGAAATGTGATAAGGCTGTGCATGGGCTGATTAAGATGGAGGGAAGAAGGGCCTCTGCTTTAACTCCCACCTGACCTTTCCGGAGGGAAGCGGCGTGTTGAAAAATGCCATGTGGAGCCCTGAAAGGTTTTATGCCCCTGAACATCTCGCAGCTGCTTAAGGTGAATGGTATTCAGCTTGCTCGTGTCCTGCCAGCTCCCGCTCCCTGCAGCCCAGGGGGAGCCTGAAAGGATTCACAAAAGGTCAATATTTGAATGTGCAGAACTTCCCAGGTCTATCAAAGGGCGAGGAGAGGTTCCGCATCAGCTCACAGAAAACTCAGCCCCATCTCTAGGCCAGTAGGACGGCAGATGGAAAAACCCCACGCACTCAGGTCAGCTGAGAAATGCAGCTCTGTTGCTCCATCCCCACCGGCACTGAGATCTCATTGAGCTGCTGGAGGGGATGGTCCAAATCAGAGCCCATCCTTTCAAGGTCTGCAGCCTTCTGAAGGACCTGAGCATTCCCAGCGTGATGGGAAGAGAGGCCTGGGCTGGGCAGGCTGGGCAGCCTTCCCAAACTGTTGACTCTTTGCACATCTCAAACCACCTCTGCCAATCTGCAGACATTCAAAGGAAAGCAGGAAAGCAAACGTAGCTGTGAACCGAAATGTTCCTGCTGGTTGGCGGGGCCACAGCATCTGCAGCTTTTGTGGGTTTTGTAGAAAGAGAGCGAAATTTCACGCGAGCAGAGGAAGAAATGTGGAGCCACTGACAGCCACTGCGGAGCCAGGATGAATATTTCATACCCTACGATGTGGTTTTGTTTCTGGCAGACTTGGCAGCGTGGTGATGTGTGACTGAGGGGCAGCAGGAACATATGACAGAGTTTGTTCCAAGATTGCAGGATTCCTAGCGCTGGTTTCACTCTCGTTCTGAAGGCTGAGAGAGCAGCCGGTGGGAGTCCCGCATCAGAGGGGAAATGAGAACAGGCTGCAGGCTCTGGGACTGGCTGGAGGCTGAGTCCTGCTCCCAGCAGCTCACAGAGGGCTCTGGCCACCACAGCAGCTCTGCTCAGCATCCCCAACCCCTTTGGAGTCACCAAATTAAAGGGTAATGCTCTTTGAACCCGGCTTCCAGGAGGGAGTGAGCCCACGTGTGGACCGGAGGAGCACTGGGCCATGGAAACCCATCCATGTAAGCACTGAGCTCCCCCTACTTCCCATATGAATGAATTTCCTCAGTGTTTAAATTCCTTTCAAGAGCTGAAGTGTCATTAAGTTTCCCATTTTGCCGCAATTTACAATCAGTTTACCTCATTAAGAGTTGTAAAAGCAGCGGGCGCAGCACCTCGGCGGTCATCCATCAGCACACATCACCTCCTGCTGCGGGGCTGAGGGGTGGCATTCAGGAAGAGCCACCAGAGCGTGTTTTGGCCCCCAAATTATCTAACGAATCCCCACGCCAGCAGCGGCTATTTGGGCTTTTAATTGCTTTGATAAGCACGGGGCCTCTTGCCAAAGAGTCCATTGGAGCACACCGTGGCAATGAGCCCAGGAGTCCCCTCTGCAGGATGGTGCTCAGACTTACAGCTGAGATTGCTCAGGTTGGGGCACACATGGATCCCTGCACACATGTGGCTCTCCATGAGCCTCCATCCGCCCAGCAAACACCAAGTGATCGACCTAACCAGGGAAGGATGGCACTGCACAGACATTTGTGGCACGGCTGTAGCTCCCATTGCTCCCAGGGGGGAGCTTGGATTTCATTGCCATGGGAAGGATGCTCCCCACATCCCAGCAGTTCCCCCATCCCTGCTGCTCTCGTAGCTGCAGGAAAAGTCCAATCAAGAAACTGATGCTTTTAATTTACTGCCTCAGCATTTGGGAAGAAAGCTGCTGTTGTTCCTTCCGAGAGCGGCGGTGACTATTAGAGATCTGTCTGTGTTAATTTGAATGGCCTGCTTACACGGCTCCAGTGTGAGTGGGTTATTGATGAATGAGCAAATCGATGGGCTGAGATTAATGAATGGGAATCACGCAGCCCACCTGCTTTGCTTCTGCAGATCCTCCATGGGATCGCTTTGGTGACCTGGGGTGCAGAGGGCTGCCTGGTCCTTTGTCTCCCAGAAAATAAGTCTGTGATTGGGAACAAACATCTTCCTGTTATCCTCCGGAATAGAAAGGCCACACCAGACCCCATGACGATGAATTACAAGCTGTGCCAGCATGCTAATGGTTAATGATATCACTCTAAACAAAAGGAGGCACTTTTATCTCTCAGCCCCTCCATGCACAGAGGGGATGGAGCCCCTGGGACCCCCGGTCTGAAGGGTGCCTGTGGCTCTGCCTGTAGGCACAGGGGCAGTTCCCTTTGCCAACTGCTTGGAGGCCGTCCCACTGCCAATGGATCACATCGCAGACCTTTGTGCCCCAGGAGCTGGGCTGGAAGACCAGACAGATGAGGAGAAGGCTCCAGTTCATCCATGGCTTTAATATAACTTCGGGATGTGAGCAGAGCCTGCATTTACTAATTCACTTGACTGGCAGGCATGTGTTAGCTGGAAAATTGCTGTTTCAATAACCTGTCTGGCTCCGTCATGCAGAATCGTGAAATGGAAACAATTGTGCCTGTCACATCCCCTGTGATAACCTTCAGCAGCAGCGTGTCCCTCTTTGTCGGGAGATAAAGCCATCTCTGGTGGGGAACACACTGAGCCACTCAGCCCGGACGGAGGATTGTCGCTTGCTTTGCTAATTAATTTTATCACCCTTGTCATCTTCTCCTCAAACCCGGGCAGTGCTTGCAGAATTGATTTCAGGGCAGAGGAAGATCCCTGCTCCCTGCAGCCGACTCTGCTTACAAACACGGAGCGCCTGCATCAGCATCTCCTAAAGTAGGGCACACGCTTTGACAATCTCTGTTTTGGTGTCTCACAATGTGGTCTTCTGGTGCTTTTTCCCTTCCCCCCCTCTTTTTGTTTTCTTCTATTGGAGACAGACAACAGCCGTGCTGCTGAGAAAGGGAAGCAGGGGGTGAGCAATGGCACGGAGATGAGCAGTCCAGGTGTAAATCAGAGCCCTCACCATGCTGAGGTTAGGAACTGGTGCTTGTCTACAAATGGTGATTTCTTGCCCTCCCCTTCTGTGCAAGGCACTTCCATCCAAATAGTTTATGAATACTTCGCTTAGGAGGGGCAAAGGCAGAGATCAGGTTTCCATTCACACCGTGAAAGGGCTGAGTGTGATTCTGCTCTCAGTACCACCCACAAAAACACACACAGAAGCACCGAGCAGGTCTGGAAGGAGAACGCAGCTCCTCTGCTCCGTGTTGGCTGCCAGAAGTCATTGGATTTACTCTGGTTTGTGCCACTGCCTGTGGGCGCGTTGGGTTTGCTGCAGTTCAGCTCTTTGGGTTCGTTCAACGATTTGGGAAGTTTAATGATTAACGATGGTGGACGTCCCAGCAAGGCTTTGCATGGCTCGTATGGTGCTCACTGCAGAGGGCAGGAAAACATTGGGGCAAATAGAGCAGGATCAGCTCTGGCAGACCTGGGAGATGGGGCCGCTGCGATTGCCATCCAGTGCAGCCACTCAGCCCACAGGGCACTGCTGGGGGTTGGTGGAGGTTGGGATCAGCTCCCCTTCGATGCACTCAGCCCATAAGGTGCTGCTGGGGGGGCTGGCAGTGCTCAGTCCCCACCCCAGAGGTTTCTGGTGGGCAAAACTCATGCAGCCTCCACGTGCTCAGCTTCTCGGAAAGCTGAAGGATGATCAATAGCTGATTAATCTAGTGAAGAAATTAATGTATTAAATGCAGTGACTGATGTCAAATACATTCTCTCTTGCTCATCGATTTCCTTATTTTAAAGCTGCGTGTGCCAAAGTTATGAAGCCCAGTTCCAGTGAGCAGCAAGTACATTCATCTATTTAATTTCATATGGATATAATTTACTAAGCAATGTATTTGATTGAGTAAATGTGGTGCCATTGATTTTGTGGCTGAATTATCTGATTTGATTGGCACCGTGTCCCATTTAATAGAGAAAGCAACCAATCCAATAAGTAACGTTAGTAATTGGGGAGTTGCTTTCTAAAGAAAGATTACTTGGGTTTGAAGAACAAATGTTTCTCAGCTGCAGCATAAACTAGATAAATTTCTACAACAGATGAACATGAGAACATTCATCCCATGTCATACCACAGTGCTGTGCTCTGTAATGCAGCACGTTCTATGCTGTTTCAATTTTAATATGGAGCTCTGTCTCTGGGTCCATTCATTAATTAACTCACAGAAGATGCTGAGAAATGCCCCATCCCTGGGGCAGGGAGTGCTGGGGTCGTGCTGGGGGTCTGTTGGCATTCAGCACAGGTCCTGGAGCAGAGCTAACCTCATCCATGTATGCACACAGCTGTGAGCATGATGGGCTACCAGCAATCCGTGCTGGGCTACCAGCAATACATGATGGGCTACCAGTAACACATGGTGGGCTACCAGCAATCCGTGCTGGGCTACCAGCAACACATGATGGGCTACCAGCAATCCGTGCTGGGCTACCAGCAGCACATGGTGGGCTACCAGCAATCCGTGCTGGGCTACCAGCAGCACATGATGGGCTACCAGCAATCCGTGCTGGGCTACCAGCAGCACATGATGGGCTACCAGCAATCCGTGCTGGGCTACCAGCAGCACATGGTGGGCTACCAGCAATCTGTGCTGGGCTACCAGCAGCACATGATGGGCTACCAGCAATCCGTGCTGGGCTACCAGCAGCACATGGTGGGCTACCAGCAATCTGTGCTGGGCTACCAGCAACACATGGTGGGCTACCAGCAATCCGTGCTGGGCTACCAGCAACACATGATGGGCTACCAGCAATCTGTGCTGGGCTACCAGCAGCACACGGTGGGCTACCAGCAACACATGGTGGGCTACCAGCAATCCGTGCTGGGCTGCTGGCACTGCAGCTAATGGTGAGCTCACTGCTGCCATTGCTGGCCCAGCTCACATCATTGCAGCTCAGTGAGGGGCCAAGGGTGTTCAGCACTGGGAAGTGAAGGCTGCTTCATCAAACCTATGCTCAATGGACTTGATGCTCACAATCATCTGTCCGGCTCCTGTAAAACTAATAGCAATGAACGTGGAACAACTCATCTACTGATTCGTTCATGCGTTTGCTGTATTATTTTGCGACAAGAGAAATCAGCATACATGGTTTGAACGCCACATTTATGTATTACCAGGTGCAATCCGCTTGTAACGCCGCTGTGACAGCCAAAAGCAGCTCAGGCATTAGCAGAAGAAAGTGATTTTTTTTATTATTCCATTTTATCACGGGTTGGAAATTTCAGGACTTAAATTCACCGCCGCATCCACATCTGAACCTGAATATCAGGGAGGTCATTTATGGCAGCACACGACGAGAAGGAGCCCGGCAAGGTAACACTAATGGAAATCAAAGCAGAGCCTCCATTTGCAGCCATGCTGCAGTGCTGCCCGCTGCACCGTCTGGATTACGCAGCTCTGTGATGATGAACACAGAGCATAACGAGCAGGGAAGGACAGGGCCTGAGGGAGGGGAGCCGTGCCACTCGCAGAGGTGTTTGTCAAAAACCAGAGATGCTTCTGGATCTTAAAATGTTATTTCTCTCAGCATTTTTATTGCGGATCCCGATAATGAGAGCTGTTTATTTACTTCATGGCAATTACAGCCTTGTTCAGAACTGTCTATACCGATAGATTTTCCCTGCAGAAAAAGGCTTTTGCTGAGCATCTCGGGGCTGTGCTTCTAAAAATGCGGAGCTTCAAAAACGTTTTTAAATGGAGAAACCATTCTGCTTTCCCACGTCTGGAGCCCAAAGTGCTGCGGTCACACTGCCAACGTGCAGATGCAGCTCTTGCCCTGCAAAGAGGGAGAAAGGAGCAGCCTTCCTTGGCTTCCAGCTGTGAAGGAGATGCTCTGTGGGCTCTCAAAGCCAAACGTGTGTGAGAACTGGGAAGGAAAATGGCAAAGGTCGCAGTTTGACTCCCTGTAATTAAACAATTGCGTTTAATTAGCAGTAAGTAGTGGAGATGCTGCTGTGGCACATGGTGGACAGAAGCCACGCAAGCAGTGCTCATCAGAAACCAAAAGATTTTGGTAATAGCAGGCATTCACTCTGCCCCAGTGATTAGGGAGGAGCAGATCCATCCGCACGCAGTGGGTTTGACCCAGCTGCCAACACAAGGACGGTTTGCTGGGGACTTCCCTTGCAAATCACGTATCTACAGATGCCACATATCAAAGAGATGGGTGTCGTTTCTTCAAAGTGAGCCTCATGCAGGTGGCAGATCCCATCACTGCTGCTCTTGGTCGTAGCAGGAGTGCGGGTGAGCAGTGCTGCTCAGCAGCCTGGTGCTTACATCAAAGTGCACTGCTGAGAGCAGCAACAGCACGGATGAGGGGCAGCTCGGATTGGAGGCATCTGCTGGAAAAGATGATGACACACCACTGTGGAAGTGGCTGGCAGGGATAGAAATCTCCATAATAAGGCAGTTTCTGCTTTGCAGCCTCGAGGAGCAGACAGAGCCCTTGCAGCTGTGAGAGCCACCAGCTGGCCCGGCCCTGAGTCATGGCATCCATACAAACCCATCGTCCCCAGGAACCACATCACCTCGATCGGAGCAAGAAAAGTTGGGAGACCTTAAAACACATCCTGTGCACTGACAGAGGCACCTCCATCTGGCTGCACCAGATGCGGTCGATCTGCGATGTCCCGATGCCACCATCCTCTGGGTTTGACCTCTCAGCATCGCAAGGAACGAGGGCTGTGAGGCTGCGCTGCTGCCGCTGTGCAGACAGATCTTCAGCTCCTTATTAAAGTGGCAATTTTCCCAAGCACTGCGCGTACGCCGGGCTATAAAAGCACCAACAATGTGTATCAGAAGCAGGATCTTTGTTTACCAGATGTCAGCTAATAATAAGAGGTATTATACCAGCACTGAGACCCATTGTGAAAGCCGTGCACCAGCTTACGAGCTCAGCTCGCTGATTTACTGACTGCTTCATACCCACATTGCACGAGCTGGTTTGAATGTAATCTACTAAAAACACCCCGATGGGACCCATAAACTTTATATAAGGAGCCTTAACTCAAACAGTAAGAGGCTCCGAGGGCCCATGCAGAATGGCTCCAACGCGGTAGCGGATGGATTTTTTTATGCTTTATGTTCTTGCTTTTGTATTCACAAGGGCTGTTTTCTGTTTATTTTGCAAAACAGAAGCTGTGTCCCCCCGCCCCCCCCCAAAAAAAACAACCAACACCCTATAATCTCTTCTGCCACAAAGAAGCAGAATGCTGTGCCTTCCTGCTGCCATCCACCCCGTGCAGCACAATGCATGGGTGACCTTTCCAGGTGTTTGTCTTCGGCAGAGGTTTGCAATAAGAACAGTCAACATCATTGGATGGAGTGTTTGCCCTCTTGTAACAGTGGGAATACGTAGCAGGGATGCGCGAGTGTAATTCTGTTGCGGGAAAGATGTTTGATGCTGGGGTGAAAGCTTCTCCTTTGGGAAGGCAGGATGCTCTGCCTGCAGTGCAGGCAGCCTGCTGGGGAGGTTCAGGTTGGAGTGGCTGGCTGCAGCAGCCCAGATGATGGCACAGCTGGGGATGGTGTCCATCGCTGCCCACAGTGCTGGTACTGCCGGAGGGAATGGGAAATGGGCTCTGGGTACACAGGGCTGTGAGAGGCACAGGGAGGACAGAAGGGACACGACTCGCCGGCTGGCCGTGCTGCAGAGCACGCGCTCTCTGGGCCCCATTTGCAGCCATTTCCATGCAGATGCTGTTTGCCGTTGGCTGCCGGGCAGATGGAGGCTCACATTGCAGGTTATCGAGCTGAGCAGTGGGAGTCAAAGCGAAATTATCACCCGGCTCCTCCGCGCTAATGAGAAGTGCGTCACCCCGTTGTTGAGGCACAGGATGAGTTTGCTCGATGCTTTCTTTGGATGTGGTCACTCTTGCAAGAAAAATATATCAGAAAACATGGGCCAATGGTTTCTAGCACTCTGGTAAATGACTTCCACCCACGTCTCCCCTCTCGCTGCCTATTTCTGCCTGTAGAGGAGGCTTGCAAGCAGAAAACGATCCAGTTGGCATCACTGCTGTGGTCCATGCCCCATCCACTCCCACTCTTCAATCCAGAAGGATGGCGCTCGTTGTGAGCCCCCCGCATTTCTCACTGAGGTCACTGCCCCTCAGACCCGTCTCCCTCACCCCCAGCCTTCCAAACCCTTCTGCAGAAGCAGAGTTTCTGGCCTCCCCTTCCTTCCTGTTTCTTTTCTCATGGAAACAGTAATAAGGTATCGATCTGCACTGTTGGGACAAAAGAGGCTCTTTAATTAGTTCATTAGTCCCTCGCTCATCGAGACGTGGATGGATGCTCCGCTGAATCCCGGTTAATCACGGGAGCTGATGGTGCTCGGGGCTGCAGGATGGAGGTGTTGGAGGTTATTCCAACCTGTGTTGGTGAGCAAGAGGTGTGTGCATATCAGAGGTGGTGGGGAGGATTTGGTGACTCAGGAGAGCATTCCCCTTCTGTTTCAGCACTGATAATCCAGCACCTCCTCCCCTGGGCTGATCCCTGCTGCGAGGGCACGGTGCTGCTGAAGGCAGATGGGTGCCATCCATCCCATAACCCCACACCTGGCTCAGCAGCACGGACCTGCTGCCCTGCTGAGCACAGCTCCACGCCTGCTTCTTCCCAGGGGAACAAATCTCTATTAAAAAGTGTCATTTGAAACATCTGCAAACCACGGAGGGAGGCAGACAATGCATTGCCTCCCCGAGCCCGATACGAATGGGGATTTGGCTGTTTGATGACACTTGGAGATAATTGTTTCAAAGGATCTCAACGCAGAAAATATTTTAAAACAACTTTTGAATCAATAGCTATTTTAATTTGCAACTTGCAGCTCGCTTCCTGACAAATAACACGAGAAAGGAGGATAAATAATACAGCTTCAATTATGTTTCTGTAGAATATTTATCTTATTTTGTGTTGTGTGCTGCTGAGCTAATTCAATTTTCTGCTGCCAGCCCATGCTTGTTCCCCTTTCACTTGTAATACAGAACTTTATGAAGAGGGACTAAATCTTCCTGTGCGATGGCACTTTATCCCTCAATGCGAATTTTGCTGGAAAATAAAATAAAACAGCAACAGTGCTCTCTGTAAAGCCAACCTGACTTCTTTTCCTCTAAGTTGCTGCCTCTGGAGGTGAGAAAGCAGCCGTGATGGCAAAATGTCAGCCAGCTTCTGCCTGCGGGCACCTGGGCTGCAGTCATCCCAATGTGCCCAGAGCTGCCAGAAAGGGAGATGGCAAAGAGAGGGGGGGGAAGCTCAGCTGTGGGCTGGGAATTGTATGCAGCGAACTGACAGATGTTTATGGTTCATAAGTACGTTCCCAACAGGACAGTGTTAGGAGCTTGATAAAATGGGAGGGAGGGAAGATGTAAGAATTGATTTGCCATCTGTGTTATTCTTGAAACTGTGCTCTCTTAGGGATATCAGGGCAGCTGACGCTTTCCCAAAGCAGGAGCAGTGGGAATCACAGCTAATCACGGTCCTGATGGTGGAACTCCAAGCAGGGCGTCCGAAGGAAAAGCTTTAAGGGTTGCAGCACCTCCTTCAAACCTTCTTCACCATCTGGAATCCTTAAAACAAGATAAATAGGGGCCTGCTGCAGCTCCGGCCCCTCGGCTTGTTTCACACACTGCTTGGAAAACGACGACTTCCCATCTGCCCTTCTGTGTTGAGAAGCTGCTCTCAGTCCTACACACGACCCCAAGAGAGCAGAACTGCTCAGCAGTGCGTCCTGCCCAGGAGCTGCCCCAGCCAGCCCTACTGCACGGCACACAGCCATGCAAACCCTCTGGCTTACAGTGCCTGATTTTGCTCTTCGATTCCCCACAGCGCTGCTGCTCCTCCAGAGCAAATGTCACACAGCCAGCAGGGCGAACCAGCACAAAGCAGCCCGTGCTTTGGAGTCACGAGAACCACATCCCACTTGCCTTCGTTTCAGTGTTAATTTTAGCGGCAAAACTTTCTATTTTAGAGCTGAAAGCAGCAGCTGAAGGCACGGCTAACAACTGTTGCTGCAGGATCCCTTGGCAGTGAGGCAGCAGCTCCTTTCCAGGCACGCTGCGTTCAGCTGCACTCTGCTCATTGCAGACCCCCCCAGCGCCCTGCTCTGCTCACTGCCCCCTTACATAGAGGCAAAGAGATGTTTGCCACTGATCATGTGGGCTCTCCTGTGATGGATGAGCTTGCAAGCCATCCTCCCGTCTCCATCACTTCTTTCTGTTGCAGAGCACAAAGTGCTGGGTCTCCTTTGCTGGCACACAGGACAGAACCCACACATGGGGTGTCCCTCAGCTGGGATAAGGAAGAAGTGATTTGCAGCGAGGGGTGAGGGGCTGCACAGGTGTCCCATCCCTGCAGACACCCCACGTCATGGGGCTCTGAGCATTGATGGAGCTGTGGGTGCCCCTGTGCATTAAGGGGACTGGGACCAGGCGGCCTTTAAGATTCCCTTCCAACTCAAACCGTTCTCTGGTTCCCTGATCCCACAGTTCAGACCCCTGTGGGACCTCAGGATGGGCTTTTTGGGGGCTGCCCCATCTGGTGCTCCAGCACTGGGACTCAGAACCACTCTGAGCCACTGTTTGTGCTCAGCTGAGGACACAGGGATAAGAAATCCCTTTTTAATCACCTTTTTAATCACCCTCCTTCCCCTCTCTGCGTGCATAAAGAAATGTAAATCTGCCACTACAGAATCAATACCTTGAAAAAAAAAAAAGCGAGCTGGTATTTTTATCAGTTTTCAGAATGTGCCTTTCTGATGTTCCCATCTCACATATACATTTATTCCTGCGGTTCCCTTTACTTCCCCTTGTCAGCCTGAAGTTAATTCCAGTCACTTTATGCTCTAAAAGCAACTCTTTGCGTTTAGAATTCAGTTTGAACGTCTCCCACTTCAACTGAGAGTCACTGGGGCTGTGAGCAACTGCTGGAGCGACTGCTGCTTCTTCCCTCAGGAATATTACGTTCTCTGCTGCTCACAACACAGATATCAAGAGTGTTAATATTGTTGTTGTGGTGACTGACAGCTGCAGCAAATACGGCTGATATCACGTTAAATTACTGCACTTTGGAAGCAGAGCAAAGCTTGCTTGGAGCACAGCTGCATCCTCCTGGGGAAAAGTGGGAGCTGGGAGGAATCCACCAATAATCCCATTACAGGAACACTCAAACAGCTGCTGATCCACAGGTAGGAGATGTGCCTGGTGCACACTGCGACAGCAAACACATCCCTGTGCCCCACGGTGGGAATGAGACCAGCTGGATGGGGTGAGCTTCCACCGTGCTGCACCTCCAGGAGCCAGGGCTGCATCTCCCACCCCATCGCATCCCCATCCTGATTCCAACCTGGAGCTGCAGGTTCTGCCATAACAACTCGTGTGCCAATGGGTGCAGGCAGTGTTGGCAGAGGGACGGGCTTTCCCCATCCCCAAAAGGCTCCAAAACAGCATTGAGGAATGGGAGCGACGATGGGGGGATGAAATCCCACAGATGGGAGCGTGGGAGAGGAGTTTGGGCTGGGAAAGGTCAAAATCAAACCGTATTCTTAATTAGATTGTGGAAGTTTTGACCGATAAAAACATCTTTAGTTGGATTTAATGGCATTTAGCTGCTTTAATTGGGATGTCTATATTTGGAGTTTGCAGACAGAAACAGATAATAAGGCGACAAAAACAGATCACGGGGGCTTAAAATGCTGGCATTTGCATAACCCAATTGTTCACATTATGAAATGGAAACCCTGTTATCAGCTTGCATAAAACAGCTTGTTTGGGTAGATTGCAAATGTTGTGTTTAATTAACCAAGCTTCGGGGACAGTGAATCTTATTGTTACACGATACGACTCTGTGGGAATAAAGGCATTTGCGTTTATATAAAACAAAAGGGGATGTTTATCAGGATGTTCCTTAATTGTCAGCACCGCGAAAGAGTTTTGTTTCTTCCACAGTTTATGAACTGGGATCGAGCAGCGGAGCACAGAACCGGGCGCTTTTGTCCTGTCGAACTAAAGCCCTGTCATCTTAAACCCAGCATTAACGATGCCAGCAGCTGAGAGCGTCTACAGAGTGGCTGAAATCCAGTGGTACCCAATTAGCCCTCTCACAATGGCAATGTGGCAATGTGGCCATGTCATCGCTGTGTCACCGAGGTCCCACGCGTGGCTCAGCACAGAGAAGGGCACAGGAAAGCTGCACAAACACGAGGTTGTGCACCAGCTCTCCCCCTCAGCATCACGGGGTGTTTCTCTCAGATACCTAATTGCATTCCAAAGGACAAAAAGCTGCTCTCAGCAGCAAAACTCTGTGCACTCTGTGGGCCGGAGTCCTATTGTGTTTCAAATCACTTAAACCAGCACAGCCCCACTGCACTCCTCCTCCTCTAGAGCAGTGTGTGACATCAGGTTTGACCACAGCAAACCCCCCCCATCCAGCAAAACACCCTGGGGGGAGCAGGCAGTGTGCATGGAGGTTCAGCGAGGAGCTGCAGGTGAAGCCAGTAAAGCACATTATCAAAGACAGGAGTTGGAGTAATCGGAGGGGAGAGCAGATGGCTGCTGGCAATGAAAGCCTGCGAGAAACCCAGCTGAGAAACCGACTGAGAGACCTGCAGGGGCACATCTCCCCGTGGGAGGACAAAAGACGCCCAGCAAGTGAACAGTGGAAAAAATCTACTGCAAGGTGCCCGTTATTGAGTGGCAGCAAAGCTGTGGGGAAAAAAAAAAAAAAGAAAAAAAAAAAAAAGAAAGAGAATTGAATTTGAGGAGAAAAGGAAAGCAGGCACCCTGCGGACACAATTACGGAGATGTTTCAGCAATCGCTGCGTGTGTAAATGCAGGAGCAGCAATGGGAGCCCCATCCACACACTGCCACCTCCTGCAATCACTATGGCCCACCTCCTGGCAGCCGTCCCCTCCGTACCCTTCAAAGAACCTTTTCCCCTCTCCAGAACCTTTTCCTGCCATCCCGGCCCCCATCTCTGCTTTTCTCTCCCTGCACAGCCTCCCTCTGCCCCCAGGCTCACCCTGGCCTCTCAGCAACGCTGGTGGCATTGCTCCATTTCTCCCACAGCTCACAGCACGTCCTTCTCCTGCATCATAGCACTGCAGGCTCTTTGCAGGTGGAGGTGAAGGGCGGCACGGCTCTGTGACAAATCCAGTGTCCCCTGCACGCCCTGGGGGTGCATTTCCATCAGGGCTCATTTTACATTGGCTCATTTGCCCCCTGTGCTGAGGGTTGTCCCAGCAGAGCCCACCACCCCCATGGGAGCAGAGCTGCTCAGTCGCAGCCCAGCGCTGCTCAGCCCTGCAGCAAACCCTCCCAGCAGCCAGGCTGCACTTCCAAAGGAGAACCTGCTGCTTGACAGCCACCAAATCCTTTAATCCCAGCAGCTGCTTTAACCCTTGGCCTCCTGAGCCTCGCTGAAGGACCTGAAAGCTGGCTGAAATCCCCAAGTATCACAAGGATCATCGTACATCCTTAAATAAACCCTCTTTCTTCGCCTCTCTCCCTTTGTGAGGATTTATGCTCATGTGAGAGACACAGCTGCTCCCTAGGAGATGGGAAGGGGGTTTTGAACTTCATGCTGGTTTTTACTTCTTGTCTCTTGAGGGTTAACAATCCTCTGGAGAGAGCAGAGCAGCCTGTCTATCCACTTTGGTAATTGAAATCAATTTCTCTGCCTTATCTTTAGGAAACCTATACAGTCGAGACACTAATCTGCTGGCTCTGGCATCTTTTAAATGAAAACCTATTTTGGAAAAAAAAAAAAAAGAAGAAAAAAAGAAAAAAAAAAGCCCTTTCCCTGCCAGCTGATGCTCCTTCATTCAGCTTCTGGGGGCAGACAGGCAAACTCCTGGCCTGTAGGGCTTTGTGAAGCGAGCATCCCTCACCCACAGCAGCATGGCTTTCACCCTCAACCCTATGCAGCAATGGAGTCCCTCTATGGGATCCAGCCAGCCCTGGCAGTGCCCAACACAGTAGGAATGGGGACCCCCTGCCTGCCATGAGCTGGGAGCTCACACATGGGCTGACAGCACATATCATCCCCATGGATGCCACTGAGACACCCCAGTAGAGCTGCAAGCACTGCCCTGTTCAGACTCCCTGGCTCCTCTTGCAGCTCCTCCCAGCCCGTTCCCATTCCCCATACACGCTGTTACTGGGGAGAGGTCACAAGCACTGGATGCCCATCGTGCACACTGCTCACGCACACAGCTGTGGTCAGGAATAAAGGAGCTCAATCACTCGCCAGCCCTGCTGTGCAGAGAGGAGGAGTGCCTCCCTGTGCAGACCTCTGCTGTCAAATCTTTCGTTACCTAAAATGAAGCCTGCAGAGAAAAAGCAGACCCAAACGATGTTCTCTCCTAATCCTGTTGATTAGGAGCTCAGCCAAGCCAATAGATTCCTAATTTGAAGTCAATCAGGCTTGAAATCCCCGTCGTTTTGATTGCAATTACACAGATCAAGTAATCAATAGGGAATCATCCCACCCTGACCCTAAGAAGGGAAGCGGAAACCCACAACACAACCACAAGCTTGTGGTTCCTCAGGCAGGGTAAGCAGGGAGCACTGGGCAGGGATGCTACGTGATGGGTGCTGGTGGTGGAAAGGAGAAGCCACAGAACAGGGAATGAGAAAGAAAGCAAAGCAAAGTGACAGCTGGGAGGTGTAAAGTTGGGAGTCCTGGGTGAAACAGAGGCAGAAAGGACCAAAGCAGGCAGTGAGCAAAGAGAAGGGCACCATCCTTCAGCTCTGCAGCCAGAAACGTGCATTCACCATCAGCCAACAACCTGCAGTTTCCTTCAAACAAAGTACACTTCTTGAGCAAGGCGATACAATTAAAAGAGGCCAATTAATATTATGAGATAAGCACCACTGACCGCGTTTGATAAAACAAAAGGAATCTGCAGCGGAAAAGAAGAACCTGTACCCTAATAAATCAAAGCATTTTGGTGCATGAGATTTGGAAACACAAATCCATGAATTGTAATAGAGCACGACGAAATCTCATCAACAGAAGTAAATATTAAACCCCAAATGACAAACAGACACCACGCATCCTATCGGAATGTTTTCTCAGTGCATCAGTTTTAGAGCCGTTCCCTGATTCTTATTCTCTTAATCGAGGTAATTTGCTTTAAGTGTTCCTTGCAGCTGAGAAATGACAATTGTCCCTTTAATATTCTGGTAATATGAACAGCAGTTTTTGCATCTGATGATGCTCATCATTGTCTGCTCCTCTGCGGGCAGAATCCTCTTGGGGTGAGAAAGAGCCCGGCGTAAGAGATTATTCTGTTAACGTCTGTGTCTCAAAGCTTGCTGGGGACACAGCTGGACTTGTTCAAGTCCCGAGCAAGGATTGTGAAATCCTTTGTCTGAAGGACACAGACGAACAAGTGCAGGCAAGTCCTGGGCAAAGGTTGTGAGATCCTTTGTCTGGGGGACGCAGAGGGGCGAGGGCAGGGGCAACGGAGCGAGATGAGCTGCAGCTAAATAGCTGTGAAGTGCTCCTTTGTGTGGCCCGATCTCACGATGATGGCCATCTCAGGGGGTGTCAATGAGTCCTGCTCAAGTCCCATCCTTGTCACGTAGGCAGGAGAACAAGGAGGATAAAAGAGGAACTGAAAACCATGAGGTTAGGTTTCTGACAACAGATTCCTCCCGAAGAACGGAGGTTTCTGGCAGCAGACTCCTCATGAAGAAGAGCAGAGGTTTCTGGACTCCTCGACTTCTACCTGCTTGCTGCCCAAGGCCGGCCACGCTGCTGCTCCCCGTCCCCCTGCTGCGTCTGCCCGGCACCTTCAAACGCCGTGCAACGGGACGCTGCTGGATCCTGCTGGTGACTATCCCCGCTTTACTGCTTCTTTTCCATCTTTTCTATCGCCGTCCTTCCCTTCCCCGTCTCCCTGATTAGGTTTGGTAATAAACTGGATGGAACAACATATAAACCGTTGTTTCTTAATCTCACGCCGGGTATACGGATATTAAAAAGAACCTCATCTCCCTCCTATAAATTGGAGCGAGACACCCGGTAAGGAACTGAAATGTACATCAGAGAGGGAAGTGGGTGGCTGTTCTGATGGGGCAGAGAGAGAGCAGGGAACGGCCATTTCACGGCCGTGGTGTCCCCATCCACTGTGCTATATTGTCACTGTATTCCTTTCCTGAGACACCAACAGAGAGTGTTGGAGTTACCACCAGATGAAGTTTGCTGAGCAAATTGGTCACAGCTGTATAAAGCAGACCCAGGTTGGGCTGGGAAGACAAAAGAAGTGAAGGTGAGGTTGGCTGGGGTTACCCAAGGCAGCAGCAGTTTCTCTCACCATCCATGCTCTGCTGGAGCGAGATGAAGATTTTGAACCTCTGGATCATTCAAGATGTCAAAAAGTTTCCGAGCTCAATGTCACGGCAATGGGAGTGGGGTTAGCACAAAAATAGGCTGCTCATCTCCAATGCCACGGAACAGAAAAAGCTGATTTATTTCCCCGGCAGTACAGCACTTCATTAAGGTTTTTTAGGTGAGCCCCAGCCACTTGCTCAGCAGATGTAATACCCACGGAGCAGAAATGCTGCGCTTATCGGCAAATAGACCTTCCTGAGCACATCTCAGCCTATTTTCCCCAAACACCGCTGACAGATGATGCATGAGAGGGTACGGGGAAGCAAGGAGACAGCATCTGTTGCACAGCAATTGCTCAGCACTTACAGCCTGCAGTATTTTGGACATATACACACCTATTTTTGACATTGGAAACTCCTTTCGCTTTCGATTACAACCTCTGTTTTGAATGCAGGGCAGGTACACTTTTTTAGCTTCACGATGAACTGCAACACGAGTTTATTTTAGCTGCTTGCTTCCTCCCCCAGCAGCCCCTCTGCTGCTCACCACTGGAGCCAAGCAGCCCTCAAACAGACACAATGCAGGTGCCCATTACAAGCAGTTTGGATCATTGCTTCCAAAGGTGCCATTTGTATCCACACAGCTTTGGCAGAAACCTATCAGCACGCTCAGGGAACAAATGCAGCTTGGAGCTGCATAATCAATTAATTTATTCGGCTCTTTATAGGAAAATGTATTCTGTCAACCAGTTCTTTGGGTCACAATTGTTCCCCCATTAATCTTAAGCATATCAAAGCAAGCACGGGCTCATTGTTGGAGGGAATAATGGAGAACATTGCTCACAACACCATGTACCACACGCAGGACTGCCTCCCTCCCCAGCTATTAGTCACTGTGCATTACTGCGCACCGCATTAATTGCTCGGCGAAGGAGGGGCTACAAAATACAAAGGGAGAGACATTGGATGCCAGCAGAAAGCATTGGAGGAGACTCCAATCTCCCTGCAGGTCGGGCAGAGCGTGGCTTTGGGGCTGCTGCTCTCAGTGCCAGCCATAGAACCACGGAGTGCAGTGCAGGTGAATGAAAGACAGCGCTGTGGGATCTGGAGAGAAAGCAAGCAGTTGTTGTTCTAGCATTTCTCCCCTTCCCCCTCCGATTTCAATAGGCCATGTCTAATTATTGAAAGGCATCCATTCCCCCTCACTCCGGGTTATTATCAGCCCATAGCTCATGTGTCAATCTGCAGAATTAGCAGCTGTAATTGGACCCTTTTAACAAGGTACACAACACATCTTAAATTAAATTGCATTCCATAAATCAAGTTAACCTTTTCAACATCGCTCGAAGAAAATTAATTACTCATATCGAAGCATATGACCTTTTCACAGTGCTTGGGATCAGCTTCCCCATTTCTCTTCTTCCCTCACTTTTCCGCTCCTCCTTCCTCTCTCCCTTCGCCCAGCCTTCCTCCTTCATTTAGAAACATCAGAGCCCAAACAGTGCAAAAACCGAAGGCGCTGCTCACAGCTGAGCACAACTCATTGCTGCCCTTCCCCACCTCCTTTCCCCTCATTGCCCCCTCCTTCCTTTTCTGGGCAGCCTGGTCTGGTGATCGAAGACCCTGCACAAAGCAGGGGGTTGGAACTGGATGATCATTGTGGTCCTTTTCAATCCAGGCCATTCTATGATTCTATGACCGAAGCTGCTCAGGTGCCAACACTCAGCTGCCATTGGGCTCTTGGCTCTGTGTGGTTGAAACACCTGCAGGTCTGGTGGCTCTGTAAGGATCTCCATTGCCATGGCCGCCAACAGGCAGCCCTTCCACCTTTGTAGCCCTTAGAATCACAAAAAAACAAGCTGCGACCCCAAGATCCCCAAAGCTCAGGAGGAAGAGAAAAGCACTGGAGGTCTGCAGAGCTGCTGGTTGACTGCATGCTTGTTGATAGACTTCCTTGGCTTTTCAACGCTGTTTCTGTGTGCGTAAAACACGGGGCAGTGCTGTGGTGCTGCACGTGAGCTGAGTGCCTGGAGCCAGGCGTGCTCTGGCCAAGCATGGATTAGTTGGAGGGGATGGTTCAGGTGTGTGAGAATGCTGCCTAATTCACAGAATCACAGCATCACAGAATGGCCAGGGTTGGAAGGGACATCAAGGGTGATGAAGCTCCAAACCCCTGCCACACGCAGGGCCACCAACCTCCCATTCAATACCAGCCCAGGCTGCCCAGGGCCCCATCAACCCAGCCTTGAACACCTCCAGGGATGGATGGAGCATCCACAGCCTCTCTGTGCAGCTGTTCCAGCACCTCACCACTCTCTCTGTTAAGAACTTTCCAATGGCTTTTGCAATCTTGTTGTCTCCTAACAAACAAGAGGTGCTGATGTGTGACCTGAACGGCCTCTGCTCCTTTCTGGAGATGGGTTTGCCTCTGCTATGGGAGGATTGCTCAGCCCTGGCAGTGCAGGGGAAGCAGCAGCTCCTCAGAGCTGAGGAAGGTGAGAGAAGGTTGTAGCAGCTTCCAGATTAATGGGAAGCATGGTTTTAGCAGCTTGTGTTTCTGTGGGTTTGGTTCTTCCTGTGCTATCAGGAGATCAGTGCTCGGATGTGAGCCTGCAATCCTCAGGCATGAATGTTGTTTGGTACCTCAACACCCAGAGCTTCCCTTTCCCTGCCCTGCCCATGTGGGCGCTCAGCCCTGTGACTCAGAATGGTCCCCAAGGAGGCAATTTAATGGATAGGATGGTAAGTTATAAGCTCAGTGCTTCTGGATGTTGGTCATTACTGGAACAGCAGCTTGTCTGTGTGTGCTTTCCATTGGTGTCCCAGCAGCAGTGGGGCTCTGCTGCCCTGGCCCACAGCAGTGCAGCTGTTGGCATTGCCAGATCCCAGAGGAATGCATGGTTTATGGGACTCTCAGAAGTCAAGAACATCTGTTTTGTTTCTCTCTTCAAATGGGATAATCTATGTAGTTTTACTATAGGTTGTATTTCCCAGCTCTCTTCATAGCTCTAAATTGCTCTGCAAGTTGCTGAAGTCATCATGAGAAACACTGGAGTCAGCTAGATTTTGAGCATTCAAAATGATATAAGGCCGTTTTCCTTCAGAAGGAACCTTTTACATTTAATTATTCTTTTTCTTTTTCCTCTCTCTTCCCTTTACTTCTGATGGCGAGGTTGTTGAAACCTCCCATTAAAAATCCCATAAAAATAACACAGAGAAAAAAATGAAGATGTGGTGGAACACAATGCCTGCACACATTGGGCATCTTGCTGCTCCAGTGCCTTTCCTTACAGGGGGGAGAGAATGATGGAGGGTGAACGTGTTGCTTGTGGGCAGCTCCTGTGCTTCGTGCTGTGTTAATGCCTCATAACTAACACTAAGGATTGCTGGCATGCTCCAATAAGTGCTGCAGGGCCTGGGGATGCTGCTGGGAATGCCTGTGCTGAACGCCCTGTGTTGCTTGTCTGTGCTTCTGGTGGCTTTTTTGGTCTTCTTACTATAATGCTACTTGAACTAACGGTTCTGAAGGCCCCAATCTGTTGTTGTTTCCCATATTGAGGCAGAGATGCAGTGTGAATTCAGCAACCTTCAGCTTGCTGTCATCTGTAATGATGGCAGCTCTTGTTCTCCTGATTTTACAGCAGTCCATCCTTGCCCTGCAGGTGCAATTATACTCTTTTTCTCGATGCCATTGAATTGCAAAGGTCTGGGAAAACAGCTTTCAAAGTCCTTGCTAGCAAAATGCAGTGCATCATTTGTCTCGTTTGGGGCAGCAGCTCCTTTGCTCCGAGCATTAAATCAGAAGCTTTGATTTTGAGTGACGGAGGCGTGGAATCGCCTGGCTCACCAGAGTAACCAGAGTGCCTGAAAGCCAGCAGTGACACCATGCAGGATCCCCATCCCATTCGTGGCAGTGCTGCAGATGGCTGAGCAAACAACTGTCGGCTCAGCCACCGAACCAGCATCAAAAATAAAAATGCAGATTTGTTTCTACAGGGCTTATTTTGCCCTAAAGTTCCGTTTCTCTCATTTTGCTTATTCCAGATGCCACTCCACTGACTCACACGTTACAGGCAAATCAAATAAACAAATGAAAAATTAAAGCCATTGTTATCCAGCTCTGCCATCAGGGTGCTGTTGCAGTTTTCTGCATATTTATAACTCTTCTTCAGGCTGCGTGTCCAATTGGAACAGATGGTGGATAGGTTGCACTGCCTCACCTACTCCAGCAAACCGGGCAAGTGTCCATATCTTCAGCAAATGAAATAACAGCAGGTTTAGAAAGAGACATTGTAGTCATTGAAAGCTATTTTCAATTGCTCATCGTGTTTTTCTTGGTCTCTTTTCCAGCACTGTTCATTATTCCTTCTGGAATTTAGATGGCACATTTTCTGTATGAGAATTAACTTCATTTGCTGGATGGAATTGATGCATTCCCATCCCTTGTGTGCTCAAATATAGAGATGTAGACACAGATACGAATGCGAGTCGCTCCTGAAACCTTCTGAAGGCTGGCATATTTCTTCTCCCCCTTTATTTAATTTTGCTGTTTAGCGTGAAAAGACCACATTTAAATGTACCACAATGTGTTTTCTGCTCTATTCATGGAGTTTTCTAATTTCAGTTCTTTCTGCAGAAGTGCTATAAATACTTCTACGTGAGAGTGCTCGAGAAATAGGTCATAAAGAAACGGCTTCTGTGTCCATTTGGTGGATGTGCCTCCAAACTTTGGACCGTCAGGTTGCCTCCTAAAGCAAATCCTTGTGCAGCACAGCCTGGTATTGTGAGGATCCCAATTGGAGAGCTGAACCCAACAGCATCTCTGTTCTCTCACCCCAGCGGTGGTGTGATTGGTGTCCAGGTCTCTTAGGAGAGGGATAAAAGATGCTGAGGCTTCAGTGCTGAGGACAGGAATGTTGGTAAAGCGACTGTTTTCCTCAGGATGGTTTCTCTTTGGAATGCGATGCTTCTTCAGGTGCTGCTCTCCCAAGCAGAGCAGGGCGCTCAGCTCCTCCTGCAGCAGGCAGAGGCCAGCTGGAGGCTGCCGACAGCAGAGGCTCAGTCCTCTTCACCTGCACAGAATCCTCACGAATCTCTCCTTCATGATGCTTTGTGCTGGGCATAAATCTGCCTCACTGTTGGTGGAAGAAGCAGCGGGCAGGAAGGCTCAGCAGGACGTTCAGCTGGCAGCGGGGCTGCATGGATGGAAGGAGCCTGGGTTGGAAGGAGCCTTGCTGATAGCAGAGCTGGCAGTGGTGCTGTGCTGCACTGTTCCACTGCACTGCAAGTGCCCTGCCTGCTCTGTGGTTGTGCAGGGCTCACGTGTTGCCTCTCCCATAGGGCTGTGTCAGCTCCCTGGGCTGTCCTGCAGTCCTGCTGCTGAGGCATTCCAGCTCTGGAAGGAAGCACCTGAGTTCCCCCTATTAAACGTGGGGCAAAATAGAACTCTAAACCAGCATTTGCATCACTCAAGACAGATTTTTTTTTTGCACGGGCTTTGCGTGGAGATGTTGGATTGCTGTGAGCAGTTGTGCAGTGGGATCCACTAACACGGATGGGAGCTCAGCCCTCTCAGTGCCTGGGAGGCAATGTCTCAACAGACAGAGTGCAGCTGTTTAAACTGCTTAGAAAAGCTTCGGGGCGGGCTGTGGGATGGGCAGAGGAATAATCCCCAAAGAGAGAATGAAAATAAGCACTTTGGTTTTGTAAGCTCTTTGTGGAGTGCGTGGCCTTAAGTAGGAAACGTGGGCTGGAGAAACTGGCTGCATGTTGTCGGATGATGCGTTACACGAGGAATCAAACGAAGCTTTAGCCTCTCATTAAGGCACTCTGTGCATTTTGTTATTGATGCCAATAGAAACGAACCGCTTTGATCTGAGGTGGTTCACAAAAACATGCCTTGAAGTGTCCCGTAAGGATGGTGTGCCTGGTGTCTGTCAGGGCACTAAATCTGGAAGTGGGGGATAAAACGCATGCAGAAAATGGAAAATGATGCAAACTGAATGCACTGGAGATTTCTTGCAACAACTCTTTGGAATGTGACAGCCTGAAGTGGGAGAAACCAGTAGGAATGGAATGTGTGATGCTGTGTTGGGGTCTGATTTCATCGCTGACAGCAGCAAATAGTGGCTCTTCTCCCCATGGCTCCCAGCTCATCTGCTGTGCGTCCTCCCCAAGAGCCGTGCTCTGCTGTGCTGCTGTTTGCTCTCATGCTCCTCCTGTATGCATTTCTAGTTGTCTCAGCCATTTGTTCTGGGAAAGATGCTGTTCTCACTCACTGCTCTGCCCGCCGTTAATTCTTAATGTACCCATAACAATAAATGAGAGAGATTTCTGCCAGGCTTCAAACGTTCGCCATTAACAGAGGATGAACTGAGATACGGGCTTAAGTATCTTTTCCTTCCTGTAGCTGGAATTTTATTTCCTTAACTAATAGGTTCCTGTCACTTTAATTGGAATGAAGATTCTGGTCTGTAGTTAAAGGGGAGAAAAAATCACTTGCTCCATTCATTCCCAGCAAAAAAAAAAAAGAAAAGAAAAAAAAGAAAAAGGAAAAAAAAAAAAGCCTGTATGTAAGGCAGAGCAGAGTTTAGCATTCTAAAGACAGCTGTTTAAGTGCAATCAGTGTATTGCAGATGTTCAACAGATTTAGCAGAGGGAGCGTTACTCATCTGAAGGTGAAATTGGCTGCCTTGCTTTTGCTCTTGGAAGGCTGATTCAGTTACTGTCTGTTTGCTCATGTTTTACATTAAATAAGAGAGATGTGACCATCATGTTAATATTCGGGACAAGAACCCTTGGGTACTTGTGCTTACAGTACGTTATGCTAAGTGGAACTGGAGCAGTGTTGAATTCTCCTGATGGGATGGGAATGCAGGTGGTGAAGTTGTTGCTGCTCTCTCGGTGTCACAGGCTGAGATCCAGCACTGGGCAGAGCTCAGGACATGGGGATGGGTGAAGCATCATCGGTTTTCCTGTTTCATCCCTTTGGAGTAAGAGCTTGTTTCCTTTGTGCAGCATGACTGCAGTGGTGACCATAGCTGTGCTTCCAGGAGCTGCTTTAGCACCTGTATGAAGCTGATAAGAAACCAGAGTGCTCTGAGATGCAAATCTTGGACTCAGCTGGGCAAAGCCAGGGATTGCCATCATCCTCTGCTCAGCTTTCCAGGCCTGGATTCCCAAAGCCATGGGAGTCCCAGCTGCAGTCAGCACAACCACAGCGATGGGTGCAGGAATGTGCTGGAGCTGAGGTGGGTGAATAAGCAGCTTCGTAGTGATTTCTCATTATCTTTGTCAATTGAAGCTGTCACCTGAGTGTTTGTGGCCTTACTTTCAGGGGTGTTAAACTCCCTTTCCTCTGATGACGTGAACAGGGATGTTTTAAAGAAGATGAAAGCTAGAACTTTGCTTTAGGTTTTAAATACGGTTATCTATAGAACTGGGGGTCTGCTACAGAGCACAGTGCTGGGGGAATCTTTCCACACAGCTGGAGTAGAACCACGGGACATGAGGGGATGGCACAGCAGCGGAGAAGCCCAAATATCTGGGTTCACTATGGACCCTTCTGTGACCTGAAAGCTCTTAGCCAGTCAGCAAGGCTGGCGGTGGGAGCTGGGTGGTCACTGCAGAGAGAGGGGAGCAGACGTGCTGGAGTGTGAATGCTCCTTCCTAACCTCACAGCTCCACGGACCTGGGGAGCAATCTCACAGTAAAATATTCACAGACAGCTGCTCTGCTGCATTTATCCCAGTGTTATGTAAATCTTGAGCTAGTCTGTAATTAGAGCATTTACGTTTTTCGATGCTTAACAGGGTGTTTTAAATGTTTAGGCCTTGTAAATGGTGTTTATTTATGGTTCGCTAATTAAGCCAGCAGAGTTCAGTTTGCTCTCAAACCTCATCCAGAAGACGAGCTGCCATCCCTGCTACCTGCAGCTCCCTGCTGTGCAGCGTCTGCAACGGATGCAGGAAAAGCATCACTGACTGCTTGGCTGCTTGGGAGGAGGTGCATGGGTTCCCCTGGCTGCACCTGGGGCTTATTGGTATTGCTTGCAGTGGAAATTAAAGCCTGTCCTTGCTGCTGCTTCCCACTATTTTTCTTGCCTTTGACCTTTTATTGACAGTGTGAGAAGTGTTTAAACACACCTCAGCCCTGGGTTATCAAAACCCAGAGGAAGTCAACTGTTCGGAGGCCCCTAAGAGCTCATTAACTTGCACAGCACGTGCACAACTTCATCTGCTGCCATCCCCACCTTCCAGAGGGCTGCAAGCAGTGAGCCCATGGCTGAGGCTGCGGCAGCAGAGGGCACAGCCCTGCAGGAGGGATGCAGTGCTGGGGCTGCGCTGCGCTGCTCGGTTTGAGCTCAGTTTCAGTGTCTGAGCTCAAGAGTGCTCCTGTGGTACGAAGTTAATTATAATCTTTCTTCTTCCCGTCATTGTAAATGTGAACTCGGGGGCTTTCAGAGCCCGAATTATCTATTTCTGCTATTTGAGAAATGCTAAGCACACAGTGTGCTGACTTCTGCTGCAGCCTCTCGATGCTATTGTAATGCAAATACTAATAATACGAAGTGAGATCAAGGTAAAGAGCTCTTGGTGCCATCTAGCAAGCTTAGAGCTGCATTTTGTTTCCGCAGATAATCTTGCAAGGCTGTGATACACTCGGTATTTCTCAATTTCTTTTCATGTATTACTACAAGTATTTACATGAAGAGATGGGTTTTAGTATCCTTCAGTTTTTCTGTTCTTGCTTTTTAATGCTGGACTCCATAAGAATATTATTGTATTAATCCTTGTCCTTTCTCCCCGCTGCCATCTCCCTTCTGAAGAACTTTGCCTTAAAAGCAACGACTAAGTGAGGTGTGAAAGGTGCACATATGGGAAGAAAAAGGTACTGGGATGGCCAAGAGGCAAAGGATGGGGAGAAGGGATGGGATTGAGCCGAATTGATTGTTGTACCTTCAGCCTGGAGGGAGGCCGGGGATGTCTGACAGAGGCAAATATTTTCTGATTACTCTCGTTGTTGTCTGACTTTGCTCAATTTGCTTCTGATTGTAATCACAGCCAGAGATGATGAGAGGAGGATTTTTCTTGCTTGCAAATCTCGGACACGGGCTGTAGAGGTGTAGGATGTGTTTCTCTCCATGTGAGAGTGAGGGTTCTGGTTGTTGCTGGGGGGAGGAATTTGGTTGTCACTTTGAAAATCTCATGGCTGTCTGGTGCTGGTCTGGGAAGTATTTCCAGTGCCATATACAGGAGCTAAATGAGTTCAGCAGCAGAGGCTTTTCAGCCAATAATCTCCGATCACTTCTCCTCCTGCTTTATTATTCTTTTTGTTCTTTACTGTTTGCTCGGTGCAGATCGCAGCTCCTCAGGTCCTGCTGCAGTGCTGCTCATTCCCTCGTGTTGAGGGACCACAAAGGTGATGGAGCCTGGGTGTCATCACTGCTATTCTGGCTCTGCCCGTGGAGGCAGAAGGTTGAGAGCGTTGTGTGAGTGGATGTTCAGGTGCACCAGTGTCCCACGAACACCTCACCGTGTTCATAAGGATATTAAAGTAGCATTTGTACTCTCCCATTTCTTACCATCTGCTTTCCAGTGCAGAAGCTTGGCTTGATCAGGTTCTGTGGTGCCTGGCCCTATAAGTAATTTCTTGGTGGTTTTCAGTGCCCCTTTCCCCCACAAGGCCTTGAGACACCCAGTGCACGCTTACAGGGCAGCTGGTCCACATGCCTGCCATGTGGCACATCCCAATTCATGGCATCTCTGCTGCTGCCCGGTATGCTTTGGTCAACGTAAATCAAAACAGCCCCAAATCCAGTGATATTGGTGAGAAAAAAAACCAAACAAATAACAAAACACTTCCACATAACTGTTGTCAGTCCGGCTCAAGTAGAGTTTGCTTAATTTCCTTCCAGGAACCATCTGTGCTTTTAAATTATTGCTTCCAAGCAATACAAACAGCTCTGGAAAGCAGTCTGAGCAAACTGGGTTAAACTGGGTTGGATTTAAGGATGGCTTCACAACATGAGCTGCTCTCTCTTCAGTTCTGCCCTGACCTGCAACGTGCTGCCATGTGAGCAGTGCTGCGTCGCCATCCGAACCCACCGTCCTGCTGTGCAGAGAAGGTTGGGGTTTGGGCAGCAGGAGGGGCAGTGTGAGTTGGGCTGTGCCGAGCCACGGAGTGCATCCATCTCTGCAGCATCTGCTGTGGGGAACTGCACTTCTGTAGGGCACAGTGCTTCCTACACCAGCGCTCTGCTGGCTTCACAGGGAACTTAACGTGGAAGATAAAGGATGGTGGGTTCCGTGGTGAATTTCACTTAGAGGTGATTTCGGTGCCTGATTGCTTTCATCAGTTTCCTACCAGCAGTATTTAAAAGCTGTGCATCTCCATACGTTATTACCATGCACATCCCTTCAATAACAGATTGAGTTCTACAGGGCTATGCTGAAGCTGTTCCAATAGCCCGGCCCCTGGAAAAGGAACTGCTGCCAATGTTTAAACGGGGGCTGAGTTACAATCCCTTCCATTTATCCACGATTTCTGGGAGTGATACAATTCAGATCTGAGGTGCAATCTGCTCCTGAAATTCATTCAAACGGTCTGTTTAAATCTGAGCAGTTTTACCTGGCTATGTGCAAACTTATGGCATGGTGTGACACGGGGAGACGTATAAATGCCATCAGTTATTGTAAAGCAAAGGAGCACACAGATGGAATATTCTGTGAGATGTTTTACACAGAAACTTGGAGCTCCTGAAGAAGAGAACCACAGAAACATCAACGAACTGGAATGGAGCGTGGATGTTCCAAGCATTTTACATTGGGACGTTTTCCTTAAACTGCTTATTAATCTAACCTTGCCGTATGGATTTTCAAGAGCATACTTTCCTTCACTGTAACATTATATCTTTACAAATCAGGGAAATGTCAGCTCCTGATTTACTGACAAAGCCGACAACCGACATAATTTATTTCGCTCGAGATCAGTTCATCAAACTTAGGAACATCTCAGCTGCTGTAAAACCCAGGCATCTGATACCATCTCGCCTGCTTAACATGCAAAGGATAACCTACATTTTTAAAACGCTGTAAAAAGAACAAGAAGTGATGCCAGGATGAAAATTTATGAGGCACAGAGCCGGGATCTGAATTTAGCATTTGCTGCGTAGTGGAGTGTTGTTACTATCTTGTTTGCACAGTTGAAGTAGTGTTAATAGGAAGATCCAGCAGGAGGGCTGAGCTGTTAGCATGCGAGTCCAGAGCCGGCCCTGACCCTATGCAATATAGGAATTTTTAATGCTCATCCTTGACTTAATAGAATGTTGGCTGATACAGGCAGCTCCTTGTTAGTGAAGCTGATTAGAGGAGCACATGTTTGTACAGTTTAAACGTGAGTGCTTGTTGCATTCAGATGCAGAATTCGACCTGCGGAAGCGCGGTGGGAAGGGGAGTATGTAAGTGTTGTTTAATGCTGACTGTTCTGCAAATCAAATGGAGTGAGCTCTCCTGCTGCCCAATTCAAGGTGTTTCTGTGTTTAATGCGGCAGGCTGGAAGGTTTGGGGGATGAATGCCACCTGCTGTGTGTGTGCAGAGCCTGCAGTGACGCGCTGTGTCTCCTGCAGCTCTCACCTGCAGCCTGCCAGCAGTGCAGGCATGGAACCTCCAGCATTCCCTGCAGCCTCAGAAGGAGCCTCGTGCCATTAAACTGAGATGAGATGTCTGTAGTGATTTGTGAAGCACTGTGCAGGCAGGGAGAGCAGAGCTGCCCAGGAGGTGAGCTTTGCACCACAGCACACCTTCAGTGCTTGCTTTGCTCTCACGTCTTCATGGCAGAGCTGTCATAAGATGTGCTGGAACCATGCTGATACAAAACCTGAGCTAAGAATAAACCAAGCTTTGCTTGCAACTTGTAGCTCAGGATTTGGAACCCCAGATGGGATGGAGGCTGCAATCCCAGCTCTCTCCAATGCAGCAGTGACCAACAGCATTAAAAAAGGCTCTGCAGGTTAGGAGGAAAGGCATAACTTAGGTTAACGTTTATCTGGACTGTGATCGTTGTTTGTAACACTAAATCTTCCTCATAAATAAATGGAGAAATCTTTGCACCTGAGTGAAAAATTCACACTCCGTTTAAACCTCAATTCTATTTCCAAACAATATTTATCAGATTTCCTAATGTGTGCCTCGTGCAGTTCAATTTCCTGCTATCAGTCAGGGGCAGAGCTCAGTCTTTGGGTGCAGGCAGTGTGCAGAGCCATGCAGGGCTGCTCCTCCATCAGAGCACCGTGCAGCACAGGCTGGATTTTCCCCCATTGTAGAACAGGGGAAGAAGATGTGAGATCTTGCAAGCTGCATTCCTGCCCTGCAAAGTGATGCTGTCACAACTCTCTGGATTAATTTCACCCAATCTATCTTTCTACAGCTATTTACCACGTTAATTTAGTCAGCAACCTGACAACTGTGCGCATGTAGAATTTAAGCTGGGTCCTTAGGTGCGCATTAAGTATAGATTTAAGGTTTGAAATGTAAGACTAATTCATCTCCTGCTCACAGCTGCATTGCCAAATTGTTGATTATCTGGAAATTCATATTTCTTTCATACAGATTTGATTGTGTATAATAGTATCCCTGCGTAGTGCTAACACTCGTGGTTAGGAAAATCACTCTTGAGAGCTGAGTGGGAATGAAGTGCGTGCTCAAGGCTGCGGTGTTCTGCGTTGTTGAGCAGATTCTTTATAAAGTTTTCAGAGGAAACTTGTAGGCTGAAACCAGCTGTGACAGCCTGGCAAAGTGATGTGCTTGCTCTGCTTAATTCTCTTCCAGGTGGAGTCCCCACGAGTGCCTCCCTGAGCTGGGCAGCTGTTCCATTCAACCATATGGACCCGCTTGCTTCTTCTCTGAGCTAATGCTTTTCCCATTGATGCAATACAATGGCACTGTTACCTTTATGTTCTGCAATGCCAGCGGGCTCTTTGGTCCTTTCAGGAAGGAATTAGGTGTACGTTTCACACCTAGGCAAAAGGAACTTTGTTACAGCAGGGATTTGCTTGGGCCTGGGTAAATCTTATTGCCGTGGTCTCCATTTTCTTTATATTTGAGCACAAATTATAGCTCACTGAAAGGATAAATCATACGCTGCTTCTGAAAGGCTCTGAGCACACCGAGCACTATTGGTATTTATCTCAGATCCGTGCTTCAGAAAGGTGTGCTCTGTAGAAAAGGAGGGACTAAGACAAGCATTGGGAAAACGAATGGTACCCAGAGAGCAGATTCCAAGATTCCTATTTCAGATACATATAAAGAAGGAAGCTATTGCAGTATCATTCAAATGTGACATCAGTCACTCCAACCTTTGCTATTACGGCTCAAAATTGCATGTTCCTGCCAGAGAAATAGGAAGGGCTGATAAGGAAGACAGCTGGGATTTGCTTTCTTATCTATATTTTACACACACGCTCATTCATTTTCCTCCCACTCCTCTGTTTCAGGATCCAGGTTTGGCTTTCCAGCACGCCCCGTTGTTTTGCATACAGAGGGGCAGCTTTGTGCTGTGTGCTTGCTGAGCCCCACGGGAACAGGTTGGAAACCAAATTGGTTATTTATTTATTTAGCACCTGCCTACCTTAACCATGAAGTTCCTCCTGCTGGTGACTGGAAAAATGTTCCTGCGGGCTCGGAGGTGAGCTGCAGTGGAAGATGCAGCTCTCGGAAGGGGTCAGTGCAGTTGTTCTGACTTTGTGGCAGGGATTGCTCTGCTCTGTTGAAAGATCTTGCAGCTCTCCGTGCACACAGCTGTGCTCCCATTGCTGCAGAGCCTGCAGAGCAAGCTGCAGTGCGTGGTGCTGCTGCAGGACTTGGTGGTGCTTGGGGAAGGGGTGGCACGGAGGGGGAAACAAAGGTTTTTCTGACTAGGAGTAATTAAGTCCATATGAAAGGGCTTAACTGTATGCTTTGTGTTTAAAGCAGACTGAGCTCTGCCAAAGAGGTCCAAGCAAAGTGACAGGCTGGCAGTGCTGTCATAGAATCATAGAATGCACTGGGTTGGAAGGGACCTTTAAGATCATGTAGTTTCACCCCCTCCTGCTATAGGAAGAGATATCTGCCTCTAAATCAGGTTGCTCAAAGCCCCATCAAGCCTGGCCTGAGACCTTTCTAATGCTTTCTGGGCCTGATGAAGATATTACAAAATGGGCAAAGGTTTCTCTCCTGCCTCAATTCCCAATAAGCTGAGAAACGGGACACCCAGCAGCCTCATCCCAAAGCCTTAACATCAGGGAACTGGGATCTGGGGGCTTTTTTCCGTCTCTGTGCCACATCAGGATGCCCAGTGCACGCCGAGGTCGCTCTTCAGCCATGTATTGCAATTATATCAGCTTTCATGCAGCTTCGGGGTGAAATCAAAGGGTTTTGAGGATGGAGATAGGAAAGCATCAGGCAGCTGTGCAGCCCAAACAGCAGAAATTCTCCATCTACCCCACCCTGCAGGAGGACTTGTGCAGGTTATGCTTGCTCTCCAATGGCCAGTGAAAGGTTACTGAAATCACACGGTGTGCATTAAGTGTTGCAAACAAATAGGATTGCTGCCCATCACACCCTGCCCCAGTTCAGCTCCTTACAAGGTAAGAGGGGCTGGGCAGCAAGGGGGTGTGAATGGCAGAGACCCACTTGTCTCTGCTGGAGTGCAGGGCTGCAGGTAGTGCAGTGATGAGCTTTGGGTTGGGGTGCAGCCTCTGACTGCACACTGGGATGGAAATAGCGATAGGACAGATCCTTGGAGTTTGCATGACCTTGTAAATCTGTAGTTAATGGCAGCTATTATCTGCTATATGATAGTTAATCAGAAGCGCTTTTAATTATACACCCTTTGGGTGCACATTATGGATTGAAAGTTTCAAGGTTTTTCACTAAAGGCCCCGGAGACGTCAGGAAGGAGGACGGCTGAGGAATGGCTTTCTTGTCACATTAAAAAATATTGATATTCCTCATTTTTTTTCATGTTGCATTGGGTCAGAACTGAGCTCTGACAGCAGGATGGGGGGAAGGGGAACTCGGTGCTCAGGGGACCCTCTGATCCAGGCTTTGTGTGTGAGCTGGTGCATATTTTAAACTTCATCTTACAGCCTTCTGTACTTTAAGACTCCGAAACAATACAGTTTTAGTGAGTGCTGGATTGTGTCTGCAAAGGACCCAGAGCCAGGTGCCACACTTCTCAGGCTCTGCTGTATTTGTGAAAGCAGCACCACGGAGGTTTCAGGATGGCAAAAATACTTATCTAGGTAATTTTAATTTTACAGGCATGTATTATTTATCCAAACGTAGCAGATGAAGGAATTGCCATAGCCAGAAATGCCTTTGTGTGATCTGCCAGATAGGGATATTGCACTCCATGGAGTGGAGTGGAAAGACTTCGTGTTGTGTGTTGTAGCATGGGTATATTGCACAGGCCTGTAGGGTGCTCAGGGGCAAAGCAGGACTGTGCATTGAGCAAAGTGCTTGAAATTAAGTGTACGTGAGAAATGTGAGGCTTGAAGCTAATCAGCACCCTGGGAAGCAGCAGAGCGAGGTTCAGGATAACTCAGTAATTGCACACATCTCATGGAGAAGGCAGAGCACCTGGGTGACCTTGGTGGGCCATCTGCTCCTGTGTTTTGGGGAAGGTGCTTAATGTTTGGATAAGCTGCTGTAGCAATGGGTGGGGATGCTACCTGCTGTAATATCATTCAGACGTGGCGTTCAGCATGCTGAAATCCTTCTGTGAGTCATTGCAGGCCCCAATCTGTTGTGCCTTGATCCAAACCCCTGGAGATGCTCAGAGAGCAGAACCAGCTGACGGGTTTTCAGCCACAAGCCACGGTTTTCTGCTTCCTGAGGTGCTGGGAAGAAAAGAAGAAATAGTTCTTAGCATAGGAGTAAGTATTAACTGGATTAACACGAACTTACCTGATTAACTTTCTGTGCTTGTAAGGACAGGAGAACTGGGACCAAAGAAGGCTAAGTGATAAACGTGTCCAGCTTCCTCCTGACTGAGATGGGACTGTAATCACTGCAGGGCTAAGTCAGCTGGGAGCGGAGCAGGGCTAGCAGGGAGATGGAGCTGGGCTGGGAAGAAAGGAAGGAAGCTGCTCTGTTTGGGAGTGCAGGACTGAGCATCTCCCAGTCAGCCCCGAGTGTGGCTGCGTGTCACCAGAGAAGCGATTCTGAGCTGGATCTGATGGGACACTCAGCCAGGGTGTGGGACTGGTTGGCTGGATTCATAGAAAAGTTAATTGGTCTTCCCCAGAATGATTATCTATCATTAATGACATACAGCTGCTACCCTGGCAGAACCAATCTGCACTGGGTCCTTCTGCTCAGCCTCTTCTGTATTCTGCCCACGAGGACTTGGGAAGAAAAATCCTCTTCAATCTTATAGATCTCTTCTGCTTTAAACCCGCTGTGGACTTTCCTGCTGGTGGGCTCCTGTGCTGAGGATTGCTGTGCGAGTCGGGTCTGTGCCCATGGTTAAGGAAACCTGAAGTGACAGGCAATGTGGGCTGGCTGTGCAGATGACGGGGAGTTTTCTGTGCCAAGTCACTTCCATTAATCTTGGGGCTGTGACATGTCTGGGCTCATATTGATTTCCCAGCAGGCTATTCATCACCAGGCTCGTCACGTTACGAGCCAATATGGAGAAGGCGCAGGGGGGAAATGGGGCTGGGTTTTTATCTCTAGGGCACAGGATGCTTATAATCAATGCAACTTCGAAAAGGAGCCAGATGGGTTGAGATAATTGATGGAAAAGTGCCTCAAAGTGGGGGAGCTTCCCCACGTCCAGCAGGGCTGCATTGGAGAAGCACTGGTTGAGGTGGCAGATCCTCACATGGGCTCGCTGCTCTCCATGCCCAGCAGCTTGGCACGGTGGGCAGATGCCTCTTGCTGGGCTGAGATGCACAAACCCACCTCGCAGTCCACTGCTGTGGCTTTTCAGAGGAACAAAAGGCATTTTTCAGCGACTTAATTATTTCCTGTCTTCTCAATCAATAATGAGCCATCACAGAAAAGCACTACATATTAAGTTGTTTTCTTGTTGCTTTTCTTTTTTAAAGACAGCTGCTTGGAATTAAAATAGCTCTTAGGCAAAACGTATACAGAAACAATTAAAAGCCTGGTAGCTGGAGAGACTTGCAATTATGGCCAGATCATGTTTTGGTCCCATAAAGGCTCCTGCCTCTGGCATCAGGGGGCAGAGCAGCCTGTAGAGATAAGGGCAGCAATATTCCTTTGCTCGACTGTGGCCTGCATCCTAACTTTGGTTGCTGCTTTTTCTTTATTTGCCATCACTTAATTGATCTCGTTGTCTGCTTTGCACAGAGTGCTGTTGGCCGTGGAGATGAGGACAGCTGGCAGCTGTGTGCCGTGGGACAGAAGGAGCTGCTGCTTCCTCTTGGCTCCTCCTGGGCAGAGGAATTCCACCACAGCTATGAAAGCCCTTTCCCTCTGGAGCCTGGGCAGGAATAACAAGGAGCAGCCCTTATTGCTCTGAGCATGGCTGCTGTCTAAAGTTATCTGCAGTTTTCATGGCCTTCTATAGCACCGATTTTGCATGTTTGCATACAGGATGCATGCAGTTCAAAGTCCCAGGTGTGATTAGCAGTGGTGTGACCCCTGTTCCAGACCCACTGCTCCCAGTGTGTTTGTGAGCACATGTGCAGAGATGTCTGTGCAATTCGTTAGGAATTAAAGCCCGCTTTCTGCACGCTGTAAAAATAACACTGAAGTCTGTCATCCCCATCCAGTGTCACAGCTACAATAGCAGTGTAATTAATATATTTCCTTCCCAGAGGTGTTTTTCTTGTAAATAAGAATGTCATTCGTGAGGTGGACAAAGCAAATGTGGGCTTCCCAGCCTGTCATCGGGAGGCATTTGACCTTGTGTGTTACAGGGTATTATTACTGTGCCGTGCGATGGTTTTTAAGACTGAAAAAGCAAACCTGCATTAAATTGACAGCGCTTTTATTTTTCTTGTCAGTCACAGATAATTAGAATTGCCTTTTTATTCTTATTGAGCAGCGCGGTGATGGAGTTACCTGGTGGTTCTGTCACTGCTGGTGGTGGATTGGGCTGTGATGGCTGTGCAGGAGCTGAGCTGTGTCCCTCTGCTCGTGGTGGCACAGAGTCCTGCATGGATGGAGGAGTTTTGCAGTCGGTGACCTGGGCAGCAGCTTGTGAGCTCAGCTGTCCTGAAGCAGAACACGCTATCAGCACCTGCATGTTAGCACCTAGCAGTGATTCCCAACTTGTCCGTATCCAGACCATAATATTTTTGGACTCAGCGCGTGTGTATTAGGCTGGTTAGAGGAGCCATGAGCTTGTATGGGTTATTAACACAAAAGATGTTCTGCATAGTGAGATACGGCATTCTTCAGCTAAACGATCCTGATGGGCTTCAGAGAACACAGAGATTTTACTGTTTACTTTTTAGTGACTTGGAAAACAAGATACTGAAATGTTGCTCAAGCCTTGGTGCCTCCTGACCTGGTTTCTAACTGGGGAGCAGCGCTGATCCACGCAAAGGCTGTGGAGCTGGCACTGTGCAGCTGGGAAAGGCAGAATCATAGAATCATAGAATCATTGAATCACCAAGGTTGGAAAAGACCTAAAAGCTCATCCAGTCCAACCGTTCACCTATTCCCAACAGCTCCCACTAAACCAAGTCCCTCAACACAGCATCCAGCCTTTCCTTGAACACCCCCAGGCTCGGTGACTCCACCACCTCCCTGGGCATCCATTGCAGTGCCTGACCACCCTTTCCAAAAAGTAATATTTCCTCATGTCCAGCCTGAATCTCCCCTGCCGTAGCTTGAAGCCATTCCCTCTGCTCCTATCCCTGATGACACGAGAGCAGAGGCCGACCCCCAGCTCACTACAACCTCCCTTCAGGAAGTTATAGAGAGCAATGAGGTCTCCCCTGAGCCTCCTCTTCTCCAGGCTGAACATTCCCAGCTCCTTCAGCCTCTCCTCATATGGCCTGTGTTCCAGACCCCTCACCACCTTTGTTGCCCTCCTTTGAACACAGAGCAGAACCTTCTTCAGATGCGTAAAACATCACTGCTTCCCCCGGCCCAGCGCTCTGTGCCACACAAGAGGCTTTTCAGCAAGGTGCGTTTCCCCAAACGCAGCCACGTTTCCGAAACACAGCGGCTCCTGGTTTCAGCAGGGGGCAAACGGGCTCAGCGCTGTGATGCGCGGGGTTTCAAGCTGCTGCCTGTGGCCTTAAAGTCGATCTGCGAGCGATTCAATTTGCTGCTGATGGAATGAGATTGGGAAGGTGCTCATCCTCGGATGGTGCCTCGGCACTTCCAGCCCCTCGGTCTCTTTGCTGCTGCAATTTGTACTTGAAGAAAAGTGAAGTGCTTGCAGCACTTCCCCTAAAATGGTAATAACCCTCCTCAACAATGCAGAATACTTTCTTTTGATAAGATCATTTTAAAAGGTAACTGCTTATGATAATACAATTTATTCTTTATGGCTTAGGGGCAAGCTAAGATCTAAATGAAGCATGTCTTCCATTAGAACCCTACAGAAACAAACTAATAGGCTGCAAAGAGAACCATTTGTAATGTTACTATAATTCACATGATTCATTAAACAGAAATGGAAAATGATAGCATTTCCCCTTGAAAAAAAAAATCCTTATGGAATTACATGCTGAGATCACTTAGTTGAACTATTTTATTGACTAAGCATCTTGTTGTGCTGATGTGTAGATTATATAGGCCTGTAGCCATTTATTTTTCCGTCTGCTAAAATTAGAACTGCCTGTCATTAGGGAGAGCTGCCCCACACGTCCCCTCCAGCTGTTGGCATGGCCTGGGCTTCTCTGGGGTCTCCTCCACCAGCACATCACTGGAGTGCTTGGCCATGTGCTGCAGCTTTTGCTCTCCCAGGTCAGTGGTTGATGGGAGAAGAAGTAGAGAATAATTGAAGGGTTATGGGTCAGGAAGAGGTGCAAGCCATGGTTTTTAGCAGCTAAAAATAAATGCATGCTTTCTGGTTAAGGGGAAGAAGGAAAAGCAATCTTTGTACAGACCCTCAAGGGAGCAGAAGTGAAGAAATGCTGCAGGGTTGGAGGCTGGCTGAGGCAAGGTGCCTTCCAGCAGCACCAGGGTGAGAGGGGAGAATAGAAAGATGAGCGGGAGCGTGCGAGGAATTTGTTCTGCATTACAAGCTTGTAGGTTTGTGCTCTGCTTGGCCCCTGCAGTGCTGCTAATGAGTTCTGGGTCAAACGTGGGCCAAACTGAGGAGCAGCAGCGCACGGAGGTTGGCGGAGCTTCTCACAGCTGTCCTGCAGCATCTTCATCTGCACAGAGCTGAGCTCCTTTGGCACTCACAGCTTCCATCTATCGCTGCAGTGAGGTCCTGGGTGTGCACAGCCAGGCGTTGATCCGGGAAGGTGAGGTTTTGCATTCTGCTGCCTGCTGTCCAGTGTTGCTCCCAGGGGACTCCAGGTGAGGCTCATCCTGCCTCGGGGTGAGGGGTTGCAGTGAGTGATGGCTGTAGGGCTCTTTTGTGAGAGCTACAATTAAATTTGATGCAGAAATGATCACAAAGTTATCAGCTGAGTGCCCACCCGGTCCTGGGGCTGCTCAGTTTTCTCCCAGTCCCAGATCACACAGCAGCATGGCAAGGCACTGCTATCAGCTGGAAGCACCGTGCCTGTGCTGCTTCCCAGGTGATTCACATCTTTGGGATCTGAAGAAGTTCCTTTTGACACGCACACTCAGCCCTCCAAAGAATGTCACCCTTGATTAATGTCAGCAGGCAGAGCGTGCCATTTAAAGGGTTTCAGAGAAGCAGCACATGGAGCAAGTTTTAATGCTGATTTTTTGACAGCCCTCGTTTTTGTGGCCGTGACACGCTTCAGGATAGACTGTCTTCCAGTGGCCATTTATCAGATGTATCACAGGGGCAGAGAGAGACATTAAGCTGTTTTAAATGAGCCCAGGATGACCTCAGACTGGATTAATGTATTTGGGAGCGCTGACCAATCTGACAGTCTCACATCTATCAGTGTGAAATCAATCCGAAAGATACGATGGGTTGCATCTACTTTACTGCTGATGAAGGACTGTAAAATCATAACATCCCATTCTGTGCCAGAATCTACAGCATGCTGGCATTTGGTGTGGAAGTGGTCCTGTTTGTTTGTAGCTTGATGTATGCACAGATATTCCCCACTTCTGCAGGCTGAGCATCGAGAACAAACAATGCCAGGCTGTGATAATGGGCATTTCTGGTGGCCTGGTCTGCTAATTGCAGTGTGGTGCTAATTGCAATGTGGTTTCCATGCCATGCAGCAGGGGGAACCTAAAGCTGCAGTAACGGAATGCAACTCTTTCTCCGGTATCATTTACATTTTGCTTTATTAGACAAAAGTCAAGTAATTAATCAGTTGATTGCTTAATTCAGATTTCAGTCAATTGCGACTTAGGCTTCATCACTCTGCTTTCCACATGATGAAGTCTGTTTGATAAATCTGATCCTTGGCTGTGAATAAATAACACAAACTGGGGAGCAAGGGCAAGGCTGGGGCTCTGGATTTTCAAGGAACCTCCCAGCAAAGCTGGCCCCGCTCTGCAGCCGTCCCTCTGCACCTCGGAGCAGCTGTTCAGTGGGTTGAATTATGAGTACAGACATGGAATAACCAAATACACGGTGCTGGAGATGCCTGCTTCCCTTTGAAGGATACTCATTCACTGGTCTCTTTACCTGAAAAATAATGCATCTGCGCTCCATCCTGGGTTTTCCATTGTAAGCTATAAAAGAAGCTGTCACTTCCTATTGTCTAAACAATTTACAGCAGCTTTAAAGAGGGTGTCTCTCAGCAATCTTGACATCTTGAGTTGATCATAAATTCGCAGCTATTGTTGGAGGAAATGCTTTTTCCCTTTAGATAAGCACGCCAATGGAAAGCTGCTGCCATCAGGGCTGTGTGCCTGCATGGCACGGCTGTGCAGGGCTGGGGGATGCAGCCGTGTCACTGCGTGCTGCTGGGGAGAGGCAGCTGGAAGGAAAACGCTGCTCTTTCCTCTAATATTTTATTAGCAGTTTGTATTACTTAAACTCCCGGCAGTGGAATTGTAATCTGGTAAACCTGGAGCCCATGAAATGAGATTTTCAGTTCTGTGAGTTAGCAATAGGTATGATACATTAAAGCAGATTTATTCCCCACATAAGGGAGGTTTAGATGAGAAGTCTGATAAGTTAACCGCTAAGAGTTCTGGTGCAGAGCACAGCTTGCTGCCTGACCCCCTCTCCTCGGCTCTCTTTCACCTGCTTCTTGCATTCAAATGGCTGCCCCACAAATAAGATTGTGTGAGATGAGCTGCACTCCCCAGAGCAGAAAAGCTGGGGGATTTCTTCTTGCAGGTGAAGATGCAGGAGGTTATGGCAAGGTGAAACTGCAAGGACTCGTTCACAGCGTTCCTTCCAGGAATAGAAATCGAGGTCTGGAGCTTCTTGCTGTGACACCAGGAACATCTGCCAATGCTGGCTGCTTGGCACTGCTTGTGCATTTCGTTCTGGGTCCTTGGCACTGCTGCAAGCCTGCACCTGCCTGCCCAGACATCCAGCCTGTGTGAGGGAATGGAGAGATGCACCAGCGTGCCACAAATCTGCTCCAGTTCTGCAGCCACAAACTGTGTGTGTATGTGTGAGCACGCATCCTTTGGCGATGCAGAGGACATCAGTGAATTCCTGCTTGTCTTTCTATAAGAACAGGGTGATTTTTTTGGGTTCTGGCACTCCGTCTCTCCTCACTGTTACTGAAATCCCTGCTAGGCAGGGGTGGCACCGAGGCAGCAGGATGTGGGGAGTCCTGCAGGCACCTCTAAGTGTGGGGTGGGAGAGGAGCACAGTGTGGCTGCCTGGCCTGAGGCTTTGTGTTTGCATTCCTTGGACACAGCTGACTCAGTTGCATTTATTTACTTCAAAAATTTTTAATGGGATATAATTGGAAAGGACTTACACCAAATCTACATATTGATTTGACATTTAAGTATATGATTAAAAGCTGCTGAGGTCATCACTTGACTAAATTGGCTTAATGAATGTTGATTACACTGTACATGTTAATTTAATTTAGTGAGATCTCTATCTTCTGAATTGGTTATCACTTTCTGCCCAATCATTATTGATCAGGATGTGGGAAGATGCCCATACTAATCCTCTCCCTATAGGCCCAGTGCATCCAGCACAACCATTTTCTCTGTCCTCTGAGTCTTTTCTTCTTCACCCATGGCAAAACCCTTCCAGCACAAGGAAGGCCTGGTGCCATGTTCACATCCACAGGAACTGTCTGAGTGTGTTCTTGCATCAGCAAAGGTGCAGTGAGGTGGCACAGGTCAGCTCTCAGAAGCAGGAAGGCACCTTGCATGTATGGGCATTCATTTGGAGCAACTGATGTCTTGACTTGAAATGTTGTGTGTTGGTGGTGGCTGCCCATCCCATGTCTTGGACTGGCCTTGGGTTAGCAGGGGGAGAAATGAGCATTACTGAAGTGCAGTTGTGCTTTGTACAACAGTGAGTAAGTGGGAGATCCTTCTGTATTTTGGGTTTTTTGTTTGTTTGTTTGTTTTTGCATTGGAGTGTTTGAAATCTGCCTAGGAAAGCAAGTGAAGAATAAAGCCATCGCAACTGAAAGGCTGTGGGGAACGGAGCTCACAAACTCTTGGCCTTGGCACGTCCCCTGCTGCTCTGTTAAATGTTCTGGGATGAGGCTGGAGCTCTGCTGCTGCCATTGCCCCTGTAGTGCAAAGAGGAGATGCTCAGCCCCATCTGTCCCATTGCTGTGGGTCAGGGACCCCACCAGCCCCAGCTTCCAGCTGTCGTGCTGCAGGGCAGCCCATGCCCAACTCCTGCTTGCTGCTCGGTGCTACGCTGTCACCTCACTTGTCCTGAGGGAGCTGGCTGCCATATGGGACGTGTCATGATGGCATATGCCATCAATCCTGCCTGCTGAATTATTCAGCAGTTCAGAATAATGAATCACGGAACAAAGCCTGGCACGAGGCACATCTGCAGCCCGTGTGCAGCAATCCCTGCCAGTGCTCCTTGGAGGCCGTGCTGCTGCCCGCCGTCTGGCTGTGCCAAAGCCCAGTGCCAGAGCAGCTCTCAGTGCTGCACAGCAGCTTGGGGTGGCGTTGACCCCACCTTCACATCTCCACAAAGACAGAGCTGCTGCACTCCTGCAAAGCACGCGGGCAGCGCTGCTGAGCGGGAGGTGGGATGCAATTCTGGGTTTTTAAGCACGCGCTGCTCTCCGCTAGCAGCATCACAAGCTAATTACCACGTGAAAATTGCAGTAGCTGCTCCTGCTGAGCATCTGCAACCTGGAAGGCACGAGGAGGGGGGTGAGGAGCCCATGCTGACCCAGGCGGGTCGGGGCGCTGCACGTGGGGCTCTGCGTAGCAGCAGCGTGTGCATTAATACACAAATGGAGGGTTTCTGTGGCAGCCCACCGCCCAGCCTGTGCAGCTGGGTAATATGTGTAAAAGCTGTAATTTGGGTTACCTTGGAGGAAAATTACCATCCAGTTTGTCCTCAAATCACTGCCTCGGTTGGTGTGCTGACAACTGGTCCTCCTTAGCTGAGTTAAACACCGGCTGCCCCACGTTCAGCTGTTCCTCTTTCTTCCTCAGCTCTGCCCCCAGCACTTACAGAAAGCCAGTATTCCTATTAACTCAGCTCCTTGCTCTGCTCAGGGCTGACCAGTGGCTGTGGTGAACTGGCTTTGCTCACGGGAGAGCAGATGAAAACGAATCTCCTAAACCTGTCAGTTTAGAGCTAAGCAACGTCTTGTTTTTAGTGCGTATCCCTTTGAGGGGAGACACAAACAGGGCAGAGTTGGGTTTGGATAAAAGTAGACCTCGGGGTGTGGAATTTCTTAAAGGTCGAACAGCTTTTTGTTTGTAAAATGATCCTTTGATGCGTCACTTTTGCTTTGTTTCTTTATAACAAGTTCATAACAAGTTTTTCCCTTCCAGAAATCGATGTATTTTTCCTTATTTTTACTTCTAATTCCAGCGGCTTTTAAATTCACACTCAAGTTTCTGCTTAATGTCCATTCACTTGATTTCCCAGCCATGATTTATCTGACCCGTACGGATTTCTGAACATCCCGAATTTTGGAATAAGAGAAACATTGGAGCTGACTGCAGTGCGTGAACCTGAACGTGAGGAATGCCCAAATGTTGGGAGGGCAGCCCTGAGCTGCTGAGCTGTGAGCGTGTATAAAACAGGGAGGAAAAAACAGAGCATAGGGCTGCAATTCGTAACAAGTGACAAAATAAGTTTAAGTCCCAGTGCAACCTATTTGTTGAGCGAGCGAGCTAAAATACCTTGCAGCTGAATTGCTGAGTGTGTCTGCTGCTTTTCCCACAGAACTCGTTAAATCTTTTTATGTAACGTTGCTGCAGCCACGCTTCCCAAATGCTTTTCTTGTCGTGCATTTCCGTTGTTGTTTTGATGTGTTTTAATAATCCCTTTATCCTTTCAACTTGCAAAAGTCACGATTCGACAGCCCAAGTAGATGAAATAACTTGGGTAGGAGGCAAGCTCTGCTGGGTCGTGTTTTAGTGCAAACTCATGCTGGAAAGAAAAAAAAGCATCGTTTATTCCTGGCTTTGAGAACCTAAGTGATGAGAAACGCCTTCAAAACGAAAACATTCAAGCCCAAATTCCCCAGCAGTGAAAGCAGCCGCAGCACGGCTGACAGCAAATGGGTTTTGCTTTGGATTATTCCATGGGGAAAGTGAGGCTGTAGCTCTGGAAGCTGCAGCTGCAGAATGTGCTCATGTGGGTGAGGGGAGCAGAGGGGGCTGTGGGCTGTCCCAGCAGAGCTGCTGCTTTACTTGCAGCCTGGGGATCTGTTGGGATCGCTTCTGTGTCGGCGGACACTGAGGTTATACACAGTTCCTTGATCACTTCCTGGCCAATGCTGTTAAGGCTTATTAATGCAAATTAACAGCTGATCTATTTTTTCCAGAGACTGTTCCATCAGATGAAGTGCCATTATACACCAACTTTAAGGAAAATCAATGTCTTAGTCCTTGCTACAAATCGATTTATGGCTTTTCTGCTTGCAGCTGATTGGGCCCATCAGCCCTGAGCAACAGAGCAGCGCGCCCTGCAGCACTGCTGGGGGCCAAGGGTGGAACTCCATGCACTGTAATGTTTGCCTTGAAATAAATTCCATCCTGGGATTTCTTTATGGAAAAGTTATGTAAAGCCTTACGTGCAGGAAAAGAAGTGAAGCACTGTAGTTGCCGGGTCTGACTTTGTTGCATCCCCTCCTTTGTGCGCCGGTTGTTGGCTCCTGTTGAGAGCGACGCTGGCAGGATTGCAGCCGTCTGAAATGTGGCTTCCTTTGCTTCCTCTGGTTGTGCAGCAGCAGGACAGGAGCTGGTGTGGGAGCAGAGGGGACCCTGTGCATGGCAGCCCCAGGGCTGAGGGCCTCTCGTAGGTCCCACGTCCTGCATGGGGCCAGCTGTGCTGCGCCGTGTGGCTGCGTGGTCTCCTGGGCTCTGACCGAGTAATTAAGTTTCAAGCTTGAAATGAAATGTCTGTCTTGAAACGAGAGTTTAAATGAATTAGCTGCATCTATCAGCAGGCGCTGAAGGGGCCATTTTAATTTAAAAGGCAGGTATAATCCTGGCTTGGCACATACAGCTTAATTACAGTCAATTCTGACAATAAACAAAAACACGAGGGGAGAGCAGAGCCTGGCAGCTGTGGGATTTAAATTTTTACAAGTATTGAAATAGCTTTCTAATTAATTAACTCTGACCTAACGGCGTGCTGCTGGAACTCGGTTAGCCCCATCCCTCGGCTGAGTTCTGTCATTTAACAATTAAATCTGGGGCAGGTAATGGGAACCACCACGGAGGTGGGCTGTGCTTTGGAGCTGGGCAGGGAGAGCAGCACAGGGCTGAGAGCGTGGGTTGATGGAGCACAGATGTGCGTCTCAGCGCTGATTATGGGCTGTAGCTGGAGAAATGGAGTGATTTAATGAAGTTTTGATACAGCTCATCAGATACCGAAATGGGAAGATGCAATATTAATTTAGAAACGCATTATCATTTCAATTGTCGTCGTTCTGAGGAGCATTAATAACAGGGGAGCTCGTGGCAGTTGGGAAAGATGATGTATTATTCTAAAGGCAAAAATATTCTTCAGAATTATGTTTCATTTGACACCTAAACAGCCAGCATATTCCTATTATCACCATGTAATCAATTTCTTGCCATGTCTTCCATGCTTAGGAGACATAATCTCTTCATGCCCTTCATGTGCAGCTTGGAAGGGTGGGCAGGGCGAGCTTGAAACACCGCGCTGGCGACTTTTATCTTTTAATCCTAAATTCTTCTGTGGAATTAAATGACTTGGAGCTGTTTGACAGCAGGAACCTCCTTTTGCTGTCACAAACAAAAAGATGCAAATGTCATCTGCTGCTTGTTCCATCCATGTCCAATTGTGCCATCTGACACCGCCGTCACTCCAAAAGCTTTAATCCTTTTTTGCACTGAAGTTGGGGGCACCTCGGGGAAGGCACCCAGCTGACATCACAGCAGCATCTCTTCGTGATGACGGAGGATGCAAAAAGCACGCCGTGGTTTTTCTGCACTGTTTGTTGCACGGAGCAAACGTGCGTTGGTTATTTGGAGGCTGCGTGGAGCCGCAGTCCCTTCCCCAGGGGCTCACAGGCGTTGTGTGGCCGTGGCACGGAAGCAAGCGGTCAAATGGATCCCTGGCCTCGTGAGCAAAGCCCTTTAGCGGTGTGTTTGAGCATCCAGATGTGCTGCCCTGGTGCTGGGGGAGGCGCTGGGGCTGCATGCAGTGTGTGTTGGCACTGATAGTGCCCTGCTGGAGTGTGCGGGCTCCCTCTGTAACTCACGAGTACTTCATTAACGCGGTCTCCTGGCAGCGGTGCGCGAGCAAATTCCCTGTCTGAAAGCTGAATCAAAGCAATATTTTGTGTCTATTCTTAGTCACTTCCATTTAATCTGTAGATACTTAAAATCCTCCAATGGGCTGACTGCAGGGCAGCTCCTTCCTAATGCTTTAAAGTGAATTCCAGCCCTCCACGCTCCTGCGCTGAGCTGTGGGGCTGGGGCTGAGCTGGGCTGCTGCAGAAATGCTCCTGGGGGCCCAAGGGGTGAGCTTGTGTCAGCAGCCAGGATTTTACCATTTAAAACACACACAGAGAAGCAAAAAAAAAACAAAGCAAGGATGAGATAAAGCTGCTGCTTGGACTGAAAAAATCCAAACCAACAAATAAACAACAACAACAACAACAAAAAAAGAATTCCTCCTCCGAGGAAACATTTCTGTAAAGCAGATATTTAGAAAAAAATGATTTCCTTAGTAATTCTTTTGCTTGGCTGCAGATTGGGGTGGGAAAACGTGCTGATGCCTGAGCTTTCCCAGCAAGAGGTGGGCTGTGATTTCCCTATGCTGCCTGTGCAGAGCTGCACCTCCCCAATGGTCAGTGCCCAGCTCTGCCCTAATGGCCAATTACCAGTGCTGTGCCCTGGAGCTGCTGTCGGACACAGCAGCCTGAGGGACAGCTCTGTCTTTGCTTTTGGCATCTTCTGGTTGAATAAAAATCTACAAAAATAAATCCTCGTGTTCAACTCCTGCAGCGCCCAACTGAAGTCAGTGAGGGCCTTATTGCCTCTGCAGCACTCGGGGACGACAAACGAGGCGATATTTTACCCTTCAGGTTCTGCCACTGGCAAATGCTTCTCTGTGTGCTCCATGAATTTATGGTGCTGGTGGCAGGGCTCGGTGGCGCTCCTTGTTAAACAGAGTGATTTATTACAATGAGGAGCACTTCATTGGGCTGATTAGCACCAGGTGAAGTAATTAGCGCAATCAGGCGGGGCTGAGTTCAGGCTGAGAACCTTTTGTATGAAAACCAGCTGTTTGCAGCTCCCAAGCGCAGCAGCGCTGGTGCACCTGTTTGCAAACAGCAGTGGGGGAGCTCCAAAAAGTCCCCACATACCTGAAAGTGCTTTTCCCCATCCTGCTGCTTGTTCTGGCTTTCAGCAGCGCTCTATTTATATAATTATATAATACGTGATTATGTATTTATATAGGAAGGCTGTAATACTGCTAATGAGTGCTTCACGGGGACCCATCCCTGCAGGGGCTGTGAGCAGCCCCCTGTGCTCTTTGTGCTGTGCCTGGGGCTTTGCAGCCCCTTGGCTCCACGGCTCCATGGCTCCACTCCATTCTCCCCTTCAGAAGCCATCCCGTATCTCTGCCTTGCATGCATGGCTTTTAAATTGTGGCTTAAGGCTCATTTCTGTATCAGGGAGACATGCACTCCTGGTTAGGTTTTTAGCAGCTCTAGTTCATTGTATTGTAATTGGATAGCCCTGGGGAAATCGCTGTCACACTGATAGGCTCCTAGGGCTTTGTGTGTCTGTTGGTGGATTACACACACGTTGTTTCAGGTGCTCGTGTGCTCATACGTTCTCTTTGGAGCAATGAAACAGCATCACCAGCAGCGGGAGGGGACAGCTTCCCTTCCTGCAGGGATGTGCAGAGTGGAACTTGAGAGCCATGGGGGTACCTTGAGCTGTGGGGTGATACGCAGGGAAGACGTTTGTGCTTGCAAATTATCCCATCTGTTCCAAAGGGTGTCTGGCAAACGATTTGGTGACGCCACGTTTCCCTGTGTTTCAAAACAAACGTGGGTATTTCCACCCTTGGAAATCGCTCTCAGAAACAACACACCATCGAAACCCAGATAATGGATTTTACAGTCTGATCAACTCCCAGGTCTGTGCTCGGCTTTGCCAGAAGCAGAAACGTTTTGCATCTCTGCTTATGATGATCTCCCTGCAGAGAGGAGCTCTGACAAAGCCTTTCCTGCTGCCCCAGCAATGAGCACCACGTGTGGGTCCCTCCAGGGGTTTGTGGTAAATTCATCCTAATTTGTGGGCCCAGCAGATTTGGAGCTTTCAGAGCTTATCTCTCAAACAGCCACGGGTCTCCCTGTCCTCCAGGATGTGCCGCAAAGTGCTGGAAATGGTGCATAATGAGGGAGTGCCCTTTGGAAAGGTGAAGGTTGCTGCCAGCTCATCTCTGTGCTCCAGGCTGGATGGTGCATCCCACACTGTTCAAACCCCTCCTGCAGCGGAGTTGGATGTGGGACAGGCATCTCCTGCCCTCCTAAAGCAGAACGCATCTGTTTGGGTACTGAAGTTCTGGCCTGTTAGCAAACGATGGCCCAGCTGCTTTTTGTATTGCGCTCAGTCTCGTGTCTTCCTGTGCAGCGTGAGCAGTTCTGTAGTTGGTTTTTATGCTTAATTCGGTTATTGGGGAGAAAACCAGACACGGCCGTATTCTGCTCATCTGGAAGGAATGAGAACAGAACCTGACTTTTAACCATTAGTTTACACCACAGCCGTTTAAGCAGCCTCCTGCGTGTTGAGCCATGCTGGGAGATGCTCCTGAGCACTAATTGGGGTTTGTTAGCCCTTCTGTTTGCACAGTCTCATTCAAGTGGAGACCAGGAGGCGGCCCCGCGGGACTGCTCGGCTCTTTGACTCCATCTGCAAGTCAGCAAGATGTTGCAGGCAGCTCCACGCGTTTCCTGGCCCTTCATTCCTCCCAGCACAGTGAAGGTGGGTTCTAAAGCCAGCAGCGCAATGGGATCTGATGGACAACGGGAGTGCAGCTGTGCAGGAAGGGCAGTGCAGAGCCTGATCCCCGCGTGCTGAGGGCACAGCTCGCAGTTGGCTGCTTTGTGGTTAGAGGGAGGTTTGTTTCGCTGATTATTTTCGACACGTTCCACTTAAGATTTGCCAGAATTGTGAAACTCTTGTAAAACCCCTTTGTAAGTACTTTTGGATTACTCTTTGTTCCTGTTTCGGTGCAGTGAGATTGCACTTGTTTCTAGCCAGCAGTGAGATTTTCCCTCTTATCAGCTGACACGAGGAGATGGGGAAATGCGAGCAGGAAGCCCGAGAATTTGCAGCCTCCAACAGAAGAGCTCATTCTGTTGCTCATTCCCTGCCTCTGGGAGAGCTGCTTCTGCCAGAGCAAACCCTGCAGGTTCCGTCCCTACAGCTTGCATTGGACGGGAGCGTTCATGCAGCTTTTTCAGCTCCATTAAAAAGCACAGCTGCCCAAGCAGCTAAATGGATGAGGCTAATGAACATGTGCACGAGCTGGTGGTTCAGGATCTAAATTGCCTGGGAGCAAGCAAAACAGAATTAGGCGAGTAAAGAACCTGATTGTTTTTCAAGTGATAAAAGATTGGCATGAATTACAGGAGGCATTAGAAAATTTGGAAGATGTGTAGATTTAAATGGATGCATTTGTTTCAATTATGTAAGGAGGAGGGAACCAAACGCCTGTTCAGAAGTATCCCAGACTCAGGATTCCATGGGATTTACTTGGATTTCTGGCCTAAGAATCAATGCCTCTGCGTTTGTGTCTTAAGAACAGCTTGTTTTTGTTGTAGAGGAACCCATCTGCAGCAGAATAAGGGCAGAACAGCCAACAAGGAGCTCAGCAGCCAGACTGGGACGTTGTGGATCCAGCTGAAAGTTGGGAGGAGGAGGTCTTGTGAGGTGAATCCTTGTGTGATGGGGAAGGGTCCCATGGCTGCACGGTGCAGGTGTGCTGCTCCTCCTGCATCCTCAGCAGCGCCTGGAAGAGGAGGAGGAGGAGGAGGAGGAGGAGGAGGAGAAGGAGGAAGAGGAGGAGGAGGAGCAGGAGGAAGATGGCTGAGGCTGGCTGGTGAAGAGCCCTGCCCTGCAGTGTGGATGTGCTCCGGGAACCAAAGCCTCATTTCCTCTCCACGAAGCCTGGATTCCTCTTTATGAAGTCCTTGGGTTTTCAAGTGAAAGATTTTAATTGGAAGTTGTATCACGTTACTTTCCCAAGCCATTATTGCTTTTTTCAATTGCAAATATTCTTCCTATAGCCCCTGGAAAATACAATATTTCTGTGAACGTTTTGAAAAGCATCTCAAAGCAAATTTTGATTAAGGCTCTGAGGACCGAGACGTGAGGAGCGCGCTGCTACAGGCGGGCTCCCCAAAGTAATTTGTTCTGATGAAAAAGCATGAACGTAGTCATTTCCACCCCTTGCCCTCTGGGGCACAGACCCAGTGTCCTCGGGGAAGGGCACTTTCTGGTGCTGACAGACAGGTGGCAGATGTGAATCCCCTCCTCGTGGTGCCCCAACTTAAGGCTCCTGATGCTTCTGACAGCCCCAATCCCATGGCAGTCCCCTCCAGGATGGAAGCCCAGCATTTCTGGAGGCTTGGCTGGCCCGAATACACCGCCGTGTTCCTGCAGCTGCTGCTTGCCTAGCTCTCCTCCCCATTCAGTTCTCGAGGTTGCAGTGGCATTGATTGAATGGGAGATTCATGGTGGGAAATTAAGCCTCCAGAAGATACAATAATTTAAATAATTGGCATTTTTTTTGTGCGTGTGAGAACATGAGAAATACAGAGTGTTCATTCACCGTAAATTCCTCCAGGACCAGGATAGCAGAAGCAGATGAATTCTTATGAAACAAAGATTCTATTTTCATGCAAATATCTCTCAGTAATAAAATACCAAGGGAATAAAAATGACAGGAAAATGTATGATGTACAAGCAGAATTGTTTCCAAAGCAGTGTGTTTCCATGAAGCCTCAATAGGTTTTTATACAGTGGGCCATGTTAGCAACAAAGCACGAAGTGGGATCAGGCTGTGCGTGAGCAGTGGGTGCTGTGCTGAGGTGGGGAAGTCCCCTGAGGGAAGGGGAGTTGGATCTGCAGGGGAGAAGGCAGCTCAGGGAACAGTGGGAAGGAGCCCTGAAGCCCTTATGTGTGCTGAGCATTGCCCAAGCCCAAGCTTTGCTTTGCTTACCCCACTCCTTTTGGGCTGCAGTGTTGGCTGTGGGCTGTAGACTTCAGTTCAAGCAGCCATTATTTAGGGCCACCGAGAGGAACAGTTCCTGCACATGGCACGTATTTAGCACTGACTTGGACTATCCTTTGTCAGCACTAATTAATTAGCCAGAAAGACTTCAACTCCTGCTCCGCCATCACAGTGCCAGCATGATTTTAAGGCCAAGACATTACTCTCTCCTCTGTATTTCTTCTTAGCTTGCACGTGAATGAAGAAGCATGCCTATGGAGTTGCACAGCTGCAAAGCTGGGGATGCATGCATGCAATGCTGGGGATGCACAGTTGCAGTGCTGGGGATGCATGCATGCAATTCAAGGGATGCAGAGTTGCAATACTGGGGATGAATGCATGCCTGCAATGCTGGGGGTGCACAATTGCAATGCTGGGGGTGCACAGTTGCAATGCTGAGGATGCAGCCCCCATCCAGAAGTTGGCCTGGAGTTCCCTTTGGGGGCTGCAGGTGCCTTCAGTGTTTGGAGATGATCTCAAGCAGGAGGCTCACCTCTCCGTAGGCAGCTGATAAATGGTGGGATGGGAAGCATTCCCTGCTGCCTGAGCTAATGATTGCTTTCCGAATGGCATCTGTGTGTGTGGGGGGGGGGGGGGGGCAGCAGGAGACGGGGCTCTGCGGGAGAAGGGGAATAATCACAGCAAACTCCATCTCAGCAAGTGCTGCGGGTATGCATCATTTTTATTGCAGGGAAGATGAATGGATCCTGTGGTGGCTTTTGTTTTGTTTCAGCGGAGGGAAGTGTTTAAATCGCCGGTTGATTTCAAACCATTTGGGTAATTCAGGGGCTGCTGGGCTGTCTGAGCTGCTCAGTGCTTCTGAAGCTGCAGCACTTCTGCGTGGTTTTCCTTCTGCACCGAAACGCTTTGATTGCAATTCCTGTGGCACTTCTGTAGCAGACGTGCAATAATTGTGCTCAACCCCTCTGCCTTTTTGGTAGGGATGAGCCTGCCTCGAGCTGGGCCCGTTTGCAGCCATCTCCGATGGATGATTTCATGTTTCTGCTCCACCCCAAGCTCTCCAGTGGAAAGCTTTCAGATCCTGTTCCAACAGAAAGGCTGCCTGAATGGGCAAGTTTTTGCACACCTCAACAGACAGGTTTTTTGCACACATTTTTGGGAAGAGCAGTTTGTAGGTATTTGTCGGTGCAGATTTCCCTGGTTTGCCGTGTGCTTGAGCACAGATGCTCTTCGTGCGGGGTTTTACAGGCAAGTTTGTCTAACTTGTGCAAAGTGGGACATTTTAAAAATTAAATTCGATGCTTTTTCTACTGTTCAAAACCTTTAGTAGTTGTGAAAGCAAAAATGCTCTGCTCAGAACGGCTCTGTGTAAGGTCAGTGTGAGGAATTGGTGCATGGGGATGGGTTAGAAGACCCAGTCCAGGCCTTGGGCTGATGCAGAGCATTGCTGGTGCTGCTGGGTGTTGCTGCATGCTGCTGCAGCATCACTCGGGGTTCTCCCTGTTGTATCTCAGACCTTGCCAGCATGCATGGACATGGCCATGGAGCTAAATGAACAAATCAATGTATAAATGGCCAACAATCGTTTGGCCTCGGAGGCTGGAAGAGGCACATCTGACAAAGAAATCCAAATGCCAAAATTAAAATCTCAATTAAATATTGCAAATAACGGGTAATTACAGGGTGCTTTCTCTTTTTGTTTTATGCTCACACTAAGTTGTAAGGAATTATTAGATATTTAACTGACATTTATCCAGATAGCCCACAGCAAGTTAGGTAGCAGTTACATGCTGTTATAAATGTCACCAGTTAAAAATTAATTGCTATGCTATCTAACTTGCTGTGGGCTGTCTCCTTAAATATTAATGGTGTGTCTAAAAATACACTGAGTTGAAGGGATGATCTGGACGTGGGATGGAGGAGCTCTGAAGCCCTTGCTTGCAGAGGAGCGATGCTGGAGCAGCGCTGGGTTGCAGGCATTGCTCCCTGGAGCAAAGCAACACCGAGCTGAGCTTCTGTGTGCTTCAAAAGCAGTGCAAAGCGAAGGGATGCAAAGGGAAGGGGTATTTTTGTTGGAGATGTCTGCTGCTATGAATAGTGCATACTAATCTCCCACAAATGCGGGGCAATCAGAAGGAGCCCATTGCAGGAATAAGGACCGTTCCCATTGACTCCTGCTACTTAAAGGCAAGGGATTTGCGCTGTGCTTTCCCAGCCAGACACCACTTCAGCACTTTGCTGTTCCCTGCACGCTGATAAAGCACTGGAGGGGAGAGCTGGGTGCTTCCCTTCCACCCCTGCAATACCCAGATGGCACAGAACACCCCTGCAGACACACTGACACGTGGGGCTGAGCATAAAACCGCAGAGAATTGAATTTAAACTGCTTTGGAACAGGTTGCCCAAGGAGGCTGTGGATGCCCCATCCCTGCAGGCATTCAAGGCCAGGCTGGATGTGGCTCTGGGCAGCCTGGGCTGCTGGTTGGTGACCCTGCACACAGCAGGGGGTTTGGAATTGGATGAGCGTTGTGCTCCTTTGCAACCCAGGCCATTCTATGATTCTGTAATTCTACTCCCCATCCCTTCCCCTAAGCAGGACAAGAAATGCAATTTCATTCATCGTGTACTCAGTTCAAAGCGCCATTTACTGCCGAAGGATTGAACAAATATAATTTAAGGTTCCACTGTGCATGTGACAGATTTAATTAGTGTACATGGGAGCTCAAAGTTGTTCAGAAAGTATTTGTTTGCATAAAAATAGGCAATGTCTGCAATTTAAACTGGAATAAAGTACTGCAGTTATGAAGAATTTAATGAGTTGTTGTGTAATGTTCTGAACACCATCCAAGATGGGAAATTATATTAGGAAATAAAAACGAGGTTAGGAAATGCAATGCAATGCTTGCTTCCCTGCACCCCCCTGTTTGCAATGCTGTGTGGCTACAGAATGCTGCAGCTCTGGGCTGCTCAGCACCACTGCAAGCTACAGGGGAGATGTTCCTTGTTCTCATCCTGCAGAGCGGCGTTTATTCAGAGGGAGATGGCAGCTTTGGATGGTTTGCTTTTCATCTGCCCTCCAGCGCTCTCAGATCGTTCGGATCTGTGCTTCAGAGCCGCTCGGAGCAGCGGCAGGCACGGGTGGAAGCACCATTCAAACTACCAGCATCTCTGATTGCAATGCTGGGTTTGCTGGGCAGGCTGGGGGTGTGGTTTTATTCCAGGAATACTTTTTTTTTTTCCATTGTAATTCCATGTAATTTCCATCTCACGCTTCTCGCGTGCAGCCCAGAGGTGTGGGGGAGCTGCTTGGGAGCTTCAGTTGTTCCTCGTGCCTCTGGAGGTCACTGTAACAAAGACAAAAGTGCAGATCCTGCAGGTTGTTCCTGGGTTCTCGTTTGGCTGCTTGCACTCAAGGCATTTGCTGTGTTAAAGGCCCGTTCTGCACGTGTTTTAAAGACAGTGTTTGTAAGGTCATAATCCGAGGGGTCCTCGACCCTGCTCGCTGCACTTGTGGTCAATGCATGCATCTGCTGCACTGTCAGAGCAGGCAGTGCCTGCAAAGGGCACCAGGAGCCCGAGTGCTTCTGAAGCAATGCCTTTGCTGTCTGGCTATGTGGACGGTGTCTCTTCCTCCCTAGGTGCTGTTACCATTTAAGACAGAATAGCTGGGCTGTGATCTCTGGTCCTTTCTGTGAAGGTAAAGGGAGAAGCTCCCTTTTGGAATTGAAATGTGCCTGCCTCGGTCTGAGGATTTGTTTTTTTCTCTCTGGTCAATAATGGAGGCCCTGCCGTAGCACTTCGTGTCTTGCCTTTAATGGTGTAACGTGTGCTACTCCGTGTGAAACCCCCCAGAATCCTCCATCTTTTTCTGCAGAGTTCAGATGTGATGAAAGGTTTATATTCAGCTCACTGAGGCCAGAGAGCTGCAACAGTGGTTTCTTAAGAGACGTGGTTCCAAGTGGCAAAGACTGGAGGCAAGTGAAGGCAAAGCAGTGGCCAACTGCCTCTTAGGATCCTCTGTGCGCTGCTGAAGGGTCAACTGATCCTTCTCAATAAAGTGAAGAGGTGCTGACAAGCTGCAGTGTAATGTAACAGCTGCCAATTGCTTTTTGTAGTGCACAACAAAGCAGAAAGCTGCCCGACTGCCGTAGCATTTCATCTCTTTGGTGCTTCTGATGCTGCAGAATGCTCCAGGGGCTTGAAGCAGCACAGGAGGCAGCGGCACCCAGCGCCCATGGCACACATCAGCACTGCTCTTCCAAACAGACCCCCGTCTTCATTGCATGCACTTTGCTTTTGACATCTTTGTGTTCTGGGTTGAGGTATAACAGGAGAAAATCCTCATTCACAGGTGTGAGGAAAACACGTTCCACGTGCAGCTGAAGTAATGAGGTCTCTGTATTGATCCTGTTTGCCGAATCCAAACATCTTGTGTTTGGATTCTCTGCGGTCTAATTAGACGTGAGCTCTGATGTGCAGCCTTTCTTCTGCCCGGAGCATTCCAAACATCCCTCCTCGCTCCCCATCCCTCATACCTACAGGTTCTGCAGCAGGAGGTAAAGCTTGGAGCTCAGGCTGATGTCTTTGCATTCTTTCTCTTCTCCAGAGCTTGTTTAGGTGGCATTCTGATCTCTCTTCCAGGTGTGGCTGAAGCAAGCTGATGAATTGGGCAGTTCCTGAAGGAGAGGGGGGTGAAAAGATTCCCGTGCAGCATTGCTGGGTCTCATTTCCCTAGCAGAGCCAGCTGAAAGGCTTTACTTCAACCAGGAATAGGTCAGGAGGCTTAAGTGTGTCCCTGGGTACAGCGTGAGGAGTTTGCATCCCTCCCTGTACAACTTCCATTAATGCTTCTGCTTAATCTGTTCCTATCTGAAAGCAGCGTTGCTGGGCGTTCCCTGGCTGCCGCTCATTGCATTCCCAGCCCTCACCAGCAGAAGTGGATGCTCAGAGGACCTCATCACCATTCCACACCATTGGGTGTCTTTTAATCCCGTGTGTGTGATGGCAGCGCTGCTCGGGAGGGATTACTAAGATCTGTCATGCCAGTGATACGCAGCGTGACCTTCAGCTCTTATTGCCCAAATAAAGTTGGGCAGAACTTTCCGACGGATGGATGCAGGCTGCAGCACAGAGCAGGAGGATTGCTCGTGGCTGTTCATCACCTGAAAAGTGCAGTGTCTGTTCCCAGATATGTCAGGATATAGACACTGGTTTTTGTTTGATGGCTCGGCTTGACTTTTCAATGACTAAAATTTACATCATGGGTTTTCAATCATGTGCGTTCTCAGCCAAACTCCAGATGCCTTTGATCTGTGCCCATGGGTTAACTGCTCGGAGGAGTCTCCAGGTGTTGGTATTGTTAAACAGACAACATATTTTTCTTTTGATTAGACACCGGGGTTGGCACAACTGTCTGCTTTGCAGAATTATCTGAGCAGCTTTCTCGAGTGCTGGAAGTTTACCCTTGAATGTGACAAGTATAAAACATGTTTTCTGTGTCTGTGTATCTTTCAGTCAAGTGATTGATCTACTGCATTAGTGAGAGCTTCGGCTTTGTCACCCTGACGCTGTGCTGTGCTCTGCACGGGGAGGTGACCGATTACCAAGGGCACTCCTAGGATGGAGTAATCACCAATAGAAACCTTTGCATCATTTGCGAGCACATGAATTTGGTTTCTAAAATAATAAGCGCAAAATACCCGTAAGAGAAATTGCTTTCAAGGACAGCAGACGAGCTGCTCTCACAGTTTGCAACCCGAGTCACATCACTTAGCATCTTCTTGTCAATTTACATTAGCTTCTCAGAGGTGTTATCAGGCAGCAGGTTACAAACTTCTGCTAATGCTGCTTCAACAGATCTATAGGACACGCACCGCAAGCACACGAGGGATTGTGCTGCGAGCTGTGTTGAGTAATGATTCCTTACGTTATTTTTTAAGAATTGATACAGAAGTGATGAAGATGCATTGCAGAAGCTGGACGGAGTTCATTCAGTTTAGTCAAGGCTGTGGGAGTTCCTCTCCAGGGCAGGCAGGAGGCAAGGTGCTGCTGGGCACAGCACTGAGCCTTGCTGCCTCTATTCTTCCTCTCAGGGAAGCAACCTGCTGCTGGCTCCAGGCTCTGGTCAGTGATTCATCTGCTGAATGTGAAGGTTTCTATCAGTCCCAGGCACAGGGTAATGCTCCTTGGTGTGAGCACAGGGTGTGCAGTGGGTGTTGGGCTGGGGATGTGCTCGGTTGTTTTGCCTCATAGTCGTTGCAAGCCAAAAAAGGAGGCAAATCTCAGGAAGAGAGAAGCAATACTCTTAGCACCTGCAGAATGAGAAATGGTAAATAGCAATTATAGCCATAAAACGGATGGTTTCTACTCTGGCATTTGAAAATGATTTATTTGGAGCGAAAAGTCAGAGAAACAGAACTTCCCAGGAAGGAGCAGAAGCAGAATTTCACATCCAGGACTGCACTGCAGCCTCGCTGCGCTGTGCTGAGCTGTGCTCCCTCTGCTCCCACCCTGCCCTGTTGGTGCAGCACTGCGTCCCAATCCAGGCTGCAGAAATTGCTGTGTGCTTTGTGGCACTGCTGGCTCCGACTGCTGGAAACGCGGCCTGAATTGTCGAGTGCAGGGAGAAAAAGATGTCGTGGAAGATTGAATGGCAGCTGTCAACTGTGCACCTGAGCCCCATCTCTGCTTAATTTGTCTCAAGAGAGGAGAAATTCCTGGGTGACATTTAGCTGTGTCTCCAGAGGTGGGAGAGGTTGGGGATTTTGGAGACCGTTTCTGTGAAGTAGCACAGAATAAGTGTTCAGTGTTCTGTTCTCCCCAGAGACTCCGGGCATTTCGTTGAAATACCACGAAGAGAAAAGCAGAAGCACGTAAAAGGTCATTAGAAAAAAATTAAGAAAGTGGCATTTGGAGTCAGCTGAAGTGCTGGCTCTGTGCTAATTGCAGCTCCTAAAGATCACCAGCAGCGTTCTTAGGGATCATAGGGAGATGGGGCAGTTCTGCAGCAGCTTTACCAAGGGCAGTGCATAGAATCATAGAATGGCCTGGGTTGCAAAGGAGCACAGTGCTCATCCAAATCCAACCCCCTGCTGTGTGCAGGGTCACCAACAAGCAGCCCAGGCTGCCCAGAGCCACATCCAGCCTGAATGCCTGCAGGGATGGGGCATCCACAGCCTCCTTGGGCAACCTGTTCCAGTGCCTCACCACCCAATGGGTGAAAAACTTCCTCCTAATATCCAACCTAAACCTCCCTTGCCTTAGTTTAAGACCATTTCCCCTTGTCCTATCACTGTCCACCCCAGTGCATGGGGCAGAGCAGATCACAATGTGTCCCTCTGGCACCTGGAGATCTCTTTGCTCACTGAGTCCTACGAATCTGCAATAGGAACTGCAAACGCTGGGGGGGAATCTCTCCCAAGTTAATTGGAGAAGTTAAATGGATTTGGAGGTTTTCAGTAGCATTTCAGCTTTTAAAAAGCAACAGCAACAAAAACACAACACACAAAACAAAAAAACTCTGCAGGTTGGAGGCTGTGTGGAAGGGGGGCTGCTCCCATCGGGTCCTGGCAGCTGCAGAGGGCACTGCCCAGCTCCTCCTGCTCCACGGGCTGCAGCACAGCCACATGAAGACGAATTCTCCTTCATCACTGAGGAAGTGCTGGCATCCACGGAAAGAATGAATTAAAGTGCTGTCGTGAAGCACGTTCACCTCTTGGTGTGTGTGCTTAATTATTTGGTGGCTTTTGCTAGAAAGAAGGGCACTGAAGTGGCTGTGTATGCTCTGCGTGGGGTTCAGTGGAGTGATCTTTGTATTCTCGACTTACAAATGGCTTTGACTGCGCATCTAACGAGGGACCACATTAGGCATAATGGGAAAGGTATAGCAGAGAGGAGACCTTTCAATTGGCACCTAAAAGGCACCGGGTTCTGTATGGGATGACAGCGTGAAAGTGCCTCTTAGAATAACCCACGGAAAATGCAGGAGATGAGTGAAGTGTGAACCCAGGAGGAAGGTCTTGAAGATTGTGCTTGCAGCAAAAATCTGATCAATCAGGAACAGAAAGCGAAACAATGCGAAGCCTGGCAGCTAAAGTAGGTCAGCAGTTAACAAGGCAATGACTCACGCAGAGAGGGAGAATTTAATTTTTAAACACCGGGTCCTGAGTTTGCTTGAAATAAAAAGTATATATGCATTCAGCAGCCGGTTAAATGAGATTAAAAAAAAAAAAACGTGTTTTGTTTCGATTTCATTCTGCTGTTTGAAGTTTCTTATTGTATTTACTTAAACGATGCTTTAATAGCACAGCATCTAAGCCAGGGTGACGTCTGTGGGCTCGGCATTGGTGGAGCTCAGCACAGCCTTCTGTAGAAGCACAGTGTGTGGAACAAGTGATGTACTGCCAAAAAAGGGATTGCTGTATCAGTTCCATTCGTTCACCCTTTGCAGAGCCTGAAGGATGTAGAAAGCAGAGCTGAAGGGACATCTTAGAAAACGCTGACCTGGATGACGTGTTTGTGTGAGCAGTCGGTGCGGTGATGCATGGCTTCTGCTCTCAGAACTGTCCTGTGCTTGCCCAAAGCCTGGTGACATCCTCTCTGTGGTTATAATTAGTTTTTATCCTATTGATTAATGGAGGAAGGCACATCTTGAAATCATTTAGCAATGAAACAATGCTGTGGTAATACTTCTAAGAATGACGCAGAACTTGTTTTTCCTTCTTGGAGTCAATGCTAGGTTTGTTCTAATGAGGGAAACTCAGGCAGCCCCATCCGGCAGAGCAAACCCAGCTCAGCCCTGGCACTGCTTCATGAAGCCCTCATCAGTTTTTGGGAGCTGGAACTTTTTTTCACCAAGCCAACTTTTCTCCATGCTGGAGCATCCCACCACCTGAACATGGGCAGCAAATGGATGAGGAGCAGAGAGGGAACGATGCTCCCTGCTCCCAGATCGAGGTAGGCTTGCATCAACCCCTCTCAAACTGAACATACAGTGCCCACGTGGAGCTGTGCACTGGTATAACTGAACAGCTGCTCCACGCTGCTGAGCTCCAACAACTGAGGTTCAGCCAGCAGTAGGGAGGTTTATGCCTGGGAAATGTTTGTAGAGAGGAAGCTGGAGCTCCTGAGCTTTGCTGGAGGCTGGCGAAGGAATATTTGCAAATACTTGAGCGGGAAAGGAACGGAGCAGGAGAATATTTTAAACAAAAGCAGAGATTTTGTGAAATCCTTCAAACCATTTTGCACGCAGGCAGCTTCTCATTCGCACCTTTTCCAACGAAAGCCATCTGTTGTGTGTTAGCCAGATGCTCCCCTTCACTTCCCAGTGCACGGCAGTGCCAGACTGCCTCCCAGGGCCGGCTCCTCCATCACACCTGCACTCCCTGTGGGAGCCAACGCTGCCCTGTGGGCTGCAGCAGGGTGGGAGCAGGGCAGCACTCAGCAGGACCGCTGCCCACCTCTGCCTTCTGACCATTGCAGAGGGGATGATGGGCGATGGAGAGCGTTCCGTTCTAGCAGTTGTCCTGCAGGTGTGTGCTTCCCGGCCCGAAATTACGTGTATTTTTAGAGGTGAGGCGAGTTGTGGATTAATTAAGAACGTAGGTTTCAGGCTCCTTCAGATGTGAGCTCCTATTAATATTTATTAAAAACGATTATATATTAATACATTCATAATACGTAAGATATATGCGGCACCGTCGGTTTTAATAGATTTTTTTTAGAACATCATTATAAGTGGGGATTGTTCTCCTCCGTCCTTCTTCGAGTTTAAAGAGTAATCGTATGGATTTATTCCCCCAGTGTTTATACAAGGCTTTTTTGGAAAAGCCTCCTTTTTAATTACCTTGCCAGTCCATCAATAAGGGCTGTAGGCAGTGTAATTTCAGCTGCAAGTGGCTGTATAAACTGCAATCAGAACGCTCAGGAGCAGAATGGCTGTAGGTGTGGATGTGATTGAGTGCAATCTGCAGCCCTGTGCAGAGGAATGTGAATGAGCACAGGGCTGTGCCGAGCTCCCTGTGTTCTCCTGCTCCTCCAGGAATGGGCGCTTTGGAGAAATGCAGCATGGAGGAATGGAGGTCTTTGGTTTCCATTCATGCTGGTCTGTGGTTGACCTTCGCTGATCTTCCTCCTGGTTGGTGATGGGGACTCAACCTCTTCAGTTTCCAGTCTCATTTGCCTTCAGAGCATCCCAATTAGAGGTGAATCTATTTACAGATGTGCAATTCTGCGCTGATCGCTAAGCTCAACCATTTCATATTTACGAGGGAAATGCCTTCAAAAGGAGCTCTGCCACCTCCTGCATCCCGAGCTTCTCTCCTTGCAGCTGTAAGCAGTGAGGAGCAGCATCACGGAGGGGGTCCTGTCCCTCTGCAGGGCGGGGGGCTCAGCCGGTGCTCCTGGCTGAGAAAATGAACCGTGTGCATCAGAGAAAATGATGCATGTGCATCACTGCTGTCACAGCAACAGGGCCTCAGCAGCCCGGGGCAAAGCCTGCTTCTCTGTGTTTTGCTGTGTGAATTTAGGTTTAATTTTGAATCGGTCCGCGGTGATATTGAAATAAAAATAGTTCTAACATGTTTTGCTATTAGCATATGTTGGCAAGAATAACGCGCCGCCGGGCTTGGTTTTGTCAGCCTCGCAGTATGGGAGCTCCAGCTCTAAGTGTTCACAGCATGTTCCTTAGGCTGTGTTAATGTGCATCAATTCTCGCTTACAAATTAACACTGAGCGCTTGCAGGAGGAGCACAGACAGGCTGGGGCGGCGGCAGCGGCTCTCTGTGCCATGGCCAAACCCCAAAGAAAGGAAAGTTGGTTCTTTTTATTAAGGTCAGGTGGATAAGCCTTGTTGGTGCTTACATTGCTGACACGTGATGTCGAGCTCAGAGATTCTGAAGCCAAACTAACACTGTAGGGATTGCATTCTTCCCCGCAGCTCGGTCCATAGGCAGTGCTGTCCATCCAATGCCATCAGATGGGAGAGCAGAGCAGGAAGGGTTGGCACAGAGTCAGTCTGTTCCAGCTCGAAGTCAGATTGAGAAATACCATCACCTTAATTCATTATCATTTCACTGCGAGAATCGTAATCTTGTCATTACCTTAAAGATGGCATAAAGGATAATTCTGTTCCCAGGGGAGTGGGGAATGCTGGGCTGTGTCACACACCAGTGCACCGTCGCTGCTATAATTACGGGACACACGCAATCTTATTTAAAACCTGGGGAGCACCTGTATAGCCAGGAAAGGGGCTGTGCTCATTACGCTGCGTGGCAACTGCTGATGTTGTTATACAGGTGTGTGTTATTAAACAGTTTGCTCATTCCATTATGTATTTCCCTGGTAATTGTAACCCTGGGCGTGGAGAGCTCCTGGGTACCGGTGTGCCACTGAGAGATGCTTCTGTACCCCCAGCTGTGTTGGTAATAAGGAGCTCTTGTGAGTCATCTCCAAAACCACTGGACCAAACAGCTGAGCGGTGAGAGCCCCGTGCTGCAGAGCAGGGAAAGTTCGAGAAGTGCCTTTGGGGCTTCTGTTCTTTTCCTGTGGCCTGAAAGGGGCTGTGGAGCAGGGATGCAATGCAGAGCTGTCAGGCAGGGCCATGGGGCAGGGCTGTGGGGCAGGGCCATAGGGTTTGGCCACAGAGCAAACCGGAGTGCGGATGGCTGGCGACCACAGTGGGGATGTCCGCGTGAGCATCAATCTTTGTGAGTGAGGAGAGGACGGAGAGGGGCAGTCACAAGTGAGTTATCCTGTCACTGCTGACAAATGAAGATAAATTGCGTGCCACCGGCTGTTTATTTACATGCTGTGCTGGGGATGCATATGGGTATGAGCAGGAGAAGCAGCACAGTGTCACGTATGTGATCACTGCTGCAAAGGGTGGGGGTGAGAGGTGAGGGTGAGCGTTGGTGATGGCTGCGTGCGGCCACTGGTGCGTGCTGGGAGCACGGGGAGCAGAGGGAGAGGACTGGGGGAACTCCGTGTTTGTGCTGGAGCTGTGGCCCCATCAGAACTGAGCTGGTGATTCAACTGCTGTTGTTTCACACCTGAGCAAAGAAGCTCCTCTTCTGCAGGTCACTGTCCTGCCGTCTCAGTTGTGGGTGCAGCTGGCACTGGTGTGTCATCCTGCTGGCTGCTGTGTGAGCACACGTTGGCAGTGACCGTGGGGTGTCAGGACTTGGTGCATCACCCAGGGAGGGATTGCAGGAAGCTGCCTGATGCTTTCTGGATGAACGTCTTTGTTTTCCCAGGGCCCACAGCAGCGAGAAGGTTGAAGTCTGTAATTGCAAGATGTGTTATGTGGGAGCAGTGCCGATGCACTCCATAGCAGTGTCTGACTGCAGCAGCCATGCAGGCGCAGGGCGGTGTGCCTGGGAGCATCACACACTTGGAATTTGCATCTTCATCGATGCAGATTAGTTTCCAACTTCTCCCTCAGCTCGGTGCAGTCTCACTAATCCTTTTACAAAGGCATGAACTGCTAATCCTGGTCCTGCACCAGCCTTGCTGTTGTTTACGCAGCTACCTGGATTAGTTTTCATGTTTATAATGACAACTGTATTATTTGTATTATTTGCGAAGAGTGCACTTCAAAATATGGGTTGACTTTTTGCCACTTCCTGGCATGGAACCTCCATTCTATAGAGCTTCCTGAAATGGAAAGCCGTGGCAGCCAAGGGATCGTGTCCTTCAGGTCTCTGCATTGGGCTCACAGCTGCTGCTGTGCATGGAGAGCTGAAGGCGTTATGCTAATCCCGTGTCATGGCTTTTGCCTGCGGCACACGGTGCCAGTGGGGATTAATGTGAGGGAGAGAGCGGCGTGGTACGGACCTGGAATAGCTGACAGGCTGAGGAGTGTGGACAGGTCTGAAGGGAGCCCATTATCTTCCATCAATATGTTGATAAACTGTTATCACTAAATTTTCCTGAGCCTAACATAAGCTTTGCATCAGGCGGGTATGAAATCCATTACTGTCTGTCACACTGCTTGGCTGTTGGAAGGAAATGGGTTTCTCCATTAGGGTTTGGTTGGATTCCTTTATCTGCCCCCTGCTTTTCCTGTGACTCTCATAATGCAAAATGACAAAGAATCAAAAAAGACACCCAAACAGGGGAGCGGAACGAGCCGCATTGCCCTGCTTGGCCTCATTAAGGAGCCTGAGGTCCGAATTCACTTTGCAGATTGGCTTGCTTAGTGAGTGATCCCGTGAGCTCACTCTTTTTGCTTAAAAAAATAGGAGAGTAATTTTTGTTTTACAGTAAATTTGGCATACAAATGTCGTGGCATAGAGAAAACCGTTTATCGTCATTAGCGGAGCAGCTTCCCTGACCCTTTTGTCTTCACAAAAGCAGATGGCACGGCTGCCCTATCATTTGCTTTTGTTTTATTAATCTCACAGCTCCCCCAGCAATCATCCCTGTCAAACCGGGATGTGTGCGATCCAAAACTGCCCGCCAAAAACCAGCAGCCGTTTGCAAACAACCCAGCAAACACAAATAAGCAGAAGGATAATGCACGCAGGCGCACTGTGAGTGTTACACATTCCTCTCCAAGCCCTCGGCCGGGCTGCGAGCTGCTGTGGTGCCCTGCTGACCCTGTGGGGGAGGCCGTGCCGTGCCATGCTGTGCCATGCTGTGCCATGCCGTGCCATCTATGCCATGCAGTGCCATGCTGTGCCATCTATGCCATGCTGTGCCATGCTGTGCCATGCCGTGCCATCTATGCCATGCAGTGCCATGCTGTGCCATCTATGCCATGCTGTGCCATCTATGCCATGCTGTGCCATCTATGCTGTGCCATGCCATGCTGTGCCATGCTGTGCCATCTATGCCATGCTGTGCCATGCTGTGCCATCTATGCCGTGCCATGCCATGCTGTGCCATGCTGTGCCATCTATGCCGTGCCGTGCCATGCTGTACCATGCTGTGCCCCAGTTGCATCCGCAGTTTGCCACTGTTTCCTGCCCCGGTACTTGCAGACCAGGAGCTGCTTTCTGCCACCCATGAACGCAAGGCTCACAGCTCCGCTGGTGGAAGTGTTTGGATGCCAGCTGGCCGTGGAGAAGCGCTTTGTCTCATGTGTGTTGTCACTGTGCTGCAGCAGATCCCACTTTTCGCTCCCAGTTTGTTTGGTGTGTGCAGAAAGAGGGAGACCGAAGGACTTGGCCAAATCTGGCACCGAGCTGGGTGTGAGGAGTGCTTCCTTTCCAGCAGCAGCACCAAGCCGTGGGTTCTTGGGCTCCAACCAGTGCTTGGTTCTGATGCTGGGTTTGGTTTGTGTGCTGGCTCTGGGCTGGATCCTGGCACCCCGTGGGGCTCCTGCTGTGAGCACAGCCCCTTGCTATGCCTGGTGCCGGGTTGGGGTCTGCCAAGGACAGCTGGAATTTAATACAAATAAATAAAGGAAATGAAGAGTGTTTCCCAGGCAGCTGAGAGGTCAGCATGGAGCAGGCTGTGCCATTGCTGCTCTTCAGACATCCTTCCCTGCTTGTAGTTAATCCCAGGCAGACAGCCACAAGTGTGTTTGTTTCCCTCCTCTCCCCTTTGCCTTTCTGTCCTCCTGCAGTGCACACCAGGCCCTGGATTGTCACTGCTGTGACCGGCCCTGTGCTCTGCTGCTGCTGGTATTAATTTTTTGTTTATAGAAAAATCAATAGGCTTTGAGTTATCAAAAGATGTGTGCGCTGCCGGGAAAGACACAAAATCAATGCTGAAATATTGCCTTATTTAATGGCTGCTGTAAATAGCTCTGTTATGATTCTTTAGTAGCAGTAAATGATGAAAGCAGAGGAGGGGTCCGTGGGATGCACTGTGCTGGCCTGCCCACTGCCCAGAGCTGGCAAGTGCAGCTCTGAGGGGCTTGGAGCAGCACAGTGCTGGTGTTTAGTGAACATAGGGAACAATGACAACATGCTGTTCTTGGATGATGATAAATTGTCTGTGAGCTGCGTGCTCCAGTGGTACTGAGTGGGCCAGGAGTGAGGGTTTGGGCTCCAGATCTGAATATTTGCTGAGCTGTGTCCCTGCTGCTTGCTTGGCTGGGATATGGATCCATCCCTGTGCAACTTGTGGGGCTGGGAAGGAGGCAACGACCTAAACTGTGTTCAAATGATATCGTGGAGCTGGAATCTGCTCCCAGCAGACTCTCAAGGGAGTTTTAAACAGGAGCAGCATGTATTCCTGGAAGAGAACAAGGCACGGCATCCATTTGCATCTTCACAGTTATCCTCTAACCCTTGGTCCTCCTCACCAGCTGTCAGGAGAGCCGTTGTCCAGCACTCAAGTACGAAAGAAGAGAAACCCAACTTCTGTGCTCCGTGTCCTTGTCTGAATGCAATGGGACCAGTGAAAGCAAGGCTGATAGCAGGGGAGGAGCAGCAGGAAAGCAGAGTGCCTCAATGCCCAGTGAGCACGTTGAAGCTCAGGGCTCCATCAGCATCTGCAGGGGTGGCGCTGCTTTGGCTGCTCTCTGCTGAGGATTCCCTCGCCTGAGATGCACCGAAGCCCAGCACTGTTCCCTCCTCCCCACGCATTCCTCTGGGCAGCAGTCGGCCAGTCACAGCATTTTCTTTTTATTACGCGTTTAATATTCATGAGGCATGCAAATTAGCGGAAAGGTAATTGCCCCAATTAACACCAAATAGGTTTTTCTCGCACATCTGAAGCAATTTGATGCTTCTGCTTATCTCATAAAAAGTTTCCTGGTGGAACCGCCTCAGACGCGGTGTTCCTACAAGAGCCTGCTGAGCTGTTGTAATTAAGCTGTGATTAGCCAGCTATGAATACATGCTTTTGAATACGACATTTCGCTCTTAGGGCTCCTACAGATAACACAGCGAGCACCCAAGCTACGAGCTGGGATGGAGCTGCCTCACGATGGCACGCTGCTCGCCACGACCCCCTCGCCATGGCTGTGCTGCTGCCTCAGTGCCATCACACCATGCTCTGCCATGGCAGAGGGCTCCTGGCTGCGCCCCCCACCCCTCACTGTGTGCTCTGAGCACAGCAGCACGGCAGCATCCCTCCGAGCACAGCCCTCCTCCCAGGCTTGAGACCGAGGGCCGTGAGGTTGTGTTCACTCAGCCAGAAACATGATGTATCTTGTGGCCTCTGAGCCCAACCGCAGCTGTTTGTAATGTCAGGGTAGTGCTCCGAAATGAATTACAGCTGGTATTTCATCACACGCGTTATTCGGCTGAAGGATAAAGCAGAGGAAGCCGGGACAATTCAGCGAGGAGAGCGAGCTGACAGTTCGTGAATAAATGATGCATTATTCACTCCGCTCCTGTTGCTCTTTGCGCTCATCCCGATTCCTCCACTAAATCTGGTTCCTTTCAAACCCGGCTGCGTTTCCATCTCCCTGCCTGACCCGGAGTGACAGATGAAATGGTCAGGAAATATTCTTCGGAATTGCAAGTTCTGTCAAAGCTGATTCTGAGAACCGCTTGTGGAAAATTCCTATCAGCTGCTGATTTTCACCCCTTTGCACCTCGAATATGGTGTGTGAGCTTTCTAACTCGATGTTATTTCGGTTCTAAAAGCACTTCAGGAAAAACAGCGCGGGATTATTGTCAGAACAAGCACTTTCTTTTCAGCAGCCTCTCTCCTTCCTATTACAGCTCCTAGCAGGGCTGTTGCTGACTTGGCCTCTTTGTGCCAAGCATTGCACAAGCAGTGTGCACAAGACCTGATGTCTCCAAGCTGAGCAGAGCCTAGGTTTGGCTTTGAGGTTGGCTTTTCAAGTTGGCTTTGAGGTTGGCTTTGAGGTTGGTTTTGAGGTTGACTTTTGAAGTTGGCTTTGGGGTTGACTTTGGGGTTGGCTTTGGAGTTGGCTTTGGGGTTGACTTTGGGGTTGGCTTTGGGGTTGGCTTTGGGGTTGGCTTTGGAGTTGGCTTTGGGGTTGGCTTTGGGGTTGGCTTTCAGCTGCTGCAGTCAAACCAGTTGGGATCTGACACCTCTTCCATGTGTCTGGGGTGGAAATCCATGGATGGGGCAAGCACAAGCCCTGTGCCAACCCCAGAGTTAGGCTGAAAATGTGGTCCTTCATATGTGGTCCTTCTGTGGATCACATGTGGTCCACATGACATGCGTGGAACAAGGCAAGTCCCTGCTGTGCTGTGGATTGAGTTTGACCTACTGTTGAGGAAATCTAAAACTTCAGAAGGAAGAGTGTTTGCACAAATAGAGATGCAGCACCAGAGAGGAAATGGCAGAGTTCAGTGCTGAGATGGGGGGAGATGGAAGAGAAAGCAATATGAAGATCTGTGCAAGGTGAAAGCTGGGCAACGTACCCAAGCAAAGAAGGAGATCCCAAACAAAATTCAGAGAAGGGAAAAGAAGGATTTGGGGCAGGATCTGACATGTGATGTGCAGGCAAAGGTCAGCAGCCTTTGGCAGCGCCCCTGGGATGGAATGGAGCTGCTGGGGAGCAGCTCTGTGCAGCAGCTGTGAGTGCTGCGTTGCTGCACAGCGTTCCTTGCAGCTCCCCTCGGGCAGCGCAATCACAGAGCACTGCTGAGCTTTAACCTCACTTGGAGCTGCTTCACACAGAGCTGTGTCCACGTTGTGCTTATTGAGACTGGGAGGAAACGTGCAGAGCGGACAGAAAACTTCCTTTGCTAATTTCTCCATCTGTTTTGTGCCTTTGCTGTGTTTGCTGTGTGGGTGCTCGTTGGAAGATGGGCGTTTCGAAGCTGTTGTGCAGCTTTTCCCAGTAAATATGCTTTGACAGTCACTTCAAGTGGGGCTTTTGCTGCAATTCTCATGTTTCATTTCTTTATGTTCTGCCAATCCAGCTGAGTCCTGCTGCTCTTCTTTGTCCCTCTGCTATTCCAGTCCAACCCTGCCCCCTACATGAACACACGGAGAAGTATTTTGTCCAATTTAAAGCTAAGCAATTTTTATTTGTAGCTGTAAGTGGGTCCATTAGTGCTAGTCAGAGGAAAGCTGAAGAACATTTGGGAGATAATTGGGCCTGGGTCCATCAGAAGGTCTCAATGCAGAGCCTGCAGCACTCTGTGCTGGTAAAACATCTGTGTAAATAGCTCTGAAGCTGAGGTTTCATTAGAACTGCCCATCACGACAGTCCTCCTAGAGCTCTAAATACGCCAGGGACTCTTCTGCGTCTGCCCAAAATAGCAAGCTCTCCACTTAGCGGCCCTGCTCTAAAACTGGGGTCGTCTCATTTCAATGTTCCCGGCTGCAGGCGTGACCCAAGGTTCTTTGTTGTAATGTGCTGAGCTATCAAAGCCTCTCCTGATAGCGTCTCATTAGTCCTGGCAGAGGTGAGGCTGGGGTTGGCATCCAGCTGCGCTTCTGAGCGGAGTGTGTAATTTTCTCGCCACATCTGGGGAGGGGGAGACGTGTAATGGAATGCAAATAGCCCTCTGTCACAGCAAAGAATGTCATTTCCAGTAGGATTTTCTTTGGGAAAAAAAAAAAAAAGAATATACCTTTGGATGAGAGGAGATTATTCTGGTGTTTGTGGAGCTGAGCGACACAGAAAGTCAGCTGTAACCTCAGGCTCTTTTCCCAGCTCTGCTCCAGTCCTCCTTTCCAGCCCAGCATCCTCATGCAGGTCTCCTGTTGCCTGCCTGGCCCTGGCTTCCCACACAACCATTCTGCCCTATGTTTCTGCATCTCCCGTGTAAGGCAACCCCCATCACCCCTATGCAGCCATGCTGTGGAGCTGCTGGGTCCCTCCTTGCTGAGCTGCCGTGTTCGGCCGTGCACATTTGTTTAGCAGATCATCATCTGTTCCTTCTGTGCGCCACTTAAACTGCCTGTTGTTATGCAAATCCGGTAATGCATTTATGAGTGCTCTCCAGAGATTGCGAATGGCAGCTAATCTGGTTAGTGGATCGTTCTGCCCTGACCTGTGTCAAATTCAGCACTGATGCTTCCTGCGTTCCTCCAGAGATGGAAGCTGTTCTGCCACCGTCACCGAGCGCTACAGCAGCTCTACTGACCCGAGCCTGGGGAACTGCTGGGAGGAAGGATAAACACACACATGTGGAGAAGCATTTGTGGTGTATTCACAGCTGCTGGAGGTGTCTGCAGCATCTCTGCAAACGGAGCTCAGCTGGTCTGGAGTGAAGCAAAGCTGGGCTGAGCTGTGCCCAAGTGAGGAAAATGCTGGTGCTGCTGTTTGGGGCTGAACAGCACAGTCCTGAACCTGAACCTAACCTAACACTAACCCTGACATTAAGCCTAATCCTAATCCTAATCCCAATCTGACCCTAACAATAAACATGACCCTGAATTTAACTCTAACCCTAACCCGTACCCTAACCCTAACCCTAACCCCAACCCTAACCCTAAACAAAAACCAAACCTAACCCCAACCCTAAACCTAACCCTAACCCTAACCCAAACCCTAGCCATAACCCTAAACCTAACCCTAACCCATACCCTAACCCTAACCCTAAACCTTACCCTAACCCTAACCTAACCCTAACCCAAATCCTAACCCTAACCCCGACCCTCCCAGGCACAGATCTCTACTCCTCACTCGGTGCCCTGCTCACTTCTTCCCCACGCACTGAGCACAGCCAGGATGATGAAATCCCCACACGTTTCTTGCTCAAATGGTGCTTTGATTGTCTGCGAGCTGAATGAAACAGTTCTGATTTTTTAAATACTGACTTGAAGCTAGATTGAGGGAAATGAGCTCTCTTATTGAACGAGAAAAGGTTCATTAAAAAGTCACTTTGTTTTGACTCTACATTTCAAAGGCAAATACCTTCAACAAGCCCAAGTCTTTGGATAATTCTGATGTACACAGAGCCCTTTCTCACTCATAGTTCAGTGGAAGGCTGCGTCACGCAGCTCACAGTGGTGCTTCCATCATCCCATCCCTGCCATGCACACAGTGTGGTCGGGTCCTGAGCCCCTTCTGCCCAGCTTGGCACACGTGCTGCCCTGCTGCTCCCTGCCAGATGACAGGTTTCAGGAGAGCGTTAGTGATGAGGAGCTCCACTTTCATCAAGGAAAATAATTAGTGGGAATGCATGCAGTTTACAAAAGTGGTTCAATTAAAGAGAATAACAAGCCTTTTACGGCAACAAAGGAAGGGCTAAGTAGACCTCAGTGACTAAATAAAGCTGCAATCAGTGCGATTAATTTGAAATCTCAGGAAGGCCTGAACTCGATTGGTATTCCAGCAGCCTAATGTCTCTCGTGGGACCACAGAAGAAATCATTCCATGTTTTAGGGAGAATGTGAGGCCCTCACTACTTGCAAACAGCAAGAAAAAAGGAAAATAGTGACAAGCATTATTTTTGCTCTAAATTTCTTGTCCTTGGCAGCACAGGTTTCGGTTGGTGTTCCTTTTGTGAGGCTACAGGGCAGCAGAAGATTCCCATCTTTGATTCCTCCGTCCCACCCCATTGCTGGGGCTCTGGTGGCAGCTCTCTGCTCAGCTCATCAGTGCTGGCACTGCTGCCTGCATCTGTCCTCCAGCCCAGCACAGCCATCCCCTCCCATGCGATGTCCTCTCTGAGTTAATCCAGTGTTATTCAGGGGAAAAGGAAAAAATAATTTCTGTCTGAAAATCGATGACATAGGTGGCAATTATCACCGTGTTTCCGATTGTGGGATCTCCCTCTGTAGAGGCTGTGAGCAGTAGGTGCACACACAGCAGCCCCCCGTTCCCCCCTGACCCCACAGCAGCAGAGGGGTGAATCCTCATCCTGCAGAGCAGTTGGATTCCTCTAATTCAATTACTCTTCCCAAGGCCTCCTCTTGCGAAGCTGTGTCTCAGCAGAACAAAACAAACACTCAGCCTGGATTCCATGGATCAGCCTTTTGCGGCACCCCAGGGAGGTGCGTGATGTTGGAAGCAGACGGCAGACAGGTAGAAGCAAAACAGCCCATGCGTGGGCCTTCAGCTGGGTAAACAGCTCTGCTGTGCTCCTCTGGGTGCAGCTGGTTAGGGTTAGGATTAGGGTTAGGGTCCTCCTATCAGCCTGGTAGCGAGGGCAGCACGAGAGCAATCGATTTGTACCTGCTCAGGGTTTGGATTGATCTCCCCCGACCCCTGTAGTGCAATTCATGCCTTTTCTCATTTAAGCATGCTGCTTCTGTGAACCCAGTCTGCAGCAGCTTTGCATTGCAGCAGGAAAGGTGCCCTGAGAGTGAACTTTCCCCGAGCAAGTGCTGAGTGCTGGGCAGTGCCTGCTTCAGGAATGGCAGCTCGGAGATGATGGGGTCAGGCTCTGCAGTGCGGTGCCAACCTCCCCATAGCGGCCGTTTGCGCAGCAGAAGGAGCAGCGTTTGCATTAAGTCCTCCAAAGTTTTGATAACCTCGTTTCCCTCAGGGGAGGCTTTAGGCAGGATAATGTATAGCCCACTGTTGTATGTTCCGAATTCCATTTGCTGGAGATCAGTATTTTATTGCTAGAGCAGTGCTTAAAAATTGTTCTCTATTTTCTCAGCGTTGTGGGAATTTCTGGCACCCGGAGAGGGAAGAAAAGGATTTTTTGATAAGACGCAGCCTCAGTCTTTATTTATTGGTTCTGATGGGAATCTTTACCCCCACAAATTAAACCTCTCAGTTCCCTGCAGAGGGGCTGTCATGGAGTGTGGCCTGGCCCCCCAGCACAGGCTCTGAGCACGCACTTTGGTTACACCTGGTGGCTGTCGGCGCCCGGCCACCAGCAGCGCGGAGCTCCAGCAGCTCTACCTAAAAATAGGACTCTTTGAGTCTCTTCTTTTGTTCCTCTTTTTATCCCATCCTTCAGCAGCCGCCGGGGCCAGCCGTGTGCTGTACTTTAATGCCTCCCCAGTGGCTGTCCTTTGATTTGCTGTGCAGTGCCTTCAGCTCCAGCACCGCTCTGCCAGTTCTGCAGTCAGCCCGTCCCCAGCTGGCGCTGCTGCCTCCATCCCGTGCCCATCACCTTCACGCTGCCCACATCCCTCCCTCCACATGTCCGTGTCCCTCAGCGTGCCCTTGCTGCTGAGCTGCCCATTGCTTTCAGCAGCACAGCTTCCAAAGGCCGTGGGCTGGGAATGTGCATCTGCACCGTGGAGAGGTTGGGGAGCCCGGAGTTGTGAGCAGGACGTGCTTCCCCTCATCCCTACTGCAGAACGTTTCAGCTCCTTGTGTTTCTGATTTTATTGCTGTGTTTTCAAAGTGTTACCACAATACTTAATTGCCACAGTTACTGAAATACTTGGATAATTACCTTCTATTCCAGTTCTCATACCGTAGCTGTGTGAGCTCAGCACTGGCTCTGCAGTTATCATCAGACAATGCTTCTGGACAGCAGTACCAGACAAATGGGTCTGCTTCTCCCTTCGGGGCAATGACAGTTTAAAAATGCCCCGTCCTGCCCGTACTTCCTCCATTTGGCAGCTTTTTGGTAGTTTATATAATTTGGCTGTGATCCCCTGTCTAAACCATGTCCAACATTTCATGCAATAAACTTAATGGACTTTTCCATCTTTGAACAGCTGAATTCTTTCTGAGCAGCTGCTCTGGGTTATTGATGGCCTAATTAGAGCTCTGCCTTAGGCCTGCCACCAGACTCTGGGAGACTTTTACATATTCCAGGATGTAACGGAGCAAAGTGTCTCCAAATGATCTCAGAGCACAGCTTGGATCTGGGGAGCTCAAGGTGGGTGAGGAGGACTGAAGGATGCTGATGGGCACCATCGTGGGGCTGCAGAGGCCCCAGCACAGCGCTGCTCCCAGCGCTGGTGGACCGACGTGCCCCGGGTGTGCTCTGTAAATCCAGTTAGGAATAAATCAAAGCAGCAGCAAGCCATCGAGCCACCCGAATCTCAGACAGCTTTGTTTGTGTCATTTTCATTTGACTGCTTAATCGAATTGGTTGCAATTAGAGGGTTTGTCTGGATAATAACATTTTCTAACCCTCTGGAACACGAGAGGGTTCGGCTGCGGCGAATGCTGATGTAAAGAGAGCGATGCTGATTGCAATAACCTGGCCCTAGATAGCATCAATTACCCACTTGTGGGGGATGTCTGTGTGCTGGCTGCCAGCCCTGCGCCATTCCTGCCTGCAGGGATTCCAGTGCACCCAGCAGCCCTTGGTCTGCATTGGTGCTTGTGCTGGGGGCGGGCGCAGTGGCATTCCCACTGCAGAATACAACTGCTTTGGCAGCCTTGTCAGATTGCATATTGATTACAGCCTGGCTGTCTCCTTTACTAATTTCCTCTTCTCTTGTGCCCCTCGGTGGCTGCTGAAGCTGGAGGCTGCTGGGTGACCGAGACAGGGGCACATGGTGATGGCTGGTGGGGTGCCTGGGGACAGCTCTGCACCGCTCTGCAGGGCTGGGGGCAATGCTGGGGGGTGGAATTGCTGGGATTCAGGGGCTGCAACTGAGCTGTGCGACTTCTGAGCCACCCTGCTATGACTCCAATGACTGATGTGGCACATGTTGGTAGTGCAGGCACCTTGGTGTTCTTGTAGACTTCTCCATGGAGGAGAAAAGGCAGCAGCCACATTCAACTTCTCCAGGGTTCTTGAACCCAAAGCCATTTGATCCGGATTCACACCAGTGGCCCTACTCACAGTAGTGCCATATTTCCAGCTGGGAGCTTCAGGGCCAGCAGTGAGACAGGTGTGGATCTTATGCCATGGACAGCAGGGCAGGGGTCCATAGGGGTGAGCAGGAGATCTGTGCGTGGAGGAGCCACAGAGCCAGAGCTAAGGGCAGGGCTTTCTGTTCTGAGCACTGCAGTACCAGAATTCATCCTGAAGGCCATACAGATGGTATCACCTGGTGTCGTTACGTGGTCACCCACAGGCTGGGCTGGGCTCAGTGCTGCTGGCACAGCACACTGCTGAGGATTGGGTTCCACCAGCCTGAACGCTGCTGCCAACCAAAGGAGTCCCCCCGTGCTCTGCTCCTGTTTGAGCAGATGAGAGCTGCAAAGCCATTAGCTGCGAGCGTGTTCCTTAATGTGGCATAAGCAGCTAAAGAAGATGTATTTATGCTCCTTCATTTGCAATTGATAATCTCAAGAGTGAGAGGCTGGTAATAAATAGTCTCGCTGGGGCTCCCGTCCCGCTGCAGCCCACACTACAGAAGGGAATAGATGGCTCATTTGCATAAGATAATGAAACTGCAGCGAAATAGTAAAATTGCAAAGCAACTTTGTTTTAATAATGACAGATGCTTCTTAAACACTTTAATGATGTCTCTCCGAGCAGTTTTCAGCCACAAGCAGAATGAGCGAGATTCTTGCAGTGAAACCCGGAGCCTTCCTGCGAGATCCACCTCTTCTCTTCCCCGTGTTGCAGTGATGCCCTCACCCCGTGCTCTGCCCCGTGCCCTTCCTTCATGTAACAACACCCCCCCAGTGCTGGTACCCACAGAAGGAACCCACTCACTTTGGCCATGGCAGAGCACCGTGGGGCTGCGTGTGTTGCCTGCGCACCATCACTTCCCTGCCCTACGAACCCCTTTGAAAGCACGTTAGCTGGAGCCCATATGTTGCATCAGTGCTGCCAGAAGATCTCTTGTTTACTGAGATCACACTTTCACTCTGTGTTTGGAGCCTGCAGCACAGAACCATTGATACAGGGCTCCGAGTGAGAGGTGTCAGCACCCTGTCTGCCTGCAGTTTGCTCCGTGCTCCCGGCTCCAGCAGTGCTGCATCCCTGTGCAGCTGCACTGCTCTGCAGTGTTTGGAAGCCCATCTCCACGGATCCTGGGAGATGCTCCCAGGCATGACAGCACCAGGGAGCATTTGAGCCTTTTGGTTTGTTTTCAGAGTTGGGAAGTGCAGAGGAAACCCCACGTCCTCTTCTTCAAGAAGGCATCCTCCTGTTCTCTGTTCCATCTCCAAGTCTTTGAGGAAGTGAGGAGCGTTCAGCTCATGGGAACGTTCAGTCCAGACCTGGGGATGGGTTTAATTGGTTGTAGGGCTGCTGTTGGTGTCCGCTGCCCTCGTGCCACGGGATTACAGGATCACAGAATCACAGAACTGTAGGGGTTGGAAGGGACCTCTAGAGATCATCGAGTCCAACCCCTCAATCACAGATTGGAGCTCTGTGCTTTGGGATCAGAGGATGCTGCTGCAGACAGAGCAGTTCTGCTGTGATTTGGGCTCTGCAGGTTAGGAATCCACAACGCAGACAGCAGGCACCGTTCCCTGATGTTTGCCCTGTTTGCCCCGATGGGAAGGACTGATGCTCAGAGGGAGCGCGGCGCCTTTTTACCAGTGAAAATCCGTTGTCTGATTAAATATTCATGGCACATGATTGGCAGCACCGTGCGGGCTGAGTGGCAGGGTTAATTACTGCCTGGTGACACGGCGCAGTGCAGCATGGCGCGGTGCAATGTGCTGGGAGGCTCCCAGGAGCAGCCCCACGTGCTGAAGGAGCCTCGCGAAGGCATCGCCTGCTTTTACCTTTTTTTCCCCTTCTTCTTTTTGCCGTGTCCTCTGCATATTGATCAGGGCTCAGAACAAAAAGAGGAGCTCTGCAGGGCCCTCCTTGATGGGGACGTCGGTGCTGCGGCTTTCCAGGGCTGGAGTGAATAACAGAGATGAGAACAATTTATGAGGTGACCCTTAGGAATAATTAGAGTGGGGAGAGATTCTTTTGACCGATGCTCAGGGAATGGCAGCTTTGGGGGATTATTCAGAGCCCAGAAGGGCTGAGGTTCACCCATGGCTGTGGCATCCCTGCAGTGAGCACAGCCATGCAGTGCTGTCCCTCTCTATGGACCACAGCTGGGCTGTGATGCTGGGCTGCATTTAGGAGCTGCATTCCAACTAAGGGAGATGGAGACATCAGGCACAGACCGAGGCAGATTTCGTTGTTTTCTAGAAATCATTTTTTATTTAAAATTTAAAACCATATTACTTCATACAGCAAACTGTGCACTTTGATATATCACAGTGTCTTAAAAAGGAAAATAATTGGAATTTTTTCTTTTTTCTTTTTCTTCTTTTTTTTTTTTTTCTTTTTTTTTTTTTTTTTGGAAATTTTATTTACATCAGCCTAGAATGATCAGCAAGTAACACAGTTACTATGAAACCAAAATTGTTACAAAATGTTTACAAAAAACTATATTCATAGAAATTCTGCATGTCCACAAAGGAAATTCCCCTGAATGTCAAGGAGAGCAGTTTTTATTTTTTTCTATTTTTCCTTTTTTTTTTTCCCCGCACTCTTTTCCATTGTTGTTGTCCGTTGGTTATTTTGTTTTTTGTTGTCGTTTTCCCTTTTTATTTCTTTTCGTCCACTCTTTTGTTTGACAGAGGTGTGGGCAGTGCAGTGCATCCCACACCGCAGCGCTGTGGGGCTGAGCGGCGTCCCTCCGTGTGCTGACTCCGTGGGTTTGCAGCGTTGGTGTCTTGACCCAAATCTCAGCAGATCAGCCTAAATGGAAGAGCAGCCCCAGAGGGAGCTGCCCTTGTGTCCCTGCTCTGTCTCACAGGAGACCTGGAAGAAGAAAGCAGGTGAGGAAGGGACAGTGAAGGGGAATGGGGACGCTGCGGGTACAGTTCCGTAGCCCTAATGGGTTTTCTTCATTTTCTCCTCACTTCTTCAGTCCCTCTGCCCACCAAGCAAGGAATGAACCCGCTTGAGGGTTGGAAGTCACATTCCTAAGACATGAGTCGCTGGTAGCCACGAGCAGGTCACAGGGCAGCTTGCAAAAGGCTTTGATGCTTTGTCATCATAGCTGCGCCTTATGGGGTCTCCCCTCTGCCATCTGCCAGGTTCCTCACTGCTGCCTGCACAGCATTGCACAGCCCAGCCCTGGCTGCATCCCAGCTGCGTTCCCTCTGCATCCCATCTGCATCCCAGCTGCATCCCAACCTGCTCCAGCAGTCAGCAGCGATGCTGAGATCAGGGCTGCCCAGCGCAGTGAGCAGGGCTGGGGGGGCCGATGCTGTCTGTGCTGTGTGTGCTGTGAGCTCCCTGCCCGGCAGCACAGTGCTGTCAGCAGAGCTGGTGCTTCCTGGGAGTGAGCAGGATTGTGATGGTTGAACCACACAGACACGTGGAGAGCTGCTGTGTGGCTGGAGAGAGAAGGGAGAAAGCAGAGCCGCAGCGGTTTGTCTTGCTGGCCCACAGCACGAGCAGCGCTGGTGCTCACCTGTCACTCTGGGGCATTTGTGAGTAAAAGGAAATTGAACTGGTGTCAAAGATGAATAACTGGTGCTCACGGCAGAAGCGATATTTAGCTCAGTAACAAAAGAGGTCTGCGGAGAAGCAAAGTGAATGCTGGTTTGGGGGTGGTTTGCTCTCAGGAAATGTAAAGCAGGTTTCAGGCTTTTTTATCTTTGTCGTGGTTGTAAAAATCTCTGTCTGATGGCTTATAAATCTGCAAGGGGAGCATCAGCTCTGCTGCCCTGCTCAGCCCCAGGGTGGTGAGCAGCACTGGTGCATCGGCTCAGGGAGCAGAGCTGTGCTCACGGTGCATCCTCAGCCAGTGGGTGCACAATCAGCAAACTGCAACCGTGATGATGTGCACTGAGGTGGCAGCTTTCAGCTCTGACTTTTCACGATTTCTATGAAAAGGTGGAAATAAATGTAAATTCTTTGCATACCTCTACTTGAGTCACACTATCCGTTCTTAGTTTCGGGTCTCTACGTTACTTCTTTACATCAGGGGAGAACAAAATAAAGACAAATTCTGTTTTGGGAGGGGGGGGGAAGAGTTGTCTCCCCTTGATCTAGGTTGCTAGTTGGGATCAGCTCCAAGGAAACCTTCCTGATGGAGGGTGGGAAGAAGCCCCCCGTGCTGTGGGACGCCGGGCAGGGGCTGGGGGCTGCGCTTTTCTTCAACACCAGCATCTGCACCAGAGCTTTGAATCACTTTCTGCAGTGCTCGGGTGCTCGTGGTGCTCGGGGTGACAGTGGGTCTGCTTGCTTCTTTTTGCAGTGGTTGGGAAGAGATGGGTTGTGTTCCCATGGAGGGACGGAGCGGAGCGGAGCTGCTCAGCGTTCCTTTCGGTTAGCAGAGGGGTCTTTGGTAATTCTGACTCGATTGGTGCTCAGGACCAGCCTTCTGGGTTAGCGACCTGAAAAGAAGAACACAGTGCATGGAAGATTCCTTAAGAACACATGAGTGCGTTTGCATGGAGCTGTGGGTGGGTGAGAGGCACTGGGCTGAGCTGCACCGTGTGCTGGGACCCCACCGGGATGCTCAGGTGTGAACACAGAGCTGCGGCCAGCTTCATGGCACCCGTCCTGTCCTCCTCTGGGATACAGCTCTCCTCCCATCTCTGCTGCAGCCCATGAGCTCTGCTGCCTGGCAGCAGGGGGAGGAACCAGGCTGTGTGGTGTGGGGCGTTGGGGCAGCCCCAGGTTGGCAGCAGTTCTTTGCAGTCCCCACACACACCATGTCAGCCCCTTCCCGCCTGGCTGCAGTTCCATTCCAGCTTGCTGGGCTGCCTCTGCTCCACCAATGGCTGCTGGGGTGCCTCCTCCATGCCAGCAGCTGCAGTGCGTCGGGAGGCTTCTCCTGTCCCTTTCTCCCAGGTGTGCCATGCACACCCGATGGACAACATGTCCCTTTATTGCCATGCTGGAGGAGCTGTGCTCGGGGGCTCCTCGCTGCCCGCTGGGGCTCAGTTTGGCTCAATTCAGTTGTGCCTCCGCGTGTTCTCGGTGTGTAAACATCAGACTCTGGTGGGGCGTTGGGCTGCACGAGGCCAGGGAGCAAAGCTGTAAAAAAAATGAGGAATGAAAAACAAGAAAAAACAAAACAGAAAAGCCCCGAGACCCACAGTGCAGTCTGTGCTTTGACGTTGCTGCTTCTGCGCCGGTGATGGATGCAGCGGTGTTGAAAGGCCTTGTTCTCGAAATGAACCAAACCAAGCTTTTTTTTTTTTTTTTTTTCTTTTTTTTTTTTTCCTCCTGCGTTTTTTTCTGTCTTTCTTTCTTTTTTCCCTCTTGTTTTTTTTTTTTCTTCTTTTTTTTTTCCAAATCCTTTCTTCCCCCACTTCGGAGCACATCCTCTGCACATCCTTCCCTCCCGCCCCCAGTTTCTGCTGCCTATGGGAACACGGGCGTCAGGCCGGTGTTGCAGCTCATGCTGTCCTTCCCTGGCAGCCGGCGGTCGTTGAAGGTGTGCATGTTGATCACAGCATCTGCCTTCACCATGACGGGTGGGGGTGGTTTGTGCTTGACCCGGCGCTGGCAGGTGAGTGACAGCCGGATCTCATCGGCCACCGCGCTGCAGAAGGAGCGCTGCGGAGAGGAGGCACAGAACGCATCGTTACCACCCCGTGCCTGCAGTTTTGGAGCTCATCTCTGCAGCAGCAGAGGTTTGGGCCGTGCTGAAGGCATCAGGTTGGATATTAGGTGAGATTTCTTTTCCAAAGAGCAGTGATGCACTGGCACAGACTGCACAGGGAGTGCTGGCGTCACCATCCATGGAGGTGTTCAGAGCTGTGGGGATGTGGCACTGAGGGACATTGTGGGCATGGGGGGCGCGGGCTGGGGTTGCTTGGGGGCTGAGAGGGCTTTTCTGACCTCAGTGACTTTGTGATTCTATGATCAGCTGTGCTCAGTGGGACTTGAGCTGTGTGCAAGCTTTGGGGTTGACTCTCTGCTTTGGTAAGGTTATACCTTGTGTATGCTAACTCCTGCAGGAAGACAGAGCTCTGGAGGGTTTGTGTGATGCTGGTGGGGGCTGGTAGGGTTATGAATCAGAGAGGCAGAGTCCTGCTGCACTTGCCAGCGAGCAGTGTCTGCACCTGTCTGCCCTGACACACAGCCTGAGTGTTTTGCTGTGGTTTTGCTGTGGATGTGCTTCCCGTTACAGCACCGCAGCACGCAGGAAGGACATTCCTACAGGCTGCCTTTCAATGCCATGGGCTCTCATTGTGCACAGGATGGGACGGGCAGGGAGCACAGGGAGGGCACCCAGGGGTGCTGTGGCTCTGCCCTATGCAGGGGGCTCGGGAAAGGGAAATCCTCAGCCCAAAGCTAGCAGGGAAGTGTGGGATTGGTACCTGCTCACGTTCCGCCGTCTTCCGCAGCTTGTAGATGAACTCCACCATGGCCACAAAGACTGACAGCACCAAGCCTGCTGCCAGCACGATGAAAATGCCACCAATGTTCTGGATGCCCAGGGCACTGGCCTCCTTGTTCTCATCCTCAGGGCAGCCGTTCCCCCGCCACCACTTCTCCTTCATGACATGCAGCTTGTCCTCCTCCTGCAGCTGCAGGATGGCGATGGTGATCTTGTCCCGGTACGGTGAGCCTGGGGGCAAACAGCACAAAGTGGGGATGCCCTCCCAGTGACCAGGACCTCCAGATCTCTCTTTTGGAAGGTGGTCCGTATGAGCTTTGGTGTTTGGAAATCGGCTGTTGGGAGAGGATTGTGTCCCTACAGCCACTTACCCATGGGGGTCCCAATCCCGTAGCCTTTGGAGTCGATGAGCCCCCCGACCTGGGTGAGGTTGCAGTTCCTCTGGGTGATGTACTCGATGGTGGTGGACTCCATCAGCAGGGCGTAATCAGCCGTCAGGGTCCGCTGGATTCCTTCCTCGTTGTTCTTAACGAGAGCTGTGGGTTTGCTGCTCATGAAAGCCCACATTTTTTCGAAGGTAGAAATTTTGGATTTCTGGGGAAATGATACCAAAATAAGAATTAATGTTCTATTTGCTGGGGAAAAGAAAAAAAAATTGCATCTTTACAGTTAAAAAAAAAAATGACAGTGAGAGAAGACAGAGAATGTTTGGAGGATCTGTTTTTCTCTCTCACACGCTCTGTTGTATTTCTGTCTTTCCCCAAGCACCACAAGGAAACGTCTCCTCTGAGGTATGTGCAACTGCCAAACAAATTTAACGTACCCACGTAAACAGAGGCTTGGAAATATTCGAGAAGATTGTCTTATGGTTAAAAATAGGCTCTGGTATTCTTCCACGAGCAGCAGGCGTTCTGTTGGAAAGGAGGAGCATGCTGTCTAGCTTGCTCTTTGTACAGACACGTTTTTCTTCTAGGAAATGTGTTGGTGAGAAGAAGCGTGGCTCTTTTTGGTCTTTCCGTAACATCTTAAATACAGGCTTTGTCTGTGACCACGCTCTTGGTCGGCTGCTGTGCTGGGGACAGGCACAAGGCTCATCCTGCACACGGTTCTGGCTGCTGCTATCCATGTATTTATATAGGGGAAAATGAGCTAAGCCAGGCAGTCCCTCTTTATGATTGATTTCGGATGCTTTGCCTGTCTGCCTCCTTTATTCAGCACGTGGGTTTGTGGCTGTGCTCACCCATCCAGCACCCCAGCAGTGCCACATGGTGACAGAGGCCATTCCTCTGCTGCTGACCCATGGGCTCATCCCTGCTGGAACAGCCACGGACTCGCTGATGTCAATTAGAATTCACACTCGTTATAATCCGCTGATGAACCTGCGGTGCAGGAGCGAGCTGCATTCAGGAGGCAGGATAATCTCCCTCGCCTGAAAATCCGGTCCAGTGCCCGTGAGCTAGATTTGTGGCATCTATCAAGCCTCAAAGAGCAGCAAGAAATGTCGCCTCCAAAAGGATTATTAAATATCTGTGCATTACGATGGGTAATTGAAATGAACAGCGCACTCGAGTTGCCGATAACGACTTGTTTAACATTTATATAGTTCAGATCAGAGGCCTCTGGGTTCACTGGCTCTCCCTTTTGCTCTTTCTCTTCCTGCATTTAATGCTCCTTGGGTGTTGACACAGGGCTCTTAAACAACATCAGTGTTCTCCCAGTTTAAAGCGCAGAGCAAAATAAACTGGCAAAAAATCAATAGGCTGCATTTAGTGAAGCTAATAGGACTTGCATGAGGCATTGTAGCTCTTCAGGCAGCTTAAATTACATGAGACAGGACTGCTTGGAACAGAAAAAAAACCCCACTTTTCTCTTCTCTGCTCTTCTTAAATCCCTTCTTTTGACCTGCTCAGGGACTTCATTGTGTGGAAATAGCAGGATGGATGCTGCATGTCTCCAGCACGGAGTCCTGGGCTGCAGACCTTCCTGTTTGCTGCAGCCCCAGCCTTGTGTCTGCCCAACAAGCTGCTGTGGCCTCGTCCTCCCCAAACAGAGCCCTGGGGTGAGCTGTGGTTGCAAAGGCAGCTCGGCACAGCTCAGCACAACTCAGCATAGCTTGGTGCAGCTCGGCACAGCTCTGCTTTGGCTGAGCTCTGCAGTCTGCAGCCCTCCACCTCCCTACGGGGAATTTATTTCCAGTTAGTTTCTTTAACTCGGCTAACAGGAGATAAGAGCAGTCCCTTTCCAAGCGAAAATTCGCCAGCTGTAATTCTCAGTGCAGCACCAGCGGTTTGATAGAGCTGGCTATTTGTTAGAAGTCCAATTTAGAAGTGATTGTCAGTCATGGTGAGAGCAGCCATCAATCAGGCGTTGCAGGAGGAATGGGGAGCTGCAGCTCACACCTCACAGCGCTGCAGCTGCACTTCAGGGGGCCTCATTCATCTATGGGATGTGGGTGATGTCCCCTGGGAGCACACCGTTGCCATAAGCAAACCCGTCCTCGTTATGCACAGTAATTCGTTAGCAGTAAATGGATACTCGGTGAGTACATACATCGTGTACACGTTGTGGGATGTGAATACAGCACCTGGAGGTGTTCAAGACCAGGTTGGATGGAACTTGCTGACCCTTGGGGTCCTTTCCAGCCCAAGGCATGCTATGGTGGCAAGCAGCCCCTGCCCTGGAGCTGAGTGAGGGGCATGCAGAAGTGGGCAGCAGCCCCACTGTGTGCAGGGAGTGCAGGAACTCAATGCCTCTGAGCTCATTCTTTAGAGTCACAGCTCAGGAGCTGCCTTTAATAACCAATGCTTCAAGAGCAGTCACCCAAATAAATTAATGGAATAGTTTAGAGGAGGCAATATGAGGCATCTTGCCAAGACATATATGCTTTTTTATCAGTGAAATTGGCAAGAAAGTAACTTTCAGGCTGACGATTTTCAATTCCAGCCTGTATGAAAAAATAAATTGATTTTCCCCAACTGAAGATACTTACTCTGGAGGATTTAACATTTCTGTACAAGTGAATGTATGTGTACACACATCCACACACCCTCACATTAAGCCCCACGTTTGTTCAGAGCGAGACAGCATCTCCTGCACGATATGAAGGATTCCTGGCATGATCCGCAATGAAAGCGAGATGCTGCTCCCAAATTAATTGATCTGTTTACTCCTGTAACTCAATCTGCATCGCCAGGAAATAAATAGCTGCTCCAAGGTTCTTCTCATGAAGTCGCAGTCTGTTGATGCAGTCGGGAAGCTCTCAGTGCTGCGGTCTATGGGGGGCTGTGGGGGTCTCAGGGTGGGCAGCAAACAGCTCTGCCAGCTGCCCATGCATGAGGGCTGAGTGGGTGCAGCATCCCCTGTGCTGTGCCCGTGTGTCAGAGGGCAGTGCTGGCATTCATCTCCAAACAGCAACGGCACAACGCAGAGAAAGGGAAATGTGCTGCAGCACTGAGCTGTGCCAAGTGCCCATTAGAAGCCCGGAGAACGATTCTGATGCATAATGATAGGAAGCTATAAAAGTGCTGTGTCCTTGGTTTAAAAAAAAGATAGTTTCCTTTTATTTCCATATAAAACTCTTATTGGAAGGAGTAGTTAAAACGCCCCAGTAAAAGGCTGCGTCTCCCAATGGCTGCTCCTTCAGGAGGCAGCACTGTGCTGCTCCAGGTTCAGCCAGCAGCCATGGTGAGGAATCCTACTGCTGACCATCAGAGACCCTGAAAGACCCCCACCACACACAGACTGAGCATTTGCAAGGAGACAGAACCCTGCTTCCATGATTTCGGGGGAGTATTGAATGCATACTGCCCAGGAAAACCTTTGCATATGCAACACAAGCACTGCATGTAAGCTGAATATCAGTTGTGCAAGGCACACGTGGTGGTGTGCAAGGATCCTCTCGTGCACTTGGCACTGAGAATAAAGCATGCCTCTGTGTTCTGCCGTGGCCTTTTCTTGCAAGACAGCTTTTTAAGGTCACCATTAAATTTAAATTCCTCTCCAAGCTGGGATGCTCATTGCTTAGGTTAATCACCCCTCATTTCGATTCCTTTATTCTCTTGCTCTTTTCTGAAAGTGTGTTTTTAAAGGCCAGCTGCGGTTCCAAAGGTCTTTTTAAGTCCCTGGGTTTCTTTCCATTTTTGAGGCAGCAGTGAGATATGAATGCTCTTGGCACCCTCCCCGCAGTGTTGGCTAACTTCTGAAATCATGTTTTAAGCAGCAGAAATAAATGTGACTTGATTCTGAAGCCTTGGTGGCATTGCCATGCATGGGGCTTCAGGAGGTAACGTGAGCAGGGGCACCATGGGGCAGGAGGGGCATTTTGGCTGCACACAGAGCAGTGTGACCCAGGATGGAGGAATAACAGTGGGAGAAGTGTGGAAATGGGGATTCTTAGGGAATGAAGGAGTTTTCTGTAGGCTTTAGTGTAAGGAGCATCCATCCTCTTTGCTGTAGGTTGGAGCATCTAAGCCTGTGCTGGGTACAGCCCCCATTTGCTGTAATTTTATAATTACAACTTCAATTAGCAACTGGGAGAGAAGGATTTAGCCATGATGTGAATCTAGGTAAGCTAAAGCGACAGGGTTAATGTCTTAATGAAGATGGCAGGCAGGAACAACCTGCTGGAGAGGGGGGCAGCATCCCGAGCCGGGTCTCACCTTGAAGAAGGTCATGGTTGCGCCGTCCTTCACGGCCCCATACTCGATTTTGGTTTGCTTTGCCAGGTCGTCTGCTGAGTCAATGGGGGATTCCATCCTCTCCACCGTCAGGAAGGCGGCGAGGTTGGCCGTGTAGGACGAGATGATGATGAGGGTGAAGAACCACCAGATGCCACCGATGATCCGCGTGGAGAGAGCCTTGGGCATCAGCTCAGAGCCTGGGGGAGGGGGCAGGGAGGGATGGGACCAGAGAAGGGACCTGTTTTATATCCATCATCCACGTGTATACGTACATACACAACGAGGATTGGGTTTCACTGTCAAACTGTAACAGCTACGCAATTAAAGCCAGCTGCTTCTGAGGCATGTCATCCAGATGCATGCGAGGAGATCAGTGGGTCCCTCTGTCCCTTTCTTGCTGACCTTGGGTACAGTGCACAATTTACAGGAAACATTCAAACCGAAGTAATTAACGAGGCAGCTTTTATGAGATTTGAATAGCAAGGCTCTGATGAACTTTGATGAGTGTTTTGTTCTGCCATTTAAAGAGTGCTTTGCTTTTATACGGATCACTTTTCAAAGCGCTCACTCCAGGGAGTGTGTTCAAATACACAAGGTTTAAAAAGAGAAATCAAACACTGAGAGGAAGGAACTATCAGGGTCCGGTGCTTTGAATGGTGGTTAGAAGTAGGGGAGCTGGAGATGCTGCTGCATGAAAGGCGTAACAGGACTGGAATGACTTTTACTGAGCAAACATGAAGGACTAAATGGGCTGTGCTATTTTTGTAATCACCCAAGACACCTTTTAGAGCCAGGAAAGAGCTCTGGGTTTGAAACAGCTGCATTTGGAGGATACAACCAACCTGGAATTTGCAACAAAGAGCAATTTTGGCTTTGCAGAGCAATTTTGTGCAGCGGCATCAAAGCCTGGTGTGGAGTGCAGCTTTTCTCCTGCCTGAGCGCAGCAAAGAGGCGCCGGGAAGCAAAGCATTGGGTTTCCAGTTTGCTTCAGTTCTTCTCAAGACGCCTCTCCTCCCCATCCCATCCCTCGCCCTTTGATGCACAGGGAAGTGTGACATCAGTCTACCTCTGAAACGTTTTTCTTCTTAGATGTGGGATTGAGCTGAAAAGAATGCAGCTCTTTTCATGTATCCGCTGCTGCTGCCCATTGGGGGCAGGTGTGGGCAGGAGCCCCACTGCTGTGGGGCAGTGCTATGGGTCTGCCACTCGCTGGCTGCCACCACCACTGTGGGATAAATAAAATGGGAAGGGTGTTTGATGTTTTCCACTGATTCCTATTCCTGGATTTTCTGCAATTAGACCACAGCTGTATTTTGCTCCTCATTCAGCACTGCTCACAAGCTCGCTCCGTGCTGTCTTCCTAATGGATTTACTCTATTCATTCCATCTCTATACATTCTTTTTGCTCTGTTGCATCCATAGATACAGCTGTAATCCTATCTGTGCCCGTTTCTAAGCTCCCTGCCACGCTGGTAACCCACACCAGCAGCTCTGGGAGTGCTCCAAAGGGCTCTCAGCCATTTCCCAGTGCACAGAATGACCACACAGGGATGGAAACAGGGACAGATCAGAGTGCACAAAGCTCTGTCTTCTGCAATAGATCTGAGATCACATATTTAAACGCATGGCTGAACTAACAGAGCTGGAGGGCTGCTGCTATGTGTGGCACTGCCCCTGCACAACCCGCACTGCGATTCCCAATAGCTGCTCTGGAGCTGCTCCTTCCAACACCTGCACGTGTCATTAAGAGTAATTACTGTTAGCAGGGCACATGTGAGCTGGCTGTGCCCTGCAGGGTGAGCTCATGGGATGGGCTTTGAGCCAGCGCCCAAAAAAAAAGGGGGAAAAAAAAGGCTGAGATGCTCAGTGCTGCTCTCACCCAGAAGAAATCTGGGGGCTCTGTGTGCACACGGATGTAGGAACCCCACTGTGGGCTATGCCTGATCAGAGCAGCCCCACTCCCCATCCCCTGACAGCTGTGCCCCGGGGCTGGCAGTGTCCCTTTGTGGTGTCTGCTTGGATCTGACAGACACAGCGATGCTATCTTGTTCCTGTCACACAGAAATGAAGCCGTACGTCTGAAAAGCCGCGGTGTGGGAGAAGCAGCAGGGAGCTCTGTACCTTGCTGCATCAGCGCGCCCATCCCGAACCAGAAGCTGTTGAACAGGGTGAAGTTGTTCTCCACGATGTCCGAGCCTGGGTTGCAGGGATGTGCGTCGTACCACTCGTATGGGCTGAACCTGTGGGGACGCAGAGCAGGAGCTCATGAGCTGGGATGTGGCACAGAATACAGGCCATGCACACCCGGCTGCTGCTCCATTTGCCCGTGCAGCTCCTTAAAAGAAAAAGGCAAATTCAGTGCCAGGTTTTGGGCAGTAACCAGCGTGGCTGTGAGGCTCTCTGTCCCACACTGATGCAGAGATGGGACGTGACAGATGTGGGAGCAGCTGGGATCCTGCGCCTCCGAGCAGAGGTGCAGAGCTGATCCTGCAGGTGGCTCTGGTGCAGGGGACTCTGCTCGTGCCTGTGGGATTGCACCCAGTGGAGCTCCTCACAACCCCACAAGCAGCAATTCTGTGTGTCAGTGCTCACTGTGGGCACACAGGAGAGCACTCCTCCTCCAGGGGGAATCTCCATGGGCAGCCCTCTATTCATGGGCAAAACAGAAGGAATTCAGTCATCTCTGCACGCATCCTGCCCAGGAGCAGTCCATAGGATCTGCCTCTGTTAGCCAGGAGCTGGGGTGGATGCCCCATAGGAGGGATGCTGAAGTTTACAGAGCATTACATTTTTTACATTTTACAAATATTTACATTATTTTAGAGTCCCAGATGTTGCAGAGATTAAATTAAAACCATAATTGACATAATTGTTCTTGAACCAGGCATTAATTCTCATCTCCTTCTGAAATCCCTACAGCTTTGCAGCAACCCCATGGCGGAGCCCAGCCTGCAGCTCACGCTGGGCAGTGTTCCCCCATAACCCATGTTGGATGTGCTGGAGGTTTGGTGCTTTGCTTCTCGTGTCCACAGGCATGGAGGGGGATGTGCTCAGAGCACAGAACAGCTCTGTCCCAACACAAAGAGCTCGCGATTCAAGGAGCTGCCCCAACCTCTGCTTGCTGCAAGCACCTCTCACAGAACCCAAACTCTATAGTGCAGGATGGAGCTGTGCAGGGGATCCTTGGAGCCGCCCCCACCACCCCCCTCCCTCTGAGTGGTGAAATGTGAGAAAATCAGAGAGGGAAAGCAAACATTGGGCTGAGCTGCGCTCTGCCTCATCTGTTCAACCTGCTGTCAGTGTGTGCTGTGTGAGCGATGCTGCCTGAGCCCCAGCTGTGGGGTAGAGGTGGAGTTTGGGGCTGGATGGAAAATGTCTCGGGCTGCCCGTGGTGGGCAGTTAGACAGAAAGGAATTGCTGAGATCAAATGAGCCTGGCAGGATGGCACGCTGCAGAACTTCAAGGTCTCCGAGTGAGAACCTACCGATGCTGTTCAGATTACAGGGAAATATTCAGAAAATTGCAAAGCAGCGACTGCCTTTGGTGCTTGAAAAGCAGCAGGACCGTTAAAAGAAGGGGTGGGTAAGGAAGGAAGCAGTGAGCACTGCTTGGTGACCCCATGCGGATGCAATCTGGGCTGCTTGGGATGTGCCATGGGCCGGCATCCCTCTTCCTCAGGTGCAGAACAGGGGCTGAGAAATATTTCATCAAAACCTCTGATTACTTTCTTGTCTCTTTTTGGCAGGGGAGCATTTCAAAGAAGGCTTAGTTAAAGGTGAGGTCTAACATGAAATGCTTCTGAGTCTAAATTGCATCTCCAGAGAAATCTCCCATGAATCACCCGGTCTTGATTGCAATTAAGATGAGTGTTGATCCCCACCCTGCTGCGCTAGAAGTGATGGGTGGTGGCTGTGACCCCACACTGTGTCCCCTCACAGGAGATGCCACGGAGCTGTTGGCATTGTGGTTCTCCAGGACTGGGAGCAGAAAGGTTGATTAAAGCGGGAGAGGATCACGTCCATCGTTCCCTGCCTCTGAGCAGCCCCTGGGTTGGCTGCGAGCAGCACTGACCTATGGCTGTAACAGCAGCACATGACCCTGGTGCCTGGTTTGGAGCTCACAGCTCTGAGTTCAGGCTTTGTGATGCTGAGTGTTTTTTTCTCCGGAGGATGGAATCTGAAAGGCCTGGCCAGGGTCAAAAGCAGATATTGGCTGTGTTGCTTCTGAGTGTGATAAATACATCCCATATTTCCCCCATGAAAGCTCTTAACTCTCTGTCGTTCCTGCAGAACCTTAGTTACGTGGAATGCTTGATGTTCTTAAGAGAGTCTGAAGGCAGAAGGAGCATCAGGAACAGAACACTGTTTGTAGGGCTGTGTTTCAGCCCCTGTGTAGCCCACACAGTGCTGTGCAGTGGGGCTGAGTAGTGTTGGGTCTCAACACAGTGGGGGCTGTGGGGGTCAGGGGCTGCCAGCACTGTCCTGTACTGCAGTGCCTTGTGTGGCTGCAGAATGCACAACAGACACGCTTTGGAAGAAGAATCTGAGTCCTCTGAGCTGGGTTTGGTACTCAGATGAGTAGGGAGAAATAAACTCATAACAGTTAAAACTGTATTTGAATTCTAATTCCAAGCTGTGCGAGCATCCCTATAATTGATGGCGTTCGAGCCAAAGACGTTACAGCAGCAGAGTCCATCTAGCTGTGCTCTGCATGGCTGACAGAGACATAAAGTGAAGAAATTCCATTAATCATCGCAGTATTTCTCCTTCCTGTAATTACCAGGGTTCTCTGTACCCGGGTGAGCACCTGCCTGCTGAGAGCACCAGCACTGGCGGCTCAGTGCCTTCTGCCCTGGCCCAGGGCTCTGCCACATGGCAGAGGTGCATTGCAAGGACAGGGAGGGAGAATGCTTCCCTTACAGCCTGCAGCCCTTGGGGATCTTTAGTGCCATCAGGGGACGTGAGGCCCCTGCATGGGGGGTCAGGGGTGGAGAAGCTTTGCCCCCCAAGGTGGGCTGGGGAGCGCTGGTGCTGTCTGCCAGGCAGGGATTCCTCTGACAACTGCTGTGATGTGTAATTAGGATATTACACAGTAAACTTAGGAAATCATCTCTAAAAGCCTCCAAGGAGCTGAGGGAGGTTGAAAATTGCAGATTTGTTGGAACACGAGGGTTAATCGGTTCTAGTTACTGCAGTTTCATGTTTAATCTCTGCTCTGACTGCCTGATGGATGGCAGGGGCTGAGGCAGGGGCTGCCTCCTACATTGTGCTGTGGGGAGGCACAGCCCTGGGGGGCAGCAGGGGCTCCTGAAGCACTGCTGCATGGCTAGAGGTGTGCAGCAGGCTTCTCTGGGCCTCACCCCACATATCTAAGCACCTAAGGAGTGTACAGGGCCAGGGATATGGCCAACAGCAAGCAAAGGCTTTGTTCTGCTTTGAGGAGGTGGCATCACGTACTCAGAGGAGCCCTGGACTGTGAATCTCATCAAAGACGCTGTGAAATTAATAACACATGCAAATGTATGCAAATTCTGCTGCTTTTAAATATAGAGGTTTTAAACATGTTAATTGGATGCATATTAATTTCTGTAAACAGACACATTGTCGGGTCCTTAGCAATGCGCTCTCCGTTCTTTTGCCATTGGGAAGGCTGTGGGGCTGGCTGTGCCCTTGCTGGAAGTGGGCTGTGCAGGAGGGGAGGCACTGATTGGAATGCACAGAGTAGGGTCACTACAGGGAAGATAAAAGTTGGGCCTGTTTTGGTTTAACACAGAGCAGTGCCACAGCTGAGCACAAAGCCATCTGCACTCTGCAGAGCCACGGATGCCCTAAGACCTTGTGCTGCAGCTGATGCTGGGATCTCCCTCTGTGGGAAGGGCAGGAGTGGAGTGGAGCAACGGGTCATGGGCCAGGGGTAATTTCATTAATGAAACAGGATTAACATCGTGGCTCCTGTGGTGCAGTCGGATCCCTGCAGAACTCTGCGGGGTGTGGGGAGCAGCGGGGCCCTGTGGGCATCCCCTTACCTGGCTATGACAAAGAGCACGCAGCTGACCCCCAGGTAGGCGAGGAGAATGTACATCCAAATATCAGGAGACAAAGGGTTGAGGAAGGAAAACACACTGGGGTTGGTCCCGTTGGGCTTCCGGTACAGAATGCTGACCCCCAGGGTCATAAAGGGCTTGGAGAAGTCTATCGCTTTTTCCCGTACGTGGGTGATGGTGAGAGGAGCAACAGCCAGGTCAGCTTTCTGTGCACGGCACGGGGAAAGACACAAAGGGAGAGAGAGAGAAAGAAGCCATTAGACAGTGAGCATCCTCATCCCTCCAGCCCTGCTCCCCAGCACATGGAGCCGTGTTTGCTGCCTGCTCTGCTCCTGGGATGCAGGGCAGCGGGGCCCCAGGCACAGAGCCTGGATTTCAGCTGTGCTGGGCTGTGGGGAGTCTGGGTTCAGCTTGTTCTGGTCTGCTGAATGGCAGCATCATAACCCGACCCCAAAGGTTCAGCCTGCACTGCTGGAGTGGCTTGGGAGCCACAGCAGAGCCCGTGCTGCAATGGTGCAGAGGTTCTGTCATTGCTGCCTTCACCAGAGCGCTCCAAACCCAGCACTGTGTGTGTCCCAATGTGAGCAGGGGAAGCTGGTGGAGATAGTGAAGGATTTCACTCCTGAGAGAGGGAGGAAATGAGCAGTGCTGTGGCCAGGGCCAGCAGCCACCTGTGTGAGATCCTGCAAGCCAGAACTGTCAGAATGATGGAGCAAGCAGAATGCTGGCCAGGAGCTTGTGCTTTGCCACAGAAAACGAAAGGAGAAAAATCTGCATGGATGCCCGAGGATCAAAACGCTTTTAGCACAGTAATAAAATTTTACTGTGTCATTTCAGCAGCTCCCATGATCTGATGGCAGCCCCACATCCTCAGCAGCACGTGTCGCATACAGACAGAAGGAAGCAGCAGCCCGGGCTGTGCTGTGCCCACAGCTTTCAGGGCAGGACGGGGTGCTTTGATGCCCTTTTTCTCAATGCAGATTTTTCTGGAGGTGGCTCTGATTCAGGCTTTGCTGATGGAGAGGCTGTGGATCAGCTGGATCAGCCCTCCAAGGGTGCAGCTGCCATTGGTGCCACCGTGCCACCATGATCTGGGTGTCACATACTGGGCCCTGAATGCTTCTTTCTCCCATCCCCAGCTTTGTGCTCTGCACGGTTAGATGGCTTTTATTAGAAATGAGGAATTATGGTGAGTGCCAACAGCTTAAAGGCCCTTATCCAGCAAAGCCACTTAAGCACACGCTTCTGCCTTCTCGGAGCCTGCACACCCCTCCAAGTGCTACGGATCTCCTCAAGTGCTGCTCTGAACCGAGGCCAAGGAGCCAACATTCTCAACACAGAACAGGGCAGCCCTGGTGCTGTGCCACTGTGTGCTCCGTGCAGGGGAACTGAGCTCACTGCAGATCTCTGCACTGCTCCCATGGACCGTGCAGTCCCATCTGCAGCTCTGCTCCGTGGGGCCGTGTTGGGCCACAGCTCTGCAGCCCCTGGAGCAGAGCACCAGGACATATATTTATTCAAGAAAGTAAGCTGCCTCGGTGCTTATTTTGCCAATCTGAGCTCAGTGTTTACATAAACTAATTAGGTGTGCGTTGCCTGAGAGACAGGTAAATAGTGCATGCGTTGCTGGGTTATTATCCAGGCTCTTTCTGGCAGCACCCAGACGTTCATCCCCTATCGGGGCATCCCCAGGTGCAGCTGCCCTGCTGGGCACAGCTCTGCCCACCGCTGTGCTGGGAATGCTGGCAGGGAACCCTAGCAGGGAGCTGGGCTGAAGTGAGGAGGGTTGAGGCTCTTCCAATCTTTTCTTTAGGGAAGATCCTCGGAGAGGGAACAGGAACACCTCAGGGTGTCACAGGGATCACAGTGACAGCAACCGAGTTCTTAGGGATGCACCAGGGAGGGAAGAGCGGGGAGCCAGCACAGAGCTGGGGCTGCTCCCCACACCACAGAGAGCTTCAATCAGCCGCTCCATCGGTCTGATCAGTCTGAATGCTCCCAATTAGCAGTGCTGGGCACAGAGGAGGGGTGCAACCCGCTGCTGGGGCTCACTGCCATCTTCTGACACTGAAGTTCCTCCAGGGCATAAATAAGAAGTGAAACAAGAGGAACCTCATCCGCCAGCAATTGGTTTTCCTGTTGCTGGCCCCGTGGCTCCCAGATGAATCCCCTCTCTGCAGCACTTGAGATAAACACCCACCAGTGCACAGCGCTAATGGGAACGTGGCAATGTGGTGCAATATGTATTTCTGCCAGAATGTACTGTCAATAAATGCCCATTTATTGTGAAAGTGTTAAATCAGCTGTCATAAATCGTCCCTAAGGATAGACATTACATCTTCTCTATAGTTACCATTGGCAGGGATTTCCATTAGAAACCCTATTATTTTTCACGCCTTTTTTATTCCCACAAGAAGTTTTCAGATTGAATGGAAATTTGATCTGTACTGTCTCAGCAGAAGACAAGTTTTATTTGTGAACGAGTTTGTGCAAAATGTCCAGAACAATTCACGCTGTGGTTTTATGTGGCTCTGCCCACAAACAACACGGAAGATTTGCAGCCGTTCTGTTGGCAGACAGCTACGATTTAGAACCGGGATGGATGGGCCACGGCGCGCAGCGCAGCTCTGCTTGTATCAATAATAATTCCTATGAATAAGCAGCAGTAATAGCTCAGTGCTGATGCAGGACAGAGATGTGCCATTGCCAGCTTGCTGCTCACTGCCTACGGATGCAGGGCAGGGTGGGTGATGCTGCGCAGGGTGAGCAGCAGGCGGGCGCAGGGCAGAGAGTTGCTTGCTTGGGGCTTATCTGCTCCTGGGGGCACAAATGGGGTCGGGCTGTGAGCGACTCTGACTGCTGTTGCTCTTCCTGTTTATGCTTAAGGCCAGAGTGAAACAAAGCAATTGCACAAAGGCGGATTGCCCAAGGCATCGCTGCCTATGGGCAGGCATGTCTGGATCAGAAGGGACAGCAGAAGGATGCGTGACTCCAAAGGCAGCAGTGCAGCAAGCTGTGCAAACAGCCCATCCTCACCGCGTGCTGCGGTGTGCACTGCTGTGAGCTGAGCACCACCACACCCCAAAACTCATTCGTCACACCTCCTAAGCAGCCCCACTGCCTGGGCATCTCACAGCACCAGCAGAAGGGCCCGTGGGGTGGGAGCTACCCCTGCCTATGTGCTGAGACTTCCCAAAGACTCCCCTGCTTTGCGCAGGTGAGATGGAGATGGCAGAGGACGGTCAGCCCTGATGTCAGTCTTGCAGTGCGGGCAGCGCTGTTCCCATCACTGTGTCTGAATGCCATCTCCAGCACTTTTCATAAGAGTTATGACACAGGTTCAAACCCTCCTGAGCACAGATCAGGTGTTGTTCCTCTCCCTGCATGGTAGGAAGGAGCTCTGCTGCTAAGGAAGGGCCGCATCTGGTTGCAGTTTCATTTTTTAATGCTTTACATAAACACTGCTGTAAAAAGCAATGACGTGTAGATAAGGAACGGAATGGCTTCAGACAGGGTCTGGGCAGTGGTTGTAAATCACTGCCCGGTGTGCACTCAGCCATACCTGTCAGAGTGCAAGCCTGATGCTTGCTTGCAAGGAAACCTGCAAGAAGAGAGGTTTGGCCCTTTGCTGTTGCTGAATGTTAATGTACTGTTTTATTAAGAGGCCAAGAAATGCTTCGGTGCAGACTGACCGTGAATTCAGGGCATGACTTAATGAGGTTGTTCCCCGTATCTTCTCAGCTTGTCGCTTTCAGTCTTGGGAAGATCAGAAAAGCCCCTGAGAGCCCTGCAGTGTCTTGCAGGACATTGGAAGTGACATGGGTCAGACTAAGTGACAGCGCGGCTGTTGTTCCCCATATCTCATCTCCTGTTCAGAGCTTTTCCCCAGCAGCCTGCAGCAGGGATGCTGTGCTGGGAGCGGGGACCTGCTCGGCACTGTGGGATGCTGTGATCTGGCACGCTACCAGGGGACACAGCCTGTGTCACACATCCATGTCACACACATTGCTCAGGGCACACAATAGCCAGGGCTGTTGTGTAAGAGACCCTTCAATCTAAAGTCTGCACGAACCTGTCTGGAAGCAGAAATACAGAGGCAGATTTGCACAGCCTGTGGCACATTCCCCTGTGAGGCAACGTGTCCTGGTCCCCAGGGCTGTCCTCGTGCGCCCTTGCCATCCTCCTGCCTCTCCAGGATGAGCCACCTAAGGACTGCCGTGTGCTTCTCAAACTGACGGAGCATCACCGTGTCCCTCTAAGGGACATAATCATTATCATCTGCATTTTACAGATGGAGCAAGTACTGCACAGAAGCAACTTGTCCAATGTCATTTAAGGCAGACAAGACAAATCTGGAAACACAACCTAGATCTCTAAGCCCCAGCTCTGCCGTCTCACCGCGAGACAATGCTCTGTTATCTGCTCACAGCAAAGCTCATTTACCGAAGTGACTCACCCAGCAAATGCATCCTTCTCACACGGCCTGGAAGAGCATCACGGCTGCTACGTACAAGAGATTATTTTTGTCTCTTTTCTGCAAGTGCAGCCAATGAATCTGGGAGGTGTCAGTGAGGCTGGGAGGGGGTCCAAGTGCTGCACCACTGGGACAGGGCTGAAGGAGGGAGAGATGTGCTCTATAGCACCTGGGAAATGGAGATCAGAGTGAATTCTGTCCTATCTCCCAGAGACCTTCTCCAGGAAGGAGAACTTTGTACAAACACCACAGCCCTGAGTGGCCCTGAGGGGGGCATGGGGTGTGCTGGAGGCAGAACCCAACTGGGAGCTCAGCATCTGCTGGCTGTGTGTCCTGGCTTCAGGCTAGGTGACCTTTTGGCAGCTGCAAGAGCAGGGTTGCCCCTGGAGTTGCGTTGGCGTCAGTGGGCTTTTGTAAACTGCCTTATTAAAAACGCAGATATGGGGAGAGAGAGCTGTGCCCCATACGTTGCTTATGCCCTCCGGCCGTGCCACCCAGGTTTGGCCACGCTGTGCCCCAGCCCCACCGCAGCCCCGTGCCCCACTCACGTGGTCGATGAGCTCCTTGATCATCCCGTTCCACTGACCCTTGTCGTCCTGTGCTCCGTACTTGCCGTCCTCCACCAGGCGGATCTCGTAGGTGAAGCCCAGGATGACAGCCAGCTCCTTCAGCAGGTCGATGCAGTACCCCTCGAAGCGGTCGTTCCCAAACAGGGCCGTGTCAGATTTGCGGAACATGACGAAGGGTTCCTCCTGGGCACGGACAGCACAGACCCCATTATGGCTCAGCCTGGCTCCAGGGTCAGCTCGCCAGGCTGTGCTGGCAAGGGGACACGCTGGGAGTAAATTAACTTTGCACAGCGCAGCAGCTAATTAGCAACCTTGTTTACCCCACAAAATTTAATTTTGTCTCTTCTGAGCGGCCAACTGTTTTCCATTTGGTGGGATTTCAGGGACAAAAATATCCATTTCATGCTCTGAAATGAAGTGCTGAGGGGCAGTGCAAGGTCAGGGGGATGAATAGGAGCGCCAGTCCTGCACGGCCGGGTGCCCACCATGCTGTGGGTCTGGGGCTGAGCCCAGCAGGCTCTGTGCATGGCTGCTGCAGCCCAATGATCCCCCAGTTTGGTTCTGTTCCATTTTGAAGCGCTCCCTATGGGATGCAGGGCTCTGCTCTGGGGAGTGGGGAGATTGGGGCAGCAGCTCCAAGTGGAGAAGTGCTCCATGCCCATGGGGCAACAGGTAGCAGGTGTGGGTGCAGCGAGCGACACGGCCTGGGATGGCATCAGGCATGGGCAGCCACCAAGGGCAGGGAACGGGGGGCACAAGGGCAGCCCGAGGGGGGAAACACGGAGGGGACGACAGATGGGAATGGCAAAGGCTGAGAAGCAGCGGGCAGGAGCTGGGAGGCAGGCAGAGGTAGCAGCAGCTGATAGATGGCCACAGTGAGGACTGCACACAAGGCTGGTGTCCTTGCCGACGGGGCTGGGCTCCGGCACCGTGCTGGGGAGCAAGGCTGGGGCTGGTGTCTGCCTGCAGCACAGAGCAGCGTTTGCAGAAGCACAGAGCGATGCAGGAGCACCGCTGTGACGGGGCTGAGTTTGGCACGCAGCTCTGTTACGCCTTGCCCCCCCCACACCTCCTCCCCGGCTTTCTCTTTTATCTCTAGAATTAGTGCTTTGTTTGTGGATCGGCCCAATCGATGGGTCTGGATATAAATACGGCAGCTCCAGAGCAGCTGTAAAGCACTATTAATTTTGGGAAACGCTGTAGGGATTACATACATATTTAACAGCCGAAGCGCCGAACATTAGCACGGCGCCCGCTTCAGTAATGCATCTGCAGGTCTCAAACATTTCCTAGGGGGTAATTCTGAACTCTGTGAACCACTTATTCACGGACTATTTCACAATTTATTACTGAAAATGGCCAGACATCCAATTCACAAGCTCTCTCGGTTTGCTAATCGATTTCTCAGTGAAGGTGCCCTCAATTTCATAACTTCACAGTTCCCATATTGCTTGGGGAGAGCGGTGCTGGCTGCTGGGGTAATATTTCTCTTCCAACAAGTTGCTGCGATATGAACAAAAAGGGGAAAAAATAACCTTTTGTGCTTCCCCTTCTGAGGCTCCTCCTCTGGCTTTCCGGCACAGCAGGACAAAGGCAGAGTGCAAATGCACAAACAGTTTAAGGATGTGGGTTTTTAGAGCCCGGTCTGTGAGGGTGCAGTGGCTGCAGACTGGGGCTGAGTGCATTCCCTGTGGGCTGCAGGGTCCCCCAACCCCGTGCGCAGCCCCTGGTGCAGTGCAGTTCATAGGAACTGGTGCTGTCTGCATGTTTTGCAGTCTGTACATCCTTGCAGAGCATGGGATGAAAGCACTGCCCGAGAGAAGGATATCAGAGGCAGATGGCTCACAGGTCCCCATCGTTTTGCATTGCACCCTGGTCTTGGAGGGTCACCCCAAGTGGACGTTTCCAGGCCCTGCAGTGCATCCTGAGCCCAGCAGATGCCTTCCCCAGCTTCAGCCCAGCTTCAGCCCAGCTCTCAGCTCTATCTCCCCCTGCCCTTCCTGCAGTCCCATGGCCTCACCTCATCTTTGCGGGCTCCTGCACCTCCCAGTGCCCCCCACACATCCTCCTTCCCCTCTCTTCCCCCTCCCTTTTGCTTTGTCACTTCACTTGCACTTGTGCCATAGCTCCTGATCTGGCTGTTGTTTACCTGTATCTGCTGGGGAGCTGTGGCTGCACCCACTGCCACTGCTCCACACACAGCCCTCAGTCTCACGGATTGCACAGCCTAAAGCTTTCAGCCTCAGAGATCCCCCCAGTAGCAGATCTCCACCCTCCCTCCCCCAAAATACAGGAGAATCATGTGGCTGTGAGCCGGCTGTCTGGGGTTGGTGCTCCTTGTTCCTTCGTGGTGGTAACTCCATGAACCTGCACTGTGTGATACAGCCGTATCCAAACCAAAGCCACTCGTCATAACTCATTAGATAGAAAATAAAAATTCATTCTGATCTGATGCCTGCCATCAAATCCAATAGCCAACGTGCGGACAAAATGCAGCGTGACAGCTGGCAGCAGAGGGGCCCGCTAAGCAGCCGTGCTTTGCTGGGTAATGGCATTACTCAGAGCTGGCTTATCAAAGATGTGCTTAGGAGAGGGAAAGAAACGCGATTGTCACAGCTCAGCCTGGGTCTGGGGCTGTTCCTGGCATCACTGTGCAGAACACAGCATCCCTGATGGGGGCACTTGGCAGCCATGGGGGTCCCCATGGGGTGTCCTGACTCCACAAGGGCGCACGTGGGGGGCAGAGGTGTGCTGAGCTCGGGGCAGAGAGGGGAAAGAGTTGCAGCTTCTTACCAGCACAGTGGTGACAATCAGAGATCTGTTGCTCAGTGAGTCCGTGACGTTGGGCCCTCGTCCCTTGGAGATCTCGGTGATGTTCAGACCATTGGAGGGGTTCCATGTACCCACCTGAAAGGAAGCGAGCAGACAGGAGGTGAGCTGCTGGAACACCAGCGTTGTTCCCTGGAAATGGAAATTGCTTTCTTTTGGAAGCAAAGCTGACATCAGCTTGTTTCACCCAACCGAAATCTGCGATCGTCATTCAGCATGGGTCACTGCTGTGCTGTGCAATGGGTTGTGTGCTGCGTGGGGCAAAGCTGGGGGAAGGCAGCAGGGTTTGGAGCTGAGTGCACCATTTGCAGCTGCACTGTGTGGGGTGGGTGGTCAGAGCACACTGGCTGTCAGCTTTGGGCCAAAGCAGAGCAGAATCAAAGGGAGCAAAAATATACCCAAATTTGGTTTTAATTCCCTGAGCGGAGCCCTCCCAGGAAGGTGCCAGGAGCTGCAGGGAGCACATCTCCTCCACCCCCCTGGCTCTTCCAGGTGCTCTGCTTTTCTCCAGCTGTCAATTTCAATAAGTCGTTAGGCTTTGAAGGTGTCTATTGACCCAGAAATAGCAAAACATGTCTCTATTTAGAGAAGCTGGCTGGGCAGCTCTAAGCCTGTTAACCCAGACCGTGCAGCACCGGAGGCTGGAGGAGCGTGACGGCGCGGTGTGGGGTCAGCAGGCTTTGTAATGGGTGATGCTGCCTGGCAAAGAAACCTCATAAACTCCAGAAGACTTTCCATGAGCGCTGTGAAAGGCTCTGTGTGTTTCAGGTGAAACTCTGCTCTCCGTCTCCCTTCTGTCCCAGCAGCCGCAATGCAAAGGTCTGCATTGCTAATGATGCTAATAGGGGGTCTGAATGAGTCTCCTCTACTCAAAGCTCTGTGGGATGAGGCTTCTTCAGGAAAAGGAAATCCACGGAACTTAAGGCTGAAGTAATGAATTTAACAAAATGACAGAAAGAAAAGGAAAAAGAAAACAAGTGCCTTAAGAGAGCTGTGCGGCTCAGATAGTCAAAGCACTTGTAATTAGGTTTAGTTAATGCTCTGGTAATCCCTGGAACATCCAGGAGGTATCGGGATCAGGAGTGCAATCCTAAAGCTCAACAGACATAAGCTGCTCTACATAATGCAGAACCCGAGCAGGATTTGTTTGCTGTTCAGCATTCTGTTATTTCAGATTAACCATTGACAGCAGCGCGGCGTCGGCGGAGATTTGACATCGATACTCGAGAGCCCCTCCTGAGCCCACAGGAAGCTTTCAGACAATGAGGTGGTGAGCTGTGAGATGTCAGGATTGCTGCAGACAAAAGTTGCACGCAATATGCATGGAGCTGCGGGCGGCGTGAGGCACACAGCACTGATAACAACGCGGTCCTATGGAGCGCATGGCAGACAGATGTGCAACGTGGAGATGCGCTGTGCAGTGCCTTGCACATCTCTCTGCTACTCCAGCACTCCAGAAAGCTGCTTTTTTGGGTGGTGCTGCTTCTTTTTTCGTTCAGACTCTAGGGGGGAAAAAGAAGCAGTCGGGGTACAAAGGTCAGCGTGTGCTCAGTTTGTGTGAGATGGGCTCTGAGCAAATGGGGCTGGGGGTCACAGGGTTTGTCTGAAATAATGTTTTCTTTATTCTGTGCTTGGCACCAACAAATGCATTGCTAGGGGAGGGCTCTGCTGACCTGGAGATTTGTTGCTGCAAGCACAGAGCTACTATGGTGTTGTGAAAGTGTGACGACAGTTTCTGCTGGAGAGAAGGGAGCTGGGAGCTGGGATGGGATGGGATAGGAGCTGGGAGCTGGGATGGAAACACTGTGTGAGCACTGCAATTGATCCCCACCCCCAACCTGAGGAGGCATCTGCTCCCCTCGGCGGATTGCAGGCTGCTCCTGACTGCTCCCAGCTGGTGTCCCTGTGGGATCCATCCCCTGTCCATGCCCATGGGCACAGGGCTCAGTGCCTTGTCACTGCTGCCAGCCCATCACCTTGTGTGTGTCTGAAAGCAGACGGCTCCAGAGAGGGGATGAATGGCTGCCCTGGAGCTTGCAAACCTGCAGCACAGCCCTTAGTAGGGCCAGCACTCAGCATCACTCTGCAAAGGGCTCTGGGAGCCCTCGGTGTCTTTGTGTGTGGGTTTGGAGTCTGGTGAGGGTCATTGGTGGCCATGAGGCAGCCTCAGGCTTCTCTGTTTTACCTTAAACAAACAGACCTCACCTTGAGACTGCTGTGTTAGAGGCTTTGGTGCTTTTCTTTTGAAAAGCAACTGGAGAAAAGGGAATGAAATCCCAGTGACCACTCAATGACCAGCATGGTGTCTGTGCCCCTGAGACCTGCGGCAATACAAGAGGCTGAGGCTGCTGGGACAGCCAGAAAACACGCTTTGCTTTTTCTTTATCATCCCTTAAATAACACAGAGGCAAATTAAACTACGCAGCGCATCCTCCAGAACCCAGCCTGTAATAAGTCAGTGCCATTTCCAAGCAATTTTCCTTGTGGAAATCACACCAAGATGATGCTTTCAAGAAGCTGTTTGCTGTTCTGTGAGCAAACCAAGCAAGGAGCTGGGTGGGATGGGTTTTATCCCCCCCTTAGGCTGGGCGAGCAGAGGTTAATGGCTGATCTGAGCATTCCTTCTGCTCCATGCTCTGCCGTGTCCCCAAGAAGTGCCACAAGCACTCCTGCAGCTGGGATCTGTAATCCTCCATGCGCTGCTCCGGGGCCGTGAGTCACAGCAAAGGCGTGGAGAGGAATCAGAGAAATCTTGCAGAATAAATATCCTTCTTATATAAAACCCAGAAAACAGGGAAGCAACGCAACCACCAGCCGTCTCCTCCGCGTCAGAGCTGTGCTGGGGCAGGACAGACACTGCCTACCTTTTCAAGGCCGTCTTCTTTCAGGCTGATGATGTCCAAGTCAAAATCTGTGCGCAGACCGCTGCTCTTGTTAAAGACGATGCGTCCGGTGAGTCCTTCCCACTGGGCCTGGAGGGGAGAGGAAAAACACAGGGCTGTCAGTTGGCATCGTAAATAAGCTTCTTGCCCTCCGCTCTACTATCTTTTAATTAGTCCCACTCCTGGTTCTTTCTCCCCAAAGAACATGATTAATTAATGACCACCTCCATCGCCGTGTTCTGCAGATGGAGACGTTCAGAGAGCTCTGCAGTCCCCGTGCTGGTTTTGTTTGCACCTTTCGTGTCCGACAGCTGTTGGGGCTGTGATGACTCAGTAAAAAACTCCTGCATTCATCATAGCATCCTTGCGGGCTGCATTTATCCTTGCGGTGCTGATAAATGCTGGGCTGCGGGGAGCCCAGCTCTGGGACAGCTCTGGTTGAGCTCATAAATTAAGAGCTGCTTTTGGCAGGATGCTGATGCTCCCGAGGGGAATGGGAGCCTGAATGTCCCGAGCAGTGGGCAGCTGTGGGAGTGCTGGCACTCCTGCAGTGTGACCTCAGCAGGTGGCACTGTGGCCATCGCTGCAGCCGTGCTCACAGTGTGTGGCAGTGCTGCTCGGGGTGCAATAGGGGCACGCTTATCTCTGCACTGTGCTGTGTTGGTGCCAGAATGGGAAACGACAGGAGGGCACTGGCGTGTGAGCTCAGGATAATTTGCAAAAGGAACCAACCAAACAAATTATTTACACTGTCTTTTGGCAGCCAGCTGGAGCAGCTTTCCACAGAAGGGAAGAAAACATGAAATAGGGGAGAGAGAGAGAGAGGCAGAGATAGAAGAGATACAATCTTCAGAGCCGATTAAGCGGAGGTTCATTCTCTGCCTGTGATGGGAGCAATTCCTCTCACTGCTCCCACAGCTGCATGGTTGTGCTGCCCAGGCTGGGTGCAGGGCTGTCCGCAGGGCAAGCTGCAGCACCCTGACACCAGCAGTGTCCTTCTGTCTTCGTGTTTAAGGACCTTATGGGACTCTGTGCCCAACCTTTTAGGTGCAACCCTGGGCATGTGTCCTTTGCTGCAGCTGCTTCCCTGACTTCCTACGCAAAAAGTCACTGCTCCAGAAGTTCCCAAAGGCCAGGGGGTAAAAAGGTGACTTTCCTACAGAGCCACACAGGCAGGTTTGCACCATCTCCCTGCCTTCATTTGTTCTTACACAGGACTCTTTGCAGCCAGAGCAACACGTGGGGTCCCGGGGAGAGTTTTCATAGCCCTGGAAGCACGAAACCCTCTGTTACGTGTGCAGGTATGCCTCACTGCTCCTGCTGCAGAATCTTTGCCGTCATTTTGAGCAATTAGAGCTGCAAATCGGGCTCTCACCTCCTTGATGAAGTTCATGAATCGTCCGCCGAAGCGCCAGGCCTTGTGCCGGTGACACTGCAGGGAATTCACCGTCATCTGCGGGGCGCGCTGATAGCACACGGACACCACGTGCACAGCATCATACAGCAGGGCCGCGTCTGTCTAAAGGGAAGGGAACAGCATTTGTGGCTCTGCAGAGTGCTGGTGACACCCGTGCATCCAGGGCAGAGATGCAGCAGAGCGGGTTTCTGTTCTTCAGGCTGAAAGAGCACAGCTCTGTCCTGAAATCAGAGCTTGGCACAATGTCATCTGTCTGCGTGCGTCTGTCTGGGCTGTTCCTGATGCTCTAGCTGCTGTGTTGTCAAATGGAGAAGCTAATTCTAAATGTAGGAGATAGAAACAGAGCTTCCTTATTTCATCTGCTTAGTCTAAGGAGGGTAAAGCAGCGTTACATGAGAGCATCTTAGCCATGCACACATGAACAAAGGGAAAGAAGAACCAGAAAAGCAAAGTGCCTTGTCCCTGTGCATGGAGAGCTTTCCGAAATGACCCAGCCAGCACATCACAGCTACATAACATCTGCCTACATTTCAGTTTTTGAACCAGGGAGAACTTTCTGTTTCTGTGAGGTGATGGCTTTGGGTACCGTAAGGTGCCCCATCTCTCCTCCAAAGTGCTCAAGGGCATCAGGTTAATTTTACACCCTGCTGTGATGAATCCTGCTGGGGAAAATACATTGTTTGCTAGCTTCCCAAAGCTGCAGAACGGTGTACAGCACAATGAAACAAGTAGCACAGCAAACAAAGGGGAACATCCATCAGGACGTGGCCATGGAGAAAATCCTCCAGCATGGCACTGTCCCCATGGCTGCAGCACCCAAGTGTGGTGAGTGGGCAGTGTGTGTCCTGCAGGCTCCTGGCACAGCAGTGGGGACAGACTTTGTGTGTTTGGGGCTGGGAGAGGAGCACGAGGACGTGGCCAGGCAGTTTCATGGGGAATTAGTGTAGTGCTGAGACCCTCCTGCACCCCTGCATGCAGTGTAAAAGGAGAAGAGTGATGAGACTGTCTTCCAAAGGAAAATAAAGCAGAATAGAGGGATATGAGGAGTCTTCTCAAGGTGAAAGTCTGGGAGCTGTGCTACCTGTGGGAAGGATCGGGAGGCAGCCAGTCAACAGTTACGGGGCCAGAGACAGATTTGCAGGGAAGACAGATGGGTGAGCAGGTGCTGCACCTTCCGAGCCGTAACTCGGTGGAGCAGAGCTGCCATCAGGCTCTAAAAGGAGTCATCAAAGCTGTGGCAGAAGCTGTCTCTGGGCATAGCTGTGGCTCTTCTTTCCTGCATCAATCTCAGCAAACTGCCTGACCCAGTCCAGTCATGTGCTCTGCTCCTTCTGGAGGCTTCTTGGGATGACAAACCCCATTGTGCTCTGTCTTTGGCAGTAGTGAAAGCTTTGGATTTGAATGCCTTGTGCTGTCGTCATGCTCTGTACCATCATCACACCTTGTACCATCATCATACCTTGTACCATCACCATGCCTCGTGCCATCACCATGCTTTGTACCATCACACCCTGCACCACCACACCCCATACCACCACACACCACACCATCACACCCCACATCTCCATTCCCCAGCCCATGACACCATGTCCTATCACACCCTGTACCCTCAGCACACCCCACACACCCCATACCATCATCACGCCGTCGAGCAGCCCCAGCTCTGCTTTGGGTGCAGACTGCAGCCTCTCCATCGCCCACTTCTCGATGATGGAGGACACGTGGGGGTTCTCCACATTGAGGATCCTGAAACCAGTCAGGTTCACTCCAGAGTAGCGGTATGGTTCTAGATCTAGTGCATAAAGATCCTAAAAAGAGAGAAACCGGGTTAAACATTGGATTTAGCTGTGGGGTGTTGATCTCTTTTACACTGGGTTGTGTGTGTGCCATGGCAGAGCACGTGGGCAGGAGGCAGTGATGCTGCAGGGCTGCTTGTTGCAACCCATGCTGCTGTGTGCTGGTGGGGCTGGGAGGTGATGGGAGAGAATTTGCTGTGAGCACCAGAGCCCTCCGGGTGCTGGGGATGGTGGAGTGACTCTGAATCCAGAGTGCCAGTTTGCAGACAGCTATCAAAGAGGAACGGAGATGCATCTCTTGACGTTCCAACCAGCCTACACAGTCTGCAAATGAATGAGAGGGCCCTTTATGCAATTGAAAAAAAACTCTCCCAGCCAGGCAGCCCTGAGCTGCTGGCAGCCGGCCCGCGGACATGGCTTGGCACACAGCAGGGACGGGCACTCCTTAATGCATCTCCTGGCTCCGGTGCTCAGCTCGAGATGGACTCCAGCTCAGGGATCATCCTCAGTGCCCCATCACTGCTGTGGGGTTGAGTGATGAGCCCAGGGCACAGCCCAGAGCCTGCACAGCTCGGATGGGATGGAGAGCTGCATGGGTGTAGTTGGGGCATGGGATGCATGGCAGCCAGAGGTTTTGGAGCTGCTTTGTATGTTGTGGCTGTACCAGCAGGATGTAGCTGGTCTGTGTGCTCACCAGACACAAGCTCTGTTCTGCCCATAGGCAGCTGCAGAAACACTGGCCCTGAAATGCAGCGCCCTGAGCAAAGCAGAACACGATCAGCACTCACCAGCAGCCAGCACTTCATGCTCAGTGGGAGATCTGAGTTCCTACAGCTGTTTTGCTTTCGTAAGATTTAGGAGTTTGATCTCTCCTTGTGCTTCCCCATGACCTTGCGCCCTGGGCTGGCTGCTGATGGATGCTGGGCTGTAACCTGCTGGAGCAGCCTGCAGAGCTGTTCATCACAGGCAGCACAGCACAGCGCAGGGCCTGGGCTGGGTGGGCATTTGTTGTTTTTTTTTGTTTTCTTGCTGAAAAATGGCAAGTGCAAACCTCACGTCTCATTAAAAGGCAATGCTCAGGCCTGGTTGTATGCTGACTTTCAGATGGGTTACAGCGACCGCTAGCACACGGAGCTGATAAGCTCAGACATGCAGATGTCTGCTGTGGGGTCCTCTGCTCTGTGCAGCACTGGGCTGTGCTCCCACCAGTGCAGCTGGGCAATGCACAGCCCCACAGAACATCAGAGCAGCTCAGGGGGGGAATTGCCCTATCAGTTTTGCCCACATTTTCCGCTCCTGTACAGCCACAAATTGGAACATCTGGTTCTATTTTCCACCTCATCAGCATTCTTTTTCGCCACTTTTTTTTTTTACTGCAGATTTATTCTCCCCTCCGTCCCGCTGCCTTCAGGACAGTTCTGCTCCCGGGGCTCTGGGGGATCCTCCCCAGGTGATGCCATTCCCCACGGGAGCTGCAGTGGGCAGTCACACCACAAATGCACGGCATCCTCATGTCCACACTCCCCAGCCTGAGCTCGGGGGCTGTGGTTTCCCTCTGCACAAAGCATGGGAGGATCCTTGCTTCCTCTGGGGCACTGGGAAGCTTCCATGTTTGCAAAGAGCTGCTTTCCAAAGCTGCTGGGAAATCCCTGGAAGCGTTGGGCTCAGAGGACCATCCGTGCTCGGGACATTGTGGGATAGCAGAGCTGCACAGAGAGCTGTGCTCCTATAGGGCAGGCTGGACTGGGGCTGCTGCTGCAGGAGCACTGAGCAGAGCCGTGCTGCTGAGCACACTGCAGCAGCATTTCGTGCCAAGTGTTGATGCACTGCACTCGGTATTGACTGGGGACCTTTTAGAAACATTCAGTATAACATAATAGACTAATTCATTAGCACCCCATGGGTCTAGTACTGTAGACGCCGAAGCACATGCGTTGCAAGCTAGGAAAACATTGCCTTAAGGAATGACAGATTAAAATATCTTTCCCATGATATAACTGTTATTTCAGGAAAGTGGCATTAATTGTGATTGCTTATCTATTAATTTATTATAATTCTTCTTTTCCCGCCTCCAGGCTGTACCTACACATGAAATGTACTCTAGGCTCAGCTGGGGCTGATTAATAGGAGGTTATCTGGGAAATGCTTAAAGCTGCCTGGAATAGATAATAGTAGCAGGGGTAATTAAAATGTCTTTTGCATTTGAAAAATAAATTTTGCAGTTTTTAAGGGTTAGTTTTGTCTGCCGCTTTCCTAAAGGCAGAGAGATAAATTGGATTTTCAGAATCACGCAACACTCAACAGTAGAGTAGACAATAGCATCCCGAGCGGGAACAAAAGCAGCAAGCTGGAAAGCCCAGACCAGAATGGCTCCTGGTGTTGGGAAGAAGTGGCCCATGGATAATGAGAGCAGAGCTCATCTCGTGCACAGGCCTTTCTGCAGAGCACACAGGATGGAGCTGTAATGGTGGTGGAGCTGCTGATGGTTCTGCTGGGTTGTTCAGCCCAGATCTGCCCACAGCCCTCCCTGCCATCCCACCCCTCACCCTGCAGCTCCCCACGGGGGGACAGTTGGGGTTACAGAGCAGATACGTTACCAGAGTGGTGAAGATGAAGTGGTAGTACTCCGTCATCATTCCCATTGCCATGGCCTTGGGGAGAGGAGGGAAAGGCAGTTAGTGGGGGAAAGGAGGGAGTAAAACTCTTCTCCAAGGAGCAGTGATGCAGTGGCACAGACTGCACAGAGAGTGATGGGTCGCCGTCCCTGCAGGCGTTCAGAACTGTGGGGATGTGGCACTTGGGGACATGGTCAGTGGGCATGGTAGGGTTGGGTTGAGCTTGGATCTTGGGGATCATGGGGGGCTTCTCCAAACACAGTGATTCTGTGATTCTCTGATTCCATAATCAGGAGACAGTCGTGGCTCTCCCTGTGGTGCTGACTGTGAGCGTGCTTTCTGCAGAAAAACACATGCAGGAGCACTTTAAAATCTCCACTGATGGGAAAGCAACTTCACGTCCCCCAGGAGATGTTTACTTCCCTTGTTTTCTGCTGAAATTACTAGGGCAGAATTTCGCTCCGAGGAAGGAAGTGACAGTTTGGAAAGAAGCAGGATGTCAAAAACCACGGGTAAAGGAAAGGATGGAGATCACAAGCCTTGAAGTTGTACCTCTGGGGTGCATCTTCACCCCGAGATTCTTGGGAATCTCTTTCGAGAGCCTTGTACCTGTGGGGCTCTCAGAGCTGCACACCTGGGTGCAGAAATAGATGTCTTTGAGGCCATGTGAAAGCAGAGGAGTAAATGGAGGGTTCAAGTGCAGGAGGTGGTGGTGGATGGCAGCTCTGTCCTGCTGCAGGCAGCCAGCCCTGCTCCTGCAGCACGAGCACAGCTGATGTCTGGGTTGGAGGGGAAATAAATCCGTGGTGAACCGGGGGTGGGAGCTGCAGGTGAGCCCCAGGATGGGATGGGAGCTCCATCAAAGTGAAGGCAGCACATCTATATACTGTGGAGAGCTGCAGCTGTTTGGAGACAGCTGCCAAGGGGAGCAGAGGGGCTGAGAAGCAAGAGAACAGGCATACAGCATTACGAAGTGACCAGAAATGGGCATAGCTGGAGAACACAGATAACGCCCATGAGCAGGCAGAGCTCTCCCACAAAGTCCTGCAGTGATTTGTTTGTCCAGGAAGGAAAGGAACGGAGTGGCCACTGCTGCTGACAAAAGAGCAAACCCTGCTGACACACAGAAGGGCTCTGGAGAAGTTCCTTCCCTGCAGCCCCCCCTCCTCCATCTTCCTCACTCTGCACTCGCAGCGACAAGCGGAGCAGATGGCACAATAAACTATAATAAACCACATGATAAGTGAACAGCACTGAGCACAGCCAGCATGCTAAAATAATAGGCAGGAGACAATGAGTCCCTTCTATTGCTTTCTTTAATAATCCCTCCTAGGCTTTCTGATTTCTCTTCATTTTGCATCAAGCAGGTTGCAGGAGAAGTCTCTTTCTCTGCTTGCTTTCCCAGCCCTTCAGGGCATCTATTTAATCTGTATGGCAGCGTCTTGCTGGGCTGATCTGAGCAGCGCTCTTCCTGAAATGTTTCCCTCTGTCTGATGCTGACCCTGCCACGTAATGGCACTTGGGTGAGAGGAGCTGGGCCAGCAACTGTGACAGAGGCAGGAGACGGGGAAGGAGGGGGGAGCCTGGTGACAGCAGATCATTGATATCTGGTTAGAGTGCAAGAACTGCACACAGAGCCTGCGAGGACACGGCTGCCGCCCTGCTGCAAGGAGTGGGGCTGAGACCTCAGCGGTGCCACTGTGGCATTTGTGCAGGATGGCCCAAAGGCTGCCTTAGGAGAGCTAGCATGGAATGTACGCGTTGTACCTTCTGCTGTAGGCAGGACTGAGCCCAGGTCCACACCCCTCGTGTCCCCATGTCCCCCCGTGTCCCCAAAGTCCCCCCGCTCACCTGCCTGAGGATCTGGGCTGCCATCAGGTGGCTGCAGTCGAAGATGATGCGGAACTCCCTGCCCCGCTTCATCTCCTTCAGCAGAGGCCGTGCATCGTCCGTGTCCAGCGGCAGCTGGCGGATCTTCAGGCGGATGTTGTACCGTGATGGGGCCATGATGAGCTCCTGCAGCCGGATGAGGCCTTCAGGCATTGCACAAAGACAAACCCAGAGCGTTACGGGATGGGCTGCCCTGCCCTGCAGGCGGGCATCAGAGTACGCTGTTTCCTTTTGGTAATAATAGGGATGCAGACAAGCTGTTCCTCCCTGCCCTGGATGCTAAAGGTCTATCAGAGTAAAGGGCAGAGCTGGGTCCTGGCGCTGGATGGGTAGAGGGGAATAGGGCTGCTCCCAACCTCGGTCATCTCTGTTGTCAAACTGCTTTTTCTTAAGCAAATATGCCCTTGAGAAAGGACAGGCTGTGATAATTATCTACATGACAAATTAAAATCCGCAGTATTTATCATGTGCAACAGCAAAAGAAAAAAATGAAAACGCACTTAGATTTATGAATAGCGTGGTTCATAGCGGGCACTTAATCACAACTTGTAACCGTCTCGCTGTCCTTAGAATTCGTTCCTGTTTTATGTGGAATGTACAAAGCTGTGCTGAATGCAGCTGAGCTGGAGCTATTGGTATCTCATGCTGCAAGAAGGAGTTCAGCAGATGCCTATCGCAGGCAGGAAAAGCAAAGCGAGTCCCCGTGCATAGTAGAAGTGCATTAGAATATGCCACGAAGGGAACATACTGTGACCCACATTTGCAAAACAGGAATGTCAAACTGTGTTCTCATCAGCCCTCCCCTAAAGAAACCATTTGGTTTAGTGGAATGAGGTTGGACAGGCTCTCCAGTGTGTCTTTTGTTTCTGCTCTTTTTTAATCTATAGCGCTGTGCAGCTCTTTGCTTTGTTTAACCATCAACAGCATTCTTTAAGTGAAAAACTTTGTCAGCTATTTTTTTACAGAATTAGCCAAAAAAACAAAAAAAACTTTGCAGAACTGCCTTTGCTTTCAGCTGGGAAAGTGCATTTCCAATGGCAGCCGTGGAGCTGGGCCAGGCACTGCCCCGCAGCTCTGATCCCCCTCATCCCTCTGTCCCAGCCCTGGCTTCTACGTGCCCAAGGATGGAAAAGCTCTGGGATGGGACCCCGGGGTGTTCTGCACACTGTGAGATTTGGCTTCCAGAAGGGTTCCTGGGAGCACCTCCTAAATGGGACCCACAATAAGAAACCTCCCAGATTCCTCCTTTCAAAGCACCTCCTTCACCTACCTGTGCTGTCATCGTAAACCACAGTGGCTGACCTCCATTTCAAGTACTGCACCAGGTCCAGAATGGCATGGCTAAGGGAAGCATAGTCAGGATAAAGGTTGACGTAGAAAGTGTCCTTGTTATCCAACGGGTGGTGCTTCCACCGGAGCTGGATGTGTGGCACCTCCAGGGCATTGCAGATGGACTGCACGGCGTTGGTGCAGGAGCCTTGGGATGGTCCAAATATTGCTACGACGCCGAGAGCCAGCTGGTCACAGGCTGCAAGGGGTGAGAGGCCATCAGCAGAGCAAGGCAGCAGCGTGGGGTGGGGGCAGTGGGAGAAAGGAAAGACTGAGCTATGGAGATGCCAAAGACATCACCCACCTGCAGCCAGGCCACCCAGCCACTGGGTGCCTCTTTGGCATCCTTTGTGCTGAGCCCCCCAAGCTCATCCCATGGGGTGTGCCTGGGGCTGACATCCCCTTGGACCAGCTCATTTCCATTGATCTGAGCTGAATATGCTTCAGAGGGTAATTACCTCTTAATGGGAGTGTGGCTGGGGGCTGCCCGGTTAGCTCGCCATTAGGGCTGTGTTGGGTATGAGCACAGAAATGATCAAAATTGCCCTGACAAATGCGTTTTCCCATCAATTTTAATAGAGTTTCTTTTCTGCCAAATAATGCTTCCCCGAGCTCCGCTGAAGCTTTCACTGAGAAATTAAAGCAGAACAACTGCATTTAGGGCTGGAGGCATTTTGGGGGGAAAAAAACACTGAAGTTTTTCACAGGAACAGATTATTTCTCTGTCGCCTCTGCTGCCTCCCTCCAAATCAAAGGGCAGCGTGGGGTTTTTTGACAGCTCTGCTTCATTGCAAGGCATTAGGAAAGCTGCCCTGAAAGAAAGGAAGCCGACGTTCTGCACCGGGGAGGTTTGAATTGCTGGGGATACAATGAAATAAACACAGCGTGGCCTACAGACCTGAGTGCAGGATGAGGAGCAAGCACTGAAAGCAGCTTTGTGGGGACAAAAGGAGCAGCTGCTGCCCTGTGTCAGTGCCTTGGAGGGTCGGCCCCGTGCAGCTGTGCACTGAGCCCACGGCTGAGGGGAATGCATTGCCTGCTCACCTTTCTTGGTGGCTTCAAAGCTGTCGTGGAAGTGTATCCTCTGGATGTCGTAGGTCAGCGTGGTGTTGGGCAGCAGCGTTCTGTTCCTGTTGATGATGTTGGCAGAAAATCGGAAGGCTTGCTCCTCTGCGCTCATCACCTGCGTGTTGGGGCCATCGGTGTACTCAAAGATCCCTCCTGGAACACAAAAGGAGCAGGATGGAGCCGTGGATGCTGTGGTTATGGTGGCACACAGCAAGGGCGAGAAGGCTCGGATGGAGCTGTGCCATCAGCGAGCTGACCAACAGCTCGTCCCAGGCTGCTGTGGAATCATAAAGTGGTTCTGCTCATTGGCAGGTGCTGCAGGGAAGCTTTTGGTGTCGGCTTTTCAGGGACAAATCTGATGCCTTGGAGTATGTGTATGAGGCAGGTGCGTGGCATGCTGTGGGAGCAGGGCCAGCCCTGGGGAGGAGCACACTGCTGGGCTGGGCTGCTGCTTCTCATGGCCTTTCAGTGCCCTTCCCGTCTTCCATCGTTCCTCGTGTTTGCTCATCCAAGTCCTTAATTCACACCAGCAGAGATCTGCCTATCCCACAGCACATCAGCTCAGTAATGCACATCTCGGATGCTGCTGCCTCGTGCTCAGGAGCTGTTTGTGCCATTACACCTCCCCATGGGCAGCGAGCTCATGTCGTGGCATTGCCTGGCTCCCCAGCTCCGGATTGCTACGTCTTGTCCTCAATTCCCTGCTGACAGCCAACCTAATGGAAGCAACTCGGGGTGGCTGTAAATTATGCACTTGTACATCATTGTAGGTACAGCCCTGCGCCCTTCGCAGAGCTGCGGAAAGGCTCACAAACCCTGCTCCATCTTGTTAAAAAGTAAACCAAAATAATTAATGGATGAGCGAGATAAGCAAGTGCAACTGGTAACAGATGGGCTCTGGGTTTGTTAGTGGGAAGAAAATCTTCCTTTCCAATTTAAGGTGGACCTAAAGTATTTCATTACAGACATTGGAGTTGTTCACTGAATGCTTCCACTGGGAAAAAATATTTTAGGTCTCAGTAGTAACATGGGCAATGGGGGGAAGAGTAAAGAAAAGATTCTGGAGACCCATTTCAATCCTATGGGATCTCCAAGCAGTCACTGTAGAACGCCCAGCAGTGTGGGCAGGAGCCCAGGATGGCTGTCCCAGAGCCCCATGCTCACTGGATCCTGCTGTAACCTCTGGCTATTGAGGGATGGATTCACCCCTATTAGCTGTACACACCGGTAGCTCATCCAAGTTTCACAGGGTAGGAAAGATTCTTGCTCAATATTGCACCAGAAACAATAAACAGGAATGAAGTGAGCATGAGGTTCATCCTCTCTGTTCAAAGATTTACTGCCCAGAACATTGTAGCAGAAGATTTTTTTTGTTTTCCAGCATCATCCCGGAATGATAACTGGTTTCGTGTGACATCGATCACAGAGCAGCTGACACGAGCTTTCAGAGTTCCTTTGCAGCACGTCTTATTAGGGCACAATACAGAAGGTCTGCCTGTGTGGATTACTGCTGCTTGAGCCCAAATAAATTCCCATTCCAGACATCCAATTGGATATAATAGGTTTTTTGACAGAAACAAATTTTCCGTGCAACCACCCAATAGCTTGAATTTAGTACCAGGCAGTGGAAGAGGGCAGGAAGGAGCCATCTATCTCTGACTGCACTGCCGGGTGCTGCAGACACCAGGACAACGTGAAATCCATGTTTGCAGAGGTGCCAGCAGCAGGCATCACTGAGTGCTCAGCACCGAGGGATGCTGTGTGCTGCCTCTCTCCTGGCTCTGGGTCTCTCCTTCAGATATATTCATTGCAGTCATTATTTAAAGAGCCTAATAACCGGCTTGGAGCAGCTGATTAATGCATAATCTTCATCATGATTACATAGCATAACTGGCATTAATTTGAAAAGGCAGCTAATTATGAAAATAATTGTTGCAGCTTTTCCATTTGAATGAAGTGGGGATGATTTGTGGGATGGCATCAGCTTGCAGATCGTGGGGAGACTTGGGACCCCCTGTACCCCTCGGTGCAACGTGCTGCAGGGCTCCAGCAAGCAGCCTTCCACTGAGCAGCACGGGGAAGTCAGCACAAGGTCTGAAAACTGAGCATTTACCCTCAGAATGAACATGAAGCAGCCATTCCATGGGCACACCAGAATTCCCAGTGGTGCTGAGAGCAGAGGGAGCTCAGAGGGGCTGTCAGCTCCGCAGGGTGCAATGGCTGCAGGGGGATAGGAGCTGTGCTGTGCCCCTCTTGGGTGGAACACGGAGAGCCAACAGGCTGTCAAAAGCCAACAGCAGAGCAGCTTCCACTTTTATATACTTGTAAAGCAGTTTTATCAGAGATAGTAAAACTAAAAGCTCTCTGGTGTGGCCGCTTCTCATTCAACCACTTCTGTCTCTGTCTGGGTGTTGCTGAAGTTATTTCCAGCACTGGGGAGATCAGTGGCTGCTGCTCCCTGATGTGGGGCTGCCAGCTTTTTCTCAGAGCTGCTCTTTGTCTCTGCAGACCACAGCTTCTCCTCCAGCTCACCCATGGTGCTGTGCTGAGTTCAGGGATGCTGGCAGCACCCAGAGCTGCTGTGCAGTGTCCTGCAGATGTTCAGAGGGCATTTGCTGCACAGTACACCAGGAAGGGACCTTGCCCAGGCAATGACACACAGGTCCACCTTGCAATGCTATGAGCTGCTCAGCTCACACTGAGGTTCAGACTGTGTTTGTTTGCGTATATATCTATTTTTTTTTCCCCCAAAAACCTTGTTTTTGTCCCACGTTTGGTATGATGGGAACTAGATCTGGGAACCAGCCCATGGGAGATGCCTCAGTGCAGGGTGCAGAGTGCTGCTGGATGCTCTCCATCATCAGCACTGACTGTAAGCAGAGTGCTGGATGGGATGATCAGGGTGGGGGTGGGTTGCAGTGGTGGGTTGTTGGGTGAGCTCCATGCACTGCAACTCTGTGCTTTTCTGCAGTATGTGAGGAAGGCATAGGGAGAAACTCTGAGTCATCAGATCCCAGCAGTGGCTGGGATTCTGACTTCTTGGAGTTCAGGTATCAATCACCAGGCAGGTTAAGTAAATGTTTGTCTTTTCCCTTTAGAGTAGGCTAATTGCTCTCCAGAGAATGTCAATCAGCAAATGAGAAAGCACACTAATTAGGATCTGCTTCGTGTCTTATCATTTTGTGTTACTCGATCTGACTGGATGGCCACTGACACTGCTGCTGAGGTGGGAATTGAGCAGCAATTCATAACGAGAACCCAAAGCAAAAGGCTGAACCTGTGCCTGGGATGTGGAGCTCTGGGAAGGGCTGTGCACAGCTGAGCCCAAACCTGTGCACTGCTGCCCCATCCCAACTAGGGATGGTGGGAATCCAGAGCTGTGCCAGGAGAGCAGAGCTGTGTCCAGGCTCCATCCTCTGCTTCGCCCTTTGGTTGCAATCAGAGCTGCTTCCAGCTTTGCAGAAAGCCGGGTCAGGAAAGTCAGAGTGGTTCAGGTTATCACTTTCTCCTCCCTCCCCCTTTTTAACAAAACAAACAGCTCCATCCTCAGCAAGAACTTCCTTCAGCGCTCGGTGCGTGGTGCGATCTCGTCTTCTACTCCGCACAAAATCACGGAGATATTTAGCTCTGAAGAACAACCATTCCGATAGCACTTCTCTCTCCCCCGCTGACAGTGTTGTTAACACATTTAGACAGCTTTCTGACAGCCTTTCCGTGTGACATCCTGGCAGAAGTGCTCGGTTTGAAATCGCTCTCGCTGGGTGCAGCACGAGAGCTGCTGCCTCCCCTCACCCTGCGCCTTGGTTCGGCACTTTATCCTCTTCTGCTGAACCCCGTTTGGGGGATGGTGTGAGCACAGGGCTGAGCTTTGCACGTCTCCTGCCTGTGCATCCACCAGGGGAGGTTTGGCACTTTGCTTCCACTGCTGGGAGTGGTGCAGTCAGGGGACGGCACTGCTTTGCTTTGTGTGTTCCCAAGGCTGTGTTTGAACCCTCAGGGAGAAGTGGGAAAACACCAGTGGGAAGTAAAGGGAGTTCCCTGAGTTGTGCACTGAGTATGGAGTGAACACTGCCCAGTCATAGAATCACAGAATCATTCAGGCTGGAGAAGCCCTCTCAGACCCCCAAGTCCAACACCCTGCTCCCCCCCCAACCCCATGCCCATACGTTCCTCATTGCCACATCTTTCCAGTTCTGAACACCTCCAGGGATGGTGATCCCAGCACTCCCAGCACAGCCTGTGCCAATGCATCACCACTTGGAGAAGGAACTTCTCCTACTATCCAACCTGACTCTCCCCTAGTGCAGCTGGAGGCCACAACCAGGATTGCCCACTCAGCACATGGCTGCTGCAATAGTACCAAATGTGATGGAGGCAACAGAATGCAAAGGCAATATCACTGCAGAGAAAAAAAAGAGCAACGACTACTTATTCCCCCCCCCAAATTTTTCTATGTTTCCTAAGGAGTTGCTACCACAGAACACTCCAACCCTGGACACAGCTTCCCTTGGTCAGGGCACTCTGTGCCCCCCTGGTGAGGGACCTGGGGGTGACGTCAGCATCAGAGCAACCCCCAGTGTGCAGCACGGGGATAGAGAAGTATTTGCTGAGTAATGCCAAGGAGATGAATTCGAGCAGAAAATGAAATCTGTCCTGTAAGGAGGGATTTCCTCCTGCCAGGGCAGCACGCCCAGCTCGGCGCCGAGCCGCACAGTGCAGCTCCCAGGAGACGGCATCTCCTTCTTTCTTCATTTTGATATTAAATATGCAAAATCTTATTTCATTTGCACTGTATTAGGTACTCCATGTCACGAGGGGTGACATCCTTCTCCTATGGATAAGCCGTTTAACGGATGAGCAGTCAAGTGGCAAAGAAATACATTATTAACGTTTCTGGTTAAATTAACTGATTAAGAGCACTGTAGCTAAAATGTATGTATCAGCACTTTAGCCTCACTAAATGAGAAATTAATGGAATTTGGCGGCTCGTTCTGTAACGAGGAGTAGATCGGGGCGGGCTGAGGGGCTGTGCCCAACGGGACGCCCGCAGGGAGCTGCAGGGATGTGTCTGGCTCTGTGCTCCCACTGCTGGGTTGCGATAGGGGGATAGAAGGGGTGGGGGGCTGCTGGTGCAGCGGGGCAACGTGGGGACACTGAGGGTCGGGGTGGGGGCTGCTGCAGCTCCTGGCGCTGCTCCTCGTTTGCACAGGGTGAGCTGTGTGCCCTCGCAGCAGCCGCGGCCAAGAGCGGATCAAAGCGCCGAGAGGAGATCAAAGGCCTTCTGCAGTGCTACAGCAGAAAGGAATTAAGTGAGCAACAGATTTCCTAATGATATTTACATTTCTCATTTGCATAGGACGTGATCAACATGAAACGGGCTTTTTCGTTTCGTTTTGTTTTCTTTTTTTAAGCAGGCTCAATTAATTAATTTTTAAAAGTGTCATCATGGTCTCCCAGGAGTAGATTCCATCAAGGTAAGGGCAATGGAAATGCCAGGAAGAGTCAGGTTTACCCAGTGCACAGTGTGGCACAGCAGTGCTGGGTGCAGGAGGGAGCAACTCTGGGTGCAGGGGACAGCACAGCTGGGTGCATGGGATAGCAGAGCTGAATGCATGGGGCAACAGAGCTGAATGCATGGGATAGCAGTGCTGAATGCATGGGGTAACAGAGCTGAATGCATGGGATAGCAGTGCTGAATGCATGAGATAGCAGTGCTGAATGCATGGGATAACAGAACTGAATGCATGGGATAGCAGAGCTGGGTGCAGGTGGGAGCAGAGCTGGGTGTAAGGGACAGAAGCGTGTGGATCTGGATCTGTTTTTGCTGAGGTTGCCACCAATACAGAACTCAGCTGCAGTGTTTCCGTGCGTCGTGCCCTGCCACACTGTCACTGCTCTGCTCCCCAAACCTTTCTGGGGCTGTGTATGCTCAGCAGCTGTCCTGGCAGCACTGCCTGGAAGTGGGAGTGGGACATAGAGGTGTCCCACATTGGAATGAAGTCTGAAATGAAACCTCAAACCCAATTAAAATCAGAGTTCCCGCATGTTAATTAAATTCCTCTTCAATATGCATTGCGAGGCCCCAGCTAATAAGTGTTAAAATCCACCTGGCGTGCAGCATTGCAATATTAGGCTTAAGGAATCGAAATTAAATCCTACACTTCATTCACAATGTAACCAAATAGTGGCAGTCAATTGTTTCCCATTCTCCTGTGGATGCGTCCAAAAACGGCAAGATGAGGAGCGGAATAGCAAACGCGGTTCTGCAAATATTATGACATATTGTTTGTCATCTGCCCTAAATATTTAACAGTTCGGTTTTGCAAGATTGTTGTGCCACCTGCTGAGAATTTGCTCCTGATAGATACGGAGTTTGATTGGCAAACAGAGTTCCGTTTCGGAGCTGAAAATCCCAAACCCATAGTGGGGTCCTCCTGTCCATTCCTCCCCACTCTTTGTAATAGAAAGCATTGAGAGAGGGAAAAAAAAGCACAGAATTCTCTGGAAAGATGGTTTCTGCTGCATCCCTCTGCCCTCTGCCCAAACTCCTTTGCAGGGAAAGAGATGAAAGCTCTGTAATAGATTTCATTTCCCCATCACTCACTCTTTGCTCACAAACCACACATGGAGCAGAGGGATGCGCCTGGAGCTGCAGGAGAACTTGAGTGTCCCATAAGCATTCAGAATGGGCCAAAAAAAGCCCCTTCCCTCTGATAGAGGAGAACAAAGCACGTGACAGAGCCCAGGAGCTGTCTGTGCCCCCTGCAATGGGGGGGACTGCAGGGATCTGACTGCCACAGGGGCAGAGCTGAGCGCAGCCTGAGCTGTGTGCTAATGGAGCTGCGTGTTCATTAATATCACTGAGCCAACCGAGCAGATCGCAAATTGAAGCAGGTAAATTATGAGCTTGATAGCTTGGAAAAGGGGAAACTTCAAGAATGCTTCATTTATAAAGAGGGTGGAAGAGGAAAACTTTATTAAAGGATTCCTAGGCAGTGCAAAAGGAGCGTTGTTGTTGAGGGCTCCCAGCTTTACCATGAGCAGCAGTGGGTGAGCTGCTCTGAGCTGACCCCAAAGCCTGGGGGCTGTGTGGGCACTCGGTGGTGTGTTGCTGCACAGTGTTTTCCCAGGGATGGCATTGATCCACACAGAACTAATTAATGAGATGCAATGCGCTCATTGTAATGAGCGTGGTGAGGAGCGCGCTGCTGCAGGGGGCTGGGGTTACTGGGGTGGAGGGCCATGCACTGAGTTACAGGTGCTGTGGTGGGCAGGGGTCTGCAGTGCCCACCTGGAGCCTGCACTGCTGTGTGGCTGCAGCTCCGTGGGGAACACACAGGGTCAGATATTGCAGGTGTGGCAGTGAGAGGAGAGCTGCCTTGGCATGGGAAATGATGGGAAATGACCACCTGCTGCTTTTCCCAAAGTGGCTTTTTTCAGCAATTCCTTTCCTTTTAGGAGAATCGGTAATTTCCTGTGTGCTATTTGTTGGGCACGAGGGGTAAGCAGGGAGTGACGAGCTGAGAATGGCGTGAGTTCAATGGAAAAGAGGATTGCTGGGAGTTGGGTGAACTCGGGAGGAAGGGCTGCATGTGGGTGGGAGGTGCAGAGGGAGCGTGGGGTGCAGCAAGCTGAATCTGGCTTCAATTAAACAGCATTCAAAGGAGAGAAGCAGGAAAGCTGGGAGTGAAGGCTGCCTGCTGCCCACCCCATCCATGTGCAGTGCCCAAGAGCCTTCTCCTCCCCCCATGGTATCTGCAGTGAGTGGTGGGCTGCGTGGGAAGCTCACAAGGTTGGGCAAAACACTCCTCCTCCTGCACGTGGAACTGAGCCCAGAGACCTGAACCCTTCTTATCCCTTCACTGCAAAACCCAAACGGTGCCTTCAGTCCCACAGTGCAGAGCAAGAGAGAGATGAATCAGAGCGGTCCACGTGAAAGCAAATTTGGAGAGAGACGGTTCTGTTGTCACACAGAGCGTCTTCATTCTTGACGCGTGCAATATATTTAAAGGCTGTTTGGAAAAGGTGCTTCTGGCACCTCCCAGCCCAGCACTACGTGGGAAAGCACAGCAGACAGAAGGCTCCTCCTGCGGGTGCCCCCTCAGCCCCCGCTTCCCATGCAGGGAGGGGTGGGCAGGGATGCGGTTCCCTCTCAGGCAGCAGCTCACAGGAAGCACAATGTGAATTATTTTGCTTCTTAAATGCTGTTTGTGGAAATACTTCAAGGCCTGACCTCAATCTCATCTCACCAGACAATGAGTCGGAATAACCCCACCGCTCAGCGTTTCGCTGGGCTTTGTTCTATAAAGAGAATGCTGTGGCTTTATAGTTTAAAGAGACAAAATGACAGCAGCTATCGACGGCAAGGAGGGGAAGGAGTGGGTTTGAAATCTGTTTGCAGGTGGTAGAATCGTGACTCAGAAGGATGGGTCTTTGCTCAGGATCACAGAACTGAGCCCGGCTCAGCGCGGTCCTTATGAGCTCTGCTGCTGTCCCCATGGCAGCACCGGGGCAGTGCAGTTGCTTGGGGCCATCCCCCCCCATCTGTCCTTTCAAAAGAAAGGAAACTGCTGTTATGTGCTGTCCTGGTGGGCTGCAGAGCGAATGGAGCAAGCAGCACAAAGCTGCACGGTGCGGCCTGGCAATGCTGGGCCACCAGGAAAGCACTCGGAAATTCGCAGGGAGGAAAAGGTCTCAGGTTCACTCTGCAGGAACCCTGGGTTTGTGCTGCCTTTGAGCTCCCGTGAGCTGTTTTAGACACCGAAAACTCTCAGCTGATGAAAGATATTCCCAGGGTGGAAATCTGTGCCAGTTGTCAGCCAGCATCTCACTCCTTTCCGTGCATTAACTGCCAGCAGCAACTAAAAATCCAACTGGCATCCATGCGCCCACCAGCCCTGTGTGCTGTGGGACTGCTCCACCTGGGTTCCATCCAGAGCATCATCACCTGCAGCACAGCAGAGCACAGCTGGGGCTGAGCACTGTGCTGGCTCCCCGGGGCCACAGCACCAGGTAGAGCATGACAGGCTCTCAGCTGTAATTGCTTTTCTCAGGTGGAATAGTAATGGGAGCGGGGAATCAAACCGTTGCTGTGTTAGCACTTCAGCAGTTAGGGGATCACTTATTGCTCCTAAAATGCAGCTGGGGAGGGGGCGAAGGGCTGAGCTGGGGGTGCTCGGCTGCTGCTCACAACCACTTTTACTTTTATATAACAGCTTCTGCTGGTTTGTTGCCCCTGAGCAGCATGGAGGTGAGCAAGGAAGGAGAAGCGGTGCTTGATATTGAGCTCCCGGTTTCAGGCAGGCACTGAAAGCATTAAGCAAAGGGTAAGAAGGGGAATTATTGGCCTGACTGGCAAAGCAGAGCCCTGTGGTACTGAGATTTTTGCAGCTTTTCTCTCCAATGATGTTTTCAAATGCTTGCGTGTCCTTCCAGGTGTGTGAGCTCAGACAGCAGCTGCTTTGCGAGCACGACCAGGGAGCTGGAAGGCAGCAGGGCAGCCGGGGAAGTGGCTGTGCTTGTAGCTGAGAGCTATAGCAAATGCATCAGAACTTCTGGAGCTTAGTCCCAGGCAAAGAGCCAAACTCTCAGATGGTACAGAAGAGCACAGGGCAGCAGAGATCAGAATTCCATGTGCCTTCCTGCTCTGCAGGAACAGCCTGTCTTTTGGGGACACACATAGAATCAATGAGGAAGAAAAGCCCTCTCAGCCCCCCCCCCCAGCTCCAATCCCAGCTCACCCCTTCTATGCCCACTGACCATTGCCACATCCCTGTGGTTCTGAGCACCTCTGGGGATGGTGAGCCACCACTCCCTGGGCAGCGTGTGCCAATTCATCACCACTCTGAGAAGGAATTTCTCCTACTAGCCAACCTGATATTGATATTATCTAGAAGCATGAGCTGAAGCCCTGGTAAAGCATTACTAATAAAGGTGGTAGGAGAAGCCATGTATACTTTCTTAGTCAAAACTTGCCCTTTCCACTGGATGCAATGTTTCAATGCTACTGTTGGCTTTTTACACCAGTGCTGCTGCTGGCTTCAGGCTGTGTGCATCCATCTGCCCCATCCATGTCCCCTTCACTGCCATCTCCCAGCTCACCCTTCCATGCTCACCTCACACACTTCTGATAGCCGTAATCCTCCTCTATATTGTAGTAATTAAGTGTGTGCTTCCCCAAAAACGTGAGTCAATTTGGGTGCACTCAAGCTTGTGAGCTCAGCATTTTGAATCTGGGAGGCTCTTCCTAAAGCGTTCACACTGAGCTAACACGTTTTTGTTAATGCTTTCAAACGGAGATGAAAATAATGCATTATTTCGGAGACAGAAGGCTTCACGAAACCCCAAATCCTGCTGGTTCAGCCCCTGCTCCTGCTTTGTGTAACTGAGCCTTAATGCAGTAATGACACTGCAATACACTCCGGGAGGAGTGTGGAAGCCCTGATGGGATTAACACGCCTTGCTCTTCATTCTAGCTGAGCTCTCTGAGCCCATGGGATCCTGTCTGAGCTGCATGCCGTGCAGCTGAAACAAATGTCCGGGTCTGAGGCATTTGGGCTCCCTGTTTTGTCTCACTTAAGCAAGTTCATTTCTTCCTGCATTTCTTTTTCTAATGCAAACTCTCAGAGCAGGCAGGGTCTGCAGTCCAAAGCCCTGGAAGGAGGTTGTTGTGAGGCGGGGGTCAGCCTCTGCTCCTGCGTCGCAGCAATAGGATGAAAGGAGATGACCTTAAGTCATGCCAGGAGTGGGTCAGGTTGGGTATTAGGAAACGTTGCTTTTCAGAAGAGCAATGATGCAGTGGCACAGCTGCCCAGGGACTGGTGGAGGTGTTCAGGGCTGTGGGGATGTTCAGGGCTGTGGCACTTGGGAACTTGGTCAGTGGGTAGGGGGGGGTGGGCTGTGGTTGTGCTGGGGATCTTGGTGGGCTTTTCCAGCCTCAGTGATTCTGTGGTCCTCTCAGTGCTCACTCAGCACCAGTGGAAACATCACAGCCTTTTCCACGAGGAGGGAAGAAAGCCCATTTTTCTCAGCTGTGCTGAATTATTCTGTGAGCTCTCATTCTTCTGAGCGGTGTCACACACCAGTAGCTGATGCTGCTCCTGCTCTGGTTACAGAGCTGTGCCAGAAGCAGTGCTGGAAACAACGAGGCCAATTAGCTCCTGGGGCTCCCCTGCCACCTTTGAAGGTGAGATATTTTGTGTAAGCAGGCTGATATAACAGCAGAGAATGAGGCTTCTTCAGTGTGTGGCAGCAAGGTGTTTCCTTAAACAAACACCACCAGGGTGTGCAGAGGGGTCTGCGGGCAGCTCAGCTCCCAGGAGGGACCACACCAACCGTGAGGGCATCTGGGGAACTGGCTTCACCACTGGGCTGCATGATGTTGGTACCCAGATCAGCTGTGGCTCTGATTGCTCCTCATTGGTTCAAACATTGCTGAGTGGCGCAGGCTTCTGGCTGTTCCTGTAGGGCGCTGCGGTGGCTGTAACCATTGATTAATGACCACCAGCTGGCTTGAAGGTCACCCTTATGTTCTCCTTGAGGGTATGAAAATAAACCCTCAGATGTCCTTTCCACGAGGTGCTGTGCAGAGCGCCCAGGGCCAGGGCTGTAAAAGCACTGCAATATCGCAGAGCAGTGCCTGGTTGTGGGCATCTCAAAGAGAGGAAGTGGGAATGGGGCACAGGAGGGCCAGGTTGCGTCCTGGGGAGGTGCTGAGAGCACCGTGCTGTGAGGAGGAGCTGGATGAAATTCAGCTGTAAAATAATGGGGAAAAAGGGCTGTCTGTGTAACCAGGGAGCTGCTAAAGCAACACACCGAAAGGGAAATATAAAGCTCGGAAATTGGGTAATAAATCTCTGCCCTCATCAGAGAAGAGACAGTTCTATTGGGAAATAACCTTCTAAAACACAACAAAGTGGGATTTACGGTCCAATTAAAAATGCGCAAATAGGAGAAAGACAACGCTGGATCCTTTTCTTTCTTCACTTTAGGAAGAATGCTGGAGGATCTGCTGCCACAGCCCAAACGTGGCTGAAAAACCGAATGCAAGAGCCTACGGCTCAGTGACAACAGATTGCCATCATAAAGCAGGGCTGAGAACGGGGCTGATTCCCAAAGAACACAGCATGGGAGGCTGTGAGCTGAGCGTGGCACTGTGGGGCTGTGCAGGAGGGATCCCACGGCAGTGTTGAGAGGCCCTGAAGTGCTTCGGTGGGGAAAGAGGGGAAACATGTGGCTGTGGGGCTTTGCACGGAGCTGCTGTCAGGAATGCTCTTGAAAACTCAGCGCAGCTTCTGCATGAGCAACAAGCGCGGCTTTGGCCACACAGACCATCTGGAGCTCCCTGCGGGGATTCAATAAACTCCTTCAAATTGCTTCAGACGTTTCCCACTCTCTCCACTCATTTTATGTGCAGAGTTCAGCAAGGCACCGTTTCCTGCTCGAGCACCACTTGTCGCTTACATTCGGGTCGTTTTGCTTCTCCCTGCCAACGCTGACTGCAGCGGATCTCAGCACCCTGCCCTGGTCACACTGTGCTGCAGGCACCCTGCGTGCCACAAGGCTGTCCCAGCACTGCTGGGAGCACTGAGGTTATGCAGCAGGGAAGCAGCTCAGCTGCCTTTCCCACAAGACTGCATTTTGCTGCGTGCTCCTCGTGCTGCCCGCAGCCATCGCCGCCTTCCCCCCATCGGCTGCTCGTCGGGAGGCAGGGCACGGCGACCGCAGTGAATGATGATACAAAAATAAGCATCAGGCTGATTATTGGCTTTGTCTGCGTTTTGCAACCAGATGCTCCATTGTCTGTTGAGCCTGTTCTCCAAATCCGCAGACATGTACGTGGTATTTCAGATCCGCAGACGCTCTCTTGTATCTTAATTTTTCAAGTGTACCCTTGAAGCTGCCCTAACAGATGCACCCCGCGCGCTGCCTGCTGGTTCTTCTCCTGCAGCACCGTGCAGTCAGCAGCAACCTGAGCCTGCAGGAGCTTTGTTTTCCACCCCTGCCAGAAAAGAACATCCACCCTACCTCCATGCAAAGCAAACAGGAACGTGTCTCACAGCCCACCCTGCTGGTTCTCAGGGATTCATCTCAAGGAGGGAGAAACTTCACCGTGCTGTGGCTGGCCCTGGTTCAGCTGTATGGGGCTCTGAGCCCCTGATGGAGCTGTGGGTGTCCCCGTCCACTGCAGGGCACTTGGATCAGATGGTTTTTAAAGATACATTTTGCGTGTGTCAGGCTAACTAGGAAGGGAATGGAAAGTGGTAGAGGAATAGCACGTGCCTGAGCTGGGGGCAGCATGATGGTGCCAAATTCGTTCTGCTCCCGTAATAATAACACAGCAAAGTTTCCAAGTGCTGCAGTGATAGACATCTCTTCCCTGAGCTCTTCAAAGGAGAAAGCTCCTTTGGTCATCCCTCGCTGAGGTCACAGCACAACAACGCACCTCGGCTTTCAACAGCGTTTGCAATTAACACCAACATCTAATGAGAATAGCATCACGGCTATTCTGCTGCCGGCGGACTTAGAGGATGCAAACATCACATGCAGCATCTTCAGAAAGTCAGCAGGAAGGGCCTCTCGTGTCTTTTGCTTTTCCCAGGAACGTGGAGACGTGGCACAGGGGTACATGCTTGGTGGGTTTTGCTTGGGTAGATTGGGGTTGGACTTGCGCCTGCTGCTCCTTTTTTATCCACATTTTTGCATTCTGATGTTGGCATTTATTATTAATTATTTGAAACCGTGCTGTAGACATTCAGTTGGGCACACTGTCAGACAAGGTCACACCCTGCAGAGCTTTGGATCTATTATGGGAGCACCAAGCAGCAAGCGAGGCTGCAGGGCAGGGCAGGGCAGGTGGGCTCTGCAGGAACACAGGGTTGCACTGACTGCGTTCTGAGGGGGCCTTGGGAGCCTGGCTGATGTGTCACCTTGTGCCAGGCATTGCCATGCCCATGGGAGCAGCCCTCCCAGTGCTGCTGCACTGATGGTGGCAACGTCCAGTGCTCTGCAGACACAGTTTTGCACGGCCCCTTCCAGCTGGCACTCCTCCATTCTGACAAAGCAAGCAGATAAAAGGAAGAAGAAAGATTTTTCATACAAAGCAGGTTCTGGGTGCTCCCCAGGTCCGTTGCTGGTTGTCTGCAGTTGCAGCGTGCAGAAGTGCTCAGGGCAGGTCCCAGACCCCCCTGTACCTCCCTGCCCCACACCTGGGGAGCAGCTGAAGGTGGCAATGTGCTCACCCAGCACAGCTCAGTAAATGCAGCTGTCTGCAAAGCGACGGGGCGTGAAATCTGTTCTTACAGGTGTGCCATAAAAAGGGACAGAGCACACGAGTACGGGTCAGGGGGCAGCAGAAGGGCTCTTTGCACATCTTTCTTAATGGAATGCTTTGTGGGGAGAGGGCTCTTTTCAATTAATCTGTATTGATGGACAGCAGTGCCTGCGTGCACTTTCTGCTTTCATTTGGGGAAGATGCTGGCTGTGGGTGCCAGGTACCAGCGGATCATTGCATGGTGCTGAGCAGGAGAGCAGCACTGAGTGCTGCATGGCCAACACTGAGCGTCTGCACTGGAAAAAACTCAGTGTCAGTGCAACAGGGGCTGGAGCTGGAAAGCAGTGTATTATATTTGTGCCCTAGGAGAGCAAGCAGAGAAGAGGAACTGTTGTTATTAAGTGTCCCTATAGAATGGACTGCCTGAGAGTGAATGCACGCGGGTGATTCAATTGGAAGTAATGCTTTCAAAGCCAGGATGCATCTGTTCCCATTGACCTTAATGAAATTATTTAGCACCCCACTATTATGCTGCTTCAAGAAATAAGATTCGCTGCCTGATAAATATGAGGGAAGAAATTGATCCAGGCAGAGGAAATATGGATGGAGCAGCAATAGGAAGCAGAGCTGCTGTGCCACACCAGCCCATTGCATCCAAACGCCTTTTTACAGCAGCAGCATGGAGTGCTTTAAAACATGCTGAGCTGTGTTTTATCCCCAGTTAGCAGGGATGGCACATTGTTTTTCATGTGAAGAAAATATGTTCTATTCTGCATATTGCTTCTGCAGTTAGCAGCTGCCCCGCGTTCATCTCATGCTGTCCCACTGATGGATTGGCTCGTGCTGGGATGTCACCTATTCCCACCTGCCTTGCTGACCATGAGCATTTTACCAAGATCTATTCAGCATTTCACGCACATTTTCTACTTTGCCAAACTTCTGATTTATCTTTATTGTTACCGATTCCATTTTTTTCCCCCCCATTTCTTTATGCTTTTGGTGCTGAATTTTTTTTTTCTCTGTTTCTTTAATTTTATTACTGGCTTCGGTTCAGCAATAAAGTGGGATGGGCTGCGGGCCAAAGCTGTCTTCCTTCTCTGATTTGCCAAAGAAAATGCATTTCCATAGCCGAGTAAATTCTCAGAACCCCCACATTTCTTGCACCGTTCGCCTTCTACATCTTCCCAAAGATTTTGGGCAAAAGGCATCTTGCTTTTGGAGCTCCAGGCTCTGCCACCTGCTGCTGTGCTCCTACCCCAGCACTTCTGGGCAGCTTGACTCTTACCCAGACAAGAACGGAGCCCGGGCAGCCCACAAACCCCATGCACAGCTCCTCATGCAGCTCTCCCTGCTGTCTGTGTGCTGCAGGAAGCTCAGCAGCAGCCACGGCGCAGGGATTTAAGAGGAGCGGTCACGGGGTCCCAGCACACCTGGCTCCATTTTCCTGCTCTCTCTGTTCTGAGCAGCGCAGCAGTTCCTGGAATCTCAGGCACAGGCTGAGATTGCGGTGTTTTTAAGCCATAATGAAAAAGGTAATTTTCCCAGGCTCCCTGCAATCTCCGTCATTGGGAAGGCATTTTGTGCAATTTTCGGTACTGGCTGTAATCTTCTACCCAGAGATGATAGCATGCTGCTGGGGGCCTTTGAACCCCATAGAGCTTTGGGCTCCAGAGTAGGGGAAGAACTAAGTGTGGTTGTGGTAATGCCAGCCCTGCTCTGTGCACGCTGCGCCGAGCAGACATGAGAAGGGTGGGTGTGCATGAGATGGGAAGCACAAAGAATGAACCCTCCGAATGTCTTTGAGATCTTTGGTCAGGATTTGGGAACACTTTCTTCTCCAAAAGTGCTGTGATGCACGAGCTGCCCCAGGAGTGATGGGTCACCGTCCCTGCAGACGTTCAGAACTACAGGGATGTGGCACTTGGGGACATGGTCAGTGGGTATGGGGAGGCTGGCTGGGGTTGGGCTCATCTGCAGCCATCCATGGAAGCAGGATGCCTCGGTGCTCACTGATGCCTTAGGGCTGGGGATGTGTACGTGCAGGCAGTAGGATGCAAACAGGCTGTAGTGCTCAGTCGGGTGATGTTATGGATTTGAAGGAAAACAGAAAGGAAAATGTCAAAGCTGTTAAGCTTTGGAGAGCTCTCAGCAGTGTGTGGGCAGTGGGGACGCCGGGAGGTTGGTTAAAAATAGGAGCCAGAGGGAAGTGGCTCTCACAACGGTGACGTCGGTGCTGGTGCCCTGCTGGAGCACTTTCACTGCTTTTTATTAATCACAAAAGAAGGAAAAAAAAAGCCACCAGAAAGAAGCATGGGCCACTCGAGGAGCAGGGCTTGAAACTCAGCTCCGTCACCTGGTGTGGGCCTGGATTGCATCTGGGTCAGTGCTCAGAGCCAGAGCAAAGCATTGGGGGGGTCTGCAGGGGCACAGGGCAGTGCTGCAAGGCTGGGGCTCTTCCCAAAGCCATTCCTCACGTGAGGGCACTGCAGATACCTCTGCCAAGTGGCACTTTACACCTCTTTTGCATCTCTGGAGTGCAGATCCCCACTTCAGCACAAAGCAGAACTGCAAAGAGCAGGAGGAACGATGGATGCTGGGAGGGCTGTGAGGAGCTCTGAGTGCTGAAGTGTTGTGGCTGTTTGTGCTGCGAGGGCACTGTGCTCTTAAGGAATGAGGAGAGGAGGTGCTGCGCTGGGATTTAGCATGCTGTTCCAGATCAGGTCGTTCCTTGCTGCGTGTAAACTGTGCTCAACAATGAGGTGTGCATGTGATTGTGCCATTTCTGGTATCTGTTCACACGTAGTCCTTTGTGTTGAACTACACTGAGTGGAGGACAGCACCGTGAGGCAGCACTGTGGCCGTGGTTAAAAGGCAGCACACAGTGCAGGTTGGTGCCTGCAGCCTCCTGGGGAGGGATGGGGCTGGGAGCAGTGGGTGCAGGATCCTGCCCTTGCTTCTTCCCCACCCTGACCAGCAATCCACAGGTACCAGCAATCCCTGTACCTCCTGTTCTATAGAATCACAGAATACCAGGCTGGAAGCAGACCCACAGGGACTGTCAGCTCTGTGCTGCCATCACTGTGTGGTGCCATCAAAGTGGAGAACCACTGGGAAGGCTGAGAGCACATCAAGTGGCACACAGGGCAGGGCAGGAATGAAGGAGCTGGGTCCAGGCATTCAGGCATGAGATGACAACACACAAACAGAATGCGGGCACCTGCAAATGCACTGCAAGCAGAGCAGGGTGAGCAGGGCTGGCAGCAACATCTCCTCTTATCTCCTTTTCAATTACTGCTGCAAAGTGGACTGCACAGAGACAGCAGAAAAGTCACAGACCCTGCAGAAGCAGCAGGAATGGAAGCAGGAATGGGAAAAGGAATGGGAAAAGGAATGAGAGCAGGGCTGGGAGCAGGAATGGGAGCAGGGTTCTGGGGTGAAAAAAGCCAGGAGGAAACAAGCACCATGGCCACAGAACAGTCGTAATGCTCACCTTATAAAAGCCACAAACCCCGTGATTTAGAGGGAGGAAAACTACTATTTGTTTCCAAATTTACAGGCAATAATCCTTGATTTAGATCCCTGTCTGCCTCCTGTATAGACTGCAGTATAATTTAGAGGACAATAAAGTCTGGGACCATAATACCATCCCTGCCATAAATCAGGTGGTACCGCCACTCAGTGCAGGAATTATTAATCTCTGTTCCAAACGATATGCTGGCACACTGCTTGGTGTAGCTGCTTATGCAGCAAGCTGAGATAGCACTGCCCCCCATTAGTGTTTTTCACTTTTGCAATGAAATACTCTCTCCTCGTACCCAAGGGGCATTTATTGCCCTGTTTAGATGGGCAGCGTTGCGCACGTGGAACACCTAATGCTGGGGCACTGCTTTATGGCAGCACTGCACTGCTGCAGGGCATCCCCAGGGCAATACTATGAAGGCTCTGGAGGTGCTGTGAGGATGGTGCTCAGCACAGGCTCGAGGTGATGCTGTAATTGTGGGCTTTTCCCCACAAGAGGTGGCTGCAGCCCCTGCTTTGGGTTGGCACAGGGCTGCTGCAGGGCTCCAAAGCCACCGGTGCTCCTATGGAGACCATCAGGAAAGGCACCACCATCTGGCTTCATGCATTCAAGCCAATCTCCACGTAGTCCTTGGGACTACTTAACGACTGATGTTTTTAATAAAGCACACTTTATTTGTTAGGCAAATAGCAATTTTTTTTTGCTTTTAATTTGCAGCTTCGCCGATTGTCTGCAAAACCGTGCTCAATGTAAAGCAAAAGGCTGAAAGTTACATTTGTACTTTATGAAATATTCAGCAGTGAGATTTTCCCCAGGAATGTCCCCATCTGCTGCTCGATTTCTCTTTCGTGCTAATTATCAAATATATCTGAGCAGAAATAAATAATAGATATCTTTTAAAGCAGCAGAAGTAAAAATTAATGAATGTTTGGTGCTTTGTGGTGCTGTTCCCTTTCAAGTTGCAGGAGCCCGGGCTGCAGGAGGGCAGCAGAGCTGCATTAGCAGAGCTGCTCTGCACAGGTCCTTCTGCTGTTCCTTTGGCTTTGGTGGCTGCTCGCTGTGGGGTTGCTCAGGGTGGATTTGGGGCTTCTCCTGGTGCCTCAGCCCTCTGGGTACCGCAGTCCTTGTGCTGAGCTGATTTCATGCCCTTGCAAAGAGCTGTTTTTAGGAGTACTGATGATGTTGGGTTCACAGAGCATCTCACCACGGGATGCCCCTCCTTGGTGCTCTTAACATACAGGCTGTAGGATGAAGTAGACTTAGGTGTATTGCAGAACCACGGTGTTTTTTAGGTTGGAAAAGACCCTTAGGATCATCAGGTGCAATTCTCAGCCTAACACGGTGAGCCCACCACTAAAGAATGTCCTGAGGTACCATAGATGTGGTGCTAGGGAGGTGTACCGAGCTCTGTATGGGGCTGTTCCAGCTCAGGAGGGATCTACCTCTGAGCAGAGGAGCAGGTCTATGTGCTGTGCTGACAAAGCCCTCCTTTTGAAGATAACCTTTTAGGAATCAGTGCATCTTGGTTGGTGGATCTACAGTCGGTCCCCTGCCTAAAACCAGCCAGTTTTATCACTATCACTCTTTAAAACAGAGTAAGGAGTTTGTGTGATTCTTCTGGTGAAGATAAACACATCTGTATGACCAAAACCTTCCTGAAAACAGCAGGGCTGTGAAGGTGGTCCTGCTGAGCCCTGGGCTCACTCTGCTCCTCAGCTCCTGGCGAGCACAGGGACACTGCAAGGAAGCAGCAATGCAATTCCTGCAGCAATTCCTGCAGCTTTCCATGCAGCTTTCCCTGCCAGGAGCCCTCAGCACGGCAGCAGGACCCACACGTGTCACACTGACCCCATAATTAAGCTCCGTATTGTTCAATTTTCTCTCTTCTCATGGGAAGCAAATGTCTCCCTAGTAGTGCAAATTGCTGTGGAAGCGTTAATGAAACACGTTGCAACTGTAAAGCAGGAAGAAATCTGTTACCATAAATTGCATTTCAATTTCCTTGTTACCAATTAGATGAGGAGAGCCAGGCGGGTCACATTTGTGTACAGCCAGCAGCAGCAAGTGTGAGGTTATCCCCAAAGGACTGAAAAGAGCTGAAATCACAGGAGCTGGAGCTGTGTTGACTCATCTTCTGGTGAGGATGCAACAGGAAGAGCTCTGTCTGTCTGTGGGGACCCCCATCAGTGGATTTCTTTACCCACAGTCCTCAGGAGATCCGTTCTTAACTGAAGCATCCCTTCTGGCAGTGAAATGCTTTTACTTTTGGGAAGCTTTTCTTAATCTGTCCACCCTGCATACATCATGTTACTCTGGTTGAAAAAGCCATAGGAAGATGTGTTACCAGATGTAAAGGGAGGCACAAAGCTGGTTGGACCTCTCCTCTCTGTGCACAGGAACCTTCTGAAAAGCAAAAGCACAGATACCATCGAAGATTAAAGAGCTCCACAAATGAGATTTGATTCATCCTTCCATCACTCCTAGAAGAGATGCACTGGACCCCAGAGTTTGCTGTTCAGATGAAAGCTTGGAAAGTGTAAAATGTGCACATTTATGGTTGAAACCACGGGTCACATAATTGCACTGAAAGGAAGTATTTTTGGTTTGCCGCTCGGGCAAAAAGCTCCTTTGATTTATTTTTAAAACACATTCCTGATGTGGAGATGAATGTCAGCCATGTGCTACAGCGACTGGGGATCCCTCCACCAGCAAAGCCTCCACGTCCCTCTGATCTTCTCCATTTGGTCACAGTGGAGATGAAAGCTTTGTCTCCTCATCTGCAGGAACATCGCATTCCTCCTCACATCTGTTTTCCCCAATTTATTCCAAACGACAATGGAATTAACATACATAATGGCAAGCAAGAATCTGGCTCGAAATGCTTTCATAAAAAGCTTTCTGCCCAAAAGATTCAGCTCTGTCCCTTTCAATCCACTTCTCTGCTTCCTTTGAGATAATGGCTAAGTTGGTGTTCTGCTTCAGACCAAGAAGGATGGGGGCTCAGTGACATCAGGGACACAGTGAGGGCTGTTGGTGCTCAGCAATGCAGAAGATCCAGAGTGTCATTGGGAGCAAATGCAAAGCAGCAAGCCAAACCTTGCCAGGTGGAGGTGACTTTGTGTGATGAGCTGTGATGAAAGTCTGGTAAAATGTAAACATGCTTGATGTAGACTGGATATAGACTGGAGATTTGGACTGGATGTGAGGGAGAAGCTGTTTATGATGAGGGCAGTGAGGCACAGGTGGCACTGAGAAGGGTTGGTGCCCCCCAGCTCAGGGGATGGGGCTCTGAGCACTGCTGGAGCTGTGGGTGTCTTTGCATTGCAGGATATGGGTCCTCAAGCAGCCTCTGAGGATCCCTTCCGACACAAATCTCTGATTCTATGTTAAATACAGAAAACGTATGGAAAAGCTTCATCTGCATTACTTCTGGTCCACCAAATCCCACACGCTCACTGTGAGCTTCCCACCCTCCCAGTGAGCACACACGGGGAGCAGCCATCCCTGCACCGGTACGAGCAGCTCCAACCCCTTCCTTCATGGGTCACCCAGCAAAGGGACTGCAGGGCAGCGTTCCCCATTACAGCACAGCCTCATGCATTATGTCTTTGTTATGCTAATGCTCCAGCGCTGCACAATTTAAATAGCACTTCCAGAAAAATTAAGTATGTTCATTGACACAGTGAAATGTTTTCACCCTCCATGTAACCTTCACAGTTTCTGTACAAAATCTATCAGTCAGTAAACTATTCATCTGCGAATGCTTACCAATTATTATGCTAATGTATTACAATACATTACAGTGAATTCTTTTTAAATGCCAGGAAATGCAGCTGTCTGGCAACCTAGCTCGCCTGTATTATGGAGCTATCAATAAACAGCACAGCATTTGCAACTGGATTTTGACTGCTTTGTTGGAATGACGCAGAATTTTTCTTATCGCTGCTTATTGTGAAGGAATTCAGGACCCAAAGTGCTGCGATGTGTTCTCTGTGCAGGGGATGGAGTGCAGAGCTGGGGGCTGCATGGGAACAGCTCAGTGCGTGTGGCACAGAGCTCTGCGTGCCCATTGCCAGCACTTCACACTTCTTGAGGTGATGAAAATGCTCATTCTGTGCTGTAAACTGTTGCATTTTAAGGCCCAGCGCATACTGGGAGCTCTGCATCCCCGTGTCTGAGATGCTGACAGCTGCAGCAGCAACTGCAGAGCTGCATGCGCTGCTGTGTGGGCTCACAGAATGCACAATTTTCCATATTTGCAATTGCTTAATACTTCTGTGCATTCATTTCTTCCTTGGCAGACACAGAACGTAGGCAGGAGCCCACATGCATTGGTGCTACAAAGCATTGCTGCTCCATCAGTGCTTCTTGCAGCCCCCCCAGCCCCACGGTGAAATTCGTGCAGCAGTGGCCAACGTTTGGGAGTGCTGGGATTGAAAACGCAAAGAGAAATAAGTTCAGCTGGAGGCATCCATCAGAACTTATGCAGTATTTGCCTTCTCTCAGGAGCTGATATCCATGAATTTGGTTATTAGAGTCATAACGTTCTAATTATTTCATTTAATACTCTAATTATCCCTTGTGATTAATCCTGACCATAACAGAAATGTCTGTGAGTCTGGGAGGCACGTCCCCATAGATCTGGCAGTACGAACGTTAATTTGAGTTAACGAGGATGGTGGCTTGGGGAAAAGAAGCCAAAGAGTGCAAGGACTGCTGGCACTGAGTGCGTGCAGCCCCTGGGCCCATCTCCCATTGCCATCCACTGCGTTTGGACGGATGTTGTGCATGGCCCCATGGCATTTCAGTGCCTATCTCAGAGCTGCCTTGATCCCAATGGCTTGCTCCATTTCCTCTTGTTTTCAGCTACAGGGTTGCATTCAGAGAATGTGGAAGTATTTCAGATCAGCGTGTCTGTTGGCAGACCCAAAAGCAGAGCCAGTGATGGGAATGGGAGAGCGTGGAGTTGCTCTTACTGTCTGGTCTTCGGACCCAAGGGAGACCAACATCACCAAGGCCTTGGTGGGTGAGCTTTACAGTGTCGGATGTTTTCGGGTTGCCCTGTGCACAGATACCTCTGTACACACCTTCATGCTGTAGTTGTACCAAGAAAAGTCAGTGCTTGTGTCAATGGCAAAGCCTGGAATTGTGTCACTTCCTCCTTCAGACGTACCAACATCACAGAGCTGTGCGTGCCCCCACTCCCTCAGACAAGTGTGCATTCACATGCACACACACACGTGTCCTCCCAGCTGCATGCCCGCCTGCAGGGCTCGGCCATCTGTGCTTTTATGTGCACAGCAAGGGAACGTATGGACAAAAGGAGCACACGCTGCTGGCACAGGCTTCTATGGTCTTCAGAGGAGGGCTTTCCCCATACGACACATCTTCAAGCAGCATTGTGTTACCAACAGCTGATGGTATCTTTGCTCTACGAGATGGGAACTGATGTCAGTGTGGAGCTGGGGATTTTTCCACCCCATTGGCACCACCCGGCCCCACTCACCCCACTCCTGCACTGCCCACCTCCATCCAATGCAGAGCAAGTGCTCCATGGCTTTCTTCCATATATACAGAAGGTGGGAGGGTGTAGAGAAGAGCCCTTTGAGCTGAGGAACAACTGCTGGCTCCTGGCTTCCTCGTGTGTCCACCAAAGAACTGCTGTCTGCAGCATAGACGCACCCAGGGAGGCTCCCACCTGGCAAAGGGCAATGTCCTGCATGCACGGGGGGGTGCCAAGCAAGGGAAATACTGTGAGTACCCAGCAGTGCCAAATTTGCAGGGCTGTGCCATTGCCACTCTCCACACATTGCTTCTCGTGCCCTCAGACTGCCTGCTGGCTGTGGCGATGCACTGCAGCTCATGGGCACAGCCAGATGTTGAGCAGCTGAAGCGGGCACAGCTATGGGCAGCGGCCAGGAAGGGGCTGTCAGAGCAAGGAGGACGTCCTCCTCCTCCCTTCCCTTTGATATCGCGCCTATTCCAAAGGGGGACGGATGCAATTTCAGCTGTCAGAACCACGGTCTGAGTTCTGCTGTGATGTTCACCCAACAGGAGCTGCGGCCCTGGGGAAGCCAAGAGCTCTGGGGGAAGCCGAGTTCCCCTCTTCTTTCTGGCGTTCAGTTATTCACTGCTCTTAATTTGACAGTTAGGGAGCTGGTGAAGGACATAATGCAGCAATATCCTCATAGTGTGAGCCTTAAAAACAAAATGCTAAGAGATGGAGAAAATGGATGTGAAATCACGGTGTTCACAAAGCCTCCGGCGCTGCCCATGCTTGAAGGGCTGCCTATTAACACCTGTGGTCAATAACAACATTCCTCTCCAAAGATTCTTTCAAAAGCATCAAGGATGGTGGTGGAGAGCATGAAAATAATCTGATTAGTGCCACATCCCCTTCTGCAAGGTGCAAAGTGTTACTTCTGCAGCAGTTTACTTTTCCATCGCAAAGTGAAAATCAAAGAGCAGAACCACACAGAGAGGCAGAGATCCAACCTACGAGGAACAATGAGGCCATAAAACCAAACTGTAAAGTTAAATAATTTACCATAAATATCGAAAGCTCCCAAATTATTCTCTACATTAACTGCCTATGTTTAAAATGATCTTTGCATTCACCATGTCACAGATGGCAACATCAGACAAGAGAGTCCTTGACAAAACTCGCTGTAATTATTCTTTCCACAGCTGCAGTTATTTTAATGCCTTTTCAGTTAAGCTGAAAGAGACGCACACATTTTATAAATAAGGGCTTTTAAGCAGTTTGACAATGAAGCATTTGAAACGTACCGTGCAAAAAAAAAAAAATAAAAAAAAAAAGAGGACACCCAAAAACTTTCAGTGGTGAAACCTGGGAGAGCCGTGGGGGCACAGGGAAGGAAGGCACTGCTCCTCCTAAACAGCATTGAGCAGCCAGAGCTGAAATGATGCTGGTACAATGGCACGAGGTCACGGCCACCCACAGCCTGTGCCAGAGCATCACTGCTCTCCTGAGAAGAAATTGCTCCTGAAATACCCAACCTGGCCCTCACCTGGAGCAAGCTGAGGCCGTCGCCTCTCATCCTATAGCTGCTACCTATAAGCAGTTAAACCCCCCCCCCCTAGCCACAGCCTCTATCTCTCCTAGGGAGATGGGCTAGCCCTATTTCCACCTGCTTAGAGCAGCTGTGGGTTTGAGCCGTATCAAAGTGCAGCAACGGATCCTCGAGCTGAAGCAGCAGAAGTTACATTCCTGCAGGAATCCATCCTCAGTGCAGCACAGCTCAGTGCGACCTTCACCTACACCTCTCCATCTCCTCAGTGCCTTCAGAACACCTCTCCCCCAAATCCATCTCAGGATCTGGACAAGGGGCTGCACTGATTCAAGCTTTGGGCACGCAGCAGCACTTGTGCAAACCAAAGAAGCCAAACCCTCTCTTAGTGAAGTTCTCCCAGCGAGTTGCAGCTGTCCCCACCCCTTCAAGCTGCTCATTTAAAAGCAGTGGAAACGCTGACAAATTGGAGCCACGACTGAAATGATGAGAGCAGCACCGGGAGGGTGCTTTCCCATTTAAAGCAAATAAAGCAAAATAAAAGCAGGGAAAAACGGTGGGAGGTTTTTGCGGAACGAGATCCCGGCCGGCTTAGACATGCAAAGAAGACGTCGTGGTCCTCAGTGCTGCAGCCCAGGGAGGCTCTGATTAATGGGGGTTTTTGTCAGGGAGGCCTGGCTGTATGCTCAGTGCTGAAAGGCACCAACCCGCAAAGTATTCAGCGTTATACAATAACAGATTGTGTGCAGTTACCCTTAGAAAACAAATGTGCTCTCTCTTATATAAGATTATAGACCATCCATCACTGGCTGGCATTAAGTAGCACAGAACAGCAGTGTATGTAATTAGCAATACATGAAGTCCAAACATTATTTTAGAGGGGTTGGAACAGCAAAGGAGTGGATGTTGCAGTTCCCCTTTCAATTTGGAACTTCTCCTCTCCCCGTACCCAGAGCACTGATCTCCACCTCCAGGTGAGACGGACACAATTTGGGAACCTGCAGAGTCATCAGCCCCACAATTAGGAGCTGTATGTAAGCACTGGAACAGACAAACACACCCCATCCTTGAAGCAGTCCCCAGATTTCATAGAATCATGGAATGTCTTGGGATGAGACCCCAAGGATCACCAAGCTCCAACCCCCTGCCACAGGCAGGACCACCAACCTGCAGGCTGCCCAGGTCCCCATCCGACCTGGTCTTGAACACCACCAGACAGCTTAATGCTGAGTCTCCGGAGGATAATTAAAAACAAGCACAAAAAGTCACTTATAGGAATTAATTAACGTCACATTGTGACACACAAAGCTGTGTGCAAAGCACACTTCCTCTTTCAGACATTACAGGGCTCGGGATTTTCCTATTTCTGAGAGGCAGAGCAGTCCTTCGATGGGAGCAGCCATCCCCAGGGCTCTCCCTGTGCCCATGACCAGGGCTGAGCACTGCATGGACCCAAGCAGGAGCTGGGCACCAGAGCCTTCTCCTTGCTAATTACACGTCTCAAGCAGGCTGTAATATTGGGCTGTATCATTGGGACGTAATAGCTCAGACTATTGTACGTCAGTTAAATACCAAAGGATTATTAAGAGTATGTTTTCAGGCTTTCCAGTCCCATGTTGAGTAAACAGTTGTTACATTTCAATAAACGACTTTAAAAATAAATGAGCAGTTGAGCGTGTTTAGGATACGTGCTTTTTTTCCCCCAAAACAAATCAAATGAGAGAGTCCCAGGCTGCAGCCTGTGCTGTTCAGTAGGGCTGTGCCTGCTCTGCCTCTTTGCTCTGCCTCAGACCACCATCAGTGTCTCTCCCAGCTCTTTCCATTCCCATGCCCACGCTTTAAAGCCCTCCCCATTACTGCAGCCCAGAGCAGCATGGGGTGGGCTTAGCCCTGTTTGGCAAGTACAGAATTGAAGCACGGAAGAGCAAAGTCATTTGTTCAAAGCCAGGTGGGGAGTCTGATACGGGGCAGAACGGGAGCCAGTGAAAGATCAAAAAATACTTCTCTAAAAATAAGGCTCTGAAGGTCTGTAAAGGAAACGCAGCTCTAACAAATTGCGTTACAATCCCAAATGCAGTTAGTCGTGTGGCTGACACTGTAATGTCTGATGAACATTCTGGTGGCTGTTGCTCATATCCGGGGCACTGCAGAAGGGAAGGACGTGCAACGGGGCTGCTTGGCCTCCCTGCCTCCACCAGAAAGGTTTGGAGCAGCACACCAGATCCAGCAGGTGCAGCCAGCCCAGTAACCACAGCGATGGGTAATTCAGGACTGGCTTCACCTTCCTGTTAAGACGGATCTTGAGCCTCATACAGCTTTCTGCACTGTGGTGCTGCTATGAGGAGTTCTCCTGCGAAGCAGTGGATGGGTGCTGCCCTGCTGGATGCATGCATGGTGCTGGGAGCACACTTCAGAGACAGGATTGGCCCCAGAGCTGCCACCACCCATCCTCCTGCCCTTCTCCTTGGAGTCAGTGACCCCTAAGGGTCCAACACAGGGGAGGGAATCCTCATGGCTTTGTATTCCCCAATGGATGGACGCCCATCTGTGCCAGGAGGGTCAGTCTGGGAGGTGCCACCATGCATGTTGCTGATCCTGCATCCATCCCTGCTCTTGGGGTTGTTGCTCTGAGCAGATGAGGTGCTCAGAGCATAAGGAGTCTTTGCAGCACCTTACTTCTGAGCGGGACTCGGAATGCATTGTACTTCCAGAATTCGTTTCCACTGCTCTGCACTGTCGAACCTGAAGAGCTAATTAAGAAACCAAGAAATTGGGAATCTCCAACCAAGTACACTGTGAAATTAATGAGGACCTACTGAAGAACATAAATAATCCGTGCTCCCCATTAGAGGCCGTTAGCACCATTAAAGCAATCCAGAGGAAAAACGGCAGCGCACCGCCAGCCAATCCCCTTTGAAATCCATCACTGTCAGAGCCTCCATTCTGCCGACTGAAATCAGTGGTTAACCCCAGAACATCCTGACTATTTAGAAATAATTACTGTTGCTATAAATCAAAAGCGATGGCTAAACTGGTCACAGAAATGTACATACAAAAATCAGACTGAAGTATCACGCTCACACAGGAAAAATCCTTCGTTCCCTGCTGCGTTTACAAGTAATTTTCTAGCAGTAAAATGCAAAAACTTTGCAGTGATCATAAATAAACCTGGGATAAGAATTCTTTGCAGGACTCCCAGGTCCGCTCTCTCAATGGCGAGGTTTATTGCTCCAGTTTCTCTGTGCTTTCTCTCAAACTGCAGCTGTCAGAACGATTTACGAATTATGGTCCTGTTGGCATAAACTTCCATATTTCATAGCAAAATAGGTTTTCCCACGAACCCACAAGGCACAAATTGATATGTGAGCACACTGAGTGACCTCAGGGATGCAGCCTAGACCCACTGCTGGGCGATGTGGTTGTGTGCACTGGGGAATCATCCCCCCAAAACTCAGAGCTGGGCTGTGCTGTGTCACCCATAGGGGCTGGATCTGTGGGAAATAAAGGCACAGACTGAGCACTTTGTTTCTCACTGTTGGCATAAGCAGAAATTCCAACAGCAGGGCTAAAGGCATGCAGCAGTGTGGGGTTCCAACCAGTGGTGGGAGCTTTGCATGAATGGGAGTTGGGGGTGGGCAGGGGGTTTTGGATCCAGGCAGGAACAGGGAGAGAAGAAAAGGGAGTGGAAGTGAATCAGGTCAGAATCGTCTCCAAAAAGTGCGAAAATTAAATGCAGGTTCGTAATGTAACGATAATGGCATATAAATCAGGTTGGGTTGCAGATTTTAGCATGCCACTGCTCTCCTCCTAATTGGAAGAGATGGATCCAACAACTCAAATGGCCACACTTGAGATATAAAGTCGTGCTGCAGAAGGGGAAATATTTCCTGATTTTCCTCAAATCACTGCTGCTGTGTAAATGTATGAAGAAATGAAGCCAGTGGAAGATGGTTGTTGTTACTGATGAGTTTACAGCAGATGGGTGTATGTGCAGAACTACTTCTGTCTGTTAACAGGAGGGCTACAGGTAGAAGAGCAGAGGATTGTTTCTATCTGATATTTTTACTTATAACTTCTGCCCTAATTGAAGGTGATGCTGTTGCAAAGGTGGGCTCTGTGTGAGTCTGAAATGATGGCAGCTCCATCCAAGATGATGCAGCACGCTTTGTGGGCAGCGCTCTCCCTGCGAAGCAGGTGAATAGGAAAAGAAATGTAAAAGCCCATTTCCATTCAAACACCATGAGCCAAACCCCGGAGCTGAGTGCCCAAGGACTCACTTAGAATTTCTTCAAAGTAAAGGCGACAAAAACTGATCTTGCAGAAATAAAAATTCCTAAGGAGGAAAGTGCGTAAAGTGGGGAAGAAAATGGTTTTCTTTCCCCATAAATGAAGAGCAAGTCTTAAAGAATTTATAGACCAGAAATTTAAATGAAGAAGTTCCTTTTTATGGGTCCCTGTTCCAGCTCAGAGCTGTAGCAGCGCTGCGCATGGAGGTGGATCAGACCCAGAGGGGTCACAGCACTTCTGTCCTCCGGAGCTCACAAAGCAAATGAGCTTCTGATGGCATTTTGTCTTCAGCTCTGCTTGCAGTTATGAATGCTGCATTCTGAGCACTCAAATCTGAGCAAGTTTCACTATTCACTGTTTAAAAATCCTAACAGCGGTGCCGTGCCGTGGGGTTTGTCCCAGCACAGATCACTGCTTGAATGCCTGGAGCTGCTCCTGTGTGCAGCTCTGCACCCAGCTCAGCTCATAGCAGGCTCCCAGCATCCAGCACCCAGCTCACCCCTCATATCTGTGAGCAGCATTCTGGCTAATTGGGATTCCTTCTGCTTCTTCCCACGGTTCATTCTCTGGATGAACCCTTTCTGATTCACAGAGGGCAACAAAGAGGTCCTTGTAAGCAAGTCCTTGAGCTGGGCAAACCCGACGTGCCCCGTCAGCACTGGGAGCTGCAGCATCCTTCAGGGTGAGGCAGCACAGGCACAGCACAGCTGGGATGTGTGCCAGGGCAGGAAAACACCATTAGGAACAATTGAGCTGCCCGTAATGCAAAGCAGAGCCAGAGAACGGGGCAGGAATGACCCGGAGCATGATTTGCAGCGAATGTCTTTTTATCTCATAAATAGGAGAGACACTTTGGGATGATTATCCACCCAGATTTATCTCTGCAGCTCCTTGTGTATCCTTCTGCGCTTAAAAATGTCTCACTGCCCTTTGCATTATTGCATTGCCCTTTACATTCGTACTGCATAAACCTCTCAAGCACCGTAAAACTTACAAGGTGTAATATAATGCTGTGATTTTCTTTTACACACCATAAACAAAAGTCACTGGGAAAGGAAGATGGCAAGGCAGGCTTTATTTGGTCTGACAACGGTGCGATTCGGGGTGAAAATATGTACACAAGTCCACATCATACACTCTTGCACACTTAAAATCATGAGCTGGATTGATTATCCGCCACTGATGGATCGCTTCAATGTATTAAATGGATTATTCCATAAATCACCAGCTGTGCTAGGAATGAAGCATTAGGAAAGAAAGAGAAAACATTATAGATCTGTCTCGTGCAGGTGAATGGAAAGCTGAGCGGAGAGCTGGGGGGGATCCTGGGGTGATGGGGTATCACCAGGAGGACCACAGGGTCACAGGGTTGAAGAACCCTGAGCTGGGAGGGACTGCAGGGAGCTTGGAACCCACAGCAAGGAGCAGAGCACCCGTAAGGCTGTCGCGGGGTTGAAATGAGATGATCTCCAAGGTCCCTTCCAACTCAAGCCATTCTATGATGGAATGGACTGCCAAGGGAGGTGGTGGAGTCACCGAGCCCGGGGGTGTTCAAGGAAAGGCTGGATGTTGTGCTGAGGGACATGGTTTAGTGGGAGCTATTGGGAATAGGTGAACGGTTGGACTGGATGATCTCTTAGGTCTTTTCCAACCTTGGTGATTCTATGATTCTATGATTCTATGATATGATGTAAGAATGCAATCCAGGCACTGGGTGCAGCTCGCAGTGCTGCATCTCTGCCCACCCCATCTCTGGATCCTCTGCTCAGCGGCCACTTCCTTTCTGCTTCATCCATAGCAAACCTGTGCTGTGCCGGTGTTGCCTGAGCTGTGTTCACCCACCTGCAGGGATGGGATTCGGGATGGCTGCTGTTAGAATCACTGACATCTGAGTGCTTTGCATTCACTGCAAAACCAACCACCCAGTCTAACACTTCAGTGCCAATAGACAGTCATAACTCAGCTAAATTTGTGGGTTATACCAGATTTTATTTACTGTTTCATCCTGGGAGATAAGGAGGAGATGACAGCCATCTATTCATTAAAGTGAAGCCGCCCACAGCTCTCGCTGGTTTCTCACCATGCGTGGCCATCTTTAATGAAATTTGGGTTTTGCAGTACTGGTGCTGTTGGTTTAGGAATGCAGATGTCCCCACACACCTGGGGGGCTCAGCGCCCTGCCCTGCTCACCTCGATTCCTTCACAATCAGCTGTCATTACCAGCTAACGAGCATCCAGTGGCCCCTGTGAGGCAGCCAGCAGCCTTTTCCCGTTTCCTATTGGACATCCGAAGCACTGTGATGGTCTGAACTGCTGCAGTGGCACCAGCAAATGCTCCCAAAGCTGCTGTTTGCAGATGTGAAGAATAGAAGGCTCATTTCAATCCATCAGCCTCACACTCCTTTGTAATGCTCTCCACACCGGCGTTGCGCGCCCCGTACTGGGCTCCCTGGTGCCCACTTCCCAGCAATGAGCAAAGTGCAAATTCAAGAATTCATCTGCACACTTCTGGAATTTTAAGGCTTTGTTTTGTTCCCTCGGTGCTGGCTGGTCTATGTGTATGCTTAAAGACTTCCTAAACGGGGATGCTTTTCTGGCTCCGGAGTTGTTTGGTGCGTGTATGGTGAAATTCAGAGCAGTGCTGTGGATTGCGTCTTGCACGGCTCTGGGAAGCGATGTCTGCATCAGAGCAGGGTGCTGCTGGTTATCTCCTCTCCCAGCCATAGCAGAATGGTCTCATCCGTGGCTGTGTGGTGCTCAGTGCTCCCTGCAGATGCAGCGTGTGAGGGGAAGCCCCTTCCTGTATGGGGCTGCTCCTTGGGAGCAGAGCCCTGTGCTGCGAGCTGTTGCTTCTTGGTAACGACCTGAGCCTATTTGGGGCTTTATTATGAGTGCTAAAAGCAAGCACGTTGTCTGTTTTTATTGGTAGTGAACATGAGTAGTGCTGCGCAGCCCCATCACGCTACATCCATCTGAAATGAGGCAGTCCTGCCTCACCAACCCCTTTCTAAGGACATGGAAGCTGCAGTATTCAGTGACACGTTGTCCCACTGCCAACAGCAGCACCTGCACAGCCCTCACTGCAGCCCCTGCCTTCGCCCACCCTTTGCAGCCTTCACCTCTGTGCAGCTCAGGTGCTCTCTGTGTGCTCTGCCTTCCTCAGAACCTTCAGAACATGCGAAGGGAGAGGAAAGCAGTCTAGACAGCATCGCATTAATCCTCTAGCCAAAAAAGAGGGAATCAAGATTGCGCAGCAAAACCGGCGCAGAAATGCTTTACGTTGGATCAGGAGGCTTTAGGAGGCGTGCTGCAGACAGATGCGCAGCGCCGGGTTTGGTTGGAGCTTTGTCCCCACAAAGCACTCCGGTGGCAGCTCCTCGGGCAGCGCTGTCCCATGCAGGGCTGCAACAGCACTGGGGGGGAGGAGGTGGCTGGAGCTGCTGCTTCACCCCCAGCAGTGGGAGATGGCGAGGAACCAGTGCCCTCTGCTGCTGCGGGGCCGGGCAGGAGAACTGCTGCATCCCAGCAGCACCGCAGGGCGTGCAGTTTTTTGCTTTTGCTATCGTTCTGTGCATCTGGAAAACTCTAGGAAAATCTTTTCCTAGCATCAGCCTCCATTTGCTCTCGCCAAGAAGAGCATCCAGAAGGTAGTAGAGGCAGATTTGCACCCGCTGGTGGTGGAGCAGAATTCTGGCTGCAACGCGCGGCGAGCGTGCAGCTCTATGGCACAGCCACGGCGCAGAGCTGGGGGTGGGAGCTGCAATGATGCAGGGAAACCTTTCTGTGCATACAGACCACTCCGTGCACACAGACCCCTCCATGCACACAGACCCCTCCGTGCACACAGACCTGTGCATTGCCCCACTGAGGTCCCACTCACAGCTGTGACTTTGGGCACTGCGCAGCTCCGCTCATCCCAGGACCACTTTTTCCCCACGATGGAGTGGGGTCGATTACTTTTTCTGCCTTTCCTTTTATTTATTTCTTTTCGTGTGGTTTGATCTTAATTTCCCGCACCGTGCTCCCATGAGGATGCTGAGATCAAACAATTAGGCTATTCCGCCATAAAGAGGTAACATTGTTATTCAAATGTATTCAGAATTAATTTACCACCAAACAGTTTTACAGCACCGGGATGAGCTGCCTGATGCACAGAGCATCTCCTGACCCACAACACCTCCCCGTGCCACTCAGTGCTCAAGCAGTGGCTGCACAGCCATGCAAATGCAGGTGGGGTTGCAGGAGAAACCTCCACGAAGGTGATCACAAAGCCTTTTAGTGGCAGCAGGGAGCATGCAGCAGCGGAGCCCCAAAGGAACACAGCTTAGGGGGGTCCTTGTGCAGCGTTGAACCTGGGAGCTGTGTGCCCCCCAGGTCCCAGTTCCCCCCAATGCTGCTGCCTTATTTCTGATGGCAATTTCGCCTGCAGTGTGTGGGAAGGTGATTGCAGAATGAAATTCCAGGCGGGCGTAATGAGCCTCCAAAAAGCCAATCACACAGTGGAGGGTAATTATCCATGGAATTTGTTTTCTGTGTATTTATATAAAATAATCAATGCTTTTTTTCTTTCTTCTTTTTTTTTTTTTTCCTGCACCGATTCCGATCCCGTTGGGTTGTCTGCTCTGCACAGCATGCAGTCGGTGTGCAGCCCTTCCCTGGGTGCACACAGCTCTGAGGAACGGAGCCCACGTTCTCAAAGCATCACCATCCCCACCCATCCCTTGGGCACTGCTGCTGCTGCACCACAGGGGTCTCATCCCAAGGAAAAAATATATATATATAAGAAAACACAAAAGCAGGAAAAGAGCCAAGAGCCAACGGTGCAGGTGGTTGCTTCTAAAACCAGAGAGAAAAATGGAATGTATCCACATAGAGGAGGGCAGGGAGTGGGGCGGGGGTGGCTCTGCCATTGCAGGGCTGCAGCTGCTGCCATCCCCATGCAGGGCTGTGCTGCAGCCCCGCAGCCCCGCAGCGCTGGGTGCAGATGGGAGCAGCCACCAGCAACGCCAGCAGCAGGGCCGTGCCGAGCGCTCCTGCGCTGCAGCTTGCACCATCTCCTATTAATCTCAGCCACTACGTCTTGCTAACGGATCATCCTTTGGCACAGCCATCCCAAGTGGATCCTAACAATGCTTCAGGGATGGGCTCTGTTTCCCCACGCCAGCACCAGCCCAGCCCTGCCACCTCCAATGGAAGCATTGCACTCCCAGCTTCAGCCATCCATCCCTGAGCTGGGATGGCCCAGTGCCACAGCAGCACCCCGTGCACACGGCTGGGCTGTTTTCTGATGCGGCGTTTTCAAATATTTATCATTGCATAATAATTAAACAGCTGCTGGGGGGAAAGCTTCAGATCCCAACTCCTACCTCTGAACAACAAAACCCGGCGGTAGGCTTTCTTTGTGCGTGTGTTTGCGTAGATTATGGTTAGATGTGTGGATTAAATATTTATATTTCACACGTGAGAGAAGGAGCGCTTTTAGCTCTTCCTTTCCTTTCCTGGATGTCTCCTCGAAAAGAACCAAAGCCCCGCTGTATTTATTTTAATTGTCAGCTTCATGGGAAAACAGGGGAGCTTTGGAAAGTTACCTGTTTTCTCCGCTTTAATTTTCGGCTTTAAAACAATACTTATGTAAGCGTTCTCCAGTTCTTGGCATCGCCTAATAATTAAAATAATTACTGGAAAGCCAGAGCAGCTTTGCACGAATGAATGCAGGGGGGGAGAAGCCGCAGTTTCCCAGTGAAAGAGGCCGGAATTATTCCAGTTCTAGCTGAGAGCACAGGTAAATGCAGACCTTCCTGCAGCCCCATTACAGCTCCTTTCTGACCCTTTTGTTCCTGCTTTAGCGGTGGAGGGAGGGCTGAGCGAGGGGCTGAGCTGCTGGTTGTGGCTGGCAGTGGGGCTGCATGGGGCTATATGGGGCTGTGTGGGGCTATATGGGGCTGCATGGCACTGCATGGTGCTCTATGGGTCTGTATGGAGCTGCACAGAACCCTGCATGGCGCTGCTCCTGGGGCAGCCTTGGTGCTGGCATTGCTCTGCTCCGTGCCTGTGGTGAGGAGGAGCAGAGCCACAGCCCAACCACAGCATTTTGGAAAGGGCTGGCACAGTTTCCCTGCTGGAATCTCCCGGATCCCTTTGTACGATTGCTTTGAGCCCTGCCTAGAAAATCTGACAGAGCTGAGCACTGCCCCAGGGATGCTCCTGGCTCCAAACACCGCCGTGAGCAGCACTGATGCTCTCAGGGCATCTCCCATCCACCTTTCCCATCACAACTCGGGGTGCTGCAGCACACACAGGGCACATCTGCGTGGCTCACAGCAGCACAGGTGAGCAGTGTGTGCCCTGCAGGACTCAAGCTGCAGTCCGTGCCAGGGCCATGCACTCACGCAGCCCTTCTGGAGATGGCAATATTTCAGAACGCGGCCGCCCTTCAGGACTGGTATTTTTCTCTTTCTGGCTTTCCCATGGTTGCTGTGCATTCACATCAGCATAAACAAGTCTTTTTTTTTTTTTTTTTTTTTTTTTTTTTTTTTACACTAAAAAACATCCACAAATCTATTTGGTTTTCACTGTTTTCTCCAGCTTGGACTCTGGTCCCCATGCAGGCAGTAACCCTGTCCTGACTGCTGTTATGGGCACACAGCAAATCCCTGTGGATGTGAACTGATGGCGAAGTGCATGGGATGTAGCAGGGAATCAGAGACTTTCTTTACACGACACGTTTCTGCATCTAGTTTAATTAGAGAAAGAAAGATCATAGCCTCTTTCCCAAGCTGTTATCTGTGCAATTACTTTATGTAACATCATTAAAAATTAATTTTCCCCAGAACCTCAGCTATTTAATGAATACCACCCGGCCCCCCGCAGCGCCGTAGCACCTTGCAGGCTGCGGGCTCAGCACGGCTTCCAGCACTGCCTGCCCTACGCAGCCCCACAGCAACACCCCGTGCCCGAGGGCTGCTCCTGGCCGGGGTTAAAGCTCCTCCGAACAACGCTCCTCCTGCAGCAGGCTCGCATCTCTGCTCACAGCCACACAGCACCCGCCTTGCACCGGCACAACGTCCCCCTCTCTGGGGCACAGCATCCCCTTCTCCGGGGTTCAGCGTCCCCTTCTCCAATGCACAAAATCCTCTTATTCGGGACACAGAATCCCCTTTTTCTTGGTGCACATCATCATCCCACTCTTGAAGCACAGCATCCTCCTTTCCGGGGCACATCATTCCCCCCTTCAGGAGCACAACATCCCCTTCTCCAGAAGCGAAGCCTTCCCTCTTTCTGGGGCACGGCATCCCCTTCTTTGGGGTACAGCATCCCCCCCTTTGAAAGCACAGCATCCCTTTATCCCGCGGGCACGGCACCCCGCTTTCCAAAGCAAAGCATCCCCCTCTCCGGAGCGCAGCATCCCTTCTCGCACCGGGCACCGCGACGCTCCTCGTACCGTTCTCAGCATCCCCCTTCCGATCCGGCACCGTCTCCATCTCCCCCTTACACGGCACAGCCCCGCACCGCCCCGTGTCCCCGCTCCGGGCTCCCTCCCGGCACCGTGCAGGGACGCGCCGGTTCCAGCCCCGCTCCCCGCATCCCATCCCCGGGCGGGGCAGCGCACCGCACCCCCCTCGCACCGTACTTCGCTTACCTATCCGGATGACATGAGGCATCCCATGCGAGCAGTGTCCCCAGAAGCCTCCGAGCAGGAGAGCCGCGCAGTATTCCCAGAGCACGCCGCGGAACGCCGGCCACGGCTGGGTCATCGTCGGGCAGGGCGCGGGGCCGCGGCCCTACGGCCCCAGGGGCAGCGGGGCGGGGGGCTGCGGCCCGGGGCTCAGCCGGAGCGGCCGCCCATGGCACATCGTAGTGAGCGCGTCGTGCCGAGCCGAGCCGCGCCGAGCCGTGCCCAACCGAGCCTCGCCGAGCCGTGCGGGTCCAAAGCGAGCCGTGCCGTGTCGAGCCGTGCCGAGCCGGGCGGCACCTGCGGAGTCGGGCTGTCGGTGCGCCCGCAGGAGCGGCTCTGTCCCCTCCTACCACTGATGCGCGCGGCTCTCACAAAGCCCCGGAGTGGAGCGTGCACACACGCACACTCACACACACGCACCCGCGCTCACACCCGCACCGACACGCTCACCCCGGGGGGTTGCGGGAACGGCCCGCCCCGACGGCTGCTCCGCGTCCCGACCCACAGCGTCCCGCTGTCCCCAGTGTCCCCGCCGTGTCCCCGCCGTGTCCCCGCCGTGTTCCCTCTATGTCCCCGCTGTCCCCGTGTCGCGGGGATGCTGGCGCCCTTTGTCCCCGGAGCGGTTCCCAGGTGTCTCCGATGCTCGTAGAGGTGCCCACTGTCCCCTGTGTTCCCAGAGCTCCTGGGAATCTCGCTCTCCCTATGCCTTCAAAGGCCCCTCTGTGCTAGGGATGATGGTGTTCCCTCTATTCCCAGAGCTCCTGAGGGTGCCACTGTCCCTGGAGGCCCGCACTGTCCCCTGTGTCCCCCAGAGCTCTCAGAAATCCCCCCATCCCCTCTGTCTCCCGAGATTCCCACTGTCCCTTACGTCCCCGGATGTCCCCACTGTCCCCTGTGTCCCCAGCAGCCCCACGGGGCGCGGGGCAGCGCACAGCAGCACGGTTGGGTGTGGGCTCGGGCTGAGGATGGGTTTCATTTCGGTGCCACCACCGAGCCCCGCGATGGGGGAGTGGAACGACTGCGGTGACAGAGACGGAGAGCCGGGGGAGGAGGAAGCGTTGCCAACCGGCGGGGCTCGGAGAGGGCGAATTTATTTTTTCTCATTTAAATAATTCGATCTATTCCATCATTTCCAATCGTTCCCATTTGCGAGCTGTCTGCTAACTACATCGCCTGGAACGTCTCGAGAGCAAATCTTTAATATTCTTGCAAACATACTATTAGTCCGTCTCTGTTCATCCTTTTAATTCTGCCCGTCTCTCCGCTCGGCGTTGGAAGAGAAAGCCGACCTCGCTCTGCCTGCAGCTCAACCCAGTGCCGCAGCTCCGCCCGGACGCCGTGAACCCCGGGGGGGCGGAGGGGGAGGTGTGCAAATATGCATCACTCTGAAAGTCGGAGCACAGCTCCTTGGGGTCCTGGGTTACTGAAGGCTGCGCAGCGAGGCGGTTCCCCTGCGGGGCACCCGGTGCTGTGGGGCCGATCCCGTGCCATAGGGAGAGGCGGTCGTTGTGGAGCTTTGGAAAAAGCTCTGGGGAGGGAGCTGAGTGCCCGCAGGGAGGAGAGCAGCCTCGGTCTGAGGGTGTTTCTATCTCTCAGGGCACCAAAAGGAATGGGATTCAATACGAGTGCACGCGAGGGATTTTCTTCACTCGGTGCTTAAACAAGGGACAGCTGTTGCTGTGGGCTTCGTGTGAAATCAAATGTCACAGTCTGGTGAATCTGTGCACCTGGAGTTAGAAAAATGCTTTTGGGAGGAAGACTACAGAGAGAGCTGTTCTTTGCTCTTCTGAGTGCAACACTTAGAGAAGAGTTTGGTTTTCAGTTAACTCAGGACAAGAAGTTGTGATTCTGCAAACTGTTGGAACCAGGCAGTTGCCGGGGTGATGTTTGCTGTTAGATGATGAGAGGCTCCAGCTTCTGCTTTGCTCTCTGCTCCCCACTGCTGTAACAGCACGGTGGGGTTTCAGAGGGGTGAGCTCAGGTGCAGATCTGCTGTCCTGGGCTCTGCGTGCCCCTCTGTGCAGCCCTGAGGATACCAGCACTATTTGGATGCTCCTGGTTGGGGGTGAGGGTGCTCAGCTCTGTTGGATTTCTCCTCCCTCAGTGTTGCTCGTGGCGTTTGGAGCCGTGCATATCACACATGGAGGTTACTCATCTACACTTTACATTCCTCATATGCCTGAAATCTTGCTTCACTCGCCCACAAATAGAGCTGCAGGCTTACGGTTGTTCCAAAGAGGGTGGATTTAGTGCAAGGCTTCTCCGTGTTGGGTATGAAACTGTTTGCCAAAATGGGGGGAAAAAAAATATGGCAACAATTTCATTGATATCCGAGGAAAATACTGCTTGACAAAGGACTCCTTCACTCAGATCCTTGCTTCAGAAGAGGCGCAGACCTCAGAGAGAGAGAAATACTTCAGTAGCCGCCACACATTTCCGTGCCAACGAACAAAAAGAGGTTCTTCTCATTGCTAACGCCGTCTGAACCGCTCGATGCGACCCACGTGCGTTATGTTTGCATGCGTGCGCCTAACAGCCGCGATCACCGCGAGTGATGCTGCCCAGCTCTCCCGTTACGGAGCTCCTTGGGTCCTCCGTACATCGCGATGCTGCGGAGCGCATTCCTGGGCCGTGAGTGCCCTCTGCTGAACGCACCCCGGCTCCGGGAGCTGCGGGCTGAGCGCTGCGGGGGCTGCCGCCCACTCCAGGACCGCACCGATCTCCTCGTCCTCCCTGTGTGCTGTGATGGAGAAGCGCTGGGTGGGCGCTGGGTAGGGATGGAGGTTTCCCACTTGGCAGATTTCTCCCAGGCTCTTCTCTCTGCTCATTGGAGGCACTGCACAGCACAGCACTGCGGGAGGGGAGCGAGCGCTGGAGCTGGGGGGAAAAATGCACTTTTTGGTACAATCTTGGTTGCAGAATAGTGCTTCTAGAAAGGTCGCAGCTCCACAAGGTGTGTGTTTGTGTTGGAGGACGCTGCTGTGATGGCTGGTTTGAAACACGCCTGGTTCTGCTGCGTGTGTTGTTGTAGAAGGCAGGTGTGCACCAGAGCAGGAGCTGGGGGGCAATGCTGGGGCCACATGGATTGAAGGCTCCATCCCTGTGGGGCTGAAGGTGGCTGTCAGTGGGCATGGAGGGGACGGGGGGTGGTTGGGCTTGGGGATCTCAGAGGTCTCTCTGACCTCAGTGATTCTGTGATGGACGCTTAGAATAACAGGGGGGCAGAGAGGAAGCCTTGTTTCCAAGGTGCATCTCCTGAGGATGCCCTGTGGCTCCGAAGCAGCAGGGGCAGCCAGGAGCTGCTCCATCAGGTGCTGCTTTTCCTGGGCTGCACGATGGTGTGGCTGAGGCTGGGTGGGAATGCAGGGCTGTGCCAGGAGCTCCGTGTGTGTTTCATCCTCTTTCTGCAGAGGTAGGAAATCAACCTTTCCCCCCCCCCCATCTTTAGGATTGGTGGGAGAAGCCATTTGCAACTGATGGGTGTAAATTATGCCTGCTTAGTCAGACAAGAAAATTAGAGGCTGCAGAATTAGACTCTGCTTGCAATTATCTTTCCATGGAACCAGTTTACAAAAAAAAAAAAACCCATCGGCACACTCCTGGCTTTCTGATAAATCCCCCAGCAGCGTTCTTTTCTGTCTGTCAGCCCCCAAATGGGCCTGGGCAGTTACCCCCCATGTGTCCAATTGCCCACGTCGAGGGTTGGGATGAGTCACAGAAAGCTTCCTCTCACCCTGCATGCAAAAGGCGAGGAAAGAAGGGCTGTTCCAAACACGGCTCAGCGCCTGGGCACAGGGTTGGCTGTGGCACTTCCCAGCTTAGCAAGCAATGAGTTACATCCCATTTTCACAGAATCATAGAATGGCCTGGGTTGAAAAGGATCACAACAATCGTCTCGCTTCAACCCTCTGCTATGTGCAGGGTCGCCAACCAGCAGACCAGGCTGTCCACAACCACATCCTGACTGGCTTTGAATGCCTCCAGGGCTGGGACATCCACAGCCTCCTTGGGCAACCCAAGGTTTATCCCATTAGAAGGGAATGGTGCAGCGGTCACAAGTTGGGAATGCAATGTAGGAAGCTGCCTGCATCTATGTGATGATCTATGTGACCCTGTTTGCTTCGTTAAGTCATAGCAGAGTCTCATTAAGACCTTTAGGATCATTAAGTCCAACCTGACCCCAGCCCCTTGCTTGCCCTTCTCAGCTGCCCCATCCCTTCTATTGCTGGCTGTGTTTGAGGCAGGGGGTGCAGAGCTGTGCTGCACTGTGTCTGCTGTGCACCGGTTCCCCTTCATGGTGGGAGCACAATTTGCATTGTGGAAACCTGACTGGAAAACAGCGAGCCTCTCTTTAGAGCAAATTTTCATGATTTTCTATGGGGAGCTTTTGTTGTTTTTTGTTTTTTTTCCAAGCATAAGGAAAAAATAGAACAGCGTCCAGTAAACATCAGATATTTAAAGCAGAATGTCATATATAAAGAAGTACTTTGTGTTGGCTTTTTTTCAAGTGTAAAAGAAGACAGTGCATAAATCTGCATAACTGTGGTTTTGTGTTATAAGCATTCGCTGGGGGGAGGGGGAACAGCGTGTGGCCAAAATCAGGTTCTGCACCATTTTTGAGGGTTAAAATCCACTTTTCTCGTCCCAGAGGCACACGGGGTGCTGCCATTCCTGGCTCAACCCCTTCCCATGGTGTGGGGTGGCTGCTGCCTGCACTGAGCCCTGGCTCTTAAGAATTAAGGCCGAAATCACATGGGATTGAGTGGCTTTTAACAAATTATGCCTGAAATTGCATGAAATCCATTGGTTAGTGTTTGTCTGCATAATGTGTTGAGGAGCATCAGGGATGTCAGGTGCTTTTGTGCTCTGCTAGGAAGGGGATGTGCATCCTTCCCGGAATGCAGTCCCAATTTCTGTGCAGCACTGTCACGTTTGGGCAGGGCAGGGTTTGTCTGAGGGTGGTGGGAATGCAAGGGGATGGGGCTGAGCAATGGGCACTGCAATGGGGGCATCCCCAGGCAGGGGGCAGGGAGAGGTGCACTGAGGGGGGGGGGGGGTATGGATTTGGGGTCTTTGGAGCTCTGTGTGCCCGTGGCCTCTCGTTATAAAGTGAGCAGTGATGACAGCAGTGCTGTGCCACAGTCACAGCCTGGTGCTGCAGCAGTCTGAGTGCTGCTGGAAGAGCTCACTGCCATGTGTGAGGGATCAGGGCAATGGGTATGTAATTCGCTGTTGTAATTTTAGTTTCTCGACTTGGGGAGAGGGTTTCTTTGGCATGGGCCATCTCTTGGTGCTGGGTTTCAAAGCGAGGATGAAGGGACACCCCTCTGAGCAAAACCGTGGTGTGTGGCACCAGCTGTGCTCTGCAGCTGTGGTGGGACAAGGGAGCAAACAGCCCCACGTCAGCAGCTGAAATGCTGCTGGGTCTCAGAAGCAGCAAATGCAATCTGTCCCTTTTGTATTTGCAGCAAAGGATCCTACAGGAACCTTGCAGCAAAACGCCTTGACGCCGTGCTCAAGCAATGTGAACAGCGTCGTGTCTCTGGGGATCATTAATTCATGCAAAGAGGCGACTGCCAAAAGGGGAAACACAGTTCCTTCTCAAGCTTGAAAGCCCTGGGAAGGTGAAATGCTTGGGTGAGCCTGTCAGTGTTCTCCTGCAGGTAGGAAAGGAGAGCTGAGATCCTGGACATAAAGCTCTGCACCCCCTCAAAGCATTGTGAATAGAACAAACACTGTTCTTATTAATAATGAATTAATGTACTGTTGTGATGAGTAACTCAGAATAAGGCACTGCCATCTGCTCTTAGAGGTAATTCGGAAGAGGTTTTTGGAATGGTGCTGATCTAGAAAAAAAGCCAAAACTTGTCTCATTGTTTGCTGCTATTACTTGTTAGTTGAAGGCAACTAACGAGTCGCCAGAGCCTTTGGGGAAAGTCCCACAGAGAGAGGAGCTGCTGCTGGGGTGTGCAGCCTGCAGTGTGTGGTTCTGTGTGCCCTGTACAGAGGCTGGGGATACTGCAGGATGGCTCCACAGCTCAGGCCAGGGCTTAATCCACTATCCCTTAATATCAGTTTACAGCTAACAGAAAACCTGTTGTCGTTTGTTTCTACTGGAGGATTGCAATCCCTCCTTGAGGCACACGATGACAGCAGGAACACCTTTGCTTTTCAGGAGGAGAAGGCTTTGACCTTGGCTTGTGCTCATTTGCAGCTGGGAGATGCTGCAGAGAACAGCCTGGAGCCACAGCCATCCCCAGGCAAGGAGCTGCTTTTGTTGGGCTCCTCACAAACACACAGCAGAAGTGGGTTCTGAGGTCACTGCATCTCTGGGATTTCTGCTGGTGCTCTGCGTGGCTCTGCACGATGCTGCTGGGAAGGTGGATGTGACAGAACCAGGTGCTGCTCCCACTGGGTCGGTCCTGCAGCTCATTTCAGTGGTTGCCTGCAGCTCTTACTGGACGTGCACTTCTCACAAGAGAGGCTCCGGGGTGGGGAAGTTGTGGGGATTAATTTCTAGCTGAAGGAGCAAACAGCTGTAGGTGAAGTCAAGGGTGATCAGCCTCAGACAGACAGCCGTGTCCCAGGAGATGCCTGGGGTGCCTCTCGCTGCAAATTGCTTTGGATGTGTGAATACAGACCTCTTATAGACTCCAGCACTGCACCGTACTGCTCGTGTCCTCATGCTGCCATCGTGTCCTCAATCATCAGGAGCTGTTGAAGGTCGTGGGAAGAGCACGAAGCAATCCAGAGGTAAACCCAGGTAGTTTGCCTCGAGGAACCCCCACTTTGCACCCAGTTTGTGGGATATCCCTTCTGTTGGGTCCGTGCTGCTGCCCCAGGAGCATCCCAAGCAGAGTGCAGGCACACATGGGTTATTTCTGCAGCATGCTCTGAGCTTGCTTTCAGACAAACGGTGCAGCGTGAGTGCCCGCTGGCAGGCAGCGTGCTCAGCCCCCTATTAAAAACAGCAGAACAAGTTTAATCTCTGGATGGCAGGGACGTTTGCATTGTCAGCAGTGTTTGATCCAAGTTTTAAGGGCAAAATTGAAATCGTTCTTCAGCCGGCTCTGCACATTGATCTCCAACACAAGAGCCCTTGTAAATAACCTCCTGAGAGCGTGTCACCCTCTTTCTCCTCCAAACCACCGCGCTCCAAGAGAAGGGCGATCCCAAGGGTGCAGCAGCAGCCAAAAGGAGAACAAGTGAAAATGGCTTCGGGGTTTTTTTTTTGCTCTCCTTCCTCCTCCTGCAGCCCACATCACATGCTCCAGATCACAAACCATCACTGAGGAGGAACGCTGAGGCTCTCAGCTTTGCTGTGTTTGATAGCACAGACCAGTGGTGCAGTCCCCACCACTCCAGGCCAACACAACCTGTTTTCCCAACCCTTCTCTTGGCTCTGTACCCTGGATGGGCTGTTGGCTGGTGCTGGCATGGGGATGGGTTCAGTCTCACCTCTCCTTGCTGCTGATCAGTGCTGAGTTTTCCATTTGTCAGCAAACTGATCGTCTCCGGCACGGCCTTCGGGGGAGAATGAATGGCTCTGCTCTCAGGATCAATAGGACATTTTCAGGAGTATCTTCCACCGAAGGGGATAGTGCCCAGTGTTAGATGTGCTCCAAGCACAAGGGTTCCCTGGCTTTGTTGATTATTTATCATCAGCGAAGTGACAAAATTAAGAAGTGATTTTTTTCCTCACCTAAATGAGACAAAACAATCACTTAAACCTCTTGTAGAATGGCTATGCCTGCAATTTGGAGATGAAAGTAAAGCTTTGGGACATTTGGAGCAGCACGGGGTGCATGCTGGCTGCAGTGTGCCCACAGCTCCCATCCCATCCCTGCAAGCACTGCTGGACCCATCCTCCCACCTCCCCACCAGAGGCTGAGTGCTTTGCATTGCATCTTCAAAGGCCTTTAAGTATTGCTTGATTCCAGTAAGCTGATTCATTAGCTTTGAGATAAGAGCGTGCTTAAATGATTTGCAGAATCGTACCAACCCAACGTGGTTTCCAAATGAGATGTAGTCCCATTTCTTCCCTGTTTTTTTGAGATTTATGAGATATTTAGCAGGTTTGAAGGAGCACTGTGGCAGTTCCTGCGTCCCACCGGGTGAACCCATCCCACAGCTCTGCGCTGATGTTGCAGGTGTGCTTCTGTTCCAGTGCAATTCTCTCGTAAGAGTAAGAAATAGAAATAATATCATGGAATCATCGTATCATAGAATGGCCTGGGTTGCACAGGAGCACAGTGCTCATCCAGTTCCAACCCCCTGCTGTGTGCAGGGTCACCAACCAGCAGCCCAGGCTGCCCAGAGCCACATCCAGCCTGGCCTTGAATGCCTGCAGGGATGGGGCATCCACAGCCTCCTTGGGCAACCTGTGCCAGTGCCTCACCACCCTCTGTATGATAAACTTCTTCCTAATATCCAACCTAAACCTCCCTTCTCTCAGTTTAAAGCCATTCCCCCTTGAAATATATGTATTTCCAGGCTTCTAGGTCATGCTCTCCTCTCTCTTGCCCTCCTCATCCTCCTGACCATGAGCAGGAGGGGATGGTTCACACTGAGGACGGCGTTGTTGGGGCATCATCACATTCCAGCCATTCTCTTGACACGGGAGAAGCAGAGAAGCCCTTGAGTGTGGCTGGAGGAGGCATGAGGCTGCATGGGGCCGATCCCAGCTCCCTGCCAGCTCCACTGCACACTACTCAGCAGCAAAAGGCAAGCAGGAGATGAATGAGAAGGATTCGCGACTTGGAAAGAAGATGAAATCATCTTTAATGAAGCACTTCAAAAATAGCTTTGTCACTTTTACCCGCCAAGGAGGTTATTGTGATGAAATGGCATTATCATCTCGTGCTGGTTTTTAAAACCAAGCTGCACCTCCTGGGGGGGAATGCAGCTCTCAAAAGATCTTCGTTTTATCAAGGAGAAGAAGAAGGAAAAAAAAGCAGCACGGGGAGATGTGTGTGCTCAGTCAATGGGTCTCATAACTCATGGATAGAGGAGTTTGGAACCAGCATCAAGCTGAAGGCATTAATAGCCTCTGCTTTCAAGTCAATGGGATTGATCAGCAAATTCGGTTCATTTCTGAGTGATTATTGTAGAAAAGTGGAAAGCAAACCAATATTTAAAGATGTCCCCGCAAGCAATAATACATGATTGCAGGCTTTGGCAAGCTGGGCAGCAGCAAAAGGGCTGAATGACATAACAGATCATTCATAATTGTCAACCAAATTGCATGGCTGGTATCGAGCTTAAAAAGCAAAAACACAAGAAGCATTTCTTATTGATTTCTGTTTCGTTGGAAACAATATGAGGCTGCCTTAAAGAGCGGGGAGCGGGCTGCAATTGATTCTCTTTTCCTTTTGAGTTAATTCCAGTAGAATTGGAGATTTGATTTGAATTCTGGTTTTATGAATGCGTTTTTCTTTCCCCTACACTCCTGTTATTACAGAGGAGGCGGGAGAGCATAAACATGGGAAAGTTTATGACAACAGGCACAAACTCCCTCAGAACAGGATGCTCCCCATCTTCTCTGGAGTGTGACTCCTAAGTGTACAGGTGCAGAGCTCGATAGGAATGGCAGAGGTTGGGTACCACTCGGGTGGGTCTCCCCAACCCCACTCATTTCTGCTCCCCTCACTCTTTGGCCCTGCTCCGTGCTTCTTGGTGTGAGCAGAGCCTGGGGACAGAACTCCATGCTCATCTCTCACCCCATTCCCGTGCTCAGTAATCACATCTCCTCCTTCCCAGCTTTCTGATGCCTTTCCCATGCCATCTCCTAACCTGCCCCATTCGCTCCCTGCCCCTCCATCACGCAGCCCCTCGGCCATGAAGGTGATGTGCCCGTTCTCCCACCCCCAAAGCTGTAAGACCTGCTATTATTTAAGGTCCTCCTTACACGGGAAGGAGATGTAATCACCCTTCACGGGTGAGATATTCCGTGGGGATTTGTTTCACATTACTCGACATTAAAGCGGCTCACTTTATATTTTAGTGCTTCACTTAAAAGCAGGGCAGTGCTCACGGAGTGCTGTGATCCCTTCCCTCTGTCTGGAGGTGTTCCTTTGGGGAAGTGAAGCCTGCAGCAGTTCTGCAGCCTGAAGTTAACCCATCGCTGGTGCAGTCTGTGTGTGGGACGGGTGGTTGGAGCAGGGCTGGGGGTCTGCACGCATTGGGAGCTCTGCATGGTGGTGCTGCTTTATGCTGTGTTAGCAGAGCTGCAGCATAACTGCAGGATCACCCTGCAAATATTTCTTGGCCCAAAGCTGGATAGGTCTGCATACATCACGGGGTTGAGTAGTTCAGGTAAACAGGTGAGCTCCTGCCCAAACAACCCCCGGTGCTCCACAGCCAACCCCAGCCATTCCTGCATGGGTACCCGTGGGTACACTCTTGCATGTTTTGCCCTTGGGCTGTGCTACACTGCTGTATTTCACAAGAAGCTTTTGCTGAAATGTTCTCCTTTCAGCACCATAACTTTAACACGTGCATTTTATAGGGAGCTCTTCTGTGTGTCAATAAAAGACAGCGCTGGTGTCACACGAGGCTGTGAGACACAGTGACAGCAGCTGCCATGGGCTGCACGGAGCAGAACCTTGCTCTTCAGCCCTGTTGCTCTTCAATGGGAAGATGCTGACATGTTAAGAAGAAAAACATGTTTTTTCCCATTGCCTATGCCATGCTGGGCTGCAGGAAAGACACGTGGTACAGCCTGGGTGCATGCTGGGGTGCAGCCACGGCACAGCAGTGCTTGGTGCACGTGCACATCTGCGTGCACTGCTGCTCTGCAGCCGTTGCTGAGGTGGAGCTGGAGATGGGCACAAAGCATGAGCACAGAAATCTATTAGCATAAATTACTGATGGAGTCACCCAAAAAACTGTGTTCCAACCCCACGCTTAAAAACAGTAACAGCACTTCAAAGGGGCAGCAGGCCTGATCTGTTCTCAAGATAATGTGGATAACTTCAAGCACCAACCCGTCTTGCTTGCGCTCCTTCTCTTGGTGTTCTGCATAATCTGCTGTGTCCAGCTAAGATTAGATAAAAGCAGAAGCAGTTTGTTTTTCACTTTCCAGCATTAACCATTTGCTTCTCCTTCCCCAGAGGTGAGGGCTCAGAGCTCAGTGCTCCCATGGCTTTGGGCTTCACCCAGATTTGGTCTGGGATGTGGTGCGGTGTGACGGTTCACCTGCTCATCTGTTTGCTCTTTCTCCCTCTTTTTAGAGGATCTTTTTGGGATTTTGAGGATCCTTTTAGATCCAAGCTCAAACCCTTGCATACAACAGCTGCTCTCAGCCAAGGTCTGAGCATCCCCACCACTCACCACATGCAGTGCCAGGCGTTGCTGCGCGGGGAGGCTCGATGCTGTGCACCAAACAAAGCCTCTGCACCACTGCTGCGCTATCGACAGCTCTGCTGCTGCTCCGTGGCTGTGCTTCGTTTGTGGAAAGTGCTGTAATTATCCCCTGGTAGTCATTCTGGGGAACGGCATACAACTCCTGAAAAGAAATCCAAATGGGTTCACCTGATTGCAAAGAAAACGCTTTAAATATCGAACCGTTTTTCTAAAGGTCTGAGTTCTCTGTTTGCTTCAGCACTTAGCAGCCATTTTGTTCCGCCTCCAACAATGGCTGTTTTACGCCCAGATCCCTTTTTTTTTTTTTGCTGTTTTGCCCTTCTCCTTCCAATGAAACCCTTAAAGCTGTCTCTTCCCTCGCTACCCATGCAGACTTCCCCACTCAACTGTCAGGCTGTTCAAGCCAACTGCACGCTTGATCTGGTTCTTTGGATGAGCTTTATGTGTTCAGCAGCTGAACGAACCAGTCCCCTGTTTATTTACAGGATTTACATCAAAATAAAGTTTCTGGAAAGAAAAGGCAGCTTAGAGTGCAAAGTCACTGGAGAAGTAATTCTTATGCTTTTCACCAATAACAATATTGAAGGAGCCAAAGCCAGGCTGGCTTGGCAATGCAGAGGTGCAGTAGGAATGTGATACTCTCCATTATCCAGGATTATTGATGCACTGGGCTCACAGCATGCTGGCAACGGGAAGGCAAAGCCGTGCACTGCTCCCCAGCTCCCACAGCTCTGTGGCCCATGGGTCCCCATGTGGTCCCATGACTGGGAGCATGGAACCCTCCTGCTCCACTCCCTGCCTTCCTCACTGCCCGCCTGCTCGGTACTCATTGAGAAAAAGCAATTTAGGAGCTGACAAAAACTGAAGCAAACTGCTACAGTTAATGAATAGCCCACCACCTCATGCGGTTGGTTCCAATGGAAGGCTCCAGCATCGTCACTAATTGGGAAGTCAGGCCAGATCTCATCCAACAGAATGTGCTCGCGTTGATGATCAGTGATCTCCGTACTCGGGGGCAGTCTTTTATTTCATTTGCAGTAGTTTGTTTTGATGGATGAATTAAGTATTCTTGAAGTATCAAAACAATCTTTGTAGCCGTGTAACAGGAGCGGGAGGGACGTCATTAAAAATGAACCCAGCTCGATCTGGATGCTTGGCAAAACAACTTCAAACGTACCCCGGTTATTTTGGGGGAGAGGAGCTGTGTTCTCCCAAGATGAAAGAATCCAACTGAGAATATTTTAAAGGAAGGGTTGGTGGCAGGAGCAGGAAGGCTACCTGGGGATCCTCCTGAAAACAAACAGATGAAAATCCATCTGCAGGTGTTATAGAGCTGCGTAGAGCTGCTGGGTGCAGCCCCTAAGCTCGCCCAGCCCTGAGCCTGCTTTGAGAAAGGAAAGCAGTGAGCAGTGATATTTAATGCAGGGCTCTCCCAGTGCAGAGCTGGAACGCATTGACCTCTTGCAGAGGCATCGTTGGGCGGCTGCTGTGGCACAAAGGGAGATGGCTGTGCATGGAGCTCTGCTGCAGAGCTGGGATGCAGGGGTGGCACACAGCAGTGCTGGGGCTCTGGTCTAGCTCTGTGTTTGTTCTGTCCTTAAGTAAAGTTGCACAAATTATGCTAATTATTAGATAAGGGATTCCAGTTGGGAGCGCTGCATCACACCCAGATGGGATCCACACTGCATCATCCAAACCCAGGCTCCTGGTCTGGAGGTTGGTGACACTGCACATAGCAGGGGGGGTTGAAACTAAATGATCATTATAGCCCTTTTCAACCCAGGCCATTCTATGATCCTATGATTCTTAGGGCTTGAAAGTGCAACAGCCTCACACCATTGCAGCTCAGCCCCATCAGCTGTACAGACAGCCCCTAATGCCACGGTCAGGGCAGCAGAGCAGGCTGGAATGGGGGTTTGTAGCTGAACGCTGCCCACACTTAGGATGATTTGAAGTCCTGTGGGTCTGAATAAAGCAGTGCAGAATGTTTGCTTCCCACCTGTTTGTTTTTTTTTCTTGCCACTGATAATCCATTTGCATCACTGCTGCACACTGGTGCAGATTTCCCAGAAAGTTGCTGTGCAGTGAATGTGCCAGCTGCACAATTTGTGCGTATCTTTAAGCAAAAAAAAAAAGGAAGAAGAAAAGATGATATTTTCCTCTTTGCAGGCAGTTTTTAAGAAGCAGAGAGCGAAGAGCCATAAAATCTCCCTTTACAGAGGTAGCAGGCAGCAGCAGAGTGCGCTAAAGTGAGCGAGGAAAACCCAAGGTGACATTTAATTTTAGCAATAATAAGCTATGGCAAAACTCCTCTTATTAAAGACCTGAGGCAAAAGCGTTCAGCTGGAGGAGGATGGAGCAGAGACACCATGGGCAGATGTGGGCTGAGATGCATCAAACACAACTCGGAGCCCAGCGTTAATTTTAGGGAGGGAGAATGTAAGCATTGGGTTCCTTCTGCTCGCTGTCCGTTCTGCGTTGGGTAGAGGGGAGGGGAGACCTGCTGGGAAATGGCATCAGGGGAAAGGGCTTGGGAAGTGTCCAGTGTATGGGGATGTGCTGCTGTGACCCGCATGGTAAGCGTGGGATGTGGAGGGAGGTGAGGGCATTGCCTTGGGATGCACCCAGTCATGGCAGCTCTCTCCATAGTGAGCTCTGTCCTAACAGAGACCAACCAGCTGGATGTGTGTTGGGATGTGCTGTGCTCAGCTCCCAGCTGCTGTGCAGTGTCACCTGGAGGGGGATGCAGCATGGTGACCCACCAAGGGTGCACACCTTGTCCAGCAAAGTGCCCGGCCAGGCTTCTGTGGAAGGGCTGAAAACAGCACGGAAGGCAGCAATAGGAAGCAGGCTGACCAGCGACTTGTTAATTCAATGCTGCCTGAAGAGCCAGACCTCTGTGCCTGCATGCATGCGGGTATAAATAGATGCTCAGAGCCACAGCAATGAGCGGGTTGTGCGACGGCCCTCAGAGCTCACAGCAGCCAAAAATACCCTCAGAACAGCGGGCAGCCGGAGTGACGTTTGCAGAATGCTGCTAATGGCACAAACCCACAGCGGGTGAGTCAGCGTTGGGCCGCTCTGCCTGCTGCTCCTGGTGGCCCTGGGTTGTATGGGGTGGGAGAAATGCAGGGCCGTGCCCCAGCCCATGGCTTAGCCCTGGGGTTGGCTTTATTTTCCTCTTCCATTTTGCAGAATGACAGGAGAAGCGATCGCGCTCACCTTGGCAAGAAAGCAGATCCTCCTATTGTTGGGGATAATAAGGAACAATAATTCTTGAAGAGATAGCAAGAGGCAGAGCTCCTGTGAAACGCTCCTGTTCTGTGTATAAACCTATCTCTATTTTTCAATCCTAAATGGGCCGTGCATTGAAAGCCCGGTGTTTGAGCTGTCTCCATTCACTGTGAAAGCTGCAAAGAAATAGAAACCATCCGGAATTGCTCAGCCCCTGGAGAGAGGCAGTGCTTTCCCTGTGGATGTCTCATTGCAGTGCTGTGATGATTCTATGGCTTTGTGATGGGGTGAAGGATGTTGAGGCTGATCGCTGGCCCCGTGTATTTGTCTGGGCTGTGGCACATGGAGCATCACAACAAGGTGTTTGGTGCACACCTGGTGAGCTGCTGGGGTGAAGCATGGGGTGGTCTGGGGATGCCATGCAGGGAAAGGCTCTCTCATTTTGGAAGTATAGGGGGCTGAAGGGATTGGCTGCATTCCCAAACATTGGGTTCTCAGCTGCCCCAAAGACCCCAGAGCAGCAGTGTCTGAGAGCTGTGCTCATACTGCTGCCTTTCTGATTGTCTGACGTGCTCTGAGCTAAGGGCTGGAAATCAATCACCCTGTATTTGAGCAGAATGAGCAGCACCTGGGTCGTGGTCAAGACGTGCTTTTGCAGTTTCCATTGTCTGCAGTGTCTGGGGATGTTTCATCAGAATGATGGGGAACAAATTACTTTACGCTCATCCCGTCAGGATGGCATAAATCCTCTGCTACTGGGATGTGTGTTGTGTGGGAGGGGAAGGATAAGGATGGTGGTGCTGATCATAGCAGCTGGCACCGGGCTAAAAGAGATTTCCAGACACCTCTGTTGTTTGCTGGCTGTGTGTCCTCCAAAAGCTGTACAGAAGTCCAACCTTGCAGGGTGGCTGTGCCCCCAGAGATGCAGTGCTGCCCTGTGGTGGGGATGCTCACATGGCAGTGGATCCACTCTCCATCTCAGGCTCCTCACAGCAGGACACGGCAAGGTTTCCCCGCTGCCTCCAAGGCTGGCTGCACTACACATACATCAGCTCTTGCGTGACTCAATTGTATTAATTGTTGCACTAAATTATATGGTATTATTCAAGAAGAATGTTAATTTAATTTCCCTACAACTGTGTTCAGCTTAATTTTTAATCAAATCTGACAGCAGAAATTTAATTCAGGTGCTGCATCGTGGCTGCAAGAGGACCAAGTCTATAACAAATGTTCTAAACTCGGCGAGACAGTTTGCAACATTAATACACGTTAAACAGAGGCGAGCTGCTGAGCTGTGGGCTTTAATTATTCATCCTCTGCCACCGACCTGAGCGCCATGGGAAGAGCTGAGCTGAGCTGTGCGGGATGGAGGTGCTGGGGCTGCTCCTGGTCCTAAGGTGTGCCACCAATGAAGCAGGCAGAAAGCAAAGCTGGGTTGGAAAACAGGGCTCAATCTTTGCAGTTTAGCTGGTAATGCAGGGAGGGGACCAAAGGCAGTTTGCAGAGGCAGAGTGAGCATGCAACTGCATCTTAAGCTGGGAGCAAGCAGGAACATTTTCCAGGTGACTGCAGTGTTTCTGAATTTTACCAAATGAAAGAGCATTTCCCATAGTAGGGCAGGGATGGATCTGCACTCAGGGGAGCGGGCCATGGAGATAAGGGGCTGTTCAGCAGCTAACTAAAGACAAACTAAAGCACTAACCCTGCAGCAAGCTGCTGATCCGTTACCCACAGTGATGCCATGAGCTCACTTTGGGGAGCCCTGGCAGTTCCTATAAATCCTGGTGGAAACGTTGCACTTTGTTGCAAGCGTGGCATCTGCAGTGCTTCCATGCAACGGTGTTGCTGTGTGTCCCTGCCAGGAAACACAGGGGCTGCACACATCCACAACAGTCACAGCGATCATTCTGCTCTATGAGAAGCTGCAATTAATAAGGGGTGTCAGAAACAATGGGTTTTATTGCAGTGATATTCATTGCATGCGATACAAAGAGAGAAAGCACGGTGCTTTCTGCGTGTTGCAAAGAGTGGGGCCAAGTGGAAGTAAATGAAGCATGATGTGGTTTAGGACGTTCTGTATTCTGTAGAAGTAGTTAAAAAAAAAAATAAAAAATAAAAAAGAAATAAAAAAAAAAATAAGCTGTTCAAAAATGTTGATAAAGAAAAGGCTTCCAAGGTGCAAACAGCTGAAAACACAGAAAAAAAGGAAAATACATTGAATTCTGTGCTCGAACACATTGCTGTACGAGTAGGGGAGGGCTGCAGAAAGCAAATACTCCTTCTGTTCTGGAAATCTGCAGCACTGGGATAATTGCTACCTGTGGTTGCTGTGGGAACCATAACTTTTCAATTCCAGATTTTGAGCGCTTAAAATCTCAGCCAAACGTGCCACATTAATGTGACTTGTGTCATATTATGGGAAATCAGCCAATTTGTGGTTAATATAAACAGGGTGGGGAGGGGGAAGTTTGGGGGCGAGTAGGGGATGAGTTCTTCCCCGTGGTCACAGGAGTCTGCAGGAGGGATCCTGGCAAAGGAGGAAAAGGGGAGAAGAAAAACAGGGGGAATGAAAAGCTTGGCAGGTGAATAAGGAGGACCCCATAGAGGGGAGATTCCCCCCCCCAGGAGCTTGTCAGACCCCTCTGTGCTGTGAGCATCCCAGCCCCCTTTCCACCCCTCGGGGAGCACTGCTGTGCCCGGCGCTTGGCTGAACGACCTTTAAGGTCCAGGAGCTTTATAGGGCCATTATTTCATTAGCCTAATAAAAGGTAACTGTCCTACCCGAATTTACTGCTGCTGTGCCAAAGGCTGGGAAGGGTTGGGGGGTGGGCTTTGCACATCCATGCCCTGCTGGAAGGGGCGTGCGATGTGTTGGTTTTGCACTCTGTTGAAGGAAGGGGAAACTCAAGTTCCTGCTGGTGCTCTGTGCTGGATCTGACTTTTTTCTAGTGGTTGCTGCTGAGCTCATTTACCAACCTTCCGCCACGTGCTCTCAGGTGCCCATGCTGTCTTGCTGCACCCCTGACCAACCCAGAGGGTGTTGCAGCATGCACCCTCCTTCCTTCCCCAGTTTCACAGCAGAGACAGCAGCAGTGCTGTAGATGAGGGGCTGTGCCATCGTGTTTCCTCACTGGGGAGCATGGGGAGGTTTGGGCTGAAGATGGGATGGCAGGGAAGAGCGGGGTGATGCTGGCTGGTCCCCAACAGCCCCATGACAGCCCTGGGCTCACATCAGCAGTGATGCACCTGAAGTGGGCCAGAGGCCAGAGAGCATGTTATTTAGGATATGGCTGGCAGAAAGCAATAGGAATAAACTGGTCCATCACTCAGCCCTGGTGCCAGGTGTGTTTCCATGGCTCATGGCTGGCTGAAGCCCAGCAGAGCCCCCTGCAGTGGGCAGAATGATGCAGCACAGGTTGGGGTGCCAGGAGCATCACCACAGCCAGAAACCCACAGCAGAGATACTGCCGAACCACAGAGCCAAGGCAAAGGGGCTGCAGCACAGGTACATCTGCAGTGATGTTTTATGGATGACGTGAGGCCCTTGAGCCCATAAAGAAGGATTTGGGTTTGTTCCAGTGGATGTCATTGTTTCCAGCTGCTGTGCTGCACGGCAAGGTCCTTCTGCTGCCTCTTCTGCAGCACTGAGAGGTGACAGCATGGGAATATGGGGCTGGGCATTGAAAGCAGGATGCTGGAGCTCTCCCTGTACTTTTCAGGTCCTGTAGAGCAGACTCAGGTCACCCCCCCAGCTCCCAGCAGGGCTCTCTCCTGAAGCCCATTGCAATTGGAGCCTTGAGTTCTCTTTGTTGCTTAACAAGCACTCTAATTAGTTCTCTGAGCTGTTGTTTTAGAGCCTGGTTAGGAACTCAGTGCACACGTGTAAGGCTCACGTTAGATCGAATGGGAGAGATTTCAAGCTTTGCGAGTTCATAAACAGACGATGCAGATTCCCAGCGTAGCAGCAGCACATCGCTGTTTGCATAAATAGCAGGAGCTGTTCCAGGAGGAAAAAAAAAAAAGCAGAATTCTTTCCTCAGCATCACACTGGGCAGAAGGTGCTCTACCTACTTGGAACGAATGTCCTCATTTAAAAAGGAAATAAGTCGGTGAATTCTGTGACTGCTTGTGAAAGATGTTTGCAGTGCAATTAAAATACTGGTTTTTTACATGAGAAGCCATGCAATGTTTGTTAAGAAAAGGAAACGATGGTGCAGCCTGGTGCTCCTGAAGGGGCATTCTCACCTCCAGGCTGCTGGGCGCAGCGCTGCCCTCCTTGAGCTGGAAGCAGAGACGTCGGTGTTCAGAACTGGGATGGAGGTTTCTGCTGGAACATTCGGGCTGGAGGTGTTGGATCCAAATGCCTTTTTCACTTGGAACATCTCTGCTCCAGAATTTTAAGGAGCTCCGACTCGATGTTTGATTTAACACTTTATTGAGTGTGTTTCTTCGGAAGGGGTTTGGGGCCGACAAGCAGCTCGGGGTGGGGAATCTGGTTTGGGATTTAAACCTGTGATCATACAACTCTTTCCAAATTCCAATTAACTTGGCGTTTTTCGTAGTGTTTTTTTCCTCCATAAGCCTCTGTTCTCTATGCATTTTTAATTAGCTTTATCCTGGGAAAACATGAGAGCTCTAACTGCAAGTGAGGAGAATAAAGGCAGCTGCTGCACCGCTCGGAAAATCTGTTAAGTACAGGGAAGAGCGTAGTAAAAAGCAAAGCAATGAAGAAACGTGAGCTCTGCTCTAACACAAAACTGTGAATGGAGATAAAACCTTTGCACAAACCATGGCTGGCTGGAGCAGGATGCAGAGTTACAGCCCTGGTGAACCTGTGGCTGCGTGTTGCAGATTGGCAGCAGGTCATCCCCACGTCCTTCTCTCCCTAATGGTTCTCTGCTGAGTTTTGGGGTTGGTTCCCCCCGGTGTAGGAGGAGATGTGTGCTGGAAAAACATCAGTAGCAAAAGCATGACAGCAGATAAACCTGGACTCTTATGGAGGATTTAGTCACGTAGATGATCTTTCCATTATGCATATTTTTGTTGTTGTTATACTTTGAGGAGTTCTGGCAGTGGAGAGGTGTCAGGTACCCCCATGGATGAGGCTTTGTGGGGCTCTCCTCATCCTGTGCTCTCCATGCCCGCCTCGTTGTGTTTGGAAATAGTCTAGAATATAATTTAGGTGTTAAATGTAACAAAACAGACTTCTGGTTCGGGGCTGAGCAATGTTAACACCAGGCTGCAGCCTGCAGAGCCGGTGCGAAGCACTCAGTGTTGGCGTGTGTCAGACGGGCGGTCGCTTACCTGCACACACAGTGCGGTGACACAATTCCAAAATCTTGCTACAAATTGCATCCATCAGTTTCCTACCGCTCCCCTTTGGGTTCTGCTGTTCCCCAGGGCCCATTGCTGCGGCACGGTGCCACCTGGGGATGGGGGGTGGGCTGCAGCCATCCCCTTCTCCGTCAGCACTGATCAGCATCACGGGAGCTAATGGGGAGCACAAAACCTATTTGAGAGCTACATTTACCACTTGGCTGATTCCATTACACGGTGTAATATCCAGGTGTCACATTTCCTCTCCCACTGCCTGCCTTAATGCTTTCCCAGCCCTCTCTGCTGCGCTGGGTGCTGCTGTCCTCCTGCGCCCATCACCTTGGGATGTGCCTGAGGTGGAGAGGGTTGTGCTGGAACCACAGACCCGGTGCTGCTTGGGGCCATGCTGGGTGCCACCAGGTCCTTGCACCCTTCCCAAAAGGTTTCTGCCTAAGGGCTCTTTGCTAGGGAGCAGCCACAAGGTCCCTCGCCCAGGGACACCAAGTGTCTGCAATCTCCAGGAGCAACCAGCACCCTCTCTGCAGTAATTCTGGGTTTAGAGCAGATATTTTTCAAGGATTCAGGTGCTTTGTGCAAAGCAAATAGTGTAGGAGCTCTGCCGTGAGCACAGCAGCACAAAATGCCCCGTGGGGCTGCTCCATGCAGGGCTCTGCGTGCTGCTGAGAGCAACCCTAAGAACTCACTGGTGCTAATGCTGTGCTGAGCTTCACCCGAACAAAAAAAGGCTTTTGTCAGCAGAAGACATGCTGTACACACAGCTCTTTGAGTCCCATCTTGTCCCCGAGGCTGCAGTTCCTCGTTGGGTTTTCCTTTCCTTTTGTCTCCTTTCTGTGGATCCGTGGCTGTGTCACTTAACGTACCCACAGCTGCAGGAAAGCCCATCTCCAGGCCTTGCTGCTGTTTGCTGTTCTTGGTACACAAGTGCCAGAAGACGTCTTGCAAGTGTGCACCTCATGCTCAGCTGTCACAGAGGATCTGAAGTTCTCAGAAGTCCTGAAGCTCCTTTTATAGGTGTCACAAATCCGACATCAAAGATCGCGTATCAGTTTTGCTCTTTTGTTTTTGTGTTGATGCTATAGTATACATTGCCTGTGGTGGTTTTATTCTGTAGCTACAGTTTTAGAGAACAAGATTAAGGATGTAATTGCTTCCTTTGATTCTTAACGAGATCAAACAGGACGACACGAAAACTATCAGTGGAAGGTTCCAGGAGATGCGTTTTGGAGCAGATGCGTGTGTCTGTTTCTTGCACTTAAAAGCAGTGTGGATTGCAAGGTGGTGCAACTGCAGAATCAGGTTGCACCTCCAGAAGTGATGCTGATAAAGATACATGGGCAGAGGGGCTTATTCCTGAGCCCAATTGCATGGGACTGTGTGAGGCAGCTTGGGCTGAGGGACCAGTGCTTGGGTGCAGTGGGCTGAGTGCATCTCTGCAATGTTACCCTGTGCTGCCTGCATACATGGAATGCTATCGTGCTGTTGTGTAGCACAGCTCCATGGGGTGTTGTGCTGACCTGCAAGGCAGGAGGGGTTTGCAGGGAGCCTGGCTTGCAGGACAGCCCTGCAGTGTAGCAGTGGCATTGCTGTGTCTTTCCCCTCCAGCCCAACGATGTGCTCTCCACGGGGCAGCATGCAGAATGAGGTTTGTGCTGTGAGAGATGAAGTTCTCAGCTCAGCCTAGTCTGCTGGGCTGATTGGCAAGATGCTGAAAAACACCCCAAAATTAACATCCAGGTGCTGAAAAATAGCATTAAAACGCAACAAAGGTTTCTTTTCTGATACACTTTAAGCACAAAAATTTCCAATAAATAGAAGAGCTGAACAGGTACCGAAGGAGGCAGCTCTGAGTGCAGGTGCAGAATGAACAGAAGGTGCAGTTTTGTTTTCCTCCCCTGAAATGCCCTCAGCTCCTCTGAGATCCCAGTGCGATAAGCCTCTGAGAAAGGAAAACGTTCCTCTTCGTGACCTTATGGATTTAAGATCTATTTCTAAGCCAAATTTCATAAAAAAACCTGCCACACACAATCTCCAGATTAAACCTTTTTTTATTTTCAGGCAGAGATGACCTTTCCCAGCTCTGGATATTAAATATCACAAAACCCACTGCAATTTAAGCTGAGGATTTTACATTGAATAAATGTAACTGAAAAGCAAAGCTAACTCCCCTGCAGGGCGCCTGGTGGGGGGGTGAGGGAGTCCCCACGTCCCTGCTGGGTCACAGCAGTGATGCTCACACTGGTGTCACCCTGCAGGCTGTGTCCATTGGTGTCCATCAGTGCTGGACTCAGCAGGCACAGTGTTGGCTCTTCCATCACCAAGCAGCTCGCACTGATGGAGGGCAGCTCTGCATGAGAGCAGAGCCTGGATGGACAGACAGACAGCAGCAGTGGGTTTTGCAAAGGTAGGAGAGAAGCGATGGTGCCTGGTGTGGGGATGCTGGTTTCAATGTGCTCACATTCACAGCAGTGCACGTCATGAGGTGGCATCTATCAGTCTCTGGGCTTCTCTCCATTGGAAATGTGCACTCGGTTGTAAAGCAGTTTGTTAAATTTGTCAGAACTTTAAACTTGGGCAGGGTTTTTTTCGCCTTTTTCAGCTGGAAATGCCTTTTGGTTAACAAATGCTTTGCGACAACAAATCAATGTTCTTCTGTGTAACAGAATTAACTCAGCTTGCACTGCTGCAGACCTGCTCGGCACTTATATGTCGATACGAATCTTTTCATGGGTGAAATGAAGGACCTCAGCTCATTAGCACGTGCGTTTCTGAGTGTAATTTGTCAATAGGAAGAAGTTAAAACTGTCAAAAGGTGTAAAGGCAGTTCGGGTGAAGGAGAATGTTAAAGAAGAAAAGCATTGCTGGGCAAGGCCAGGACAAAGTGAATAGCTTGGTTGGAAGTGGAAGGAAGCTCTGCATGGGATCCCAATGCCAAGCAGGGGCTGGAGGTGAAGCCATGGCAATGGCAGAGGGGTTGGTCCGGCTGCAGTGTGAGATGAGAGCAGTGAGTGAGATGCTGAGAAGAGCAGCATCCGTCAGGGCACTTCCACCCAAGTGTGTCTGCGTGTGGCTGATGCTGTGGGGCAAGGGAACCCGAATTCCTGACCTCCTCAATTCAGGCCACAGTGCAAGTTGCCATGGTGACTCTCCAGTGATGGAGGCTCGCTGCCAGAGGGCATTTCTTCATCTATTTCTATCAATTTTTAAAGAAGGTACAGTGGTGGTATCTCCTGCTCCTCTCGTGAAAAAGGCATTTAAACACTTTATGGAAAGAACAGGCTTTGGTGACTTTGCAAATGAGGCAAACAAAGAGGCAGCATTGGATGCTGTGCTGAGCAGGGCAGTGTTCTGCATGGAGCACTGCTGCCTTTGAGCATTGCCTCTGCTCCTGTGGGGTTCAGAACACAGCTGGGCTCAGCATAATGGACCCAGTGGGATCGTGCCTTGGTCCTCATGTTCACAGAATCACAGAATCACAGAATCACCAAGATTGGAAATGACGTTCAAGATCACTCAGTCCAACCATCCACCCATCACCAATAGTTCTCGACTAAACCACATCCCTCAACACAAAATCCAACCATTCCTGAGCACCTCCAGGGTCAGTGACTCCACCCTCCCTGGGCAGCTCATTCAGTGCCTGACCACTCTCAGAAAAGTAGTATTTCCTAACGTCCAGCCTAAATGGCTTGAAGCCATTCCCTCTAATTCTATTACTAGTTATACGAGAGAATAGACCAACCCCCATATCAAGGCATGGGAGGACACCCAGCCAGAGGCACCTGGAGCAAGCAGGAGCATTTTGCAGTCTTTACACAACTATTGCAGGAGCATAAGAACACAGATGTCAGTAGCAGTGCTCTGAGGAAGAAGTGGCTATTGGTGGTTACTTCTTTATGTTTATTTAGCTAAGTGCCATACGGGTCTCAACAATGGCAGCGTTTCCACTTCAGCTCTAAGCAGACAGAAGCACCTCTTGTCTGAGTGAATCACAGCCGACTCCACTGGGGCCATTGTAAGTCAAATAAAAATGACAGACAGAGCCATGCAGGATGCCAGCCAGGAGCAGAATGGGTGGGAAAAAAAAAAAAGGAAAATTATGGCCCTTATCGCTCACTCCTGAGAACAGCAGCCCCAACCAAACACCTCGCTGCAGTGGGACGGAAGGGATAAGGTGCTGGTTCTATTCCCACACCATGTTGGCCTTCAGCATCATGGTGGTGCTTGAAGATATTTGTTAGGCTCTGGCGTTGTTAAACAGCACAAACACTGAAAAGCTGGCCTCACTGGGAAGGCTGGTGTTGTGAGTGCTGCACCTGATGGCAGGAGGTGATAGGATTAGGGGGTGAGACCACAGTGAAGCCATCCCATCACTGCTGGGTGGCACAGCGTTGTCTCCTGGCTGTGACCCCATACCATGCCAAGCCCACTGCTACCCCATAGCAGCCTCATAGCAGAGGGGTGACCCAAGGACCGCAGCATCCTGGATCCACGGCCTGCTGCTGCACTCTGCACTGCCAAAGCCCAGCAGAATTCACCTCCTGGCACATAAAATACAGAAATATGAGAGCTGTTTGCCAGAGTATTATCTAATCGTGGAGCTAAAGTGATGCGTGCGATGATACGGGCACATCTTTTACATGAGTAATCTGCGAGGAAGATGCTCTACATAAATGTCACCTGATTTTGTTCCGATTTAATCCCCTTTATTTATTATCCTCTTGTACCTGTTTATTATTTCCAATTTTTCTTCCCTTCGCTGCACCTGCCACTTCCGATCCTATCACACCCTCCTTATGAGGACGATGAGGCACTCTCGTGTCGTTTCCTGCCTTCATATGGAAGTAAGAGAGAGAAGGAAAAGAAAACAGACACTGTGAAACCTGCACATGCCTTCTAGAAATAGTGCTGCAGATCCACCTGGAGCAGAGCTCTGTTCCAGTGACCTGATGGTGATGGATGGGCAGTGGTGTGATCCCCAGATCCCCATGTCCCTATGGGTGCAGCCCTGGGAGTAAAGACTTGCTGCCACCACACTGCTTCTCTGTCCCTGGGATGTGCCAGAAGGGATTTCTGCATTGTGTTCTGCACTGGGGCTGCTTGGGGTGATGGCAGTGCCGTGGGGACATGGGGTGAGGACGCTCCTCTGAGCCATGGAGGTGGCTGTGCTCTGAGCAATCAATCAGATGTAATTATGCCAATTAGCTCCTTGACCTGGCGATGTATCCACAATGGGCAGAGGAGCACAGAGCTGTTCCTGTCCTTATTGCACACCGGTCAGGCTGGGGGATACAGTCACAGCTTAGTGCATAACCCGGTAGTTCGGTGATAAATGCTTCATTTTGTTGCTGTTTTAGCCGCCCTGCTTTGCGGGACTGATATCAATCCTCATTCCAATCAAAGTCCTTCTCAAACATGCTCCAGTGAAGTGGAATTTTCTGCAAAATAAGGTGTTATTAACCCAGCTCTCCTCCTCCCGGCGAGAAACGAAACCATTCTTCACCAATGAACCCTGCTTAAATAGCGATTAGCGGCGTTCCAGCAGCAAGACAAATGCAAAACCTGTGACCTTCCGTGCTCCGAGCTGCTGGGACTGTGGGAAGGAGGAGCAGCTTGCTTTTCTCCACCAGCATTTCAGCACGAGGTGATTTTTGCAGTGTGTGCAGCCCTTCTGCTCCCTGTGCTGTCTGCTCAGCGGCCTCCCCTGCATGTGGCTGCTCTTGGGGTGCCCTGTATGGGTGCAGATTGGGATGGCCCAACGTTGTGCAGCTCTGTGTGCAGAAGGAGCAGCTTGCTGCAGCTCAGCAGCGCTGGCAAACAGAAGTGTTACAGCATGGGGAAAACATTTGTAATTTAAAAATTGTCCCTATTTCAGAGCGTTAAAAAAGAAACGGCGCTTTTATTTCTGGCTTTGTCAGGATTTTGTTGATGATGACTTCCCTCCGTTGCCACAGCCTCGCATGAAATAAATAATTGCTTTCTCCTGCTCTGCAACATCTAAATTTGAAGAGAGAAAGGAAGACGTGATGGGGAGCTCCTTTTTCTCTTCGTAGCCTTACTCATTGCAATGTATCCTTTCAATAGCAAACGGAGGTGAAATGAGGGGAGAAAACACACATCACAGATTATTTTTCTTCCCAAACTCCCAATGTGAAAGACAATGTGAATTTCTGCCCCAGCTCCCAGCTGTTGCTGCACAGAGGTTTGGTGTTGCTGTGCAGCTCTGCCCAGGGCAGGATGCTGCTCCCTATGGCTGTGCCACGAGCCACCAGGCATCCCGAGCTGCCCTGACCCATGCTTTGCTCCTAGGTTGGGCAGCAGGAGATGCTGCACTGCTTCCCAAGCCACATCGCAGCCGTCAGCTCCAAGGATTGGCTCCTAAAATGATCAAATCTGGAAACGACTGAAAGGAAAAGAAACTTTCAGCTTCAAAGCAAAACTCTGCCTTGTGGGTATCGGCGCAATCCTCGGCGTTGTCATAAGCAAGGATGTGATAATTAGGGATTTTTTAAAGGGACAGAATTATTTTATTTGCTTCCCTGCCGGTTTTCACGAGGCCATCAGTCATTGCTTCACTCAGATAGGATTTCTTATGAGCAGTGACAGGATAAATTATATGGTTCTCATCCAGCAAATCAACATTACAGTACAACATTATCTCTTGTGGAGCGATGTCTGAACAAATCATAAATTCTATCCAGCTTTATTAGATCTGCCTTGAACTCAAATATTTTTTTTATTCCAAGCTGAGGTGTGGGATTTTTGTGTTTTTTTGTGTTTTTTTTTTTCCCTTAATTGTTAATCATATTAATAGGATGGGGGACAAAACCTCTGTTGGTGATGCTGGGTGCTGGTGGGCATTTTGTTGGAGGTTACCATGCAGTCCAACCACGCAGCATTGGAGCTGTCAGCACCACGATGGGCTCAGGGATTTATTGAGATGTGACACATTGATTACTGGCTTCCACAGCCTCCCAGAGGATCTCCCTGACAGATGCCAAAGGTGGGCTTTGCTATGGAGGAGATGGAGAGCTTCTGCCTGCTGTTCCCTATGGATCCTTTGCTCCATCATGGAGCAAAGCCATAAATCCTGGAGTTGGGTTGTCCAGGACCACTGCAATAAGCATGTATGTGGTGGGGAGGGCATGGCAGCAGTTTTCATATGGTTCATATAGGAGGCATTTGGGGGTAATTCCACATCCCTTTATTCTCCCAGGCTCATCCAAAGCTCCAAGAAATGAGGCTGGGTGTGTGGGATGGGGCGAGCAGGGCTGAGTTATTGTTGAAGTTATTGATTGAAGAGTGGGAGAAGTAGCATTAAAGCCTGGCTCTCTTTTGTTCTACTAGAGAGAGAAAACATTTTCTTAAATTATGTGTCAATAAATAATTGTTTGTGGGGTTTTTTGTTGCTCTAATACTGGCATTAGGTAGCTCCAAGGCACATTTCAGAGAAGTGCAGCTTGCTTGGCCTGTGGGGGGTACGGAGCTTTTGGCATCAGCAGCATGCTTAGCTAAGGAAGGGAAGCTGGGACGGCTCTGAGGAAAGAAAATTGCTTCAAAAGCACTCAGGATGGAAGCAACAGAACCTCTGCTGTGTGGGTACCGTGTCCATAGCCTGAGTTCTGGCTCAGCAGCGCTCTGCAGATGTCTGTGCAGAATCTGATTCCTTCCTTCCGTTGTGTTACACAGGCAGCAGGAGCAGTCTGCACCTGAGTTGGATGCTCACAGGTTTTTGCCTTTCATTGACACTTGCAGTTGTAGAGCTGGGCTCTGGGGCTGGCAGTCCACACGCCGTGAGGCTTTTTTTCCCATCACTGCTTTCTGACATTTCCAAGGAAGTCGTGCTTCCTGCCAGCGCATCTCATTTTGTAATTAGATTAAACTTCTTCTCTGTGCCCCATATTTTGCTGTTCAAGAGCAGAAGTCGGGTAAGAAGTGAATTCTCTTATTTCATCTGCTCCCAGAAAGTGAACAGCAGAGCCACTTACTGTGATTAAATTAATCACCGAGCAGAAATGTGCTTGTAATGATCTGCCACCAAACCGCCTCTGAGGATTTTGAACATTTTACCATCAGGGTCAGCAGTTTCTCACCCCTTTGGACTGCAATGAAAGGAGGGGCAGCTCCTCACAGCGGTGTCGCTCTCATTAAATGAGAAGAGGGTAAATTGGGCTGTCAGGGCTGAAACAGGTCAGAACATCTTAAAAGCAGGAGGGGGCCCAGGGGGACTGTGAAGGATGCGCGCTGCAAAGGGGCTCTGCATGGTGCACAGAGCTGGCCATGCACTGTGCTGTGTTGCATCCCTGCTGCTGTGCATCCTTTGGTCCTGCAGACCATCCCAGCCCCAGCAGGATGCTCTGTTTGGCTCAGCAGACGAAGCTGACGCTCTTTGCTTTGTCACAGGAGCAGAGCTGTGGGACAGGAGCCACCCATGGCACTGCATTGTGCTGGAAGGTGCTGCTCCGGGTGCTGCACCCTTTGTCAGGGAGCGATGTTCTCCTGCTGCTTCTTGTTGGGGTGGTCGGAGATAACATTGTTTCCCAGAAACAGGCACGAGATCTGAACTGACGTGCCGTGAGAAAACGAATTCGGCAGCTAATTTCCCCATGCACAGGTGGAGCTGAATGGGAAATGAATGAGCACTGCTGGCTGGAGCAGCACCCGGCTCCTCTCCCAGCCCCAGCACCAATTGCTGCCACCACCAATTCCTTGGTGGGGGAAGGAGGGCGAGAGACAGCAAATGCAGCCCCATGCACAGTGCAACACGTTTGTGCATCTTCTGCCTCGTGAAGGTCATGGCATGAAGCACAGGAATAGAAAGTCTCGTGTTGTGTTGTTCCCCAGGCTTTGTTTACATCGTGATTACCTGCAGTGTATTCTGTTGCTGCCAAAGCCTAATCTCTTGATGCTTCATTATTTTGCTAGATTTGTAAGAGCGATGATAAAAACAATTATTTTAAAGTAAGTAGCCGATCATCAAACCTCTGGGTGCTGATACTGAAGAATTAGCTCAGCATTAATGCGAATGCAATAAGCCATTAATGTGGGCACAAAAGTGCACAGTGCAAGTCACTAAATAAGGGATGAGGGATTAGCGGGGAGGATTTACATAGCAGTAATAGCTCCATATTAGCACATCTTACATATGGCAATACTTCATTAGCAACTGAACTCTATGTGAAGAACAGAGGCAATTGCCACAGCCCCAGCACCAACTGGTGTTGTTTCCAGCACATTCCAGCACATTCTGGATGATCATAGAGGTATTTTCCAGCTTCAATGATTCTATGGCTCTCCGTGGTCGTGGTTCAGTGGGCATGATGGGGAGGCATCGGTGATTGGACTTGATGGTCTTGGTGTTCTCTTCCAACCAAAGCAATGCAATGATCTCATGATTCCCCTTGCAGGACCCTCCTGTCCTGGCAGGACCCAAGGTTGGTGTGGAAGGGAGCAGCACAGAACAGATCCTGATGCAACTATTTTGTGGCAAATCCCCATTCCTGCCTATAAATGCACAATAGGTTATGGCTTAAGTAAGGGAGGATGTGGCTTCTGTGAACTGCCCTCTGGGTTCTGCAGGGAAATGCTGTGTTCCCACCCCATAATTCTCTGCCTGCTGCCGTCCCCCCATCAGCACGTACTCCTCGTTGTGCTGGAGCACAATCTCACTCTGAAAGGGTTCAGATGAAGCTGATCGAAGATGGATGGGGAGTGTTTTTCTCCCTTGACAATAGGCGTTGTTAAGGCTTTTGTGTGCAGCTCCTCAGCTTCTGAGAAATGAGCGTGTAATCTCCATTCTAACATGCAAAGGAAATCGAAAATCCATACAGGCCACTTTAAAACCTATAGATTTCAAAAGCTTTGTTCCCTGGAGTGCTGAGCACAATGCTGGGCACCTGTTGCAAGCAGGGCTGGGGGGCTGTCTGCACTGGAGACATCACTGCACTGTGCTCTCAGCTGATGGAGCTGCCCTTCCTCTGGAGCAGTGCAGTGACCCTGAGCCCATCACACAATGTCTAATTTTGCAGTCTCCCAAGCAAGTAAAAGCCAGTCCAGAATCCTTTGAAATGGTCCCTTCAGGGACCTTTCTCATGGCACAGCGTTAAGCCTGCAGAGGTGACGTACCAGCCTGTCTGCTTTCTCTCCCATTCATATTGAATGAGAATTTAGGTCTCTATTTGAATAAAACTCTAGCACAATGTTCAAAACTAAGCAAAAGTAAGAAAGTGTTCAGCATTTTGGTCATGATGATGGTAGGAACTTAATAACAGTTAGAAAATAAAGTACAGGGATCGATTCTGACGACTTGGAAATGCTTTAGATAAGTAACACGGAGTTTTCTTTCCTTTCTGCTTATATTTAGATCAACCTCATGCACAGAGGTAAAATCATTTGGGTTAATTTTAGAACCCCCATAATTTCTTCATTACTGTACTGCATTTCCAACCAGCTCCGGGGCCTTCAAGCCCAAGACAGTTGACTAAAGACAAATTAGAGTTTGTGCTTCCTTTGTCTGCTTTAATGAGTGGCTGCCATTACCTTTGAGATGCGCCCAGGACTGTGAGCTCTTAAATGCCTGTTTCCAATAAGAAAGATATAATTTCAGTACTTAATGTTTGAAGATTAATTACATAGCAGCCCCTCTGCAGCTCCTCAGCTTCCTTCCCCTTCTTTGTACGTGGGTGAGGGGTCTGAATGCGGGGGCAGCTCGGGGTGCTGCAGCGCTGCTCTGGGGGTTCACGTTCCCTTCTCTGGCCGTTCCTTTCCCTGCAGAGCAGAGCTGGGATGGCGATGTCCATCTGCGTGCAGTGAGGATGAAGTTTGCACATCAGAGGTGATTTTCAGACCTGACTGCTCAGTGTTTTCCTTCCCTGCCTCTGCACTCGGCCCAACTGCACGAAGAACCGCTGTAGTGTGAGCGCGAGGTTGTGCAGCTTTCACAAGGCAAACACCCCGTAACAAAAACGTGCGGTCGTGGAAGCAATTGCAATGCTTAAGGTGGTGCATTTTTTAAATGCTCCTTTTAAAAATAATAATGCTTTGCATTTGGCAGCCTTTAAGCCTCTCCTGGATACACGCATTTGCCACCGGTTGATTGATTTCAGCAATTCTGCTATTACAGCAGAACTGGGACGTTGGTGGTCATTTATTCCTTGCTTGTTTGTCTCATGAAAAAAACAACAACAATTTGGATTTTTAAAATGATTTTAAGTGTTCCTTCGTGACCAGCCACCGAGAAACGTTTTATATCAAAATCGTGAGGTTCTGCATGTGGGTTTGGTAAGCAGCAGTCAGGCGTTCCCTGTGGCCATGCTCTCTCCTCTTGGCAGCACTCAGAGCACCTCTCCTCCTGCATTCACCTCTGAATTCACTCCCAGAGAGGTGTGAGGATGTGGGCTCCAGCCTGGCCTGGGGAGCAGCAGAGCTGTGTTGCTTTTCTGAATGAAAATGCTCTGTGCAGTGCAGGAGGCTGAAAATAGGCCACGTTTCCCCATCTGCACCATTTGCATTAAGCACAGAGGAAGAAACAAAGCATAACGCAGCTGGGAGTGGGACAAGGAGAAGAAGGGGAGAAGAAGCCCCAGGTCTGGTCTAGGGGATGGGGACAATGGGGACTGGGGCTGGTCCTTGTACCTGTGTGGGATGATGTGTTCTGAGGGCATCATCCCAGTGCCACAAACCCACACCTCAGGGACCTGTGTCCCTTGCAGTGCCTCCTGTCTCCATGTCCCCTGAAGTCCTCTATGGAGGTGGACATGAAGGAGAGCAATGGATGGGATTGGTTTTGTGAATGATAGGCAGGAGCCCTCATTTCCATGGGTGGAACTCTGTGGTGAGGCACTGGCACAGGTTGCCCAAGGAGGCTGTGGGTGCCCCATCCCTGCAGGCATTCAAGGCCAGGCTGGATGTGGCTCTGGGCAGCCTGGGCTGCTGGTTGACAACCCTGCACACAGCAGGAGGCTGTAACTGGATGAGCACTGTGCTCCTTTGCAACCCAGGCCATTCAATGATTCCATGATTCTATGTGCCAATTCCTGGCAAATAAATCTACATTTTGTATACGACTTGATTTCAACTTCATAGCTCCGATGTATGTTTACTCCAGGGAGCAAGCACTGTTTGTGGTTTCCAGTACAGCACAGCTCATAATTTTTTCACACCTCTCAAAGCAGGTGACAGCTCACTCACAAAGCCCCATTCGTTTTCACACTGTGCACAAATCTGTGCTTTTAATGTATGCACAAATAACATCAGAATGAGCCCGCAGACAGAACGCTGTCCCCATCCCATGGCAGTGATGAGCACCAAGCCCTGCGCCATCCTGATGCCAGCAGGCAGCACGACTTCTCTCTATAATTTCCTCTCGGACAGAGCTCTTAATTGCAGGAAGGATTGTTATGCTAATTGCTATTTTGCAGCGAGTTAATCCCGTGGTGTCGGACATCTAAATTAAGCTGTGTGCCACGGCAGGCGCTGCTCCCATCCATGTGTCACCCCACGGCCCCACGCTCTGCATGCTCCTCAGCCACTGTGTTCTGTGCAGTCATCGTGCTTCGTTAAGTTATGGGTGTGTTGTGTTGGCACTCATCATTAATAACAACGCGGCGGCTGCTTCGTGCCGAGAGATGATTCATCATCAGTGGGAGCAGAAAGTCCGGGGGCAAAGTTTTATTTCTGACGTGCAGTGATTTCTCCCAGGAGGGTGTTCTGTCTTTTCCCTCCCAGGTGGGTGTTGGTTACATCCCATCCACAAACAGCAGCGATGGGAATCAGCCGTGCCCCGCTCTGCACATCCCCGTCTGCGTTCCCTGCGTTGGTTTGTGCTCACCGTTAACAATGAATGCCTTCTGATCGGGTTGCAGCTCGTGGATTATTTCTGCACAATGCAAGGTGTGTTAAAATGTACCCTACTTCTAAAAATTAGATTTTATTTTGGGATAAGCCATTCAGCTCTAAATGCATTTCAGTCACACTGAGAAGATGAAAGAGCCCGAGCCGCTGTATTACTTTAAGTAATCAGGCTCGGGGCTCCGGGCAGCCTTGCTCCCAGCTGACAAATAGAAGGGATAAATAACCTGGACACTAAAAGTTGCATTAGGCAAATAAAGATATCCCCAGGAATCATGTGTGACGTCCGAGGGGAGGCAAATAAACCCTGACTTATGGACGGCCATCCAACCTCCCAGAGAATTGAATAACAGATATCATTACGGTGCATCTGACGCTGCTGTTAATGTCTGTCTGTCCTGCAAGCCACTGCTGTAAATACAACTTTGTGTGGCATGGAGCTGCCTGCAGCTGGTACCTGGCTCACAGTGTGGGGAGAAGCTCTGCTCCGTGTGAAATTAAGGGTCGTGGGGAGGCATGGTGGGATGGGTTGGGCTGGGACGTGGTGACATTAGGGGTGTTTTCCGACCTTGGTGTGTCTAGCATCTGCTGAAGTGCCTTTTGGAGATGGGAGGGCCACCTCCTCCCTGCTGCTCTGTGTGTCCCTGTGTTTTGGGGTGGATGTGCTTGCAGGATGCGTGCTGGGGGTCAGTGATGCTGGGCAGTGAAACCAGTGCAGAAGGTGCTCCGATGCTCCCAGCCATTTCCTTCCCTGCTGCATGACACTGACATCAAACCCCTTCGATCTTTGCAGTTTTAATGCATGTTTAAGAGCCGATTGCCATTTTAAGGCACTTGATCTTTTTGGAGGAGCAGGGATGCAGGGGGAGCTGGGTTCAGGTGGCAGTGGTGTGCACTGGAAGGTGGAGCAGTGATGCTGTACCCCAATGGCCCAGCTGCAGTCAGACCCTGCAGCCCCCAGACTCATCGCTCCCTTCTCTTTGCTTTGCAATGAAACATCACGTTTCTTAATCCCAGTGATAAGAATATAAGGAAATAACTTAAAGATGATGGCAGCATCCCACTAAGTGAGCACCCCCAAGAGGGCAGGCATGGCACAAAGCCACGTTAATGTTCGCTTTTAGCCGCAAACATTACGGTTTTCAATTTAGCAGATGATGCTTCTGGTTAGCTATGTATCATATGTGCTGTACCTCTCTCTCTGGGTGGTTTCTCTAATCAACAGCAATAGTATTTTGCCAGTTATAAAAAGGCCATTTTTCTCTGAGAGCACTTTCTATTTACTGATCCTCTGAAGCAGCATTGGGATCAAAATCATGCTCTGAAAAGTAATTGATGTAATCAGCTGCACGAAGCTTGCTGCTCATGATGAAAGTTTTCTCTGGCAAGCTGTAGGATGCAGCAAAGTGGCATTGGGTCAACTGGTGCCATCAGCACCGTGCTGCCATTCTGAAACCCTCTGCAGTAGGATGCCCTGCGGATCTGCCAGATCAGGATGCTCAGATGGAGGCAGAGCTAACTTTGCTGGTGCAAAACCCACGCAGAAAATGAGGGCAGCCCCAGGCTGAGCAGCAGAAATCCCCACTGTGTGCAGCATCCCCAGTGGCACGCTGCATCCCCACTGTGTGCAGCATCCCCACGGTACCCAGTGCCCAGGGAGGTGGGACCCAGGGGTTCTGGCAGTGAGGATGGAAGCATTAAGAGAGGAGATACAAAGGAGCAATTTTTCCTGGAAAGCGCTGCAGAGAGATAACACAGGCTCCAGCTGCGACCTTCGCACCCGCCTCTCATCTGGCTGAGTTGTGCCTGCAAGGAAAGAGCCATCGCTCTCCAAAACACACTCGTGAAAGGGCAAAGGCTGCAGTGAACGCATTGCAAATGCTCTCTGTTTGGAGCTGCTGCACAGAACAGGGGGGGGTTGGAGAAGAGCTGCAGAGCAGAGAAGCGGCTGCTTCTCCATGCTGTCCCCATGCTCCGTTGGTTGCACCTCTGCTTGTCCTCTGGGCTGAGGATGTGGCCCAGCAGCTGCTGGCTGCTTGTGATCCTCACTTGTGATCCTCACACATGGAGAACCACAAAGCTCCGCTCCGGAGATCGCCTTAAATTAATCAATTAGGAAAAATGAGCTGTGCGCTGTGAAACGTCCTTGCTCCATAGAAGTCTTTTCAACTATTAGTTCTCTCGAGGAGATTAATTACGAGCGCGCAGCGCTAATGCCCTTTTAATGGAATCAGTTATTCAATTTTAAGGAGTCCCCAGTACTGGCTGTGCCAGCATTAGGTATTCACTGTGAGTTCCAGATCAAACAAGAGAGGATAACACTGATCGGGGCCGGGCTCTTTATTCTCCAGGATCTCCTGCTTTCGTTGTCTGCTCTCAGTGTAATTCCACAAACTAGCTTTTAACCTGCAGTAAAAAGGTTGTTTACAAAGTGCTTACATTTGCATCTCGGCTCCCTCCTCAGCTTAACGAAAGTGGAGACGTGCGCGGCTTCTCTGTGCCGCCGGTTTGAAGGCAGACCCCCCTGCATCCTGCTCTGCTTTCCCTTGCTCTGCTTTCCCTTTTCCTTTGCCCATCTTTAGTGCCCATGTTTTTGGGTGCCCATTCTCAGGCCCGAGGTCGGGCAGCTCCCGTCAGCTTCGTTAGCAATTGGGGTAATTAAGGATGTGATGCGCAGATGTTCCAGCTCTGAGCACCAGGAACAAATGCACTTTTTTCAGCAGCAGATTGCAAATGGGAAGTTGAAGGAAACGATCCCTGAAATGATTATGATAGGAACCTGATTAAAATGCAACCTTTATTGAATGGATTTAATCCAGGAAGCCAGCTTGCATCCCTTGCAACCTAGGGATCATACCTTGCTTGTAGGGCAGGCTACTTGGGTCCACCTGTAGCAGTGGGAACTGTTGGCACAGCCTTCCCTCCACGCACACAGATCTGTCTCCAGCGTTCCTCTTTTCCCATGGTGGAAACAAAACATTTGCTAAACTGAAGAACATTCATTAGCATGCTATGGAAATGACCCAGTATTTTGGTTTCCCACTTGCCTAATTAGTTTTTGTAGATTAGCAAGTAGAACAGCTGAACAATCAATTGGACATATTAATCAGGCCTATTTTGGAAGCTTGAGATAGAGAATATGTTTCGTCTCTTCTTTCATTTAGGATATAATGGCTCATAAATGGACGCATACAACATAAATTACATCCTTTAACAAGATGAGAAGAGAAAGTGGTGAGATCTAAATAAGGAAGGCTGGAGCACTTATCAGAAATTCATTGGGCTTCAGCTTGGCTCTGCATGGCATCACCTGACTGCGCGCCCTGTGCCCCACCTGGGAGCTTCATCTCCATCTCAGGGGACACAGAGTGGGGGGATGAAGTCCTGCAGAGCACCAGGGCTCCCGTTGGGGTGGGGGGAGGTTTGAGTGTCCCACCATCAGCACATCCCCATGGAAACATCCAGGTCTCTGCCCTTAGCACAAAGGGTCTCAAGCTCTGCAGCACTTTCTGTGGGGCTGCTCCCAGCTCGAGCTTCTTCCAGCTGCTTTCCTGGAAGCTGGAGAGCACGGCTTGTGTTTCACTCACACCTTTTTTAGGAAAACAGGTAGTATCCTAGTCAGCATCACTGACAGCTGCAGATGGGAAAAGATCTGGATCCTTTGTTCTGCATGTGGCCGTGACACCAGCAAAACCTTTTTTAGATGGCAGAACTGATGGGCAGGACTGCCTGGTGCTCACAGAGCCAAAGTTACACTTCAGAGTGAGGTCTTTGGCTCAGGAAGGAGGGAATGTGAGCCTGTACTGCCAGCACCAGCAATCAGAGCAGCAAGGTCAGATGGGAGAGAGCTTTTGTAGCTGAAAACCTCCTCTAGCTCCTCCTGAACACTGCAGCTTCCTAATATCTGAGCAGTGATGCTGCGTGTAGGTGTAAGGCAGACATATATGTACGTTTGATACATTATTCCTATTTGCAAAGGTTCAATAAAAAATGTGTGGGTTGTTGCAAATTATTTCTACCATCCTTCTTGCAATGAAGTTAACAGCTGACTGCGTTCAAATACATCAGTTGTATAAATTCATAGGGCATTTTCATGTTTCAATCTAGTTATGCATTTCTAGTTGACCAAACATGCTCGAATTACCATTAACTGCAATCCTATCACTTGGTTCACTGAGCAGAAAGGCAATATCTGTGTTTTAACCATTAAAGACCTGAAACTGGAGGCAGCAGGAGGAGGGAGGTAGAGATGGTGTGGGTTCTGCACTCGTCCTGGTCCAGGCCTGGTCCTGGTTTTGGTCCTGTTCTGATGGTGGTGTTGATCCTGCCCTGGTCCTCGTCCTGCCCTGGTTCTGATCCTGCCCTGGTTCTTGTTCTGGTCCTGGTCAGGCTTCTGTCCTGTCCTCTCGTGGTCCTGCTGTGGTCCTTGTCCTGGTCTTGCCTTGGTTCTGATCCTGCCCTGGTCCTGGTCTGATCCTGGTCCTGTGCTGGTCCTGTCCTTGTCCTTCTCTGGTCCTGATCCTGTCCTGGTGCTAATCCTGCCCTGGCCCTGATCTGATCCTATCCTGACGCTGGTCCTCGTCCTGTCCTATCCTGATCCTGATCCTGGTCTTAGCCTTGTTCTGTCCTGCCCTGATCCTGTCCTGGTGCTGTCCCTGCCCTTCTCCTGCCCTTCTCCTGCCCTTCTCTTGCCCTGGTCTCACTGTGTCACAGCCATCACAAGAGCTGCTCACAGTGCCAGCAGCCTCTCAGATCACACTGCTACAGTCACAGGCGCTGCTGGCAGCCCTCCTTTGCCACGATGCTGAGCCATCCCACAGCCAGAGCTTCACGCTCTCTTTTTCTCTCCCCTTTCTCAGCCAGAACACTCACTGTGCTCCGTATGCACCACGTTTTCTCCCCTGCGCCTGCGATGCTCTCAGCAGATCCCACTCTGCCAAATGCTGCTTGGGTGTAAACGTGCACACGGGTAAGAAAGCAGCTTTCCTGAAGAGATGAACAGAATCAGGAATGAACCCAAAAAGCCAACGAAGAGGAGAACACAGCTCTGGAAGCCAACCCCAGTGACGTGTCCACCCTCTGCCATTCCACTGCTCTGCATTCCTCATCACTATTATCAATCTTTTATTGACACTGAATGTTTCGTTCACTTGTACAGAGGTGCCCTCTCATCAACGCTGCAAATAAGGCTGCTGCTCACTGGTAGCCCTTCGCTGGGGTGAGGCTCTCTAGCACCACAGGATAAAAGGTGTTCATCAGGATAATTCACCTTCATCACGTTCTCTTGTATCCTCGCTGGCAGTGGGCTGAGATGTGCCTTACAATCATTTTGGGATGGTTTGATGTGGGTTTTTCTCCCACCCGATGCAGGCGATGTGCTCCTTCACAGGAGATCACAGCACGGGGACCATCAGTCCTTCATGTATTAGTAATTACCTGGGAAGAAGCTATAAATATAATGAAATGCCAATGTTTCCTAAAGGCACCGGTAGTTCTTTTCAGGGAGATTCATTATCTGTGAAAATCAGATCAAATAAATAATGTTCTCCTGCAACACCGGGACATAACTCATAATTTCAGAGAGTTTAGGGAGGACCATCAGCTCATCAGCTCTCGCCTCATTTATAACACAGCCATCAAACCTCACCTCTTGCACAGTGCCTGAAGCAGAACTGGGGCTCCTCCTGCACTGAGAGCTGCCCCCCATGGCCGTGTGCCCATGCAGTGCAGGAACACCCTCTGCTTTTTCCCCTCTCCTGCCCTCCCCATGCTCTGTGCCGTTGTCTGGTTCTCCCCTTTTGAGGAAGGTTTTCTTTTAATTAGTGCCTGGTCTCTGTTGCAACTTGACATCTTCATTTAATTTTGTTTGCAATATACACGTAGAGAGGAATGATAATGTAATATAGTAATGATCATTCCTGAGACAGTCACTTATTCAAAATATTACTCCTGTTTAATCAGTGCAGACGAGTGATTTATTGGCTTGCATACCCAATCTCCAGCGCTCCTCCATAATTAAAACAACCACATTTCCAGGGTCTGTCCACGTGCAATAAATAGCAGAACCCCACGTCTGGATGGTGTTGATGCTGATGGGCGCAGATGATGGCCAGGTTTGCAGCAAGGCGGGTCTGCAGCCTCAGTGCTGTGGTGGCAATGTGTGATGGATGCGGTCCGTGGCCCAGGGGTGAGCCCAGGGGTATCTGTGCTATGGCATGGATGGGGAAAAATCCTCCCCTTGTGTCAGATTTCAACCAGCAAACTCCAAAAGTGCTCTTAAAAAAGAGAAGGGGGAAAAAAAAAAACCAACCACCAAACCAACACAAAACTTAGTGGGAGATGTCAGCTTGTCGCCGAGAAAAGAACAACTGTCAAAACCCAAAGGTTTTCTGCCAAAACCCACTGAAAAATGTTGGCTGGAAGCTGCAGTGAGTGAGAAGTGAGTCCAAGAGAGCATTTGGGAGTTGACAGCCTTTTTTTTGTTTTTTGGACAAAGATTTTAAATATTTTGAAGGAAGGGGACAGCCCTGGGACGGTGGGTGCAGAAGCTCCATCCACTGTGTGCTCTGTCCCCATGCATGGCCCCACTCTGAGCACAGGGATGGCTGTGGGATGCTCTCCTCTCTGGGGACTCTCAGCACATGTTCCTTTCAGTCTAATATCTGCCTCAGCAGCTGCCTCCAGCATGCAGGGGTGCAGGAGTTTGCTTTCCCCATCAGGTTGTTGTCTGAAATAAGGGAGTGGGGTGGAGAACTTTGGCTGTCCACTGTGCCAGGTTCGGAGGGAGGGGTTATGTTTCTCATGTGAATGTGGGAACGGGATGGGAATCAGGACACAGGGCTTCTCCCCTAGCTAATTAAGGGGTCCCTATGGATAGGTGTCCTTATGGGATGCCCCTGTGTGGATGGGCACTGCAGGTAATGCTGCCAGCAGCATCCCCTGGGCGCAGCTCTTGGAGTTGTTGCAAAATGGTTGCACACATGGAGCGCTCAGCATGCAGCAGTGATTTGTAATTCCCAGAGCTGATTTTCCTCACTGCGGTCATCACAGCAGAGGGACAGGAAGGACCCCATGCAACCACCAGCCCAAACGCCACAGCGTTTGCTCTTTGAAACAGAGCTTTGGCTGAGGAGCAGTGCTGCAGCAAGGAGCCTGGAGGGAGATAAGCAATGTCAGCGCTGGGGTCACAAGGAGCCTTTGCCGAGGGTCAGAGCAGAGTGCCTCTAAAAGCCTTCTGCCAGCTCCACATGTCTCACAGTGTGGGCACAGCAATGTCACCGTGCCCCAGTCACGGCTGCAGCAGCGGGGTGGCAGCAGGACAGCAGCACTCAGCACTTCCAGCTGTGTCAGCAGGACTTGTTGGTTGGTCTGTGCCGCGCAGCCTGGCTCCAGCACCAGCACAGCCTCACTCTTTTGCACTTTCCTTTTGTTTTAATGCCTTTGTTCCCTTCAGCCATAGCGTGCCTGATAAATAACACCGCGGTTCACCTCTGAGTACCTCTGTGTTTAATTTGTGTTTTATCTGTTTGCAAGAGAGCAGCATTTGCTGGGGAGATGTTTGGATCTGCAAATATTTGTCAGAGAGCTGCATGGCAGATGCTGGCACAGAAACACCTCACAGGTGTTGCTGCCTCTTGGTTCTTCTGTTTACGGTGCTGTGACCATCATCTAACCATGGTGCAGGATTGGTGGCGACCCACATTTTGGCAATGCTTGTGTCTGGGGAGAGTGGCACCAGGAGGGGATCAGTACAGCGTGGTATGAGCCTGGTTCAGGTTTTGCAGCAATCCTGGACTGGGAGAAAGGCTTCTGGGTGCAACACCCAGCATAAAAAGACTGCAGGAGTGAAGGGATCCCAGCGGGGAACTGTTCTCTGCACATTGCCCTGGGGCACTGCGTGGTCACAGCTGCTCCACACGGTGCTATTGCCACCTACAGACCCTGCAGCTGCATTTCGCCACAGCTGCAGGTGCCTGGAGCTGTGAGTTGTGTGTGTATGCCTGCAGCTGTGTGCCTGCAGCTGTGTGCTGGGCCAGTGCAGGAGATGGAGCTGTGGACTGCAGCAGTGCTGGAGGCACTGATCTGCCCAGGAACTGGGATGGGGTCAAATGGGATCTGATAGAGTCAGGTGGGTTTGAGGAGGATGGAGTGGGATGGGGTGCAGTAGGAAGGAATGAATCAGTGAATCCTGCAGAAGCAAGCTGAGCCTTGGGTTCCCAGCCTAGGGAAATATCAGGGTTGGTGGGAGAGAGGAGCCAGAGTGCCTGTGCCACATCCATCTGCAGGACTCTGGGGTACAGACACCCACTGCGACCCAGAGGTGCTGCGTCCTCACTGCTGTTTATTCTGCACATTGACTTGCATTCTGCAGCCCTCATTGCTCCTCTGGTGCTGGTGGTTAAAGTAGGAATGATTCATGTGACCCACATTGTCTCTGGATGCTGCAAGTATGCAGGCAGAGCCCCTGGCAGCCTGTGGTGGGACAGAGCACCCACAGCCCAGGGGGGGGGAAATCAGGAGAGTCAGAGACAATTGGGTTAACGTGCCCTGAGTCTGAGTTCACGAATATTCCAAAGTATTTGGGGCACACTTCAGCAGAAAAATTCTGATTCAGGTCATAAAAAAGAGCAACAAATGAAAGCTGTGCTGGAGTGGAAATTACTTTCATCGTAAGGGAAAAGAGTTTATGTGGATCTCTATTGCTCCAAAGTGTTTACATTACCTTCAACCCCGCAGTCAGGCCCTTGGCACACTTTAGAGTTAGGTTTAATTGCTGTTTAATCATTCATTATGTGCTGTAAAGGAAACGGAGAGCCACGCGCTGAGTGCTGCGCACGCAGCTGTGCAGTGCAGCGGGAGCAGAACCGCACGCAGTGTTTGCAGCCCCACTTCTCCCCCTGTTTGTGCTGCCTGGAAACACAGCTCCTGGGCAGCCCCGTCCCCATCTGTGATTGCAAATCAGCAGCCTAATCCAACCCATCTTTTTTTTTTTTTCTTTTTTCTTTTTCCTGGAGATGCTTGTCTCAACCTGATTTGTAATCTGTTTTTACCAGCTGCTCCTGCTGCTGCCTCTTGCAATTTCTTTTGCACGTGGCTTAGACTGGATTAAAAAAAAATATATCTATCTGATTTTCCCTGGTGCCAAACATCCCTTTTGCTGGAGGCCACGTTGTATGCGTTGCGCAATACGATGGGAGCTCCATCAGCACAGCAGTCTCTTCTTATCCATGGGATTTGTTGAGTGCAGTGAGGTCTCAGCCTAACCTTCTCTCACACCCTGTCCTTTCCCTGCAGCCCTAAGCTCGTTGAGGCTCTGGATCATCCCACAGCAGAGCTCGGCTGCCTCACGCCCCGCTCCATCCAACTCGAGTGGCAGCGCTGTACGTCCAAATCAGAGCTGTTCTATGCCCTGAATAGGCTTCACGGAACAGAACCTCCTCCTGAAAGGCAGAAATCCTTCCAAAAAGGATTTTCAGTATTTCAGATCAACCTTACTAATGGTAAATCCGGCTATTCACTCCCTGAACTTCATACATAGGATTTGACCCTTTATTATGTTAATGCCGGTGTTCAGAGGATGCTGCTGGCAGTGCTCTCCATTTCTTCTCATTGTCTGCCTTGAGCACCTGATGATGCTCCTGCTGCCTGCTCATTCCTCACCTTAGGGGGGGCCCTGGCCTGGTATTGTCCCTCCATCTCCACAGTGAGGGCAAATCACTCCGGTCCAGGTGTTCCTGAATCAGAGAATAGAATCATAGAATGGCTCAGGTTGGAAGGGACCTCAAGCATCATCGAGTTCCAGCCCTCCTGCCACAGTCAGGGTTGTCAGCTGCTAGATCAAGTGTTCAATCAGGCAGCCCAGTGCTCCATCCAGCCTGGCCTTAAACCCCTTTGGGGTGGTGTCTGCACCAGCTCTGCCCTGCACACAGCTATGTCCCAGGGATGCAAACCAGGAGATGGGCAAAAAATTACACCAGGGACTTGTGAAAGAAAGAAAAGCAAGCACATATGAAGCCTCGGAAAACATTCTGGAGAAATGTATGCTTGGCATTCCTGGCTTCTGCCTGTCTGGGGCTTGTCAGCAGCTGACAAGAAGTAAATGGAACGGGGCGGGTGTCCTCAGCTGCTGGCAGGAGCACCAGGCCCAGTTCCTGGCATCACTCAGCCCTGCCAGCACTGATGGGGCTGCAGAGCAAATGCCAGAACCGCTCCCATTCCTCCTCCCCGACGGCCCTGAGAGCTCTGAGCAATGCACGGGCACAGCCGGGAGCTGAGCATCCTCATCAGAGTCATCCCCAGCTGTTCAGGGGGATGTGCAGAACTGCCTGATGTTGGTGAAGCCCAACATAGAAGCACATTCATGGGCTGAAGCACAGTGATGCTGCAGCGGTGGGAGCAGATCCAACCTCCAGGTGTGCTCCTGCAGGAGGAGCTGCGGTCCTCAGGGTAGGACCCCACAGCCCTGGCTGCCAGCAGTGCACCTCCTGATGGCTCATCTGGCTTCTCCTGCCATCCCACCCCATGGAATCAGGGGAAATGAAATTACAGATCTATCCCCTCTTTTTACACAGCTGATGTGCTGATTACCTGTCAGTCAAGGAACTGCATTAACATCTGACAGTGTGTGCATAACAATTACCCCCATCAAATTAAGGACACCTTTCACACTCGGAGACAGAGAGAGGGAGGAAATTCAATCAAGATAATTAGTTCAATCAGAAAAGACCTTCTTTTCATCAAGAAGGGGGAATAGCGAGCAGCAGAAGCGGGTTCCTTCATGGGGTGGAGGGCTGCTTTCCCTCCAGCTGCCAAATTCCAGAGTTTGTCCCTCAAATAGCAGGTGGGGATGGGTCCAAGGGTGATTCTGCCAAAGCCCCTGCATTGCTCAGGGATTTATTCTACGTGGGCTCTCTGGGTTGTCCTGCTCTTGGAAGAAGACTCCAGTGTTGGAGGGGAGGTTAAAGCAGAGGCGGGTTACTTTTCTTTCCCCCAAAATACGATCTGTAGAGAAATAAGCAAGGAAATAAAGCAGTCCTCTCTTAGCAGCCTCCCTGCCATCTGCTCACCACTACCAGCTGGCACCCACCCAGCAGTTTATATCTCCCCTTCGTTCCAGAGGATCTGAAGCATCCTGCAAACTTTGGGCAACGTTTGGCTCTCCTTTACACCTGTGTGTACGCATCCAGAATAACTCAGAGCTGACTCTGGCCTTCCACAAGCTGCCACTGGGGCTTTCAGCTGCCTGCAAACATCTCGTGCAGCTGCCTGGGGGCTGATGGAGAGCAGGGATAACTTTGGGAAGCCCCTTCCCTGGCACCCCGTAGCCCCAGGCTGTGCCATCATGGTGGGGTTTGTGGGTGTGGGGTGGGAAGAGAGGCAAATGCTGCTGATGTACCCCAAAGGGAGCCTCTGTATTTTCCTGGATGAAGAAAGATCAAAACATATTTTTTGCCATTAGCACGCTTTTATATATCATCTAATGAGTGAGTCAGTGAGGAAATGCCGGGGGAGGGAGCTGAGCATGTCATTCAGCACATGAAAGGCTGAAGGATCTCTTTGTCTGACTTACAAATTAAAGCACAAAGATGAAAGATCACTCCTGGCTGCGGATCACAACGCAGCAACCCCAGACCTGAGTGGTGCTGGGATGCACCTGAAGCTGTGCTGCCCGCCTTTTCCTTCTGAGCACGAGAAGAGGGAACATGGAAACCACCCCCGTCTCCCTCAGGCAGCAAGGTGATCTCCAGGACATCCTTTCCTTGTCAGGAATTGGGGCAGTGAATGAGATGAATGGGATAAGTCCATCTAAAACCCAGCAGCAGGCACTGCAACCCAGTGGTGGAGCATTCAGAATCCAGGTAATTTAAGCCCTTTAAGAAACAAATGGTTGCACTCCTGCTCTGCTCAGTCACCACTCAGATGGGCCTAAAATGCACCCTATGAATGATTCCAAAGAGAGAAAATCACACGTGAGGGTCCCAGCTGAATGGCTGCATCCCATGCTGCATCCCACAGCAGAATGGACCTTATTAATGCTTGAAAGATCCCTGCAATGCTGCAGCCCTGCAGTGTCCCTAGGAGCAGCTCAGGGTTGGCCGTGTGTAACCCACGCTGTGCTAAAAGCATGGGATTTTTCTAGGAAATACTTCACTTAAGTGAGATCATTGATCTCCAAAAGTGTTTCTTTTTAAAGGTGTCTTTCAGGGAAATCAAGACTTTCGCTTGATTCATCCCCACTTGACAATCAAGCAGACACACATAGGCACAGATATTCTGCATATATATGTGCACACATAGACACAGACAGCTCAGAATTGGGAAGCAATCACTGCTGAGATTTATTTAACACCGCATTGCACAAGTTTGATAGCCGGGTTGGTTAATTGCTGTGCTAATAACACCCTTCATCAAAGAGACTCGCAGGCAAAAATAAAATAACAAGGAAAAAAAAAAGAAGAAAACCAACATAACCCATAAGAAATGGCAATAAACGTGAGAACAGTGCGTTTCCAAGGCAGAACAGTGGGGTCTGGGGGCCGGAATGCGAGCACAGCAATATGAGGGGGGCCTGCAGCCCTACCCCAGCTAATGGGGTGATTAATTAAAGCCTCCTCATCAAGCACAGCCCGCGGTGAAGTCGCTCCCATCCGCTGCGGACCTGTGACCACAATTCACGGCTGTTGCCCAGAGCACGGATGGAACTCATCAGAACAGCAGTAATTTGATTAGAAATTAATTGGGCGACATCGGAGCCTGAAAAATCTAACAGATTTGCTGCTGATAAAATTAAAATGAGGAGCGGAATTGATTAGCCCGTGCCAGGGAAGGAACCAAAATGTCAAAGGCACCAGCTGTACATTTGCATTTGGTACTTCACAAAGTTCTTACCAAAGTGAGCGAGAGATGTTTGACATTTCCATGATTTCTGCATTTCTAATGTTATCTTCTATTGATATTAATTAAAAAATGCAAGGGAGCAGCGAGGTGTGCAGTGCTGCTCCCTCCCCCTGTGCTGGCTGTGATCCCCAAGAGGGAGGGTGGCCTCATCAGGGGGTATTTCTGCTTTATTTGCCACGCGTCTCTACGTGCCCTGCAAGGAAGGAGTGTCAGAAAGGGAAGAGTTGCAGGCATAGTTGGCACACGGTGCAGATGAAGCCTTCTCCTGTAGCTGCAGTAGCGACTGCTTGCTGGTGTGCACACGTTTGTGCATCCCTGTGTGTGCACGGATGGAGCACGTGTTGCTGCTACCGCATGCATGGCTCTGCTTGCAGCTGCCTGCACACATCTGCATGCACTCTCATGCACTGCTCAGCCCACTGGTGCACAGGTGGGATTGCAAACAGAAGATGCACGTGCCCAGGCCCGTGTCCCCGTGTTGCAGAAAGGCAAGGTGAACGCCTCGCTTGATTTACTGCACCGCTCTCGTTGGCTGCCCCTGTGTCATTTTTATGCTCATTGTGTTGCAAAAAAAAAAAAAGAAAGAAGCAGAACTGCAAACCCTGGGTGAAGTTTTAATTGGGAACCGTTATTTTGAAACATTTCCTTCTGTAATTTGTTTTACTTGGGGACTTATTACTGTGGGCAAAGCCTATCAGGTTTATGCAAAGGTTTCTGCCATAGTCTGTTGGGATATTTTAATTTCAGTTCCACAATGAGGCGTTCAGAAATAGTGTGAATAAATAATTGTGAAGTTTCCACGTTAGAGCAATGGGACGTTATTAAAATCTGCACCAGAGGTAGCCGAGGTAGGTTAATGAATGAAGGATGAGGCTTCAAGTGGGGCTGCTCTGAGCAGAGCAGAAAAAGATTTCAGGTTTTAACAATGCTCTGAGCATCACCTCTCCCATCTCCAAGCCTGGGGGTATTTGCACTGAGCCCATGCAGGTGGTTGCAGCAAAATCTGGGGCAGAAATGCATGGGTTCCAGAGGTTCAAGTTCTGTTGGGGGAATGGAGTCACATTGCCACTGGCACCCCAACTGGTCGATCCCTACAGGCTGGAGTTATAAATAAGTCAGCTGAAAAGCAAAGTTCTCTCCAAGCAGAGCTGAAGGAGAGCCCATAAATTTTGCAGCCCGTGTCTGAAAATGCGAAGGACAACTTAAAATTCCCTTTAAAAAAAAAAAAAAAAAATTACAAAAAAATCCTCCCTCCTGGTTTATAAATATTAATTGAGTATGTAGTGACGGGAGAGACGCGGCGCCTCTGGCTCTTATCTGGGATTGTTTGACTAATATTAGCAACTGCTTAAATGCGACCGTCATTATTTGATATGACGCTAAATTAGAAAGCTTGCTCCTCGTGTTAGAGATTGGCTCAGTGAGGGCAGGGGAAATGCAGTTCTGTGAGTCAAAGAGTCATTCCCAGAGGATCTGTTGGTGCTGTTAAGCATCGCCACCGCCCTCATCCCCCATCCTGGCCCTGCAATGTCCCTCGGCTGTCCCTAGGGAGGAGCTTTGTGCCCCCGGCGAGGAATGAGGAGCAGCAATGGAACCATCAAACTGGCCTCCAGAGATGTGAAGGAATAAATGGAATATTTCCTCATTTCGGGATTGTTTCACTGTGAGCCACTGGGCTGTGGGGAAGCCTCTCGCAGCAGGCATCGTTATGATCCAAGCAGAGCTGGATGTCATCCTACAGTACATTAATTGGATATCACTATTACACAGCTGTATTACACGCGTTGGGAAATAGGAGGCATTAGTTCTTTTGAATGCAAATCAGTAAATCAGCTCCCGGCTCCTTGGGTGCTGGTGGCTCCATGCGGGGCTCAGCGAGAGCAAAGCAGCACCAGTCTGCACAGCAGCAGGGATGGGTCACCAGCAGGAAGGAAAGCTCTGCCCCACGGCCTCCTGCTACAACCCAGCTGCAATTAAAGCTGAGAGCAAACGACCCCGTTCAGCTGTGCTGTAATGCTCCTGAAATGGCCAACCCTCACCGCACGTAGGAAATAGCCATTATCAGATGCTACTTTTATTACCATGGAAACGGAAAGATAACACAGACAGGTCCAGCCACATCTCCCCTCCGAAGGAGGAAGGTATGCATTATGGATGGGCCATGTTTATGGATGAGCAACCGGAGTGCTGCTGGCCCTGGGTGAAGCTGCAGGCAGGTGGGGAAGGCCCATGTGTCCGTCCATCCATCCATGGGTCTCCATCAGCAGCTCCTCATCTTCACTTTTGACTTACTGATGGTTAATTATTTCTCCCAAATCTTTCTTTGTAGATCCTTTTCCACGGCTATCTGTCTCGCTCCGGGTCAAGATGCCCCTAACTCTGTTCTTTAATCAGTTCACTCTTTAGCTATTAATTCCCATTTGACTTATAACATTCATTAAGCTACTGCGATTCCCTCACTTTTAGTTCTGAACATTTCCTGTTTCTTCCAAGTCTCTCTACTCACTCACCTCTTTGTTTCATTATCTGAGTACAGCATGGTACAGAGCAGCGAAACAATACATGTATTGCATCATATATAGGCAAAGAATGGATGTTGTAGAAATGAATATAAGCCTTGTGTTTTTCCTAAACTAATTACCTAGGTCTGGAATCCCTGAGGTTAGGAGGAGTCCTGGGTATTTACTAGCTGAAAGTGGTTGTGGTTGTTGTCCCTGCACATAGCAGGGGGTTGAAACTAGATGATCACTGTGGTCCTTTTCAACCCAGGCCATTCTATGATTCTATGAAAGCTGTGTCAGGGATGGATCAGGTTGGGTACTGGAAAAAGGTTCTGCACCAGAGGGTGATGGGCATGGAACAGGCTCCCCAGGGCAGTGGTCACAGCATCAAGCTGCTGGAGCTCAAAGAGCATTTGAACACTGCTCTCAGGCATAGGATTTGATTTTGGGTGGTCCTGTGTGTAGCAAGGAGTTGGACTGGATGATCCCTATGTGTTCCTTCCAACTTAGGATACTCTAAGATTCTTTAAGTCTATGATTCTGTGTGTATGAATGCACATGGAAACCCCAGCACAGAAAGGTTGCTGGCAGGGCCTGGGCAGTGCCATGTCCTCTGCACCCCAAGCAGAGCCCACAGCTGGCACCTGAGTGCCAGATATGGCTCATGTTCCTGTGCATGCTCCCCATCAATCTCGCACTCTGACAGATGCTCTCGTTGCAGCCAGTTGTTCTTTCTTGCTCGATATTAAATCTTCATCTCATCTGCACTTGACTGAATTTGTAGAAACAATAGAGAAGAGGGGAAGTCAGGCATGAATTAGCAGTTTAAGATTAGAAAACAGCCCATGTAAATCCCTGATCCACCCATCCATCAAAAGGCAATTACACCAAAACCCCGGGGTGACCCATGGCCTGCTGACTGCTTGCAGTTCAACCCAAGGCTGCTCTGCGTCACCTCTCTGCACTGCAGCATGCTCTTGTGAAACAAAGGACAAAGAAAACACTCTTTTCCTTCTGGCTCCAAAGCTTGGGATTTGGGGAATTAAATGGTGTCAACTGTTCTCTCATCATCTTTTCCCTTATTTCCAAGCAGTACTGGGAATTTATGGCCATGGGAGCGGCTCCTGGTACCAGCAGAGCTGAGCAGTGGGCATCTCTCCATTGATGCAGATATGTCGGTGCTTTAAGCATCCAGAAATCTCCACTGTCTGACAGCATCCAGAAATCCCCACTGGGTCCAATAGAGCCCAGAAATCCCCCATATCCAACAGCAGCCGTGAGCGGGCAGTGGAAGGGCTGCCAGGGGACAGCTCTACTGATAAACCCAGGCTGCAGGGTGTGCCAGGTAGGAATCCTGACTGACACACTTCCTATGGTATTTACATGGGGTGCTAAAAAAAAATAAAAGGGCGGCCAGGCGTAGGCTCGCGTTAATACATCGGAGCGATCCTGGCCTTAAAATATCCATTAAGCTTTCACAGTGTTGAAATAGGAGCAATAAATAACGACTGAGCTTTAAAGAAGTCAGAAATAAAGCAGAAGTAAGGAAATATGGCAGTGGTTGATTTGTACCCCAGAACACGCAGGGCTTTATAGCGCAGAGTTATTTCCAGGCGGTTTGGAGCGCTTTGGCAACGTTTAAGTATTACGGGGATGAGAAATCCTTGTAGGCACTCCTTGCTTGTGTGAGTCCCTTTGTGTGTATGTGGATGTCTGCAAATCCAGCTCAATGTCATCACTTTATTGCTGGGGAGGCCCCCCAGCCCCAATTCCCCTTGCAGCAGGGTAGGCTGTGGGACGGGCATGGATCGTTCAGGGAAGGACAAAGGAGAGAAAGCAGCTTCCATTGCTTCACAGCAATGATGGCAGCCAGAAATAATTAAAAGATAATTTGGGGGTAGTGTGAAATGAAAGCTTTCAGTGCTCTTTCCATTCAGGATTTCTTTCTTTGGTAAATAGCAGAAATGAAATCCCCAATCATTTCATTTCCAAATGAAAAATGGCAGCGCTCCCTTTAGAAAATTTTGATATCTTTAACATTTAACAAAACTATTTTTTTTTTTTTTTGCCTGAAAATGTTTTCTGAATTCGTCATACAATAATGAATAATCTCAATCATCCTGAAGCTGCATTTTACTGAGTACTTTATTCATCAGATAAATACCACCCAGCTCTCTGCAGGCATCTTGCTTTGCATGAGCTGTTGGAGGAAAGCCCTACAGCAGCAGCACACAACGTGATTCCCCTCCTGCCCTACCCCAGGGGGCAGTGCTGGTTTCTGAAGCTCCTTGGCTGAATTAGCACAGAGACGTGACGATCAGGAGAGCCTGATGGGATTTAGGATGGACAAATGTCAACCTTGTTTTTCAGGTCCGCGAGTCAAAAAGGACAGTGTTTGGTCCGAAGGCTCGGAGCACACCCAATGTCAAGGAGGAGGAAAGGCTGGATCATCAAAATGGGGGAAAAGGAAGAAGAAAGGGAAAAGGATGGACAAGGAAGAGCCCTTGCTATTGATTGCTATTGCCTACCTGGAAGTAGGGCTGTGCTGACGATGTCATGCTCTGAGCAGGGACACCACCAGCACCCTTCTTCACAGAGAAGGCTGATGGCAGAGATGCTGCCCACTACTGAGCAGTGCTCCCACATCAGCATTTTCTAGAAGCCAACAGAATTCTGCGTACTTTGGAAAAAATGAATAACAAAAAAAGTGAGAAATCCCCTACAGAGTGCAGAAGCTACGTTAGAATAAGGTTTTATTCTTTATTCCAGAGTGCTTTGCAGCTGCATGTGTCGCTGGCTGGAGGAGATCCGCAGCTCCCTCCTCCCAGACGGAACATCAGGGAGGATGCATGTTGTATTTGCTATTGAACACACAACTCTTAAAGCTGAAACAGAGCCAATGCACCCTCACTAATCATTTTATGGCCAGGATATCAGCCAGCACTGAGCAATGCCACCAGCAAGAGCTATTGCCAGCAGAGCAGAGCTGGTGTCCCGCTGCCCGCGCAGCACCAGGTGCTGTTACACACACACTGCAGTGCCTGCAAAGCAAAAAAGGAATGAAATTTTAATCAGAGCTTCTACCAAGTGTGCAGAGTTGGAAAGGAGCGTGCTCCTGCACCTGTACCTTCATCCTCCTCTTCATCATCTCAGGTGCTGTTGCCTTCCAGGATCTGGTCCTTTCCCTAGGATTTCAAGGCACCCAAATTTGTCTTTTGGAGCAAGAGACCAGCTCCATCTCTAATTTATATCTTTTAATCAGGGCACCAAAGTGTGGGAGAGCTCAAGGGACCCATGTCCCTTTTTACTACAAAGTTATTGCTTTAATAAACATGGGAAAGAGGCACTAATGGACTTGGGAGCTTCCCTTGCTTAAAAATTTAGTAATCGAGCCAGCCCTTAATGAAACTGCAGATTAGTCCTAGGGAACAGCAGTTCTTTCCTTGGAGATGTGGACGTGGGGAAATGCAGACAAAACAGCCCACCAGCGTGGAGGCTCTGCATGGACTGGGGCTGCTGGGGCTGCCCTGTCCCAGTGATCCCATCTCCCTGTGGCCATGGGCAGCCCTTGCTCTGGGTTATGCACTGAACTCACCTTTACCATGAGGTTGATGCACAGGGAGGGCGTGGGGTGCTGCTCAGAGCACTTTGTCATCATTAAACAATTGATTAGCCATTACTCAAAGCGTAACCAAAAGCTCCATGATTAGGCAAGTACCCCAAGCTGCTCTTTCTGAAGATGCTGTGCTTCTTTCCTGCCTTGGGCTGGGCCACCGCTGCTCTGCAGCCCTAATTCTGGCAGCACTTTGGTAATGGCTGGCAATGACAGTTGGCCATCCCCACCCCAAAGGCAAGCTGCAGCCCTGCAGCAGCAGCAGTTGTCCCCATTCCTCCTTCTCCTTTCTTTCCAACAGAAATCTATTCATTAATAATGAAGGAGTGAGACAACAATGAGCAATAAAAGTCTGAGCAGTGGTGTTGAACTCAGGTGGGATTTCCCCAGCAGGTGACAGCACATGTTGTCCTTGGGCAGGAGGGCACACAACGCTGCCAGGGGCACACAGCAGAACCCTGAGCACTGAATTTGCACCCAGGGCTGCTAACAAAGCCCTGCAGTCCCTGCATCCAGAGATTTGTAACAGCAGATGTGTGACAGAGCACAGCAATTTGCTTAGTAACAATGTGAAGTTACGACCCAAAGCCTCTTCTTGAAAGTAATAGAGGCATTTTGGCTAATCCTGTTCCACCCACTGTAATTTAATTTGGAAGCAACTTGAAAGCTTTATCCCCTCTGTGTTTGCCTTCCATCGGTTCTCCCTTGCAGGGAATGGTGTGGAATGGAGCCCACATGGGGGGCTCTGTGCCTATGGAGCCTCAGCAGTTGGGGAGCTCAAAAAGCAGCTGGAGCTCCACAGCAAAGGGCCATGGGGGGGAGGAAGGCTTTTTGCAGGGCAGAGCCACGTAAAGGCATCCGTTCGAGTAATAATATCCCCGTTAGAAACAACAAGCCTAGTTAGACACAACCCTAGATAGAAATAAATAGTAAATCAGTGACCTTCCTGACCATTTCCCCTCCCAGCCTTGTGGATAATGGAGCTGTTGGCACAATAATGAGAAGGTTGGTGCCAGCCCACGGTGTGCAGCTGTGGCTCTAACACCCCCTGTATGCACACACAGCTCTTAATTTGAATTTAGGCCAGCTTTTCATGAAGGTAACACATGTTATCCATGATGGGCTGCTGCGGCGCTGCAGCTGCTCACCTGTGGGAATTCACCTTGGGCTGGAGGATGCAGGGGGATACAGGATGAAGGATGCAGGAGGGTGCAGGAGGATGCAAGAGGGAGAGGATGCAGGATGCAGAGGGATGCAGGAGGGTGCAGGGGAATGCGGGAGGAAGGATGCAGAAGGATAAAGGAGGATGCAGGAGGACAGAGAAGAATGCAGAAGGACACAGGAGGCAACAGAAGGGCTGCACTGGGCACCCAGCAGCACAGTGACCCCATTCTGCCTTTTTTGGGCCAATTCTGGGGCTGTGCTGCAATGCACAGGGGGGACCTCGTGGTGCCCCCACCATGTGTCCCCAGCTTTGTGAGTTTGGGCATCGGTGATGTGGAGCATCCCACAGTACCACGTGTTTGCTGCTGTGATGTTCTGCTGCAGTGCTTTTGCACAATATATGTATTAGTCCTGCTTTGAGCAGTTTAATGAATCTGGGCCTTTAGGGAGAATTAACAGTGTATTAACACTGCATCTGAAAAATTAAAGGAATAGTCGAGCAAATTTCTTTTTATTGACTTTTAGTGAGCCATTTAATCCAAACATCTCGTTAACTGCAATATAACTATACTATATAATGGGTTTTGCAATAAGAACAATTAGCTTTGCAATTAGCATAAGAGTGAGCCCTCTGCAACCGCCTGCGATTGGCAACGGGCCTATTAACGAGGTGTCCTGCAGAGAAAAAATAATAGCATTTCAGAGGGGTGGACTGGAAACCGTTTGACTTTAAGCACCAATAATATTTCTCCTATCGATTGGGTGTCCCAAATGATGTAGGGGTGGGGAGGGAAGGTCGGCCGCTCGCAGTGGACTCATTTCTCCTCCGTCATTGACGTGGAGTCCATCAGGGTGATTTGTGGGTGAGCTGTGGAGCCCTGCAGTAATTAGCCCATTTCGTTAATCCTTGTGCTGCTCCATCAGCTGCAACAGGGACTGGGGGAGACACGCGGTTCTGGGGGGCTGCACAACCAATGGCACAGTTATTGCTGTTGGGATTTCCACTGCTGGAGGTCTGAGTGTCCCCTGCAGCCCTTGGATGTGCCCAGGGACTGAAGCACATGATGAAATTGTGATCCATCTCCCACACAGCGATGACCTCCTCTTGCATAGCGAGCTGAAGACAACAAGGTTTGACATCTCAGGCTGTTGAATAAATAATAACCATCAAGGATGTCAGCATGCAGGCTTTATTCAAATCTCCGAGCCAACAACACTAACTTAAACTTTATGATGCACTGTTACAGCCTCTCAGAGCACTGCCTGCCAAACAATATGTTCCATGAAAACTGATATCATCTGCTTGTTATCTCCAGCGCAGCCCTGTAGTGCTGCTTTATTGATTTGCTGCACAATCACAGCAAAAAGTTGTCTTTTTTTTTTTTTTTTCTTTCTCCTTTTCTCTTTTGGTATCTTTTTATGATTCCAGAGGATTTGTTTCCGCTCATCTGTCATTTTGCACCCACTCACATCTCGGCTGTTTTGTAACGGTAACAAGGAAAAAGAAGAAGAAGGAAAAAAAAGAGCAACCCCACAACGCGCTGCTGATTCGCTGGACCACATTAACAAAGAGAAAGCGGAGGAGTGGGGATGGTGAGCACTGCTGGGAGGGGACAGGTGGATGGATGGACAGATGGACAGATGGACAGACCCACAGATGGACAGACCTACAGGCAGACAGACCTACAGACAGACAGATGTACAGGTGGACAAACCTACAGACAGACAGACCTACAGAAAGATAGACCTACAGGCAGACAAACCTACAGGTGGACAGACCTACAGATGGACAGACCTACAGGTGGACAGACCTACAGATGGACAGACCTACAGATGGACAGACCTACAGGTGGACAGACCTACAGATGGACAGACCTACAGGCAGACAAACCTACAGATGGACAGACCTACAGATGGACAGACCTACAGGTGGACAGACCTACAGATGGACAGACCTACAGATGGACAGACCTACAGGTGGACAGACCTACAGAAAGATAGACCTACAGGCAGACAAACCTACAGGTGGACAGACCTACAGATGGACAGACCTACAGATGGACAGACCTACAGGTGGACAGACCTACAGATGGACAGACCTACGGGCAGACAGATCTACAGACAGACAGATGTACAGGTGGACAAACTATAGACAGACAGACCTACAGAAAGATAGACCTACAGGCAGACAGACCTACAGGTGGACAAACCTACAGATGGACAGACCTACAGGCAGACAGACCTACAGGTGGACAGACCTACAGATGGACAGACCTACAGGCGGACAGACCTACAGGTGGACAGACCTACAGATGGACAGACCTACGGGCAGACAGATCTACAGGCAGACAGACCTACAGACAGACAGATGTACAGGTGGACAAACCTATAGACAGACAGACCTACAGAAAGATAGACCTACAGGGAGACAGACCTACAGGTGGACAGACCTACAGATGGACAGACCTACAGGCAGACAGACCTACAGATGGACAGACCTACAGGCAGATGGATGGATGGATAGGAACTGGAGTCAGAAAACTCAAACATTTTCCCATTTATCAGGGACCACAAGAAGTGTTTCTCAACTGTTCTTTGAAGGCCATCGATGGATGAACGTTTTTTGCTTCTGCTCTTCCCCTGCATGCAGCACACCCCTATATTAATTATTTCATCCTGGATGGCAGTTAATAGCGCCGTGGTTTTCAGGAGTGAAAATCCAAGAACAGAAACTAGTTCTGACATTTTTAACTGCCAATGTAATTACAAACAAAGCGCTCCTGCTGACGGGATAAATAATTGCTGCCTTGCATCTGCTGATGTCGGAGCAACGCAGGGGTGTGCGAGTTTTGGAACATCATTGCTCAGGGATGCAGGTTTTGGGGGCTCAGCACAGCTGGGTGTGCACATCTGGGGCAGCACGCAGAGCCCACGCCTTGCTGCACCCCAATTCCTGAGCCTGGCTGTTGCAGAGCTGTTCCCAACACCTGGGGAGCAGCTACAGCCAAAGGAAAGACAGAGGCACTGATGGCATCACAGAGCCCGGAGTGAGCATCCTTCACAGTATCTCCATGGCAATCAGCTGCTTGCTACCTGTGCTGCTGCTCCTCGGAGGCACGGGCAGTTCTGCAGTGGCCACGGGCATGAGACTCAGAAATCAGTGAAACATCAGGGAAAGTCAGCGGGAAGGAAAACCCAGCAGCAAAGTGGCCACATCAGCATGCAAAGCGGTGGCACGGCGATGCTGCGTGCTCCCGCGGGGTACATGGAGTGCACAGCCAGGTCTCAGCACAGCTCCCGCTCTTCCTTGCAACTTCACTTCGACTTTTCTTTAAAGGAGACAGGGATACAGAGGGGAAAAGTCTCTCTGCTTTTCTGATGCTGCGTTTCCCTTCATCGCCGCTAACCGCAAGAGTGAGCTCTCACAAAGTATTAACGTGCACCAAAACCCCTCGTAAATCTCTGAAGCTACAGATGAGAGATGGCAGAACGGGAGATTATGAGTTTTAAGTTCCATTCATTATTTCTAATTAGAATCAAACTGCGCAGTCCCATAGCAGAGCTCACAGAACTGCCACCACCTGCACCGACTGCCGTCTGGATCTGAGCGGTGTTGGGCAGAGCTGGAAGGAGCAGCCCATGTTGGGTCACGTTCAGAAGAGTCCCTTTTCACCCACTGGGATCTATGGCTGCTTTGTTAGGCAGAATAGATTTGAGCAGTGATTTATCACCCTCTCTGGAAAGGCGTTTTGCTCTGGTGCTCCATTTAGTCTGACTCCTGAAACAGCGGCAACGTCAGAAATAATTCCTGAAACAGACTGTGAAATTTCAATTCTGTCCCTGGGGGCACTGAGATGGATTGGGTCAGAGTGGGGCCAGCAGGGAAGTGGGGCTGAGCCACCACCACAGCTGCAGGAGGAGCTGCGTGGGGTGGAGTGAGGAAGGGGGATGCAGACCCTGGAAAGGAGTTAATTGTGAAGGATTTAATGGCCTTAAGTTGCATCAGAGGAGGATATTAGGAGAAATTTCTTCTCCAAAGAGTGGTGATGCACTGACACAGACTGTGCAGGGAGTGGTGGGGTCACCACTGGAGGTGTTCAGGACCGTAGGGATGTGGCACTGAGGGATGTGGGCAGTGCACAGGTAGGATGTGGCTGTGCTGCCAGGATCTGTCCTTCACACTAATGCTGCTCACTCCATTGTAACTGCATTTCATCACCTTCTCAGGGACTTTCAGGTTTTTCACAAGAGCTGTGGAGGGAAGGATGTAAGAATAAAAGAAAAAGCTCTCGGGTTTCCATTCAGTGCAGAATGACCTGGGCAGAAAAGGAAAACTCCTGAGTGATGAGACACAGCCGAAACCTTTGTAGCACGCAGTGATGCTCAGTGCTGGGCTTTGTGTTTGCTTTGTGCAGGGTCACCTGCACTGCCCATACAGGGCAGTGGGCTCTGCTGAACCCAGGCTGGGGATTGCCTGGCCCCTCCTCAATGCCTTCCATCAAGTCAAGCTCCAGTGAGCCAGGAACCGAGCTGGAAAAGCCATTATATCTCAGCAAAGTGATACACACTGCTCTTAGCTCAGTGCTGTCTACCAGCACACAGACACACAGATTCCCCTCTCAATCTCATTGTAAGTCCATTTTTCATCACCCTGACAATGCTGGGCTCTTTTTGTAGCAGGCACTGTTTGCAGCAGGCCCTATTGCAGCACGCTCTGTGCAGGGCAAGTGGATGCAGGACCAGACCTCAGCCCCCACTGCTGCACGCCTGCATTCCCTACAGCAGCAGCACACTACCAGCTCATTAATTATGCTGTGTAATTAGATAACGCATATTCATATTTCAGTAATCACTGTGTAGTTCATTCTGCACTTCGCTCCTCGTGCTGCAGTGATGCAGCCTTTACCCGTTTGCTCACTCATAATGAACAGCCACTTCGAATTTTAAAAAGTGGAGGATATCTTTCTGAGTTAATTAGCTTGAAATTAGCTTAATCACAGCTCATTTAAACTTATCTAAACAACAGCACGAGGAACTTACTCAGCTTTACCCCAAAGATGCCACTGCTGGGGATGCCCAGGTGGAGCGGGGGGCTGCAGTGTTTGTGGTGGTGAGGAGCTCGAAGTTGGGCTGTAAAACACAATCACCACTCATAGCAGCACCTTCTGTGAGGTGCACATGGTGAGCAGCATCACAGCCCCGTGTTGCACTGACTGTATGCAACCTGTTGGCTTCTGCCCCAGCAGGATCTGCCCTGCAATTAGCTGTCAGGAGTAATGAATTAACCCTGAGTTTGATCCTGCACGGAGAAACATCGCGCTGGAACGAGTTTGTGTGCTTTGCAGAGCTGTTGAACTCGGTGTTAGGTTGTAATCAGTGGGATGTCTTGGCTTCCTGGAGGTGAGTGGGAGCGTGCAGTACACACATTGATATTTGGAGATCAGAGATGGCTGTGAGCCCTGGAAAAAGCACAATAGCAGAGGTGTGAGAGGGAGCAGAGGGCATCAGAGCTGATGTCTGAGTCCTGCCCTGTGCTGTCCAGGCAGAGCTTGGCTGGAAGGAGCTCACAGCCAGACCCTTGGTGCCACAGGGAGACATGGAATCGGGCTGGTGTTGGCAGGAGGGCTCTGAAGGAACCTCCCTTGTCAGCACCACCTGTCTGGTCCCAGGGATGGGGAGCTGGATGTCCTCGAGAGATGCTTGGGGATGCTGCTAGCACATGGGTGTCCCCTGGCTGTGCCCACTGGGATGTGCCACAGCTCCTCGCCCCCCCCTCTGCACCAGGGAGGGAGGCAGCAGCCCACAGTTAGGAGCAATCTCCTTTGGTTCACTATCAGAAAGATACAAGGAAGCAGCAATCCAGGTCCCAGGATCCCACGTGCTGCTGGTTTGGAGTTTGCTGGTGGGGAAGGTGGGTTCCAGTTGGCCCCCATTTGCAGCCTCACTGCACAGGGCTGAGCTCATTCTGCAGAGTGCTCAGGCAGGTAGGCAGGTATAGCTCCCTAATTGCAGGTTTGCTGCATGAACAAATTATTTCCGCCACGCCAGCACTCAACAGAAGCAGCTCCCTTCGGGGACACTCTTATTTCCCATATCACGAAAAATGTAAGTACTGTTTAGGGCCTGTTTTACCACTCCTGTGTTTGTGCAGCTCTCATTAGGAACGGTGGGAAGCGTTGTGCTGCGCTGAGGAGCAGTGACTCCAGTGCTTTGCATCAGCACAGCACAGCAATACCTCAGGGCTCCTTCAGAGGAGAAATGAGCTCAGCTTCCACCACTGCAATGAGCTCCCCAGTCCCTCCGGCTCCTTCATTTAGTCTGCAGTTAGCAACAAGGTGAATGTTAATTCCAGACCATCATTTTTCTCAGTCTTGCTGCTGTTTGTTTGTCGGCGTGCTCCTTTTTCCGACAACAATGCACCATATGGTGCCTCCAGCGCTGGGACTGCAGCCATGGGGGTAACAGATGCAAAGTGGCCCCAGACAATAGATGTTGAAGTCTGTCACTTTTGGAGGAGTGAGAAAAGCCACCAAACACGACATGAAATATTCAGCAAACGAAGCACAGCTGGGGCAGATAAAGGCCGTTGAGCTCCTCTGGGCACCCCTTGCAGGACGGCTGGAAGGCACAGCTCCAAGAAGCAGCTCTTGGGTTGGTGGAATGTGGGAAGTGCTCTCCAGGTCTGGGAGCTCTAAGAGGGCTCGGTTGCCTGATTTGCACAGAGCTCATACTGCTCATTAGGGAAAGCATTAAGACGTGACTTACAAATGACTGCAGAGTTCCGCAAATGTCACTTCAATCGAACCGTTATTAGCTTATTGATTTGTATCAAGCAAGCAGATAAATACTTAACGGCAACAGCACTCTCATCATAAAGTGAATTAGTGCTTAAAGTGTGTCTGGCTCATTAGCAGACTTAGTGCACCTTGTCACCACTCCCAGGACTGGCAGCCAAACCTCTTAATTACTCACTCACAGCAAAAGGGATCAGCTGAGCTGCCCCGACTGCAGAGCCGGGCAGAGAACAGACAAGAAATGGCCATTAGTTGGTAGAGGATGTTATAATTTTGTCCCATGGGCTGTTTTGTTTGCTTCATCAGTGCCTGTAGGAAAACGTCTCTGGAAGGAGAGTGGGAGCTGCAGCCACTAAGGCTCAGTGTTCCCCCTTCTGACCACTCACCGTTCATACACCAGGACAGTCAGCTCCTATTCAGCCCCAGGTTTTCAGTTTCTATTTTAGTGGGTTTATTTAAAAAAGATCCCCGAGGTCGTGGAGTTCTTCCAACGTTTTCCCTTCAGGGGAGAAAATCTCTTTTCCAGCGTTTTCAAACGCTGTGCAATTCCAATCGATAACTGGGAAATGAAATTGCCCTCGGGCAGATTATAAACAAAGATTACCCCAACCAGGCAGACCCACTGCAGTGGGACTGGGGCAGCTCAGCCCCACAACCAGTCAGGGATTCACTGTACTGAAGTGGGAGATGCCGATGGGAGGAGGTACCTGCTGGAGTACCCTCCTCACTCTGCTCCATTTGTGCAGCTTCTCCCATCCAGGATTTGGGTTTGTGGTTTCCCACTGAAGTGGACACCTCCGCTGGGTTCATCCCTGCATGATGGGGCCGGCAGCAGGGCAGGCAGGCTGTGAGTGGGTTAGAAAAGTAATTAAAACTTGAGATGCCTTTCTTCTTGCAGGTGGGAACTGGTATTGATAGCTCTCTTTCTTGGCTATTTCCCTCAGAAAAGCGACTGAATGTTAAAGAAATCCATTCTCATCACCCCCTGCGCTCTCCCAGGACTCCCCACTCCCCTCTTCCCCTATCAGCAGCACTTGTGCCCTAATCACATCAGACAGGGCTGAGCTGGGACGGATGGGCACACACTCACCCACAGCTCCGCATCCCTGCGTGGTGCTGGGAGCAGTCTGGGCTGATTTCCCTTAGATTTGAGCAGGGAGTGAATTGGAAGACATGAATCATCTTGACGCAGACGCTGCTGAGATGGATTACCTGGCTTGGCAGCTCTCTCCTCTCTTCCCACAGCCCTGCTGGCTCGGTTCTTTCAGTGCAAATTACCAGCTCCCCGAGGCAGGAGGGCTCCTGCTCCCTGTGCTGCTCTGTGCTCATGTCCCCTAACAGGGACTGAAGTGACCTGGCTACACTGCCCCTTCACCCAGCACTGCCAAACCACACTGCAGCTCCAGGCTGCAGTACAACATTGCATACAGCAGGTGCAGGAGGCTCTCTGTGCCCAGGCTGTGGGCAGCTCACTAAGCCCAGCATTTTCTGAGTTCTTTTTCCCAGAAGCTGCCTCTTTCAGGACACGGAGCTGTGATGTGCATGGAGGAGCCTTATTCCCCATGCTCAGCTGCACGGCCCTCATTAACACCTGGCTTTTGCCACTGCTGTTGGTTGCCCTGTGGCACCTGGGGCTGGAGGCACTGTAAATAATGCTTCTCTCTGTTTTATGAGCCATGAACATCAATTTCTGCTGCTCTGACCAAGGCAGGGGATAAATGCATGACTTGCACACCGGTGTGGTTCCGCAAAGCAGGAAGCGCAGCCTCCACTCCAACCTGTATCACTGGTTACATATGTCCCCAAACCTCCCCACCTTAACGAATTCAGCACTTCCCCCCACAAATGATGTGTAAAACAGCCAAATAACCCCATCCCTGTTGCACGGTGATTGCAGCAATCAGAGGCCAAGGCTGGCTTGTGCCCAGGGACTGTAAATCTGGAGCTCTGCAGGCGCAGCCACAGGCTGATAGCAAGTGATTGCCCTTAATTCCAGCTCTTCCCCTGCTCCAGGAGGGTTCATCCGGAGCCCCCTGGTGCTGCTCAGCACCGCTAATCACAGCCCCGTGCATTGCCAGCTGCTGGCTGCCATCTCCATTTCCTTTTTGCCTCCACCTCTGCTGGCACTGATGTTACTGGGAGGGGGATTTTGAAGCAAGGGAAATGCAGGGCAGGGAGCAGTGCCTTGCACCGGGCTGGAAGCAGTGCAGAGTGCTGGGGCAGGTGCCAGCTCCCACTGCGCTCACAGCTTCACTCTTCCCCATCAGTCCTCTGAAGCTGCCATCCCCACCACCACCATCTTCCCACTCCTCAGTGCTCCCACTGCAGCAGTGGGGCTCTGAAACCCAATGGGGGAAAATGAGGATGTGGATTTGTTTGCACTGTTTGTTGGAAAGGCAGTTTGGATTTTGAGGAGCTGCTTCCTCTCCTCTCCTCTCCTCTCCTCTCCTCTCCTCTCCTCTCCTCTCCTCTCCTCTCCTCTCCTCTCCTCTCCTCTCCTCTCCTCTCCTCTCCTCTCCTCTCCTCTCCTCTCCTCTCCTCTCCTCTCCTCTCCTCTCCTCTCCTCTCCTCTCCTCTCCTCTCCTCTCCTCTCCTCTCCTCTCCTATCCTCACCTCTCCTCTCCTCTCCTCTCCCCTCCTCTCCTCTCCCCTCCCCTCCCCTCCATCTCCCTTTGAACAAATCACTCCTTTTGCTCAGTCCCTTTCTCTAATTTTGCCGAGCTCTGAGTCTCAACCTCCCGTTAATTGGTTTTGCCCATCTTTGTGCATTCCCTTCAATGCGAAAATACCGCACACCAAATTTTAATTTTGAAAGCCTCCTTGTTTGTTTTATATTGAAATCACCCACGCCGCTCCGGCCTCCAGAAACAGACGCTTTCTCATTTCATTAAAAACTCTTTGTTATGATAAAAAGCAGCAGAAAAGAGATAAAAAGTGGTGTTTCCTTCAAGGCACATGAAAGCAGAGGAGATAAATCCCATGCATTGTAGGGATCAAACCCGCGTGGGGCTGCAGCGTGGTGATACCAGGAGGAGGCTGGGAGGAGGAGGAATGGAACAGATCCATGCCTCAGCCCCACAGCCCCCAGTGCTCACAGTGGGGGGCTGCGTGTCCCCAGAGCTGCCTTGTCCCCTCCTGCTGTCCCCTTCTGATGCATGGGATCCTCAGGAGCTGTGCTGGGGGTGGCACTGTGAGCCTGGTGACATCAGGTTGGGTGTGAGGCTGCGTGGGCATCGCTTGGGTCAGATGGACGCGGTGTCCAAAGCCACACTGAGGATCACTCCCTGGTTTTCCATTGCTCCCACCAAACAGGACCTGAAAATCAATGCAAATGGAGAAAAGAAAATTCCAGCTTTGCACTTGATTGCTTCACTTCTTTTTTTTCCCCCCCCCTCATCCCTGAACATCAAAGTGTCTTTCTTTTTCTTCTTGATTTTCCGTATTCTTTAGCGGTTGCTGAATTGCTATTCAACTTTACTGATTTTTTTTCCACCCGCTGCCATTGTAAAGGTCATTTAATTATTATTACAAAGAATTACAGAAAGATAGAGAGTTGTCTAAATGCCTTAAGCTGCAACAGGTTATTAGCATGGATTTTTTTAATGGCCGTGTTAAATGGATTACTGTTTGCAGCATTGCACTGAGGACAGCCCAGAAGTGTCAGGACAACACTGGGTGCGATGGGCAGCCCTGCAGGCAGCCCTGTAGCAGGAGGAGATGCTCCTCTGTGCATTCATAGATACCCAAAGGGATTTTGTGGACAATTTCAGAGCTGGTTTCCCAGACCCCTGCTGCTGGCTGTCAGAAACAAGAAATAAGCCATCCCAGTGAGTCCCGTGGTTGTTGTTTCTGAGTAAGGCTCTAAAAGATGATGTTAGATGCTGGCAAAATGAGAGGTCTTTTATTCTTCTTGAAGATGTAACATTGCTAATAGAAGAGCTGGTGATGTATGAAGGGTGTCTGGCTTGTAACGCTGGGGAAGACAAGAACCGAATTGTTAGGTGGGTGAGGAGGAATGAGCACTGAGAGAAACATTAGCACTTAAGTGTAAAATGTCAGAATGCAAAGAGTACAGGTGAATACCAGCCCCATGGATGGCTCTCAGCCCCATGGCCATGTGTCTGCCCCATGGCTGTGTGCCCTAAGGATGGGTCTTAGCCCCATGGCCATGGGTATCTGTCCCATGGGTATCTGTCCCATGGGTGGCTCTCGGCCCCTCAGAGGGGCTCTGTCACTCACTGATGCCCTTTCCCAGCACACAGCTGAGCTGTGCCTTGCCCGAAGCTGCAGTGGTGGTGGAGGAGTGCAGCACCCAGCACAGCCCTCTAGGTGGGAGACTGCGAACGCAAATCCACTGCTTGTGGCCTTCCCCAAAGGTTGGGACAAGGGGTGACCTTCTCCTCTGCTCCCCTCAAAGTGCTCCTGGGTCCTTCTGGGGAGTGCTGGGCTCTGTGTGTGCAGCCCGTGTGGGTGCTGGGTTTGGGGCAGCAGTCTCAGCTTGGAGCTCAGGGACCAGAGGTACCCATGCAAGAAGTTAGGGCCAACCACCATCAGGTTACTGCTGCTGATGTTTCTTAAGGAGCTGTTGCACACACTGTCCTTCTTTTCAACAGCACATCATCGTGCAGTGTCACTGCAGGATGGCAAAGAAAGACTTGGAAAAAGCTCACAAGACTTATGTCAGCTCTAAACATCAGAATGTGGGGGAAATTACTGTACAGGGAATTCAAGACTATAAACTGAAGCAAATGTTTCTACTTCTGCTCATAAGATTCAGTCAGACTAGCCCCAAAATGTTATGTGCCCTTTCTCACATGGCACGAGCTGAGCATTAGCCCATCAATAATGCACTGTCTCTTATACAGTACATTCGCAGCCCCAGTTTTCATTGCACTTCATAGCTGGGACAAAGAAGCAGAGGGTTTGGACAAATGTGTAAATGCTTCTTCAATCCTCTAGGTGGAAGACTGAGAAAAATCTAATTAGGGAAGTAACTTGTCTCAGCAAGCAAAACCACAACTGCAGTCACTCTTTGGCCTTCTTTGTTCCATGTCAGCTGTGAATCAGGCATGTGGGCTGGGAGGATGGTGTGGGCCTGCGAGGTTGTCCACTGAAACAGTCTGACAAACAGGCCTCGGAGCCCACAGATGGATGTTGTGTCTCTTGACTCCTCTATTCCATATGCTGTTTTGCAATAAACACATCACTTCTTCTGTACGTTGTTGTGCAAAAGTGGAAAGACAGGCTGAGCCCCAGCAGTGCGCTCCCACTCCTGTGCATCGGTTGGGCTGAGCGGTGTGGGGCTGGTGCAGGTCCAGCAGGGCCGTGCTGTGCCTCGCTGTAGGAACGCTGTGCTGCAGCAATACCCTGCTGCAGAAATACCCCACTACATAAATACCCCATGGCAGTGACACCTTGCTGTGGCAGTACCCTGCTGCAGTCACAACAGCAGCAGAAACAGCCTGGCAGTGCAGGGCAGAACCTGGCACAGCCCCGCAGCACCGCGGCACTCCTTGCGCCGGGGAAATCCCCAGCCAAAGGTAGCGAAAGCACAGCGTTGCCCCACGGAGCCAGACTGCTTAATCCCCAGGTAAGTGGAGGGAGAGGCCAGCCTTGTTTGCACTTCTGCATAGCCCACATTGCACAACGGCTGCGAGCTGTGCAGAGCACTGAGCCTCTGCTCCCAAACCAGGTGGCTCGTGGCTGCCAGCCAAACATTGCTGACGAGCTTTGCCTTAGATAAGCAGGCTGATGGACTCCTTCCCTGCTTGTAGCTGAAGCAGGTAGGGGAGCAGCTGCTGGACCCAAGAGCTGAGTCACATCAGGTCAGCAAGCAGAGCTCTCACTGCCACTGACATCAGAGAGCGGTGCAGCACACTCATCTCTGCCCCAGGTGACGCACATCCATCCGGTGAGAAGGCTCTGAGGCTCTGTCCCACATCGTGCTGGCAGTGTAGTCCCAGCACCATGCCTGTCCTCCTGGCCAAGATGAAGGAAATCAGAGCTTCCTGAGCCATGCTCGATATAACTCAAATGCTTCCAGGTACATCAGGGAACAGCAAATTATGTGCAGCTCTAACAGGAGCAGCAGGGCTGTGGAGTGAGATGCTGCTCATATTCCCAGTGCTCACTGCAAGCCCAAAACTCCCAAAGGAATTAACCTCTTGAGTTTTAGAAGGGCAGGAACAGGGGGTTCCTTCCCTGAGACCTGGATGCACAGAGTCCAGACAGGGGTCAGCATCACAGGTCATCCCGTTCCTGCTCTCCCAGCTGCTGCCAGGTGATGCTCCAGCTCTGGGCCAGACCTGCAGCAGCAACCACGGAGCAGCATATGTGCCTTTTGCTCAGGAAGTATTGGAGATCTTTGCCACACATTTCAATCCTTCCAGAGACAAGCCCGTGGGTGACTGACAGCCCCAGCCCTAACCAGGGGGCACGTTGGGGGCACATGGCAGTGAGTTGGGAGCTTGGTAGGATCCTGTGCCACGCTCGTGGTTCCTCGGTTCGAAACGTCCTCTTCCCAAATGGCTGTGACTCCTGCAGAGGTATTTACTCAGTGCTAGGCATAAATCCTCTGCTCTTCACTCCGCTGTGCGTGGGATCAAATCTTCCCCGACACTCTATTTAAACATCTTACGTTAATTCCACAAAATGTTTGTACAACATCCATTATTCTTTTAGCTGTGAAGTGGCAAACACTTCCAGGCACATCAGAACACAGCAAATCCACGGCTGTGATGCTGCACCCAAACAACGCTGGAGCTGAGCAGGCGGGGGCGATTCTGGAGATGTTTTTGGGGAAGGGACTGCGGGTGTTTCCCAGCAGAGGAGCAGAGCCTGGGAAGGGCTGAGCACTCGGTCACTGGCTGCTGTCACTGTCATTGCGTAACCACCTGGGTTTCCCCACCATTGTTTGTTCTTCGTGTCTGTTGCTGTTCTCTCCTTTGGACTCCGCTGAGGTAAACATGAGGTTACCCTAACGGGGTCCAGAGCAGGGTTTCTGAAAGGAGAGTGATTGGGAAAGCTCTGGGTCTTTCTGTGGAAAACATTTGCTGGGGACTCATTGCTGGCACTTGGAAGGAATCATCTGGATAATCAGTCACGGATGCATCCTGGGCAGGATTTGCAGTGGATATGTGGGTGAATCACTTTCTCAGGCTCAGCCAAACCCTTTCTTTGCTGCCAGCACAGCCAGCAGTGGGTTTGGGAAACAGCACCATAGGGCTGTGCCAGTGCCTGCCTGTGAGCTGATTCCACCGAGCAGACCTTGGGACATGCTCAGTCTGGGGTTCCCAGTGGGGCAGGGGGTTCATTCTGCAGCTCCTTCGCAGGATCCCTGTCTCAGCATCTCCAGATCAGACCCAATAGTGCTGGGAGCCTCCAGGGCACCAGGGTGATATGAGGATCCTGTTGGATCTGTACCTTCAGCTTCCAACGACGACACGGGTTTACAAAGCCAAAAAGATCTCTGAAGGATAGCTCAGGAGAAATAAATAGCCAGGGTGTGCCCAACCCAGCTGTCATTGGGGAAATGAGCCCATTCTCCTGGAGCTAACACCAGGACCAAAGATGGGGATCAAGGCTGCTGCTTGGAGTGGCACCCAGGGCTGTGTCTATTGAAGTGTACAGGAGTCATGATGCCAGCCACATCAGTTCCTCCAGTGTGGTTCCTTCAGAGGGGTTTGCCCTCATCCTGAGCAGAGGAGCTCTGCAAGGAGCCTTAGGCTGCGTGGGGAGTCAGCACCATGCAGAGAGCTCCTAAACAGCCGGGAAATCAGTTCAGAATATTTCAGAGAAAAGTGAGCATGTATTTCTGCAGCTGCAAAGGGATCCCACACTCTTGGATGAAGGCAGTTAGCAACACCATCAGTACTGTGGGCATGCAGGCTCAAAGCACAAGCAGTAACTTCTGCAAATCCTCGTTACGCTTCTCCATTTAGTGCTCCCTTGTGCCGCCTTCCCTTGTTTTGCAGAAGCCTCGAGCAACCTTTGCCCCTTTCAAGTCTCTCTGGCCACGGCACAGAGCAGGAGGGCTGGAGCAGGGCTCTGCACCTCCACCAGTGCCCAGGCACAGCTCCAAGGGGAGCGATGCCGATCAACACTCGCTGACAGCCAGCAATGCTGCTGCCATCGGAGACGTCTTTATTGCAGCGAGTGAGAGGAGCAGATGGTCTCTCCGTCAGCATCTCCATAAATGTGAGTGCTTGTGGCTATAAAAGAAAACTGCCATAAAGAGATGTTGCTAAGCTTTCCTCTCAGTGTTATTGCTCAGCTTTCCTCATGAGCCATAGTGACCCTCTTCCAAATAAAGAGCATAAATCATTGCTTGCTTTCCCCTTTGACTCCTGGATGTGCTGAGAACTATGTCATAAATCACACTGCTCACTTTTAGAGAAAAACCAGCTGCAGCTCTGCCAGCCTCTTGGATCTGTACATCACCAGTGATGGGAGAGCTCCATGGAACTACTGGTGATTGTTCTCACCACACAGGAACATGTGTTGATAAGCAGTGAGACCAGAGGCAGGTCACTGGTTTATTTGCAGTCTGACTTCTGGGCTCCAGCCATGGCAAGCCAGCACCTTTCTGTTCTGGGCCGAGCACCCTGGCACAGGGAGCCCATAGAATTCCATGCAGCCCATGGGCACTGAGCACATCTCCAAGTGAACAGTCAGACCTCGGGCTGCCTGCAGCTCCGTGGCTTCAGGCAGAAGTTGTTTGCGTGGTCACACAGTGCAGCATTCGCTGCTGCCACTGCTGTCTGCCCTATTTCCTGCTCTGCGATAAGTGGGATTTAGGACTGTGGAGCTGACGGGAATGCACGGCTCCCGGGGCAGCCCAGCTCAGCCCCATCCCTCCCAGCTGCTGTCGGATGAGCTCAGGCTCTGAGCAGATAGGGATGTGCCTTCCCCTAATTGCCCAGGGCTTGTCTACACAGGCTTTTTAAGAAAGTTAACATGAAGTAACAATCTAAAGTGGATTAAAGAGCATTAAAACTCTGCATAAAACTCTCATTCAGAATTAAAGTGGCCTTAATTTAGTTTAATTTAGTCCCAAAGACTGCTAAATAAGGCCACCTCAATTGTCCTTAATTAACATAAGTGTTCCCATATAGGCATTTGTAAATGAGGTTTAATTAGCCCATTTTAAGAAGACAGATCTGAGGGAGCTGCCTTTGGTTTCTGTAGGCAGGCAAGCCAGGTCGGCGGCCACTTTGCTGACGAGGCTCCCAGTTGAGGCCAAGGAGCAGAAGCTTTGCAGTGCTGGCATCCCTTCACCAGGAACTGGCCCCAGGCTAGCTTCCTCCCCAGCAGCAGTTTGTAAGATCCTCACATCCCACCTATTTTGACTGCATTAAGTATACGAGTGGGAGATGAAAGGCTTTGCCAGAGAATGGGCTCTTTAAAATCTGAGATACGGGAGTGGTAATCCCTAGAAAAATCCCTAGAAAAGTGTGATGTCAGGACTTTATGGGACTTGTTTGCGAGCAAGAAACCAGACAGGAGAAGAGCAGTTCTTTGCATTGAGCCAGGAAGGAACTGGAAGGAGATGGAGCAGGAGCCCATCCCTGGGACAGGGCTACTTCAGGCTGCCTGGCCACCACCAGTGCTGTTGGCTGCTTTGGTTTCTTTTTGGCTTACTGAAAGCACTGATTCTGAAAGATAACCCTTCCGCAGCAGGAAGCACGCTGCTGTCCACCCTGATAGCCAGGTTCGGTGTATGACGTGGTCTGGCATCATGCTCCATCAGCCCTCTGCCTCCCCCTCTGCTCACCAGTTCCTTATCAGGAAAGGCCACGTGCCTGTGTGCTCCGCAGAGGGGATTTCCGCACTGCTTTCCTGCAGGCGCACATCTCCAGCGACAAGGCTGAGACGTGAGCACCAGAAATAGCAGCCAGCAGTGCCAGAGGGGCTGCTCTCTGCCCTTTGACAGAAAGGGGATGATGCAGTGCTCTGCCTTCTGCTCAACCCTCTGTCCTCTCCTCATTACCACTCTGTGCTGCTGTACCAAAGCCTGCAGCCCTCCAGCTGAGACTCCCACCCCTCTGGCACCAGCAACGCCTGTCCCATTGCCCCGTTCTGCCTCGATAAAAAGAGAAGAAAGAACACTGAAATGATGTCAGACCAATGAGGATCCGACCGTGTGGGACACACTGGCACACAACTCAGCGTCTTTGCGGTGAGAGACCACTTCCCCAGCACAGCACGGTGCTTGTCAGCATCGAGACAAGGAAGCAGTGTGTGAGACAGAGTGCACTTCAGCAAAACGCTGTGGAAGTGCTCAGGTCCCATCATGGAATCTATGCAATGGTATTAAGAGTGTCTCTGACTGAGTCGATGCTATTTGGGCTCCTCTGATCATGCCTTCCTTCTCCTAGACAAGTTCTCTGTTGTGCAACTCCTTTGGCATTTCCCAGCCCAGGACAAGTCACTGCTCAAAAAGTGATGTTTGTGGGCTGCTGCTGTCAGTACCTCCTCCTCCTCTGTGCTGTGGAGCAGAGTGGGTCCATATCTTTCCAGACCACGTCACTTAAATGAGAGACGGGTTCTATCACGTTGTACGGGGTGGGGGGGCTCTGTCCATCAGTGATCCAAGCAGTGGCTTTGTTCTGGATATCTTCATGTCCTCAGAAGCCACAGCCTCCACAAGAGTCTTTGAAATGCCAAACAATTGCAGTAAACTTTCTCTTCAAAGCAATTTGCAAATGTAAAAAAAAAAATCAAAAGTAACCACTGACAGTGCTGGGGTGTGGGCAGAGTCTGACCCCTTCTGACTTTTAGGGTGGAGAAGCCAACATCCCCTCTCTGCATCCTGGCTTCTTTTTCAATGAAAAAGGCAGCATATGATTGCTGTTTTTGCATAAATCAAAAGATCCAGCTCTATGGATCTTGCGTGGGGTATTTCCTATAAAAAGCACATCTGTGGCCATGCTTTTTAGTGCAATAGACTCGAGCCTGGAAGCAAAAGTACACAAACAAATGCTAAATTCAAGCTGACTGGAGAAGATTCCAAGGGAAAGAAGAGTTGGGAAAGCACCTACTTAAGTACTGACTAAGGATATTATCTCTGATCAGAATCTAGCCTCTGTGTGTGTGTGACTGTTGAGTATACAGTGCGGTTTCAGACATGGCCAGAGACAAGAAAAAATGATTGTTTCAGGGTAACCACAAGGAAGATGAATGCAAATGTATTCCTGTAACTGGGAGAGTTCCCTTGCTCCTAACTCGGGCTCTGGTACATGGCCTCAGGGAAGCAAATTTGCAACTACCTACATTTAATTGTTTAGGAGTGATTAATCAGAAGTCAGAGTGGAACAATTTTTGCTCGTTGTGAAATGTTAGCTCAATTCCCGTAGTTACAAATGGTCCATCTAGTGGTTCTAACAAACAGCCGGTATCAGTCCTATTTGCTGCTGGGTGCTCTTATCTCCTTCAGAAGCCTGGTTTGATAAGCCTCTGCCGGCTGAGTCACAGCTACCTGCATCACACCAGGGTCAAAGCAGCAGCTTGGCACGACAAACTCATGCCAGACAGCCCTGTGTGCCTAATGTGGCATGTAGGCACTCTACGGGATGGCCACCTCCAGCCAGGATGGGCCACTATGGCCAGCACTGCTGCTGCCAGCCCTGAATAACCCTGCAGCACCTGTCCATCAGCTGACTGCAGTGTCAACAGTGCTGTGCCCATGCTTCAGCTGGTGGAGGTACAGCTCGCAAAGGACATAAAAATACATGGAGCACCTTTGCTGATAGGCCTTGTGGCTGTACATTGTGGCTGAACAGTTTTGGGCCCTTCATTACGTGAAAGACATTGAGGCCCTGGAGCTTGTCCAGAGAAGGGCAACAAAACTGTGATGAGTCTGGAGCACAGGGCTTATGAGGAGTGGCTGAGAGAACTGGGGTGGCTCAATCTGGAGAAGAGGAGGCTCAAGGCCATCTTGTCAGTCCCTACAATGACCTGAAAGGAGGTTGTGGCAAGGGGGGGTCAGCCTCTGCTCCCAGGTAACAGTGGTAGGATGACAGGTGGTGGCTCGAGTTGTGACTGGGGAAAAAGGTTGGATATTACAAAATATTTATTCTCATAAGAGTGGTGATGCGTTGGCACAGGCTGCCCAGGGAGTGGTGGATCACTGCGCCTGGAGGTGTTCCAGAACCACGGGGATGTGGAACTGAAGGATGTGGTTAGGGTGAGGATGGGTTGGGATTGGACTTGGTGATCTTAGAGGTCTTTTCCAACCCTAGTGATTCCATGATTCGCACATTCCTTTTGCTTAAAGCTGGCTACAGCTTTACAACTCGTCACTTCGTTTCTGTCTCCCTCTGTTTCTCTCCTTTTCTAGTTTCGGATTTTCTGTGGACTGAAGTGTGCTGAAGTGCTTCATGACAGCTCGTAGGTCAAAGTCTGGTCTTTATGGTGCTGAGTTTCAGCAGGTGTAATGCCACAGGTCAGGTGGGTGCTCCCTCAGCAAGCACCCAGCACAGCACCCGACATCTGCCTCTAACGCCGCAGCTGCACTTCACCTGAGCTGGTGGGAGGAAGCAGAAAAAAAGCCAGGGCTGCAGTCATTAGAATCATGTCTTTTAGTGGTTTTAACCTCAGAAGAGCAGCAGGCAAGAACAAGCTGGAAAGCCATCTGAAGAACCAGCAGCTCCACGCGTTTCTGCGGGGTGTGCCGACGTGTGCTCACCCAGGGCTTGGCTCCAGGGCTCAGTGGGCCTCCCGCACCACGCACAGCCCAGCATCAGATCACAAAATCGAGAGTAAACAACGGCCCTTGCAGCGGAGCAGGAAGCAGATGAACAAATTTCCCTTACAAACTCACTTGTCAGGGCACATCTGCCTTTATTGCAACACGATTTGCATAAAAGCCAGGTGTTTGCAGAAGAGGACCTGTCTCTACACCCAGCGTGGTTATTCTGCGAGGAGGCACTCGGCGAGGGGGGGCGGGGGGAGCTGGAAAGAGACCAAAGGGAACCGAAGGGGCCGGGGGAGGCGGTTGGGGCAGGGGGTGCAGCAGGCCGCAGCAGGCCCCACGCGAGGCCGCGGGCCAGGCTGTGCGTTAGGCCGCACGTTAGGCCGCAGCAGGCGGCAGCGGGACCCACGCGAGGACGCCGGCCGGGTTGTGCGTTAGGCCGCGCGTTAGGCCGCAGCAGGCCGCACCGCCTCCCCGCCCCGCTCCGCCTCAGGGCCGCGGCCGGGCGTGGCACGGGGCGGACCGGGAAGCGGCCGCCGCTCCGCCCTCCCCCTCTTTGCCCTTCCGCGTTGGCGCAGCGCTGCCCCGGTATAAAGCGGGGCCGCCGCCCGGCCCGCTCCGGCCCCATGGAGATGCTGCGGTGGCTGCGCGGTGGGAGGCCGGTAAGAGTTGGGCTGGATTCGGGGTGGGGGTCCTGCGGAGGGCGGGGGGCTCTGGGGAGGGCTGAAGGCCGGGGTTGGGGAAGGAGAGAGAGGCCCTACGGGCTGTGCCGCATCGCCCCTAACGCCGTCGTTTCGGCCCGCAGGTCTGGAGTGCGGGTGAAGGCCGAGAGAAAGCTGAGGGCAGCCATGAGTGCGGGCAGCTTGTCCTCCCTGCTGGGCTGCCCCGGCTGGCGTGAGGCGTTCCCAGTGTTCAGACAGCAGTTCAGTCGGCTGGAGGAGAGGATGAGCTCCAGAGATCCATGTGAGAGTGGTTACCTCAGCCTGGGCCGGGCTCTGAGCCGTGAGGAGGGCGTTGGGCCCACTGTGCTGGGCATGGAGCCCGTGGGGAGCCCCACACAGGAGCCCCCCGACAGCCTTGAAATGCAGCTGAAGGTGGACTTCTTCCGCAAGCTGGGCTACTCCTCTGAGGAGATCTACGTTGTACTCCAGAAGCTTGGTCTGAATGCTGATACCAACACTGTCCTCGGGGAGCTGGTGAAGCATGGCCCGGCTGAGCGAGAGCCCACAGAGACCCCTCAGGAGACCAAGGAAGCTCCTTTGGTCCCTCGAGGAGGAGCTGCCAACAAGACTCCTGCACCTGTGCCACCTCTGGAGGAGAAGGAGAGTGATAACCTGAAGCCCATTGTTATTGATGGAAGCAACGTGGCAATGAGGTGCGTCTGGGGCTTGCGAGTAGGCCCTTCTGGGGTAGTTTGTGCTTAACGTGGCCCTTAAGTGCTCCTGTGAGGTGGTGATTTTCTCTACTTCTGTAGCTGTGAGGCGTGCCACGATCTAACAGCCTGGGGTCTGAAAAACTCAGGGTTTTTCACAAAAAACTACAACTGGATGTTCTGGTGGTGGCTGGTAATATTTTCCAATGTACATCACCAGTGTGTGTAGCTGTTTCTTGAGGGTGACGGCCCAGATGGCTCCTTCTACTTGTGGTCTCTACTAGCTCTTACTGTGGTCAGTACCTATTCTGCCAGTAGCGGATGTGCTTCATGGGGAAACAAAGTTTCCTTCCCTCCTGTAGCTGCTGAGGAGGATAACTGAAGATACATTGTCCTCTTACCTAATAGTTTTATATAAGCTTCTGTAGCACTGAGTTGCTCAATACCTAATTATGGGGTTAATTAGAAAAGGCTTTAATATGATTCCGTCTCTGGCGTTGGAGGCCAGTCTCCAGACTGGGAGTCAGGTATTTTTGTGCATTGTGGAAGATGCTCGAGTTTGGAATGGGCCACTCTGCTAAAGAGTGGCCAATTCTGCTGCTTCTGACAGCTGTGATAGCAAGGCAGGGCTGCAGCCCATCTTCAGCATGTTGGATGTTCTGGTGTTGGTCGAGCAGGTTCTATCAGACAATGTAGGAAGGCCACTGGAGTTGTCTGACAGTAATTTGGGCTTACAGGAATCCTAATAGTCACGGGGCACAAGTATCCTTACACTGGGCACTTTTCAGTTCAGTGTCCACACTGATTCTACTTCCACCTTTGTTTTTGGTCCCCTTATGATGGGAGTTACTTGCCACCACCCCAGCTCTAGATGTTGAATTTTCCTCAGCTGCACACAAATGGGTGCCATTAGCTTAATGCACCAGAGTTTGAAGTTGGGCTCCATGGTTAAGAAGCACTTCTTCACTGTTTTAGTTTAATAGGTCTTGTAATGCATGTTTGTGTACACGTGCTTGCTTATTAAAAGAAATGAGTGCACATAGCTGTTGTGTATGTCATTGTAGACTTCTTCCTAAGGTGAAAGTGCTGAATGGAGACTTGTTTGCAGGTGTGGTTTTCACTGAGCCATGGCTGGCAGTTCTAAGAATAGAAGTGAGAAAAGGTGGGGTACGATCTGCTGTGTGCCCAGCTGACAGAGCCTCCGAGTCCCCATGCAAACATGATGCTCCCTGGTCCCACTCTGTTGTCAACAGAATAAAATATTTAACTTTGGAGTCTTCAGGAGAGTCCTGTGCTCAGCAGCTGTGCTGTTACCTGAGATGTGGAGCTGATCTGTATGATTCTTGTGGTGAAGTTTACCTTAGTTAAGTAGGTAGGCTTAAACAACAGCATTGGTTGCATTGATTGAATGAGGAACCTCTTACCCATGAGAGTTACCCCATAAAGTGCAGCAGATTACAGCAGATGTGACTCAGGCAGAGCAGGCAGTAATAACAGTGGCAACAGGACAGAGTTTGACATGAGAAACGCGGTCTGGCTTTTCTTTTTTTTTTTTTTTTTTTTTTTTTTTAAGCAACTTGCTAGAAGGGGAATTCCATTCTGAAACTTCCTGTATTGATGGTGTGTGATGTTCCCTGCTGATTCATTTGCAGTGTGTACAGCGGCCTCCCTGAACAGCTCTTGACAAACATATGCAAATCATAGTGGAAATTAGCTTTTACTTCCTTCTAAGGGAATTTTTTCTTGGCTGCTGCCAAATCAGATCAGCCTGGCTCTAGGCTCTAGGGTGGTAGCAGGGGCTCATAAATGAGAAATAAGCAGAGGATGTTAACCTGTGTCTATCCATAGTGAAAGCAGTCTGATACTGGCAGAGTTCTAGCTAATCTTTCCTGTGATTGTTAATGCTAACCCTTCTGTAACTTGGGATTCTTAATGGAGATTAGTGTCTCTTTAGGTGTGTGTTCTCTTGTTAAATGCATAGTTCTTCTGGAATAGTTCATCTGGAACAACTCTTCAGTTCTCTTAATAGCTTCCGAGAAAGGTGGCTTGCTGGAACTAGAGCATGCAGGCTTGGCTGGGTTTGACTTTTCAAGTCCTCTAGAAAACAGAAACTGTTGGATTTGGTTGCTGTAGAGGTGGGTGAGGGGAAAAAGCACTAACCTTATTCAGCTAGGAAGTCCCTTTTTACATATGCAAAACAAATCTGGGTTATATTTAAGAAGCGTGGTGGACTTGCTTTGATATAGTACAGCACAATGTGATGACAGTTGGAAAATAATGCTAGATTCATAATTGCTTTACAAAGAAGCAGTACTTATTCCTAGACCTGGGAAATCTTGAATGTTTTTAATCCGTTAATAAGATAATAGGTTTATTTCTATCCGAATGCATACAGCTTTTAGTTTTCATTCTTTTTAATATTGCTTTTTTTCATGATGGCCTAAGAAGTTTGGTGTTTCAGAAAGGGGGGAGAAGCTTAAATGTGTTAGCAAATTAGTACAGGTTAAACACTTAAGCTTGTGACTTTGAGGACTGGGCATGAGCTCAGCAACACTGCTGTGTTGTGTGAGGTGTTGGGGCATCTGGTTACCTTCCCTGTCTACTTTCCTTTCCTCTCTGGCATTGTGTGAAGATGCTTCAGCCATTTCATGTGACCTGTGCTTCAGCTTTGCTTGTCCAGGTTTGATTTTTGCACTGCCTCCCTTGTTGTGCTCTTTAGGGATGTGTTCACCCACTGCCTCTCAAGTCTCCACATCTGGGGGCATCTTCCCTGATTACAGAACCCTGCTGTGAGCCTGTGTACAACCTGCTGGGTTCCATGTGCTACAGGAGGCTGTCTTGTACCTCACAGTGCTTATATTCATCTTTCTCTGCCTCACCTGTGAGGCCCTGTGTGCATTCAGACAACATCTAGCTGTGGTGTTTGCTTTGTGTTCTGTATAATGTGCTGGGCTGTAAGTGTCTTGGAGTTGGTGTCCCTCTGTGATAGACAGGATGTGTTTGATTAAGCCTGTGTGCAGCTTTCAGCACTGACCCAGCTGTGCCCTGGAGCTGTGGGCCTGTTTCTAAGGTGCCTTTGGCTACAGAGCTCAATACAAATATCCAGAGGCACAGCAACGCAGCTGTGTCCTGTGCAAGTCCACACAAGACACTTTGCTTACAAAAGTAAACATTAACAAACATCTCTCACAAATGCCCCTAATTTGCTGTTCAATCTTGTGGCTTGACACCACTTATCTTCAATATAATAAAACATGTCTTGGTGTCACTACGAAATGCAGGCTTAGATCCCCAGAATGACAAATCAGGCTGCAACAGAGAGACATTGAAAGTCTGCCAGAGCCATTATCAACAGCAAAGCTGATAACACTGTAAATAGTGGCACTGATAGAACACAACTGGTAGTTTCCTCATAGAGGTTCTGCAAACTTACTGATATGGAGTAATGAATAATGAAGCAGCTTTTAATATTGTAGGTGGTTTCTGACACTGTTGCTAAACTTTGTTTCTTAGCTGCCAAGTGCTCTTGGGACATTGAGCACCGGTGAAGGGAAATGTTGATATTTCATGCAAATGTGCTATTTGCATGAAGCATCAGCAACTGAAGAGGCATCCTGCCTCAGTGCTGATGTCACTGGGGTAAGAGTGCACAAAATGGTGTGTTTTCCCTAAGTTATCAAAGCAGCTTTGTAAGCAGATCCCTTTGTGGAAGTGCAGTTTGCCCTGGCTTGGCCGTTGGCACGCGCTAGCAGAAAAGGACAAAGGAAGTTCAAGATCATGTTGTACTCAGGGCTAAAAATAAAGAGCTGAAGCAAAAGGCCCTGCTTCAAAGGAGCAGTTACAGCTGCTTTGTTCTTCCCACTGAAAACTTGGCTGTTTGTTGGTGTACTGAGGTGCTAAAAGCAATGGTAAAACCTGGTGCTCCTCCTTGAGATCAGCATGTAATACTGATTCTTACTGCTCCAACGCTGAAGGTTGTTTTAATTGCTGAATCTGTTTGCTTAATCTGTTGCCTCACTGATCTGTACATCACCTGAATATTGAAACCCTTTATTTTCTTCTTCACTGCAGCCATGGAAATAAAGAGGTGTTCTCCTGCAGAGGAATCCTTCTGGCTGTGCAGTGGTTTTGGGACAGGGGACACAAGGATATTACAGTGTTCGTGCCGTCTTGGAGGAAGGAACAGCCACGACCAGATGTACTTATAACAGGTGTGGAAATATGAAAGCCAAGAGCAGCTTTTCAGGCTTATTGCTTTGTCGCTTAATGAGCTTGCAAAGTTCTGGGTAGTTAGTAATTAACTTATGAATGGAAGATCTGAGCAGTAGGAGATCCAATAAGCTGCGCTGACCAGTGAGATTTAAAGTCATTAAATTCTCCCTTAAGCAAGTTCTTGCCTGGATCAGTTGGAATAATTCAGAGAACAAAGAATGTAATACTGCTCTGCTTAACTTGTCCTTCATGATTTGAATTCTCCTTTCAGGGAAACACCTTTATGCTATATTTGACTAACATGTTTGACACTAGAAAGTGCAGAGTTTCGATGCACTAGAAGTAAAACCTCAATAGGAGTACAGTCAGGTTTCTTCAAATAGAAGGAAGTTTGCTCTCAGCTTATGAGGAGCTGAGATTTCCAAGTAAACCTACTCAAAAGTAACGTGTGCACACAGTGTTACTATAAAATATGCCAGTCTTAAATGCAAATCAGCACCTTGTATGCAGGATTTGGATGGGACACCCTGTGTTTCAATAGCCTCATGTTCCTGAGTGTTCCCAGGTGGGAATCCACCTCTGATAGACTCAAAAGGTAGTATGAAAAAAGAGGGGAGGGTTGTAAAGAAATGCGTTTGCGTGCATTTTGTTCTTTACAATGTTACCTTATGGGTGGGAAGACCTTTGGGCTGTGCACATTTGTGATGTGGTGACAGTTGTGTTTGTTGTAGATCAGTACATTCTCCGTGACCTGGAAAAGAAGAAGATTTTGGTCTTCACTCCTTCCAGACGGGTTGGGGGCAAACGTGTTGTCTGCTACGATGATCGATTCATTGTGAAACTGGCACACGAGTCTGATGGCATCGTGGTTTCTAATGATACTTATCGGGACCTGCAGAATGAACGTCCTGAGTGGAAGAAATTCATTGAGGAGCGTCTGCTGATGTATTCCTTTGTTAATGACAAGTATGTTCCCAAGTGCCTTGGCTTTCAAAGTGGTCTGTGGGAGCATGTGGTGTTTTTTTTAATGAAGGGAGGGTAACGAGGCATGAAAAAGGGAAAAGGGTGGTAGAGAATGGGAGAAAACAATCCCATAGATACTTCTGTAGAAGGAAGAGAGACAGGAAGAGCTCCTCCCTGGCTGTATAAGGTATGAAGAACTGGAGTCAATGGCTGCACGTGGTTTGCAGGTAGGAGCTCTGCTCTGGAAGAGTTCTTGGGAAAGCTGTAGTGCTTGATTTCCTCACAGCGCTGTCATTGGCAGGCCCAGCCCCAAGTGCTGCTTTTAGTCAGCAGCACAGCACAAAACCTCTTCTGTGCCTGAAGAGAAGCACTTCTTGCCAGTCTGTACCAGGTGATAAGCAGTGAAATGGAAAAGTTTGTTAGGGCTCATAACTTTTAATGCTTGGTGAAATGGGAGACTTCTATAAGAAGTGAAACCCTGACCCCAGAAAGTGAGCTGTTCCTAATTAAGATATCTATTTTTTTAAAAATTATTTTTAGGTTTATGCCTCCAGATGATCCATTGGGGCGGCATGGCCCCAGCCTGGATAACTTTCTGAGAAAGAAACCTGTGGTGCCAGAACACAAGAAGCAGCAGTGCCCTTATGGTAAGATTTGCCTTCTGAACATCAAAACTTCAGTCCCTATATGAGTATAGCTCGTGCATTTGGTAAAATTCAGCTGTCATTCCTTGCTATCTATGCTTTTTTTCCTTGCAGGGAAGAAATGCACTTATGGAATTAAGTGTAAATTCTACCACCCTGAAAGGATCAATCAACCCCAGCGCTCATTAGCTGATGAACTCCGTGCCAATGCAAGATTGTCTCCTACCAGAAGTAGCAGCGCTGTCAAGGAGGAGAAAAAGGGCAAAAGAGGTTCCCAGGCAGAGCTCTTGTGCTCTGGGTCTACAGAGAGTGATAAAAGCTCTTTGCAGAAGATCTCTGCAGAGAGGAAAAGCTTGACACATAAAACAAAGCCCAATGATGTTCCGCTTCAGATCAAAGGCTGTGTGTCAGGCAGTGCTCCTGCTAACAGTGGGAGCCACAGGTCCTCTGAAAGGTACCAGCATCCTCATATGGACTCTCTGTCTTACATCTCTCAGGAGCATCTTGACTCGGGCATTGGGTCTCTGGAGAACCAAATGTCTGACATGTGGCCTTACAGATCTACCAGTCACTGTGATCACTCCCATGCCGAGCAGGTGACAGTCTGCTCCTGTGGTAGGCAGAGACCTGTCTACCCACACTCTCCCAGCTTAGAGCAAAACGGTCTGGTCTCTTACAAGCATGGTTCCCATAAATCTTCTGCCTCTGGTGCTAGCTTCTTGCAGTATAACCCTGAGATACCTCACTCGGGGCCACCTCACTCTTTCTCAGGCTATGGGGTACCTGTCCATCCAGCTAATGCTGGGCAGTACAGTCTCCCCAGTGAGTACAATGCCCCTTCTCTTCCTTCGCTTCATTCTCGTGAGTACTGGTCTGAGCCCTACCAGATGCCTCCTCCCCAGGTGAGATCTAGCAGCGTGCGAGATCCTCACTCAGTGCAGAGAGCCCCAGGGCCAACGTATGGTGATTCCTGCCAGTGGACTGTGTCTGATCAGTTTGCAGAGGAGAGGGCCAATGTTCACGTCAAGCTGTGTGGCATATTCCATCCCCATTTAGTTGATGCTGTGATGAGCCGTTTCCCTCAGCTTTTGGATCCCCAAAAGCTTGCCGCAGAGATATTAACCTACAAATCCCAGAACCCAGGTATATGAAGCAGATGCCAAGGGTAGCCAGCATGCTAAGCTTGTGGGCAGTGTTTGCACTCTGTAGCTGCCATTCGAGGGCTCCTCTTTGTTCCCTGCAAGTCCCAGCTGGAGGCTGGATACCAGATGTGGCATGTTCACAGCAATTTCTGGTCTGGTCATGACTGTGTCCCTCTTAAAGATGTGAGAGTAGGTTATGGTCCCTGTCATCCTCAAAGGATGCTGAAGAGAATCTAGGTGCAGGACAGGAGAAAAGGCTGCTGTTTCAGAGCAGATCTTTCCTATGGGATTTACATGGTGAGTTAGGCACACCCTAAATTCCTGCAGTTCAAAACTGTGTATGGCCTCGTTCCTCCCGCTAGCTCAAGCTTTGTTTTGGCTTGGATTGTTAGCAGGCATGCAGAGGGAGGAAGAATCTGTGGGGCTTGTGAAACAAAAACATGTATGTGAAACATACGATCTCTAGTTGTGTGAGGCTCATTTCTGAGGACTGAAATGTGTTGTCGAGGCTGTTCCTAGCTCTTTGCTAAGTTATCAATCCAGCGTGAAGTTAGGTTTAGCTGTCTTAGATTTGACTTTATTGGTGCACTTGTTTAGTGATACCCCTCCCACTTCAGCTCGCCTCCCTGAGCTGAGGCAGTTCTATGATATACACCACAAGTGCTCAGCAAGCTGCTCAGCTCCTAGAAGCACTGGGGGCTAGGAATAGAATTCATCCTGAGAAAGGAAGGAAGACCCGACGCTGCTCCAAAGCTGCAGTGAGCTGTGTTTGCTGGAGAAGGCAGTTAGTTGTCAGGAGGTGGATGGCCGTGCTGTTGAGGCTTCTCTAAAGATTGTCCTTGCCTGGTATCCTATCTTTGGCTATCTGTGTAACACTGACAAAGAGGATTTATGATACAGTGCCTTTTGTCTTCAGACAGCAATAGTTTTGAGCATTCAGTAAAACAGCTGCTGCCAATACTGTTCCTGAGGACTCCTTAATACTTTTCTCTTCAAAGCTGTTGCTTCGTCTTCCTTCTCACTGATATTTTCCTGTCCCCTTCAGCTTTGTCAGACTGTAACAGCATCCAAAACTGTAGAATGAGACTTACTTGGTAAGGCTGTTCCCCTTTCATTCCTTCCTCCTCTAAGAAGTTGTGTGGTTTTGTTTTTTTTAATTGTAGATACTGTAATAGATTTTAAATATGCAAAAAAAAAACCGATTGCTGTAGTAATTGGTTCTGGTCCTGGAATTTCACTGTGTTACGGTGCAGGGATGTTTCCTGCACTGCAGGCCAGAAGCAGTTGATTTGTTGATGCACATTGTATCTGTGTTTTGTGTGTTGGGTTTTTTTTAAGTACGTCCATCTCGTGGTTAAACCAAGGCTGTCGAGTGGCAGATCATCAAGGGGAGAGTGGAATACAGTGGAAAGCTGAGGAATGGTTCTGTCTATTACCCACCTTCCCTCTGTCCAAGGAGTGACCTACCCAAACAGGCACCATGTGCCGTAAAAACCACAGGGACACAGAAACCTGTATACCTGGTTAATGATGATACATTACAAATTAGTAATGTTTCATGTTAGTAAGCAAAATGCTTCTTAATTTTAAGTAACCTGATACTTCGCGTATTTGTAAATTACAGGAAAAAAAAAAAAAATGGTTTTTAATGTTATTGTCCAACAACTTGATGCTTGATGCTGTTGTTCATTAGTGCTATCCTTGACTCAGCCACTGTGTTACTTGGCGTGGTGTGTTTTGTTTTCCTGGCAGAGTGCTGATATACTCCTGCAGTCGGAAGGCTAACGATTCCTGCTCCGAAGCTGACATGTTACTGAACTTTGTGTATCATTATGCAGTGTGTAGGTTATGTACTGAGTGGAGGCAGCTGTGTGGAAGCCGTGGCGAAGTAAGAACCCGTGTTATATAAATAAATACTGCTGAGTTGAACTTTGGGCTCTGCTGGCTTTTTGGAAGAGGTTATCCTGCCTCCCTGGGGTTCCTCTGATGCTCTCAGACCTCTGCATGGAATCTAACAGCAGCAGCAGTGGCTGGATGTCGTTAATTGATCTAAGGTGGTAGGTCTTAAACTGCTTTAGTAGGTAACACGTCCAGTTACTGAAGTGAACCCACTGTGCAGGGGATGCAGTGGTCGTTAAGGTGCCACGAGGCTGCAGTGTGGTGGTGTGAGGGCATCTAACTTGGTGTGACAGCTGTGCTGTGGCTGGGTGTCTCAGGTGATGGGGGTCATTCCTGATCCTTCTGGGGGGATGTGTGGGTCGTGCAGCAGTTCTGTGGCAGAGTATGGAAACAAATGCACACGTTGTACAGTTATACAGCACAGTTGAGCCAGGTGTGAGCATGATAACAGAAGAACAGAGCAGCTGCCACGTCAAGCTTTGCTCTATAGCTTTGTTAGAGCTCAAAGGAAGTGCATAAGGGTATGAAGTGCCTGTTTCAGGTGCATCTGCTACCTGCTGTATGTAGTACAGCATATTATGTGACTTGGCATGGTTTTTTTTTATTGCCTTTATTAAAGGTCATGCTCTTAATTTAATCCAAGGCAGTGGTTATTTTGAGTTCATAAAAAGGCAAGGGAAACAGTTGCTCCTGGTTTTTGAAGTGAAGCACTACGTGGAAGGTGACTTATCTGTTGCAGAGGACTCCTTTGGAGGCTGTTGTGTGAAACCTAAGGAAGCTCATGGTGCACTGTGTGTGGCCAGGACCTTGGTGATGGGAGAACCAAGTGCTGTGTCAGCTCTTAACCTGGTGAGGACTTCAGTTTGTTGTAGTGGGACCTGCATCTGCTGCTGTAGTCGGAGATACTTGGCTGAGTGTGACTTAGGGCACGCAGTGTGCCCAGCTCTGGGCTCTGCTGTTGCTGAGGGATTGCCAGCACATCCTGTGGCTCACTGCTTCCTGGTGCTCTGCAGGGGAGGACCTGTCACGACTGCAGTGTCTGCATGATTTCTTGTCCATCTAAATAGGTTAAATCTTCTTGTCAGCTTGCTCGTAAATTAAATGCAGCCAAGGAGGTCAGCTGCAGCACCCTGTGGGGAAGCTGTCTGTACTTTAATGGGGTGACCGTGCCAGGGAGAGGCCAGGGCAGGAAAATCTCCTTTGATGTGAAATAGAGGAGGCCGAGGGGCTGTGCTGTGGTGCTTAGAGGAGAGCCATCTCTTTCTCTTCCCAGCAGTGCTAGAAATAGGTGCAGAGGTAGTTAAACATCATCAAGGCTTTGCTTCCTCTGTGCAATGAAAGGAAGGGGAAGAGCCCTCCTTTGGAAGTCAGTGCAGCAGGATATCTTAACTTGTCCTTTCTTTGGAGTACTGAAGAGGAGCACGGTGCTGTGGCAGAGGTTGGGGCAGAGCCTGCTGCATTCCCACCTTACCTCTGTGTGAAGTGCAGCCTGGTCCTGGAGGCTCTGCCTGCTGTGTTCCCGGCTCTCCTCACTGAATTACCCTGTGAGCTGCCCGGCTCTCTTCTGCAGGAGGATTTCCAGGCTGTGGCTGGCTCAGCTCTAACATTTCAGTACATCTTTTGAGGCAGGAATCTGACCTCCAGCCAGGGCCATGGGAAAGGGGCAGGTGCTCCTAGCCCTGTGGGGCAGGCTTTGCTACAAGGAAGCATTTCCAGCATGAAGGGTAGAGGGAGAAAGTAAGGCAGGAAGCAAGCAGAGATGCCTCAGCTGGAGAGAGGCTGCTGCTGTGAGATGGGAGAGAAGTGAAGCTGTGGGTGCTGCCTGCAGGCTCCTGCCAGTGCTCACCCTCCGGCCATGCTGCTTTACAGTGCTCCTCTGGGCCTTGTGCTCCTCAAGGAGTTTGCAAATGACATTTTTTCCTTTAGGGAGCTGCATCAGAATGGCAGAAGTGCTTTCTCCACCCCAGCAGCTCCTCAAGCAAAGTTCCCTGAGAGCAGCATGGAGCTCTGCCCCGTGGCAGCACAGAGGGGAGCAGCAGCCAGCGTCATCCCACAGGGAAGCTGCAGAGCAGGAGCAAGAGGCTGCCCTGTGCTTCCTCTGGCTGCCTCCCCCGAAGGCCTGCATTGCACAAATGTTTTAGAGTAAATGCAGTGTCTGCTGAAGCAATAGGCCAGGAGGATTTGCATGGTGTAGTGGCCCCGGGGAAAGGTTTCTGCAGCCTGGGAGCAGCTCTGGCTCAGCCTGGGGGGGAAGAAGCAGAGGGTAGCTGTGCTGTAGAGCTTCACCCATAGCTGGGCCAGGGGCACAGAGCAGGTAGTGGAGAGGCTGTGCTGCGCCCATGCCTACAGGTGCTGGCCTGGGCTGCCCAAAGACTGCTTAGCTTGGATGCTGCTTTTCTTGCAGAAGTTGACCAGTTTGTGGCTGAGTTTTGCTGCAGCAGTCCTGGGAGTGAGTAGCTTACAGGGCCCCTGCTTCTGGCAATTCTAAGAAGAGTGGGGCTGTCCCATCTCAAGCACGATGCAGGAGCCAGGTCAATGCAGGATGAGTCAGGCTGCTGCTATTTGCATTGCATCAGTTCCCTGAGGTGTGGGCACTGCATGGGCGCGTCAGGAGGAGCAGTCCCTGCATGCAGTGCCCTGGGAAGCAGGGGCTGCAGTGGGGCACAGTGCAGGACTGGGTTGGTGGCAGCTGTTGCGCAGTGACACAGGGTTAATTGACAAGCAGCAGCAAACAAGTCTGCCTGGTGCTGGCATGGAACTATGCCCACAGAAGCTGTGGGGCTGGACGCCAGTTCTGGCTGTAGGACAGGGTCATACACACTCGGGCTGACCTTCAGCCACGTGCCAAGGCACAGTTCTGTGCTGATGCCAGGCACAAACTCCATCTCGCAGCAAGCAGCAGCCGGAGAGGAGGCAGAAGAAACATGGAGTTTTCTCCTGCCCAGCCCAGATAGTTGCATTCCCCTTTAGCTGGCACCTGTTGGGAGCTGCTCAGAGCTGGGCATGCCTGGCTCCACCACTGCCAAGCTCAGAGGCAGCTGGTGGTGGCCCTGGTGCTGTACCTACAAGGAAGGGCTGAGCATGGGGCTGGAGCTGCAGTGAGAGCAGCTGAGGAGCAGCTGGTTTGCATAGGCTGCTCAGAAGGCAGGATTATCTGCAGGGTGGCAGGAAATGCTGCAGCCACACGCTCCTTTGAACAGCACGAGCCTATCTGCACATCCACAATGATTTCTGTAAGTGAATCACGGCTGCAGCACAAATGCACCTGGTGCTCAGCACGGTGCTGGCTGCTGCCACGTGTTGGGCTGCAGTGAGGGCCTGGGGCAGGGCTGGGCACCAGGAGCTGCAGGCATCACACTGAATAAATGAGACCTGCAGGAAGCAGCCATCCTTTATTTCGTATCAGCAGAAGAGAGGCTGAGGGCGTGCAGCCCCCACTGCTCTGGGGGAGGTGGGTTGGTGTTGGCTGCTCCTTGCTCATGCTGGAACAAATCCCACCTCCCATCCTGAGCTGTTCCCCACGATGCATCCCTCCACCAGGGGCCTGTCAGAGTTGCAACACGTGTGGGAAGATGCTGATGGAGGGGATGTATTCATCCAAGAAGGAAGTAAATGGGGCAGTGCTTGGGTTTTGCAATCCCTCCGTTGCCACAGCTCCTCCAGCTCATGAAAGGTGATGGTGGAACTTTCAGTGACCACAATCCTTGTTCCGGGACACTCCCGAAGCGTTGCAACAGCTGAGGAGGATGCTGGCTGGGTCCCCAGGGAGCACTGCCATTGCTGTGGACCCAGCAGGGACTTGCCCTGGGGCAGAGCAGGAGGCAGTGTGTGGCCTTGAGTGGTGCTTGGCTCCCAGGTTTCTGCACTGAGCATGAGGACAACTTCTAGCACCGTGTTCCAGCACAGCAGTGGCTGCAGTAAGAGCCACAGCCAGTGCCCCATCTCCAAGTGCATGGGGAGCTGGCTCACTGCAAGCTGCCTCCTGGTGGTTTTGTGTTTTTGGGAAATGGCTGCAGTTCTGCTAAATGGGCTGGGCAAGGCAGGGCTGGGCAGGGCCCGGCTGGCACCAAATGCTATCAGATGAGGCTGATGAGATGGGCGCATCAGGGACATGGAAACATGAGAGGACTGCACTGTCCCAGCTCTGGGTTGAGCAAGCCCCTGGTACCCAGCTCTCAGTGGCACTTACAGCTCCTGCCTGGCACAGAACCCCAGGCTTCCAGAAGCTGCCTGGGCATGGGATGAGCTGACAGCGTTGCTCCGTGCAGCGGAGCCCTTTGGCAGTGTGCAGGGGCTGGGAGCCCCTTCCCCAAACACCAGCTCCTTGCTCCCCTGCTGCAACCTCATGGCCCCAGCTCTACCTGCAGGATCCTCTCCTTCATTCTCATTCAGCATCTCGGCTTCTCCCAGCAGCTCAAGGCTGTCTCTGCTGTCCCTCTGCAGGAGCTGGAACAGGGTATGAGTGACTGTGTTGGGGGGGCAAGGGGAACCCTCCAGAGATCCTGAGGACCCTGCAGGGGTACCCACCCGTTGCCGCAGCTCTTGCTGCTCCCGCAGCAGCTCCAAGAACCGACTGCTCCACAGCAGTTTCTCAGCTCCCAGCTCGGTGCAGAGGAAGCGGACATCATCCTCCAGTGCCTCCAACCTCCCCACTGTGGCCTCGTTGGCATCACGCAGCCGCTGCAGCTCCAGCACTGCCCAGGCACCACAGCTCTGCTCCACCTGAGCTGGCACCAGGGCCTCACCTGCCTCTCAGCACCCACCTGTCTGCTCAGGCTCCAGCACAGCAGCAGCCGTCCCGTCCTCCTCTTCCTCACCCCCCTCACTGTCATGGTCCACCCCCAGCAGCTGGAAGGCACCGTGGACTGAACCCCATTGTGTGGTGCCCATAGGGACCCTTCTGCCACCCAGCACTGCATCACCATGAGTCCCCGCTGCTGGAGAGACCCTGAGGGCACTGGGGGGTGTGTGGTGGTGGTGGTGGGGGGCTTTACCTCTTCAGCAAACTGGAAGGCGATGTCCCAGCAGCTTGTGTAGCACATCAGAAGGTACTGAGGGAGAGCACAGTGCAGTGGGACCCACTGAGGATGACAGGGTCTGAAGGGGGAGCAAAGACCCCACATCCCCAGGGCTCTTCATAACCTCCTGCCCAATGAACCCGGTTGCAATCCTACAACAATGCGAAGCCCACACATGCATGCAGTCCCATAGCGAGGGAGCCCCATAGCACCAACCCACAACAGCCTCCAGAGCCACTGCAGCCCCTGCAGAGCTGTCCTGGAAAGGGACAGGAGCTGCCAGCATCCAGAACGCAGGAGCTGCCTCCACCACGGCCTCCCTGGGCTGTGCTGCTTCCTCATGGGGATCCTGCAGACAGGGAGTGGAATGGAGACGTGCTGCAGATTCCAGGACAGGCAGTGGCTGCAGGATGCACCCAGCCCTGCCAACAGGAGGGTGAGCAGCCCTCCTCCCCCATTGCTGTGCCCACTTACCTGGCAGTGCAGCCCAGCTCAACTCGGGCAGGAGGTGCAGGGAGAGCTGCTGGACAAGGCTGTGCAGGCTGCTGCTCCTCCTGCCTGCTGCTATGCCTTCAGCCCGTTGCTCAGGATTGCTAAATGCCTGCCTAATCCTCTTGCTGACGAGGCTGTGCCAGGGATTAGGGGTACTTCTGCTCTACCTTCAGTCACCATAAGGACAGTGGCTGCTGGGCCACCACCACTCTTTGCTCAGGATTCATCTTCTGCAAGCAAAGGACTTTATTGTAACTGTATTTGGCTTTCATTGGCATTGAAGTAAAGCCTGGGCAGCCAGGTTCAAGGTCAGCTGTCCTGGCCTGGGGAGCTTTACACCCTCCAGCTGTGTAGGAAGAGAAATAAAGGTCTCAGAAAATAGAGGGGAAGGTTCAGGCGATGCCAGCCTGGCCCAGGCTCTGCCTCACGCCCCTGGTGCAGGTGGCAGTGCTGCTGTGCTCAAACCGAGCAGACTCAAACTCCCATTACAACAGCACCTCGAGGGAGCTGATGCTGCAGCGCTGTCACTGCCGACAGCTTTTGCTCTGGGACGTGCAGTTCTGCTCCCTCTGCTGGAGCAGACCTCAGTGGACACCGTGGTTTCTCAAGTCTGAAAGCTGCAGCAGGACGGGACGGGGCTCCTTGAACACGGTGATGGGCAGCCATCTCCTCAATCAGAACCGACTGAGTCTGTTTGTCCCTTTCCCTCAGGGACAAGCACTGCTGGGGAAGGTTGCAGCACCCCCAGTTCATATTGCAGGGATGCAGAGCCGACGGATGCTTTGCCATAAAATCTCTGGCACGTGAGGCTCTCTGTGTGACATGAAGCCCTTTTGCTGTTTCTCTGCAGGGGAGACTTTCCAGCCCAAAAGGTCCAACGCTGTCCCTGAGGTCAGAGGTGCAGCACGGACCCCTTGAGGTCAGGCCTTTACAAACCTTGCTTTGGAACGGCAGCACCAGGGAAAAAGAGCACCAGAGAAAAGCAGCTTTTGTACCAAGGTCAAGTAGTCAGAAACCATCAGCTAAGTCGTCTTTTTTTCCACAGCTATAGCAAAGCAGGCCCTGTTAGGACTTTATGCTATTTCCTACATCTTCTATTCCTCTCTCTTTTACCTCTTAAGAGGAATAATTTTAAACACAAAAAAGTAGGGCAGCTTTACTGCTCTCCCATTAAGCCACTCTGTCCCAGCAGCTCCCTGTGGCCGAGCAGCAGCAGCACTCACTGCTGTGGGCTAAGGCAGGAGCCACCAGGAGCAAACACAGAGCTGCCTCCATTCCCTAACGAGAAAACAAGAGGGAACTGTGCTCCTATGTGTTCACCTTCACCTGCAGGTCCTGCATGGCAGGGTTGCACAGGGGAGATGGTCGCTGCTGCTGCCACAAGGAGCTGCAATGCATGACCCCAGGAAAGGAGAAGTGCAGCAGAGCAGAATTCAGGCTCCGCTGTAACAAGCGCACATAAAAGCACATGGAAGGCTGTAAGGCAAGTGCTACAACTTTTTACACAGCACTCTCTCCCTCCAAACTGTTTAAGCAAGCAAAAGCATCCCAGCACAGGAAACTGGCAATGCCCAACAGCTTCCCAATACCTTGGGAAAGGCACAGCTGCTTTCCACACTGCTATCTTGACTCGGCCGCTGTGAAAAGCACCAAACATTCACCCCTCTGCGTGCTTTCCCAGCAGCAATCCAAATTGCTCATCCCTTATCTGCAGGCACGCCGCCAGCAGCATTGAGGACTGCCTGCCATCCAAGCCCTACCTTGATGCAGGATTAGTTGAACATGGCTGGAGATTAATGCCTGGCAATCCTTTCAAGCACTCCATGTTATGTCTACCGCAGGAGAGCAAGCACAAATGATTCCTCCAAAGGGTCATGGGACGAAAGCAGCTGCTATGTGAAAGTGGAGGAGCTGCAGCAAACTCCCCACAAAGCTGATGGAGAATAAAAAGCATCAGGAGACAATATTTGGACTGAACAGAACACGGGAAGAGAGACGAATGTGACTTTTATTGTTTATGTACAAATGAGGGAAGTTTGTATTAAAAAGAGAATCTACCCAATGTCAAAAGATAGCAGAGAGCAAGGTGGCTCTGAGCTCCAGCCTCCTCTGCGTCTAAAAGCACTGTGCCAACTTCAGGGGATGGCATTTAAAAGAAAAGTCAGAGAAACTGGATGGCCACTTTGTTCTCTGCTTACCTACAAACCAAACTGAGCTGTTCCACAGAACGAAGAACCTTCCTCTCTACAGGCATTAAAACAAACCAAAAGCCCATTTATTAAACACTTTGGTTTAAAAAAACAAAGCAAAACAACAAAGAAACAAACAAAACCACAAAGCTACGTCTCAGTAACAAAAGGAACCTAAGTCTTACAGCGTGGATGGGACACAGTGAATCACAGCCCTATTCCAGCAGGAAAGGAAATGCCTCCCCACGGTTTTACAGAGGCAGCAGTAAGATCAGCCAATTGAAGGAAGCTCCTGACTGAGCTGGAAGCACAGAATAGCCAGGAATTGAGGACTTCTACTACTACACCTTCATCTCCTGTCAGTCAGGGTGTCTAAAAATGATGCAAAGACATGTCCAAGGCTTTCTCCCCCTTGAGTTGGTTAGAGTGGATGGCTCCCTTCTGCACACACGTGGCCAGAGAGCTGCCACTGTGCTCGTTCAGATGACTGGAGTTATTCTTGGTGGGGATTCATGTAGGACCGGATCCCAGAATCTTCAGCACTGATGTGTCTAGTAGTCCTGCAGAGACAGAAGATGGGCACGTTAAGACCTTTCTACTTCCACCTCTGCTGGCAGAGCTGGGATTCCTTGCCTTCTCTCATTCTACACGCCATGAGCTGAAGGCAAAAGAGAAAAGAGATTTGGTTTCAGCCCAAACCAGGTGCTTTTATTGGTGCACTTCGTGACAGAACAGAAAGATGCAGAACAGCTTTTTTGTTCACGTGCACACGGCTGAAGTGCAACCTTGCTCCGTAATGAGCCCACCTGGGCTTATTCACTATCAGATCTGGAAGACAACGCTTACACTTCATCCCTACGCATTCCCCAAGCACAACAAACAACATCTCCTATCACGGCAGAGGAGGCTTTCCAGGATGAGCAACAAAAACAATGACAGAGCACTGATACTTACAGCTCTCGGCTTTTTGTTTAACTTGAGATCAATCCTGTGGTTGGAAAGATAAGAGAAACGTCCATTTCAATACACGACACAAACAGTAGGTTGCAAAGAACCAGCTACTGAATATGGCACAGGCTACGACAAAGGCTATTCGGTTAATTCAATCCACGTTCTCGATTGGGCTGAGCCAAATCACTGTCCCAACATTACAAGAGAACAGCAAAGAGAAGGAGAGTGGATTCTTTGTTCTTTGCCACAATGCATATTCCGTTCCATTCAGGAAAAGAGTTAATAAAAATCACAGGGAAGTTGTGCAGCACAAGGAAATACTGTTACACACGCATGCTCTACGTTCATTGTTAGATGTGTAACTATGCCACAGGTAATTATCCAGACATAGTGGCAAGGGTTATTTACTAGGGACAGAGAGAGGAGTTTAAGATGGCAGGGATTACAGGAGACAGAGGTACGGAGTTGGTTATGGATGTCCAGAAGGAAACAACCAAATCTACACTGATCTCCTTCAGAAGCAAAGCCAGAAGAATCAGTTTTTAAACGACACGTTTAAGTTAAAGAGTTTATCTATTTAAAAAACGGAACAGAGAGGTAAAGGAGAGTGAAGTTAATTTAATTTTGCCGAAGTTATTAAATAAAATGTTACCTCCATCACGCTTTTCTGTTTTTTAAAAAAACTTCCCAGCCTAACCTAATATACATACCTACAATTAAACAGATAAACTATGGGTTAGAAAGGTCTCAAAAGGCACATTGGTGTCTACACACTAACAACACAGCACAAGTACTAATTCAAGTCAAACTTACTCAAAGTCATAATCAAACATGCCAGACGGGCTGAGGGGCAGCATTTGAAAGGAAGAAAGCAATAGAAATTAATACACTAACGAATTAAATAAATTAGTCGATTAGCCACCCTAGCGAGAATACTACAAATAAATAAGTAAATAAATAAATGAAAGCCAGTGTTCAAACGCCACAAAGTTCCGAAAGGTAACTTGAAGGTTCTTGAACCAGAACGGGGCACAACAACAACAACATGAGAAGCACTGCAGATCTGACAGAGTCCCAGCCCCAGGTGGATGGTGGGGATGGAGGTGTTAGGAGCGGTGTTACGCAGGGAGCGCTGCGTGCTGAGGGCTGCAGAGCTCACAGATCAAAGCACGGATTTGCTCACAGAACCCAACGGGTGGTCAGGAAGCAGTGGCTTTGGCTAGATTACTGAGCAAAGCAAAGCTTGTTCAGGCAGAGGTGGAGACAACCATGAAGCTACGTGGCCACGCAGGCGCTCGATGCTCCCTCGTTGCATGCCCCACTCCCCTCGCACCCAAACATCCCTTTGGGAGCTCTCAAGTCCAACCATGGCTTGCTGCATTCCCACCCCACCTGTCAGCACCCAGCACTGATGGCACTGCGCTCTGCCCCAAAGCTCACTGCTCTGCTTGGCGCTTCTCAGCGCTGGGTCTCTAAGAGGAAGGAGGGCTGTTTTCCCCTGAAACACTTTTTAGCCGTGAGAATCATCATCTGGGCCTTCTGTGGTCTGAGGGAACAGAGGGTGGCTTCAATAAAACACTGCCACGTGAGCTCCTGCTTTAATTGTCAGGAATTAAACCAGCTATTCACACAAGCTCTGCTCAATCTGAATCCAACTCTCCTCGCTGCCACTGGTGGCACAAGAGTGAGAAAAACTGGAGCTACGTGGAGTCAGTGCATCTTCAGAGCGTCCATTCCCAGCACCTCCCAGTCCTTCAGGAACAGGAGAGCAGAACTCAAATGCATGCTGGAAATGAAAGAGCTTCTGAATGAGCTGTGCCATTAAAAAGATTGAGACTGGCTTTTGTTTGGTTCCAACCTAGATATACTTGAAGATCATTTGGGCTCTTCTGCTGAAATTTAGGGGACAGTCGTTAGCAGCAATCACAACTTCTAACAGTTTGCATTGCAGACCAACGTAATTACTTTCCACTACCTGGCCTTGTTAAGCATTACACAATATCTGCAAAATCCCTTCTGTACTTGGATGCATCTCTTAGGATGATAAGAATTGCCATACCAGATCACACCAGGGTTCCTCATGTCCAATATTCTGTCTCCAACAGTAGCCCGTATCAGCTGCTTCACAGGAAGGCATGCAGAAGAAAGCCCAAAGCCACACAAGCTTCCAGTAGGGCAGTTTCTTCCTAACTCTCATCACTACAGTTTGGGTTATGTAATGGAGCAAAAGAGTTTATATTATTTATGGCATTTGCACCGGCCCCCACTGTCCTGCAGCAGATTGCTTCGTGCTCCATGTAAGTGTTCAGCAGTGCTCTGTAATCTGCTCTCATGCTGTACCTCAGTTGTACAGACTGCTTCTCTGAAGTGGTTTAGAGATGTGCTCTGCTACTTCTGGCCTTCCTCCCAACTGTCTGCAGGCTAAAAAACACTTCTGAACTGCTTCTGGTTCCTAGCTCAGGAGGAACCAAAAAGGACATCCAACACTTTGGGATGTGTGCCTGATGAAGGCTGCTGCGGGAAGAAAATCCTGACCTAGCAATTAAAAATGCTAATGACAGAAAACCTAACTAAGAAGAAGCAGTAGATAATTAGTTTGCAGGCACTGTACCTACCTCGGTGTCTCTCAGACCTTTTCCCAGCAGTCTCTGTGACATCTATTGCTGCTATTTAAAACATTTGCAATTGTATGGGAAGGCTCCTCAAAGAGGAACCCAAAGCCAACGAGCTCAGTAATGATACCTAATGTGCAGGTTACACTGACCCAGGGAAAACAGCATTGGAATTCAATGATTCCCAATTTCTGGGCCCTCAGCCCACTGTGCCTTGAAGGCACGCCTTAAGGAATAGAAGTGGTCGCCTAAATTCAATCATAAAGAGTTCAGGAGAGCTGTTTCACGTGAATTTCAGGGCAGTTTAATAACAAAAACTAGTGGTCTGTGTGATAAAGCAACTTGTACACGCTGTAATCAAACGACTCTGGGACGTGACAACAGAAAAGGTTTGGAGTAGAAAATGTAGTAAAGATACTGAGAGTCAGCAGCCCCCAAAACACTCTAAGTTGTTTTCCCATCCTCCTTCTCCAGAGAAAGCAGTGACATTCCTATCTTCCTTGGCTCTGTAGAAACCAAGGAACAATCACAGGAGACCAGGACTGTAATCTTCCTCTACTGCAGGAAAGACAGCTTTATTCTGCTTGAAAGAGAAAAGAACCGACAAGGCCTGGTCAAAAACACCACCGTCTCTGAGCTGTGGGTACCCTGTGCTGACTGTGGAGCTGCCTCACATGCCTTCCCCTCCCTGACACAGCAGGAGCACAGGCTGCACGCAGCTTCCAAGCAAGTGATGTAACCAAACGACCTGAACACTTTGTTATGCTCACAGCTTATCAGCTCCCTTCACATAATTAAGCCCGTTCAACAAGAGCTAACCATTCCCAGTGCGCTACTAGAAGGCTGCTGGTGCCACTGACCTGTGCCGATTTTTGTTCTTCCGTTTTTTGTGGCTGCTGTGGTGGCTCCCAGAAGTGGAGGAAGCGGCTTTTTGGGGTTTCACCCCCTGCACAGATCCATCCAGCTCCTCAGCATCCTCCTGGCTGGGTTCGTTCTCCTGGTTGTGGAAGTCTGGAGAGGTGTCGCTTTCCGTCCCGCTGCCCGGTTCACCTGGAATGGGATGAGAAGCAGAGCAGCCCAGTGGTTACGTCCCCACACTTCACATCTCAGGCTGCTCCTGCAAAGAGTCGGGGAGAAGAACTACAAACACTACAGAAACTGAAGTTTCTGGTGCCAAGAACTGGAAACGCAGCACCTGATCAGCACACGGTGAACCCAGAGTTATAGAATCATAGAATCACCAAGAACCACAGCAGCACCCAGCCCAACCATCTACCACCTACAGTTCTCACTAAACCACGTCCCTCAACACAACATCCAAACGTTCCTTGAACACCTCCAGGGTCGGTGATTCCACCACCTCCCTGGGCAGCCCATTGCAATGCCTGATCACTCTTTCAGAATTTATGGTGACAGCAGAAGGAAAGGTCTGCAGCCTCCAGAATTGGAGCTCTCATCTTCTCCCACAGCCACGTGCAACTGATGGAGAGACACAGGCACCGAAATGCATCGCTTCAGTCCTTGTTTCTCCATTCAGAGCAGACAGCAGAGCCCAGTGAAGCGAAGATGGGGCCGAGCTGTGAGGAGAAGTTTAATTCTTCCCAATTCTGCCAACGGAGGGAGAAAGGAAAAGGTGACTTACGCTTCTCAATGAGCTGATCCTGAACTCCAGCTAACGCACTGACAGCCTGGAAAGACGAAATGGGCAGTTAATGACAGCAGGGATGTTGCTTAACACATATCTGTGGGAACTCAGCCCCATGAGGGTGTCACAGAATCCCAGAACGGTCAAAAAGGAGCAATGTGAGCAGGGGGTTGGAAGTCGATGAGATGTGCAGGGTCCTGGGGGGGGATGGGGGGGTATCCCTGCAGCACTCACCGCTGCAGAAGTGACCGAGGATTTGCTGAAGAGCCGCTCAGCCTCCTTAAACTTGCGGTTCCTGCGATCGTTTTTGCTGTTGGAGTTCCTGCAAAGGAGAAAGGAGGATGGAGGAGGACCGGGAATGAGGGGGGGGGGGTGGGGGGGGGTTGGAAGGCGGTTGGGGAAGGGAGGGGAGGTTGGTCCGTACTTCTGGTTGGTGAGGTAACGGTCCCATCCGCGGATGATGTTGCCGTACATCTGCGTGTCCTCCAGGTAGCTGCCTTCGAACGCGTAGATCTGCCGCTCCAGGTTGGCCAGCGTCTCCTGCCGGGCAAAGCGCTGAGCGGGCCGGGCCCTGCCGCACGGCGACGGCCGCGACCGCCGTTCATCGCCGTTCACCGCCCGTCCGCCCCGCCGCCTCCCCGCCCCGCTCCGCGCCCAGCTCACCGCCAGCTCCTGTTTGCGCTTCACCAGCTCGGCCAGCTCCCGCCGGGTATCGGGGATCTGCGGAGGTCCGCCGGCCTTGGCGTGCAGCGCGGCCATGGCGGCTGCGGCCCTGCGCTGAGCGGGCGGGGCTGCGGGGAGGAGCCGGCGGGGGCAGCGCTGAGCTCCGCGCCGCCCCGATGGGGAAACGGGAACTGCGAGCGGAGCTGAGGGCCGGCGGGGTTCACAGGATGGCCGGGGTTGGAAGGGAGCTCAGGGATCACGAAGCTCCAACCCCCCGCCACACGCAGGGCCACCAACCTCCCCATTTCACAGCAGCCCAGGGCCCCATCAACCCAGCCTTGAACACCTCCAGGGATGAACGGGGCATCACAGCCTCTCTGGGCAGCTGTTCCAGCACCTCACCGCTCTCACAGCAAAGAACTTCCCCCTCACATCCAACCTCAATCTTCCCTCCCTCAATTCAAACCATTTCCCCTTGTCCTGCTGTTATCTCCCCTTTCCAAGAGTTGATTCCCCTCCTGTTTGTAGGCTCCCTTTAGGTACAGAAAGGCTGCCATGAGGTCACCCCGCAGCCTTCTTTTCTCCAGGCTGAACAAGCCCAGTTCCCTCAGCCTGTCTTCTGCAGCCCCCTGATCATCTTTGTGGCCTTCCTCCAGACCCTCTCCAACAGCTCCCTGTCTTTCTTGTACGGGAGGCTCCAGATCTGGACGCAGTGCTGCAGATGGGGCCTCACAAGAGCAGAGCAGAGAGGGACAATCACCTCCCTGTCCCTGCTGGCCACCCCTCTTCTGATGGAGCCCAGGATCCCATTTCTGAGCTGCAATGCACACTGCTGGCTCATGTTCAGCTTTTCATCCATCAGGACCCCCAGGTCCTTCTCTGCAGGGCTGCTCTCAAGAACTGCTTCTTCCAGTCTGTATGGATGCCTGGGATTCCGCCAGCCCAAGTGCAAAACTCTGCACTTTGCTGTGTGGAACCTCATCAGGTTCACCCAGGCCCACCTTTCCAGCCTGTTGAGGTCCCTCTGAATGGCACCCCTTCCTTCCATCGTGTCAACCACATCTCTCAGCTTGGTGTCATCAGCAAACTTACTGAGGGTGCACTGGATTTGGGGCTGTGCTTGAAGCAGCGCTCGGATGGAGGCTGCAACACGAACCAGCAGGCACAGCAAACAAAGCCAACCCCAAACCCAAGGCTGAACCCATGCCTGAACCCACTCAGCAGCCCAAAGGCAGGGCTCTCAGGGCTCCTCGCTGCTCCGGAGAATCAACCCAGCTTCAGAACCTGAATAATGAAAAAACTCGCACCGAAATGAAGGCCATCAATGATGAGACCTGAGATCAGATGCTGCGCCGCTCCCAGGCAGAGGCTTATGTTGGTTCTGTCACTGCTCAGCACAGCGCAGTCCCACCATCAGCAGTCTGTGCTCCCCTGCCAGGCAAACCATCAGCAGTGGTACAGCAAAACAAGAGCTGTGCTGCTCTACCACACGGTAACCCCAGCCTTCCCCCATAGCTGAGGATTGCCGGGGTCACTTTGGTGCTTCCTTCACAGGGACACACGCAGCCCAAGCTGGACGAGATGAACTCACAGCCCTGCAGAGCAGCGAGGCAGCTGCAGCCCTACCACCACCCCAGGGGTCACTGAATCCATCCAGTCCTGCTGCTGCTAAAGGATCAATAGTCCAGTAACAAACATCTGCATGAGTTACAACGATCTGCGAGTTCTACAGCTGTTAAACCTCTAACAGCTGCAACATATTCCCTCAGGGTCAGCATCTCTCCCACCTTTCCCTTTCAAATGAGTGCATCTCTTTCAGAGAACGCAAAGGGGGGAAACGGGACATTAGAAAAACATCACAGCTAAAGGTAAATAGGGCTAAATTTACAAATTCTTTATTTAAAAACCTCTAGAGTGTGTATATATAAAGGAGATCCTTGTAGTCAAGATCCGTCCTGCTCACTATTTGAAAACCTACATCAGCAGCCCATATTTACACCATAAATCCAGTGTGCATACAGTACGGCACGTTTGTATACACAGTGTATGTACACAGCATGTCAGAACAGTGTGTGTGGCCACAGAACAAACACCCAGGCTGAGCAGTCAACAGTGTAGAAAGTCTTATGTTTCTTTTATCAACCATAGGAAGAAGACATCCACAAAGATGCATTTTCTTTCAGTGAGTGGAACTGGTTTTGTTTACCTCTTCCTAAAGCGTTGTTTTCTTTTCCAGTGGGGGAGAATGTTATAAACCAATGATAGTTCCATTTTACTTTTTCTTTTTTAATATATATAAAGAAAACTTAAATAGTGCAAACCAGTAAAAACATGCCACCACATAACAAGTACAATTACAAACAAAAACATTAAGTTACTCATGGAGCTGACAGAAACAAAGGCCTGAGCTTTAGGAGGAGAAACTCCCATCACAGTTGCAGCATTCTTTGCTGCAATGCATACTGGACGTGCACTGATGTAGACCTCAGCCCTCCCAAATCATATTATTGCAGCCTAAAGCCCCAGGAAGCAGTTCCTTTTATTTGGACTTACCTTGGAACAGCACATCCTGGTGAAATGCCCATTGCTCCGAGTGCTCACAGTGCAAACCAACTACCCAGGACACACAAACACCTGGGGGGCTTTGCAATATTTCTCTTTAGGTAAATTCTCCTGTCCAGAACTCCTAAATGGCCAAGGAAATTTGGCAAACTCTACCAAACAAGACATGTTACAAAAAAATGCATCGGGTTACACTTTAACTAAGATCTCAGTTCAGTAGCATTCTCAAAGGTTTATGACAAAACAGTTAATAAAAATATTTTTAAATACGCTTGCTGCGTTCCACATCATTTTTTCCAGAAGAAGAAAGTCTTTGAACATTTGCTGAACGTTTCCAGCATCAGAACATTCACATCCAGGTGCCCTTTTTGCTTGTTAGGATGGGAAGAATGACCTGGATTTCCTGACACGCAGACCTACCAGAGACAAATATTCAGTGGAGTCCCCCGAAATAAACCATGAGAACCATTCAGCAACAGAAGAAGGACTTTAAGGCAGTGAGAAGCATCAGCGCTTTGATGCTCCAACGTTTACATCCCAATGCATGTTTTATTGAAAAAAGATTTCCCTCCCCTGCTCCCCGTCCCCAATTTCCTTCTCTTCTGTTAACTGTCAGACTCTTCCTCCTTCTCCTCCTCTTCGTCATCGTCCTTTGCGTTGGCCTCAGATTTATCTGAAGATTCGTGGAGGAGAACATATTCCCTGCTGCTGAATCCAAATTTCAGTACGTCCTTCTCTTTCAGTTCGTAGTAACGCTGCGGCTCAATCCTCTGGTTGTTTAGAAAAGTACCATTGCCAGAGCCAAGATCGATGATATACGGCTTCACTCTGCGGCCAACCGTGCCGTCGGCACGAGTGTGCTCCACAAGCCTGGCAAAACAAGAAAACCCACATCATTCTGATCACAACACAGGGATTTTCCAACCCATCAGCCTCACTGCAGTGCATACTTAACCGTACTTCAAAGATCAGAGCAAGTACAAGGAGAGTAACGAGAGATGGGACACGGAAAAGCTCCGATTCTGACAGAACTGCTTCACCCCTAAAACTTCTTATGATGCAACACAGTAATTCCTGAAACAGAACAGATGGCTGCTCCTTAAGAGAGCAACTCTGCCTCCAGAAGCACGCAACCCCTGCTGTTTCCAAAGGAGATCAACAGTCTTTGTTGTGAAAGACCAAATGAAAAGCTCTCCTTGAAAGGTTTTTTACTGCCAATTCCACCTGCTAATTACTCCAGATATAGATGCAGTTCTGTATTTAATCCTGCTGTGTCTTACTAAAGACGATTTCTCTCACTAAAAGGCTGCTTACAGTTAAACGAAAGGAATTATAGATATTTCTGATTATTGCTATGCTAATATGCTCCAGTCATACCTCAATTCCATTTACCTAAAAACCTCTGAGCAAAACGCACTTTCTAATCTAATGGAATCTAATCTTTCTAATGCACATCCACTTTGTTTGATTTTTTTTTTTCTGCACACGAGTGACCAAATAACCCCGATCTACCAGATGGATACAGAGCAATACTGACCGGTACTGGAACACAGCGTGCTGCTTGGAGCAGGAGGGATGGTCGATGGGGATATCTGCTATCCTGCGGTGCCTGCCCAGGAGATAAGCACTCTGCCTGTGAATGTACATGACTGGCAGGAACTCATCATTTTTGAAAGGATAGAGGCGCCATCGTTTCTTTGGAATCCGAGCTTCTGGGGGCTCGCTGTACTTGATCACGACGCCTCGGAAAGTGTTGGTATCCTCCAGAAGGGCACCAGACAGTTCAAAGCTCGGTTTTTCTTTGTTTACAGCTTTATCTTTTGGTTTATTATCAGATTGCCTGTGTTCTGGATTCTGGTCAAGACCGCTGCCCTCGTTATTCTGTCGATGCTCTCGTCTTTTCTCATTATAGAACTCCCTCTCCGCTTGCTGCTCACGGATGTTCTGAACATCTCTCTCTCGCTCGTGGCCTCGACCCCCAGGCCTTTCACTTGGATTTTTCCTCCTGTCTGAGTGATCTCTGTGCCTGTCTCTCTCACCGCTTCTGTCTCTCCTGTGTTCCTGCTCTGATGCGTGTCTCTGCTTTCGCTCCTCGTTTCCTCTACGAGGATGGTCATCTCGTTCCTGAGAAAAAGAAAATAAAAGACTTATAGCAATGGAACTAGAATAAGAATGAAAGAACAGCAGGTTCAGTTTCAAAAGAAATCACAGATCAATACATGAAAAACAGACTGGAATACGTGACACGTATATCTAGATAAAGTAATTTCCTTGCAAACTGAACTTGGGCTGAATAACGCAAGACTGAGGGAGAGCAATGCATCATCAACATCAGGAAAAAGGAAGCTTTCAGGGTCAGCCTGCAGAAGTGACAGAGGCTGGGCTCACTAAAAGGTACAAATAATCAGTTCCTTATGGCACAACATGAAGCAGGGAGCAACGAGATATTACACTCCTAAAGAGATGCTCTACAAGGATCAGAGGGCTTCCAGACCAGAAGCCGGTTCCGTACCTCCGCACACATCTCACGGCCGCAGCAGGACGCACCCCGGGCCCCGCCGCCACTCTTGTGTGCAGAGCCGAGCGGCGGGCAGCTCACAGAGCCGGGCCTCGCCGCTCCCAACGCCATTTACCTGCTTTACCCTCACAGCCCCGTGATGCGGACTCCGGCTCCGCCTGCCGCGCGGAGATTTGCTCCTCCGGCCGGATTTGCTCTTCCTTTTGGGCGATCTTTAAGACAAGGACATGAAAAGTGAGCGGGGCCTGCGGGCTGCGGGCCGCGGCGCGGGGCCGCCAGGAGGCCTCCTACCTGCTGCTCCTGCCGCGGCTGCCCCGCCGCTCCTCGGCCGGCGGCGATTGGCTGCCGCGCGCCGAACGGGAACCGGACCGCCGCGGGCTCCGCTTCTCGGCCTTCACTGCCACCTCCCGCCGCCGCCGCTCCCGTCGCCGTTCGGCTGCGGCCTCCATGGTGCCGCGAGCCGCCACAAACGGAAGTACGCGCCGCTTCCGGCCCGCGCGCAGTCACCCGGAAGTACTTCTCCCAGAGCCGCTGCGTAACGCGCCTGCGTAGGCACGCTGCCTTCCGCTCCGCGCATGCGCCTTATGGAAAAAAAACGAGCGGCGCGGTTGCCATAGCGACGGCCGCCGCCATGATCCCGCCGCCGGACTCGCTGCTGCGCTACAACCCGCCGATGCTCGTCAGCCGCCGCACCGAGAAGCGCTCTCCGGAGGTGAGTGGGGCGGGGAGGAGCGGCCTGTGCCGAGCCCGGCCCGCACCCATCGCTCTCTCCCCTCAGGCCCTCCCGCTGAAGGCCATCCCGCAGCCCTCCCCGCCGCCGGGTCCCGTCCCGCCGTCCCGTCCTCGCACGGCCGCCGCCGCCGCGTCAGCGAAGGAACCGCAGGAGATCCTGAACGCCATCCTACCGCCGCGGTGAGCCGGTTGGGGATCCGCCGAGCCGTTCCTCGGGGCCGCCCCGCTGAGCTGCTGCTTTTCTGTGCAGGACGTGGGAGGAGGACAACCGGCTGTGGGTGCAGGAGGTTTCCAGCGCTCCCAGCACCCGGCTGGACGTCGTGCAGCTGCAGGAGCAGCTGGACCTGAAGCTGCAACAGCGGCAGGCGAGAGAAACAGGCATCTGCCCCGTGCGAAGGGAGCTGTACTCACAGTGCTTCGGTCAGTGCTCCTGGCATCCACACAGCTGCCTTAAAAGCACAGCCTGGAACAGGCATTGTACACATATATAAAAGATACAGGGGCTTAGCATTGTTAGTTTTACATAGCAGTTAAGTTAAAACCCTTTGCCACTCCTAGTGTTGCCAGCAAGAGATGGCTGTTTGGTTAAACCGAGCTCTGCTGGAGTGCTGAAAGCTGCATAAAACCATTACAGGTTTGAAGGGTTTTGCTGTTATGTGTTCTTACCTTTCTTGTACCACCCCTCTACTTCATGCCTGTGGTTTTGTTAGGTAGCACTTGATGCTACAGCTGTAATACAACAAACAAAATTATGACCGTCTCCAGTTAAATCAATGCTGCTTTTGTGGTGCAGAGAACAGGGCAAAGACAACTAGCCCTGCACATTGTGCACACCCAGCATTCCCAACTCAACGTAACTCTGTTGCTGTACCTTTTCTTTAAAGATGAGCTGATCCGTGAAACCACAATTAACTGTGCAGAGCGAGGACTGCTGCTGCTTCGAGTCAGGGATGAGATCCAAATGACAATTGCTGCTTACCAGACGTTGTACGAGAGCAGCATTGCCTTTGGCATGCGGAAGGCACTGCAAGCAGAGCAAGGCAAATCTGACATGGAAAAAAGAGTAAGCTGGTTTGTTACCCTTATGCTGTATGGCATGAAGAAAGCTAAGCTACGGGCTTCTGTATCAAAATCAATTATTTCTGCTTCCACTGGATGGCAGTAAAGTGTATCCAATACTTGCCTTAAAGGCTGCGTTTCATAAATGATCTGCTACTATTCCTGTAGCATTTTAAAGACCGTACAACATAGCATTGTCTCAGCATAGTAGAAAATTGATTAATAGCAAACAAAACATGAGAGATCTGTATTATTTTCCGAGATTGAAGAGCTAGAAGAGGAGAAGCGGGAGCTGGAAAGACTGGTGAGCGAAGAGAAAGCAAAATGTGAAGCTATTGAGAAACGTGAGATTGAAAGGCGACAGATAGAGGAAAAGAAACACACTGAAGAGGTCCAATTCCTGAAGAGAACCAATCAACAGCTGAAGGTTAGTAAAGAAATGCAGTTCTAATTAGTGATGGTAAAGCCAAGCATTTTGCAATTAAAGATGTAAAAGGAACTAATTTTATCCTTTCAGTTCAATAGGAGTTACACTTATGATGCATTTGTATTAATGCTTTAAGTTCTCAATGAAGTGGGGAAAACAGCACAAGTTTTATGCTTTCTTACTACAATTATTTAGCAGCAGACTTGTAGTACAGTGAGAATGCCCTCACACGTTCCTGCAACTTCCCATTTCTATGTAAGATAATAGAACTATGGACAACACAAAACCTAGGAAGGGTGAGCACACGTCACTGACATCTCTAGCCTCCAGAAATCTGTTACATCACATTTGAAGTGTAATTACTGTGATGGAGGTAGAAGCATTCTTCCTATTCACTTGTTGCTCGTGGAAAACACTTTATGTCCCATGGTGATCTCGACTGGATTACTGAAATTGTTTTGTATCTGAAAGGAGTAATTCTGTGTATGCTACTTTAATGAAAGCAGAGCTTCTGTCAATTACTTTGCTTTCAGAAGGGAAAAAAAAAGTGTAATCATAACCATAAATGTTTCTGGCTAGAGCTGAAATACTTCCTTTACACCAAGCTGCCCTCCTGATCTTCAGTATTGTTACAGTTTTTCCTTTCTAAACCATTAACAGCCTCAGGCCATCTTGAAGTGTTTTAGGGCACAAAATACAGTAACTGTTGGAGCAAATATGTGCAGGGCTGAAGCCGTGTTTCCTCCTTGAAGTATTTTAACAGCTGTGCGTGTATCACTGTGGTAGTTTATTTTTATGGCAGCTTTAGGAAGAGAGCAATCTGAAAGCCCTGGAAGCCTCACACACTACATGCTTCTTAAGCTCTCTGATCACTCTCTTCACTGGGCGTCAAGTTGTCTCAGGAACTGAAAAACTTGCTGTTCCCAGCTACTTCTGTCCTCGAGTCAGTTTGTGTTCCAAACCCCACAGAGCCAAATATTTAATTTAGCTAACATAGTCCAGCCTGAAATCAGAGAATTCAGACCACTGTTTCAACAGCTTTTATTTAATTTCCTCCTCAATGCTTTACATTATAAAATGAGTCTTTCATTGTATGGAGCCAAGGCCAGCTCTTTTCTTCTCAGAAAGCAACAAGTGTGTATGCCAAGAATGAAAAGCTAATTTATAAAACATGTAGTGAGGAATGGAGTAGCTAGGGAAAAACCCCTGCTCTGTTCCTCTTGAAGTACCACAGCATCACTCAGCTCTTCTCTTTGAATATCTAACAGCCAATTTATCACTGCTCAGCCACACAGCTTTTATTTTCTAGATTAAATCTAATTTGACTGATTCTCCCATTTGCTTTTCAGGCTCAACTTGAAAGCATCATTGCACCAAATAAGTAAATTTTTTGTTGGCCTCCAGGCCAGAAGAGCTGTCAGAGCACAAAGCTTGCAGTTAATGACAAAGATTTGTCTTCATAAAACAATACTGAACTTTCACTTACCGGTAACTGAAAGCAGTCTAATTGCATTATTTCTCCCTTTTTCTCGTTAAGAATTGAAATTTAAAACCTCAGTAACAACTGTGCCTTCTTCCTGTGCCATCACAGCATTCAGCTCCTCGATATGTGAACATGGCTGGGTCTTGCTAGTTGGCAATATGCTGGATGATCTTCAAAGCAATAAACTAATAAATGCTTTTCCAGGCAAGCATCTCTAAAATTTTTACTCTGGAAGTGTACAAAATTCATTCAGAGGCAGTTTATGAAGTGTCTACACTCACGTGTGTCACATTCACTGTTAGGTTTTAGGTAGTTCTTGGACACAAGGCAGTTAGAGTACTTCCTGAGCACGTGCAAGTCGGTGTTATTTATGTACCAAAATCCTTCTCAGCAACCAGCAGCAGTCACCTATGATGAGCAATACCAAAGCTCTCCCTGTGCTTATTTCTAATGAAACAAAGATGTATCCAAGCAGCACTTCTCAGTGAATGCAAATGAAAGTTTCAGCTGAGATATCTGCATAACCAGCTAGTTACAATCAGCAAACAGGAATAGGAAGAGAAGCTCGCTGTGCTCACTGAAACAGCTCCATAAAGCTAATTTCCAGAAGACCAAATCTGAAGAACATTTCAGGAAGTGTTTTTTTTGCAAATGCAGTGTTTACTGGCCTTAGATGATGTGGAAATACCACGATCCAGTTGCATAAAGAACTTTCAGATGATGCAGAAAAAGAACGAGATGTTACTCCTGGGAACAAGACAGACAAGTCAAACTCAGCTTCGACTGGGAACTACAAGTTTTATATTAAAAAAGCCACCGCATACTGGAGCTGTTTTATGTAAAATTTAATAGGATCAACAGTTATTGCTTATGTTTATATTTTTTGTGCTTTGATCTCTGTGCCTCCGAGCCACTTTTTTTCTTGTTCTTATTCTTATTTTTCACGTTGTGAGTTTCATAATACCGGACTCCAACTTTCTTGGAGCGCTGCTGCCTCTCAGCTCGTCTCCTCTGTAATGCACACAAAATGTGTTAGCACGTCCACAGCACCCACTGCCTGAATTTGTCTGCATTCTTCCAGTGTTCACTTTCCATTCCACAAACCTTACGTGAAACAAATCATTTCCTATAAACCATTACTGATGTGAACAAACAAACATCTGTAAAGAATCCACCCACTCAAGCTCTTAAAACGTCACGTAAGAGGATGCAGTTTAATCTCTCCAAAAGTGGAGGAGAATTACAAGAAAACTGATGTGCAGGAACTGTGACCAAACACGCATGAATAGAATTCAGTCTTCCACTGTCAGTCTTCCTCTGACAGTCCTAACACTCCATTTATATTAATACCCCCCCCCCCCCCCCAAAAAAAAAGCCAAACCAAAACAAACAAATCCTTGTGCAGGATTTGCTTACACATCACTTTAACATGCTGCAAATACCAAGTGAAACAGCCTGTCTAGACTCAACAAACAAATAAGAAATAGGAGCAGCAGCTCTTGCTGTAGACAGGATAGAACAGCCCCTGATTTTTGCCCATCTAGACCCAAGTTTTCTCATCTGTCAGATTTAGATCCCTGCTCCCTTACCAGCATCGCAAGGTAAGCAGAACAGCTCTCTACAAAGGATTTCCCTTTCATTTCCCTTTCAACACTGTCATTGTTACCTGCTGGCTCCTCTAATGGCTGTATGGCCAGCTGGAATGTACTGCTGTTACAACAGACAGCTGATGTCAGGTCTCAAACCTCTCCAATAACAATGGGCAATCCATGCAGGAAGAAGCCAGCCCAATTACTCCACTTATCTATTACACAACAGGAGATCACACTTACTTCTTTGGATGTAAGCTTCTTGCAAGGCTGTTTACCCAAGTGGTCTTCATCATCCTCCTCTTCTCTATTCCTTTTTCTTTTCTTTACCGTGCCACCTGCAAACAGCAAAGATCATTTTCTCCAGCATCTTCCACAACACCCACGTGCCCACAGAATTAAGACTGGGGTCACTGTCCCATCCATTTCAGCAAAGCAATCCTTTGGTGGTATTTTAAGAGCTTTTACCAAAACAACGTGTCCATCCCTTACCAGAAAACCACTTCGGGTAAGCAGATTGCTTAAAGCCTTACGTAAGTCTAGAAAAATATCAATCTTGTCAGTATAGGATTCTTCCACATTATTTTGCCTTTAATCAAACTTGCTTTGGAAACTGAAGACAGCCTCGCAAAAAGTGACCACAGTAAAATCTATAGCCTGAAGTAGCTCTGTGCTTTTATAATGTCACAAAATGCTTCCACCCCCTGCTGTGTAATACTATACCATGTGGAACGGATGTTGCTGAGACTGCAAACCACCCACAGCACCATTCTGCTGAGAGCACAACATTTGTCTTTATCTTCACTCAGCAGTCGAGGGCATGTTTTACTATCCAGACCCTACAGTCCTATAGAAAGGCCAAAGCAAGGTCATGAAGCAGTGAAGCCTTGGGTTCACTAAGCAGAGGTTTAAGAAACAGCTCTGCAGAAAGAAGAACTTGCAGTCAGGAGCCAATGAAAACCTTTAATCCCTATTTTCTCTCTCATTGGATTTCCAAGCATAGATCAGGAACTTCTAATTTTGTTTTACCTTTCTCTTCATTTTCTTTGGTCTCTTCAGCCTTCTGCATGGATTTTGCAAACACTTTCTCACTCAGCTGCTTGGGGATTCTACCAAAGATAAAACAGGCGATAAAAGAATGTCATAACACAAAATGCAGCCATATCTAACAAGTGATCAATCTCCAGTAGGTCCCAGCAGCCTGTCACCAGCAAAGCCGCAGACTCTGCATGGAAGAAATATTCCAGTAAGCTCGTCTCTAGAGTTACTGGACTTGTGCATTGCACAAAGGGCAACATTTAACACTTCACCTTGACATCTCAGTCCTCACGAACCTGGGGGATTCACTCTACTAAAACTGGGCCTGCTACACAAGCTGGGATAGTCTCGTAAATGCACAGACTCAGATACAGAGAGGACGCTGCCCTCTGTATTACTCAAGAAAGGTCAATAGCAGGGAAAAATGCAAGGGAGAAATACTGCTCCCCACAGGTTTCTAAACCATAGCTGAAAAGGCAGCTTTCCAAAAGTGAGAAAACTTTGTTATTATGGCCAGCAGGAACTCTTAGAACATTCTCTCAAAAACAAACTGCTGCTTAGCCAAAGCTCAAGCATTTATGGCTCAGCTAGCGAAGCCATGGCAATGCGGCATAAATGGAGTGAAACTACAACAGAATCTTATCGTCTCCTTCCCACCCTCCCCCAGCAAAACGCTCGAGTCACTAAACAGATTCAGATACCTTATTGCTGAGAATCTCTTGGCTTTGGCCTTATCCAGAAATTTTTTGCATTTTGCAATCTTCTCCTCCAAAGCCTGAAGAACTGCCTTCGAGCTCTCCTTGGCACTTGGTACAGTTGGCTGTGATTCTGCCTCTACTGAATCTTGATGTTGCTCATTTTCCTCTTCCTCTTCTTCCTGTTCCTCCTCTTCAGGACAATCGCTGTCTGTTTCATCAAAGCCTGGCACATCTACAGGAATTAGGTCTTCTTCTGAGAACTGAGGTGCTACATTAATCCTCCCAAAGTTTTGCCGAACGTTTGCCATGAGTTGCTTCATTTCTGTGTCTGTGTTGTTCTTCTCTTCTGTTGCCTCCATACTTGATGCTACAGACTCAGAAATTTCCTTCTCGTTGTTAGATTGGCTTGATGTCATTGCTCCTTCCAATGCAGGTGGCTAGGAGAAAGGGCATAAAGGATGTATCATCCACAGCCTGTCCGAACATCCCTTTGGACAAAGCCTAAAATAACTAACATGGTCGTTACTGACATTTCTACTAGTCAGATGATTGCAAAACAGCTCAGATGTCTCTGTGGAAAAATTCTTTGCTACCTGCTCCTCTCCATTAACTACCAAATTTAAATGACTATCACCTGAATCACGTCAGGAAAAGCCCAAGATACATGGCGCTCAGGCAAAAGCACCAGTGGGTATCATGAACAAGAGGGAATAACATGCAAGAAGAGGCACGAGCTTCACATCCTCACCTCAGAACCTGCTTCTGCATTTGGTGGCTTCACAAAGAATGGAATTCTGCCCCTCTGCCAATCGTTGAGAACCATCTTGCTGACAGTTTGCACATCAGGCTCACCACCCTGAAAGAATTCAGTAACAGTTTGTCCTTGTTTGCAGGGCATATCATCTTCATATTATCTCTTTGCAACTGAAACATGTTTCCCATGTTCAGTGCAGAAACAGACCCCTGTGCTCTTCCAACCCGTAAATGGAGGATGCTCTCAAACCTTTAGTAGTTTTCCAGTCCTAGAAGCAAGCTTCTCCAGGAAATCTTCTGTATCTTCCCAGAAATCAATTTTGTATGTCTTCCTGATGTACTCTGGTTTGGCTCTTTCCAGCACCGCACTAATGTGGTCTTCAGGGCTCTTAATCTTTTCAACTTGAACCTAAAAACGAATGCTAAAGTTTATCAACCCTTTGGAAAGTGAACTCACCACACCGAAAACAGCAAGAATTCTCCCTGCACACAGCATAAATACGTACCACTCCCTTCAGAATAATGTCTGTTTCTGAGTCTCCAGATGGATACACAACCCCTGGGCAGTCAATGAGAAAAATCCGCCTCATCAAAGTAATGTACTGCCACACCTGAAAGACACCAGTGGTCCCCACGTTATCTCCTCTCACGCACAACTGTTACTTCAGCTTTTCAATGCACAGGTTTAATACACAGATGTCATCTCAGAAACCTGGCATTAGCACAACACTGAGGCAGGGCAGCTGAGCGTTCAGATCGCACAGCGCTGCAGAACAGGCAGGGCGGCAGGCACAGAAACTCAGAAATGCTTCTGTGCAGCAGCACTCCAGAACAATGCCTGGCTCATCAGCCACCCCTCAGACTCAGGGTCATACAGCCTGTATAATTTCAGCAACTTTAAAATGTTAACGAGCCAATTTTACATCTATTCTGCCTCTGGCATTTAATATTTGAAATATTGTTTTTATAATCTTCAGAACAGCAGCGTCTTCCTACCTTGGTTTCACCTGCAATGGGAGCCACATTGCAGACCTTCTTAGACCGCAACGTGTTGATCACTGAGCTTTTGCCAACGTTTGGGTACCCAATAAATCCCACACTGATCTGTTTCTTGTCAGAGTGTAACTGTTAAGAAAGGACACATCACTTTAATACCTCATAGAAAATGACAGAGTTACTACTGCAGTTTTAACAGCTTCTGGTCTTGTATGACAAAGCAAAGGCAGCTCCAAATCTACCAGATTAAAGAAAACTGAGATCAGCTCTTTTCTGTCAGGAGAAATGTACAAGGGCAGAATCTGTCTAAGAACTCCAGCCACTGAAAGAGAAGGAAGATGTGAACCCAACGTGTTTCTTGCTGCTTTAAACTTAATTGTAAATGCCTTAAATTAGAAACCTTTTAGACTGAAAAACAAAGCAAATACAAGCAGCAGCAGGGGACAGCAGACAGCTGTGGTCTGGAGGCAGACATTTTCTCTTGTCTTGAGATCATTTACTTTCTTGGGAAAGTGAAGATACTTAAAAGGAGCATCCTAATACAACATGCATATATGCAGGACATTAACAGGCCTAAAATACATTCCCTTCCTCTATTCATTCACATCAGATCTAAGGGTGCCAACTGAGGGGTAGCATTTCCCATTTCCACAGAATGAAGCTTGTTTGCTGACAGAACGGCCAAAAGAAAGCCTGCTGCACCCCACACATTAAAACAGAAGAAATCCCATATTAACCCCAACCCCTTCCAACCCCAAACAACACAAAGGCCCACGGTTGTTCTGTACCTTTCCAAACTGCCTTAGAAGCTGTATGAAAGCACCTTTGCCAAAAGGGTTTGTGAGGCTGGCGTGAAAAGCAAGTGTTGGGTATTCCTGGGAAAGGACAGCAACCCAGCGCTTCTAAAGAGGAAAACACGGCTCAGTTATGAATGCTGTGCTGCAAAGGTGGGGAAACAATTTGATGATGAGAACCCAGCACTTTCACTGGACTCACACACACAACTGTCTATAAAAAAAATTGCCATGTAAGAACCTTTGAAGCATTTTTATCAGCCCACCAGCTAAAAGCACTGGCTATTGTTTTCATAAAGACAATTTCCCCCAAACGCCTTCATTGCTAGCTAATTAGTTTAACAATATAAAACAGACCAGCTGTGGTGGATATGGATCTTAAATGTACTAACATTTAGCATACTCTGGAGACATCAGCTGAACAGTTAAATCCAGACAGAGGAAATAGGGAATTTGTGGCTGATGACTGTTGCTCAACTGAGCCAAACTTGGACTGATTTAAATGGTCATTGTTACTTTTATAGCGAGCAAGCAGAGAGTTCCCACTGACCCAGTTACATTATGCCCTAAAGAAACTAGAACAAGGACTGGCAACAGAATTAGAGGCTATGAAAGGAACAAAAAAAACATTGAAGGGACAAGGCTGTGCTTACAGTAGCCCAGGTAGGAACAAGATCACATTTGTTCAGGACAAAAATGAGATGTTTCCAGTGTTTCTCTTTCTTCAGATAAGATTCCACATGAGGGGAGCGAGTACCCATAGGATCTCTGGCATCAAGAACTTGAACAACAACATCAGATGAGTCTATCACCTGGAGGAAAAAAAAAATACATACATATCACACAGAAGGAAAGTCATCATTTCCAAAATCTAAATTAGTAATTTCCTACATTCTTCTTATAGGATAAAACCTTATAGCCCTTAGGAACAACTGTTACTTTCCTGTAACGATCTCAGACTCTACTCTCTCCTCCCTGCTCCCCTCCAAATTTAGGCTGGACAGCTGTGAGCAGCTTTTATGCACTACAGCTTCTAGGAGCACTTGGGAAGGGAAACACTACAACCAAACAGTGAAGTTATTTGCTTAAGCAGACAAAAACAATGTTCTCCATCCATTCCATAAAGGATGTTTGCTGGATCAGTATGAAACACACAACCAAGTAGGAACCTGCTGTTAGTCCACTAAGCATCTACAGCAGGGAGCTGTCATTTCATGACTTGCTTCAAGCCAAGTGAATTTGTTTCACAGCTATTTCCTGCATTTTTGGCAGAATCCTATTGAAATCTGTTTTGCTCTATCATTCCCAGCATTTTTTAGGCCTAGATGAGAAAGTTCTAAGCTGCATTCAGAAATTCAGAACAAGAAGTCAAGCAGTTTAACGACTAACAGTCACTGAGAGCACACAAACTGCACCGACCAAGCTAATTCATTCTCAGACTCCACTCCTCTAGCAGAGGTGGTAACTCATGGAGAACTGAAGGTCAAAGCACTCCAAAGATCTTATGACACGTCCTTGAAGAAACCTAAGGGCATCTAGCTGGTTTATCTGTGGTAAAGCCCCAGGAACTGTTCATTCTGCCAGCTCAGCTTTCGATCCTATATTTTGAGGGTGTTTGTTTCACTGGAACAAGAGCTCAAGAATCAAGCTCAGTCAGGCAGAGACTTGAAAATGAATCTCCCCTCTACTCTACAGCTGGTTTTTTTCCTGTTCTAGTTGATGGTCTGGTTCAACACCAGTCCAGTGTTAGAAGAGAGTGTATGGCTTTACATCAGTCAGTTCAGTTAGGCTGACAGGAAAACAAGCAAGAGAATTATACACTCAAATAGACAAACAGACACTTTTGTTCTAAGAAACTATACAGCAAATTCAGCAGATCAAAAACTTTCCTAAGGTGGCAAGATCATAAGTGTACTGTTTTCAGAGCTTTTCAGAGCACTGCCACACAAGATTGCCAAGCTGTGCTGCAGAACTGGACTTCATAAAGGCTAAAAGACAGACAAATGCCTGCTGCAAATTGTTAAGTGTTGCTTACCTTGTACAGCTCACCCCAAATTCTTTTTGACTGTCCTTTCTTGAATATTTCCTCTTGTGCTTCATCCCTGGAAGTGGATCACCAGAGACATCAACAACCACAACAACAGGGCTGTAGTGCTGTCTTCTCTAAAGCCAGTTAGCCATTTACAGAGAGAAGAGGAGATTAGACCCAGTCCCTTATTTAACCCAATATCTGAGTTCACAAATTTCCAGATATGCAACAAGGAATGAATTAGCAGTGAAGACAGAAGGGTCCCATGGAAGCAGCAGGTCAGTTAAATATAGTGGGACAGAACAGCTTAAAATCCAGCCAAATTCAGCTTATTTCTCGTTGCATCCTCATCAATCAGAGACTGGCAGCATTGATAGAGGTACCAGATGCACTTTTTTCTTTAAGTGAATGAAGCTGATGTTTAAGAAATGTAAATAGAGAATAATTTCTCCTTCCTATCTACCTTACACCAGTGTCTTCTGTGACCAGGTCTCTGTCTTTGCCCTGATCATAACATTCTGATGAGGCTTCTGCGTTCTCCAGCAGAGACTGCACATCACTTGCAGCAAGGTTTGGCCTTTTCCTCTGTGCTTTGGGGCCAAACGTTGTTTCAAATGTTTCTGTGTCAAGAATGTGAACTCTGGAGGTCTGTGGAAAGATGGAGTGTTAAAAAACAGAAAAACAAAAGAAGAAAACACACCACAATCTCTAGTTTTCCATCTCTGGTGACACGCAGCCAACAAGACCTCAGTGCAATGCAACTCTGTAACCTCTAATAGGAGTTGTAGGGACTTTCCTAACAATGTTTGAGTTCTGCAGCTTAATCTTGAGAAGCACAAACGTGGATATTTAACAAGCACCAAAACAGCTGCACTTGCCAAAGAATTATGCTTCAGTTCTTTCTGCATAAATGATGTCAAAAGTAATTAAGGCTACAATGATGAAAATTCAGCTGCTATCTTTGATCATTTCTTATTTTTCTAACAAGTGCACAAATCTCGCCAAATTCACAGGTTTTTGTCAGGGATAATTACAGTCCAAACTGTAGAATTTGAAGCTCGTAATGAATGACAACTTTTCTTGGAACGTCACGCAATTCATAGCTGAAAGAAATAATTTGTTTTTGTAACACTTATTTTAGTTTACAGTAACTGTGCCCTTCATTTAGGTAACATTTTTATGACACAAACCTGGCAACTTCCCATGTGAAAAAGTATCTAACAATAACCCAAAGCAATATTTCAGACATTATGAAAGCAGTCTGGTAACAACTCAAGGTTTACGTGCTTGAAACTCAATTCTCCTTGAAACGAAGGCAGTGTGCTGAACTCCTGATTCAAGATAAAAAGCACACATTTGAGTTCAGACATTCACTGCATGAGGTGGCACACGCTAACAGAACGATGCTTCTGGTCTGATTGTCACATCAACCATTGGAAGCATTAGAACATGAGGTGGCAAGCTGAGATGGTCGTTTTCAATGCCATCTTCTAACCTAGAGTGCTTTGAAGTAGATTTCCTGTGAGAAAACGTGAATTCCATAACACAGACCTCACAAAGCACAGGGAAATAACACACTGCTTCTTTGCCTTCAGCATCTGCAGCGTTGTGGCCTCAAAAATATCGCACCCCAAGACATTTGCCCCAGTTCCTCCTCCAATGCTTCTACAAATGTAGCAAATTTCCCACTGATTAATAACATTCATGATACCTCTGTGCACACAACAGCCTTAAAGCAGTGCAGATGAATGATACTCACGTGAGGTTTAATCCGATCGTGGAAAAGGGACATTGGTAACTTGCTTTGCTTCATGACCACTCTGTATGGATCTTTCATGACAGTTTCCATTTCTTCTTGAAATTTTTGTAGGGATGACTGCTTGATCACACGAGTATTCCCTGCATGTGAAAATCAATACTGCATCTACACCACTCCCCATCTTCAACTGCTTCAGAGAATCTGAGTATGCTATGAAAATATAAATACTTCAACTGGAATAAAAAATACCAGTAGTAAGAAATAGAAGATTTCACTTGAAAAAAAAAATATTTGACATTGGCATATACAAAGCACCTCCTTTCCATCATTTAAAGTATCCCCAGAACACTGAGGATATGTAGGTTACAACATGTACTTAACAAAAGCACATGGAAAGCAAATAGCCAATGTACTGCACGTGCAAAGTGGAAGCCAATGAGCTCGCCTGTTGTGAGGGGTATTTCACCTTCATTTCCAGGTCTGTCCTACACAACGCTGAAAGCACAATTCTGAAATAAGCCCAAACTACAACAACCCATAAAGTTCATCCAATTCCAAGCCCGCTGAATTGAGAGCCTGAAAGCTGAGAAAACTCACCAAACCATTTAATATTTGGTTCCACTCTTGCAACTGTGCCTGGTGCCACTGTCGACTGATACTGCAGAGGTTTAATCACTTTGCCACGCTTGTTTCTAAGTGAAAAATGAGAATGCATGTAAATACACAATGAAGCCATACCCCCCCCATAGCACTTTCATTCACTAAAGCCACCTTTCAACCCCTCAGTGCCAATCTAAGTCTATGATTGCACAAAGACCATAGAATCCTAGAATGGCCTGGGTTGAAAAGGACCACAGTGACCATTGAGTTCCAACCCCCTGCTGTGTGCAGGGTCACCAACCAGCAGCCCAGGCTGCCCAGAGCCACATCCAGCCTGGCCCTGAATGCCTGCAGGGATGGGGCATCCACAGCCTCCTTGGGCAACCTGTTCCAGTGCCTCACCACCCTCTGTGTGAAGAGCTTCCTCCTAATATCCAACCTAAACCTCCCCTGTCTCAGTGTAAAACCATCCCCCCTTGTCCTATCACTGTCCACCCTCATAAACAGCAGCACAGCACTGCTAGTTGGATGAGCTATCACACCTGCTGGCACACGCTGCCCTGCAATGATCCTAGGCTGATATTTTTTCTGTTTGCTGTGTCAAATCACAGAGAAATGTCTCTGAAAAACACCTCACTAAGCATCTTTGTGTTTTGAACTCTACTTATTTATCAGAGGTGGCTGGGGTCAAGCTAAGTACTTCAAGATAACTGATAAAAGTTAGCATGCAACATACAAACACACATACACACACACTACAGTAGCTTTCCTGCAGCACACCCCAAAACTCTCAATTCTCACTCCAGCTTGACTGAACTCTTCAAGACTGCATACGAATATCTTATTGAGGTGCAAGGCCTACTTAAGCATGACTTCCAAAGATATTACTCTCTTTTCTTTCACATGCTGACATGGAACCTTTGCAATCAGTTCTACCCATCAGCCTCTACTGAACACCAGCCAGAAGAGACGCTTCCACCTTGAGACTTGGATTAAACTTAGTCATTTTTCACAATGTCATACCTCCCCCAGACATACCTCAAAACAAATCAACAGCTGGCAAAACAGAACTGCTACTCCTAACCAGCAACCTCAGAACCCTCACAGCACCAACACCGTAGCAGAGGTGCATATTTATAAGGTAGGAACTGTGCCACAGCTGTAGGTTCTCACGTGGATCTCTCAGTAAGAGCCATACAGATGTCAGGCTCTTCAGACATCCTGAGGTGCACTTCGGTTGGACATGAAAGAATTCTGAGTATTTTGGGATTTGTGACATCCCAATGGGGATCATCAACTCTTTGAAAGGGGAGATAACAGCAGGACAAGGGGAAATGGCTTGAAGTTGAGGCAGAGAAGAGTTAGGTTGGATGTCAGGGGGAAGTTCTTCACAGAGAGAGTGGTGAGGTGCTGGAACAGCTGCCCAGAGAGGCTGTGGCTGCCCCGTCCCTAGAGGTGTTCAAGGCCAGGTTGGATGGGGCCCTAGGCAGCCTGGTCTGGTACTGAATGTTGGTGGCCCAGCATGTGGCAGGGGGTTGGAGATTTGTGATCCTTGAGGTCCCTTCCAACCCTGGCCATTCTGCGATTCTGTGAATGGGAACACATCAGCTGTTCCATGTCACAGCTTTCCAGCTACATTCCCTGACACACATCGATTAGAATTCAGGATCAAGTTCCTCAGCTCACACCATTCCACAAATCAGCCCAGTAACCAGACGCTGCCACCACACGAAGCCCCAGCAGCCGCCCAGTGCGTGGCTCCCGACCACAGCACACGAAGGACAGGGGCACTCCGCTACGCAGCACCGGGCACGGCCGCGCTCACCTCCGCTCCTTCTGCCGGTACATGTTGAGACGGCGGATGGTGGCTCGGTCCCGCATGTTGTTCCCGCCCGCGCCAGCCACGCGATCTGAGGAGAGAAAGCACTGTTAGACCCAGCCGGCACAACTCGGCCCGGCCCACATGTGATACGACACGCTTAAGATCGCAACGCCGCACGTACCGGGATTGGTGCTGGCGCGGGACGGGTTGATGGTGCTGCGGCCTTTATAGCGTGGCTTCACCATGGTGCCGCCGGGACCGGACCAAGCGTAGACACTGCTGGACTACACGCGCGGCTTCGAGCCGGAAGCAGCGGCACGTGTACTTCCGGCGTGGGGGCAGCGCGATGACGTACTTCCGGCGGCTCCATTTCCCGACTGCGCAGGCGCCTCCAGGTTGCTATGGCAACCGCTAGGCACCGCCTCACACGTCCGGTTGCTACGGCATCGCGTGGGCCTCGCCGCCCCAGGGCCTGGCTCTACCCCCGTTATCCGCCGCTACCCATCGTTACCCACCTCTCCCCACCGTTACACATCCCGCGGGAGAGGCCAGGGGATGCCGGTCCCCATAGGGGCTGTGCCCGCACCCACCGCCCGGCCTTGCCCGCCTGGTGCCCGCCGGCTCCCGCTGTGTGCCCGGGGGCGCGGCCTCCGGTCCTCCATAAGCTTTCCTCTGACTCCTTCCCAGTCCCCAGCTGTCCGCCCTGGACAGTGAGCAGACTGCAGGCGTTTCAAAGGGCTGTAACAACGAGAGTGCTGGCACGGGAGCCCTCATTGTTTTTGAAATGTTGTTTGTTCACAGAAACATAATAAGAATCATTTGGGAGCTTGGCATTAGGACTTATTTCCATTTGCAGATGAATGCATGCGGTCAGCAAAGCGGTCTGCTGATGCGGGGATGCTGGGGGGAGCGCTGGGGAGCGAGCTGCAGGCAGCGGCGTGCACTGGGGTGTTTACAGGCACAAAGTTGTTTGTCCCGGGCTCCTGGCATCGACTGGTCAAAATCACAAATGACAACACACTCATTTACATGCACGTAAAGAATTGCACGGACCTTGCAACAGTCTAAACGGAATTTTAGGCAAATTACAGTCCTGAAGACTACGCTACGTTCAGCCAGATTTCACTAGAAATTGGAAAGATCCACACCTAGGAGGAATGACCCAAAGCCTGCTGAAATGGTGTTAATTCAGCGCAGAGGTTGGGCTGGGAGCAGGCAGCTCTGCACGCTGGGGAGTCGTTTGCCAAAGTGAAGGTCTGTCCCAGCGTCCCTGAATAGTTATTAGTGGCAGAGAATTCACGGCTAGTTCAATTTCCTCGCAGTTCTGCTAATGCTCTGCTAAATCCAGAACAATAACAGAGCTTCCGAGATTGTGTTCTTTTAATGATTTTCAGCATTTTGCTTTTAGGTAGCGCACGGTTCCTTCTGTATAAAGTAGTCCTAATTAGTCAGACTTCTGAGCTGCTTTGTGAGATGGCAGTCTCGAATTTTCAGTGTGTTTTGTATAAGCCTTTTTTTTCCCTTAATGGAATTATCTGTGCCTCGGGCCTGTAACAAACACAGTGATGTGGGCATAAAAAAATCAATTCCAAATTGTAGATAATTGTTTAAACTATCAGACTCGAGGCTTATGTAGAAGAGTTTTCTCAGGACAAGTGTGTTTTCTATTAAAGTTGATATTAATCTGTCAGAAAATCCTTTTGATTTTCCAATTTTTAGACTAAATAGTTGAGTAATACTCGCCCTGTCCTTCCCCGCTCTTTCTTCCTTCTCCTTAAGAAAACACTCCTTTTATTGTTTGCAAAATATCTTGGAATGCATCCAGAAAATTGCTGCCTCTTTCTTTAAAAGAATAGTAATAGCGTTAGACACGAGGTTATGTCATGGAGGGCTTTTATTGGTAATGCATCTGAGTTAATCAGAAAATTTCCACTTTGAAAGCTTTGGCACAAGCAGCTTTCTCTCCAGCCTCGCTTATGGTGAGCCCTGTCATCCAAGCCAGAGTGGGCCCCATGTTTTCTGTCGTAAGGAAACACGATGCTGATAACATATGGGAATTGTATTCAGATTGGAAGAAATTCATTTTTTCAGCTGCACCCACCTCTCAAGTTTTTCCAGACTAAACTTACTGAGGCTAACTGCTAGCATTTAACTTGCAGCATCTCTGGAGCTGTGGTTGTTGGACTTGCTTATCAGCTAACATATGGGTCAGATTAGTTTATTTTACAACTAATTTCACGTTGCTGTGTGATTCACCAGCTTTTCATTTACCATTGATGCATACTCTCAATTTTTTAACTTTTTTTCTCTTCTTTTTAAGTTACTGGCAGTGAGATGTTGTCCATACCACGTGCTGGGTGGGACAGGGGGCTCAGCAATGTGCACCAAGCCCAGCGGATCTGCCAAACACCCTCACTTCCATTGACAAGACCAGCCTGACCACTGCTGAATTGAAAGCATTTGGAATTTTCTGCGGCCTCTTCCTTGTCAAAATCCCAGTGTATGTGGTTATGTGATGCCATCAGAATGACTCACTGCCATAATTGCATATGTTCTAAGGGGTTATTCCCATTGTATTATTAAAAACTAGTGATGTTTGATTTTTGGCAGGGACTGTCTTCCTTGTATGATCTACAGATTTTGTCAATTAAATGAAAGAAAATGAGATTTCCAAGACTTCAGTACAAGACTGGACTTGTACTCAGAGCACTTTTTCAGTGTGCTATTGAGCTACTTTGCTCTATTTAATCAGTTAAAAGCAACATCAGCCATCTTACTCTCCTTGTTGCAGCGACTCCCTGCAGAGAACAAGGACAGAAGTGAGCTTCATAGCTAGCCTTTAAATGATCCAAAGCACTGTCAGAAGGTACCTCAGGTTATTTATCACACAATCATTTTCTCGACTCGGCGTCTCACAAGTTCATTCTCAGGGATATAACTTAGAGTGGGAGGCAGTGCTCCTTGGCAAAGGGCTCCAGCTCTGATAACTCCCTAACTGAAAAAAAAACAACACCCAAGAGCGATCCCAGATATCGTTGCCTTGGATTTTAAGTTCCTAGAATAGCAAATACAAGCAAGAGGGGAAAGCTAGAAGGAGGAGATAGGAGAAAAGTGAAAAGAAGCAAAAAGGTGAAAAGGGACTTTGAGAAGCCAAGCTGCTCCGTGTCCCCAGAACTCATCCCTCATAACAAAAGTTGTGCTCAATCCCATGCAGTTCTCATAGACTTGCAGAGCCTTCTGCGCTGCTCTCTGCACTTAGGCTGGAGCTGCAGATCTCTCTCACAGGAATCGTTTACTAACAATCAGAAATTGAAAGCATTTGCATGTAAAGATCTTACTTTTGTGATTTGATTTTGATAGTCTGGAAAAAAAAATGACTTCCTTTCTGGAAAGCTGCACGCACTGTATCATGCATCTTAGCCTTGTGTGTCCCTAGATTTCGCATGGCCTTCATCAGGCTACGTCAAAGGGATGGCAAATGAGGCTCTAACCAGCTGATTTTGCTTGTGCTGTAAATAGCCATATCATCTACCTGATTGTCTCTGTTTTCACTTAGAAAGATGCTACTGCTCTTCTAGAATTCCAGAGATTCTGGCAAGCAGCTCCATCTGTGCCACGGTTTGGCATTCAGTTGGTATGATATATTATTATCTTTATAAATGCCATTGAAGTGATTTATTGGTGGTGACTGATTACACAGAGATGGTATTTCTGTAATTTGCCTAGAGTTTTTTTTTTTAATGCTATCCCTAACATCTCATCCTATGGGAACTATTGACATCATAACACGTGCGAGTAAACATGTGTACAATATTTCTTCTAATGTTTTCAGACAGCGTTTCAGCATCCCGCTACATTTCCTTTCATCAAAGCTAAGATTTCTTCTGAGTGAGAAATGGTTTTAACATAAACATGAACTAAGAAGTGTATACATTGCCTCCACCTCCACAGGAGTGGAAAAGTAGTAAATGGTTGTTTGAGGAGTAGGTGTGCATGCATGTGACTTGACTGCAGCTGATGAAAAATCCTGCTTTACACAGAGAGGATAAGACCATAATACAGCCAGCCTGTGTTTGGTGCAGTTTGTCTGCCACAGCTCCTAAACCTTGGCAAATTAGATGGAAATGAAACAATTCCAAAAGTGTGGCTGCAGGCTGTTAACGCACCGCCCCTACCCTTCATTCCCTGTTGTTCAGGGAGAGTTGCCCCAAAGCTCAGTCAACTGCCAGGCAACTCTCCTGCAGTTTTTCAGTAGGTCTGTCCAGTGGTTCAAGAGTATGAACGAAGATCTTTTCTATGCAAAGAAACTTCTGAAAAAGGAGCAGCCTGTCTGTCTGCACACCTAGCAACTATTTCTCCAGCACCACAAGTGTCAAAGTGTGGAACGTGGATACGCGTGGAATCCAGAGCAACACTTCTGTGCCCTGACCCATATGCTCATGGATGGAGGTGGGTGGGAATGTGACTTGAGGAGAGACCTTGTCACTCCTGCTTTCTAGCTAATTTCAATCAGTAGGGATTTGACCCCCGTTGGGGTGAATAAAGCAAACAGAGCTTGTTCAGCAAACCCATTTATTTATTAATGTGTTTAAAGAAGCATATTTTACAGTGATGCCATGGAGAGAACACCACAACAGGTATTATTTGGTGGACTGAAAGAGAGCAGTCGTGTGGCTGTGAGTTGAGATGACATCAACCTAAGGCAATCTCTGCTTTGGACTGTTGAACTCAGCGTGCAAACCACGTTGGTCAAAGGCAAAATGCTTCTAAGCTCTTCAATGAACCAGCTCTCTGAGAGTGGGAAAAAGCACTATTTTTAAGCTGATTAAAAAATAAAAAAAAAGAAAAAAGAAATTTGACTTTTCTTTTTCATATTTTCCTTCTAAGTTTTCTAAATTTCATCTTCAACCATCCATAGTGAAAAATCCTGATCTTCCTAATACACGTTTTAAACTTTCCTTTGCCTTTCTCCCTCTTTCCTCCCATTTTGCTATGAAAAAAGAAAAAAAAAAAAAAAAGGAAGAAAAAAGGGAAAAGGGTGCAACAGAAAGAAGTTCTTCAGTTCTTCTAAAAACTCTAGAAATGTCTACAAGATATGCTGTGTTGATTTATTATATGCAGTTGAGTGTTGAAATATTTGTGCTAGTATTGCCATGAGTTACTGTAGGGAATGCAGTTAGTTAACAGAGCCTTAGTGTCTAAAACCTTACTAATGCACTCTCTCTTCTCTTTAATCCTTGTTGAGAACTGGATTGAGATACTGAAGCAGGAGGGAAGGAAGAGGAGTTCCTGAATTAGCAAGCTGAGGTTTGTGAAAGGGTTACTGACTATTGCTGCTGAAAAGCGGAAGGGAAAAATGAGTTTGCTTACATGCAGTGCCAGGTTGCAAACAAAATACCTATTTCACAGGCTAGCTGAGGCTGGAGAGCAAAATGAGATCTGATCTTTCAGCTGGGAGGCCTTCAGGAATCGTCTGAACAAGATCCATAAACAACTGGAAGGATGACTTTAAGAACCTCTCTCTCTCTGCTTGGTATGCTGCTCGTTTATCATTGTGCTGAAATGGAATCCCCTTTAAAAGATATAACGGCTTCTTGTTTACTTAAACACAAAGTGGATGATGGGCTGAAAGGTTTTGCTGCCAGTGGAGCAGCCATGGAGAGCTTGGTACAGCCCTGGAGCTGGAACAACTATGCAGCTCCCACGTTCTGAGCTAAGCCAAAACACCGGGACCTGGTGGGGAGGCACCCACCTCCACACGAGGCAGAGGTGGTGCAAAACAAGGGCAGCAGGACTCGGCTTTGTCAGGTTTAGCTCTGGAGTGAGCTTTTCCCTTCCCCTTTCCCTTCCTGGGGAGCCAGGAGCTCTGGCACAACGCTGGGGACCGTGGCACCTGCCTGGCTCCATCCCTTGGAACAAAAGGAGTTTTGCTGAACTCTAGAGGAACGAAGGGTCAATATTTATATCGAGGAAGCACGTTTTAAAATAGCAGGGAAATGGAGCAATGTGCCATGTTGTGGCACGGCCAAGGGCAAGGCTCCCCATGCAGAGAAGCCCAGTGAGAAGCGTGCGCCCGCTGCAGCCTCGCCAGGTCCCCACCGAGCACCATCCTTCTGGTTCCTCTGCCTGGTGCCAATTCTTGCAGAGCAGAAGTGTTTGTGCTGAGTCCAGGAGCTTCCCATCGGTGACATGGAGACTGGTGGCTCCTACCAAACTTAAACACTTTGCAGAGCCTGAGCTTTGCCTTCCCCCTCCCACCTTCATTCCCTCCTGCTATGCATTTGGGTGGTGGTGGGACAGATGGACAAGCCTGTCCCTGGCCAGGAGCAGAGCCTGGGAGCTGTGCCTACAAACAAAATCACAGCATTTTGCAGCCTGCAGCTTGCCATTAGCTCTCATTGTCTCAAGCCAGGTCCTTGAATGGAGACTTCCTCAGGGAGCAGCGCAGTCCTGTGAGGGCAGCAGACTGAGCTCTGGCTGCAGCACAGCCGGCAGCATTTACTGGGATTTTCTTAAAGCTTTTGTCAGTTTCCCTTCCACAAATGAGTCTCTGTCCTGTGGGACAGCAGCCTCCATAGGGGCCAAGGCATGAACCACACACTCAGGAAGCCGGTTGTCGTCTTGGTTGTTTTGTTTTGGTTTTTTTTGTTTGTTTGTTTTTTGCTTTTTTTTTTTTTTTTTTTTGGTTTGGTTTTGCTTTGCTTTTAATTCCAAATAACTCTTTGAAGCAGATTCAGGGCAGATACCACTGACCTCTTACCACAAACGTTTAACATGTATTATTCTCAATGATAAAGTCATACAGCTTAAAACACAAAATAAAGGGTTGGGGGTGTAGAGAAAGAGGACACTGCCTTTGTGTGAATCCAGTTCCCCAGTCTGGAAGAGCAGAAATCCAGTCCCCGTGGCTGGCTGGGCACGAGGCAAGTGTCCTGTGGCCCCATGCCCCCATCCTTGGTTCATCCTCACCTCTGGTCCCGCAGTGTCCCACTGCCCCAGTGGATGCCATCCGTGGTGCTGGGGTTACCGCCTCCTTAAGTGTTGTGGATGTGGCTTCTGTCGAGTCTAGTCTAGGAGTATAGCTCTGTCTTTCTGACGTGTGTAATGTTGTGTAGCAGTGCTCTGGTTCAATAAAGCTTTCATATACATAGCAGCAATGAAGTCTTGCCATCAGGTGACGTAAAGGGGCAGCTATTGGGCAGGGCTGGCGGATGTGGTGGGGGCCACAGCCCCTCTCTGTTTGCTCTTCCTCTTCTTGGTGCCAGACTTTGCATCTTTGGTGTCTTTCCGATTTCTGTTCCCATTTGTATTATCTTGCTTTCCTTGCTCATCCTTTTTCTTCCTTTTCCCTGCAACAAAGCAAAAAGCAGCAAAGGAGGATCAGGCCTGGATCTGTCTTTGCAGTTTCCAGCAGGACTCCTGATGCATGCATTTCCCCGCTGCTGCCCGAGGCCTTTTGCTGTCACACCGCTGCCTGCCTTGCTCGCAGCCAGGTGGGGCTCAACCCTCCCTGCTCTTACTCACTGCTCAGAACCGGTTCCCCTCCAAGCAGCCAACCCAGCCACAATCCTGTGCACCCCATAAGAGGATGACCAAGCCACCATTCATCCTATTGACACTGCATTTCCAGGGGAAAGCACAGACCTCAGCACTCCCATGAAGGAGGCGACAACTCCCATTGCTGCAGCACACAGAGATTGCTCAGCTGCCTCGTTTGCTGAAGTACCCACATCCTGCAGGGCAGGCAGCAAGCCATAGGGCCAAGGGGCTGCCCAGATGCTCCATCCCATTGGGGTCCCTCTGGGGTCCCTCCCCATTAGGGAGCTCTGCACCCTAACACAAATCACCCGCGCCATACAGAGGTGGTGGGATTTACATTTACAGCGCTGGACCGTTAGGCTGAACAGTGCCACATAAAGAGGTGCTGGGGGAAAGGAGGCAATGCTCCACACTCACCTTCGGGGCATTGGCTCTTCTGCACAGTGCATCTGCGCACCTCCGTGGTGGCGGGGCACAGGGACACGTCCCCAGAGGGAGCCTGCAGGATCCGCCGCGTTCGGTCCTCGTTCCCCTTCTTGAAGCCACACAGCTTCCTCTTCTTGGAGCAGGGCCCCCAGGGCCCCCACTCACTCATTTCACATTGTGCTGCCAGATAACAAGAGAGGCCAGAGGTATCTCTCATTTCTCTCTGCTGCACCTCGGGGAGCCCTCCCGCCCCTCTCCCAGTGGAGCCAGAGCAGTGTGTGCATTTCCCCAGCAGTTCCCAGGTTTCTTGGCACCCCCTTTCCTACCACACCATGAGCTCTGAGTGCTCCAAAAGCAATTTGCATGAATATTGCAGTGCCTATCCGTGCTGTGCCCAGCCAAGGGCTGTGTACAAAGCTGCCTGAAGCATTTCCCGTTAGGCACCAACACAGCATCCCCGAGGGGTTGGTTTGATCACTTAAACCAACTTGTAGCAATAGATGCATTGAAAGCTCAGTGTTGCTTACCAGGACTGCTGCACTCCATGGTGCCGTTGGCAGCAGAGTAGCCTTCAGGGCATGTGACGTAACATCTCCCTTTGTGCAAATACAAACCTTCCTTACATTTTGTGCAAAAGTTTCGGCTGAAGCAGGACTCACAGTTCTCGATTTTGCATTCTGGAGGGAAAAAAAACAAAACCACAAAGTCGTCATGAAGCCTGACGCAAACAACGGCTGGCAGCCCTGGTGAGCAGAGCAGCACACAGGAGCTGTGATTCACACTGTGTGTGCGCCTGGGCTGAGGCTGCAGCCATGCAAGGGGTTGAGTGGGCAAGGAGCTGGTGTGGGCAGAGGCATCACTGAGCACCAAAGGCTCAGGGAGCTCCAGACAGTTCCCCACAGTTTGCTCCTGGCTCCACTGAGAGTCTCTGCGTGTCCTGCCAGCCCTGCTCATGCAGATTGCTCGGATGCTGGTTTCCTCTGAGCTGCTTCCTGCTGCAGGACAGAGCCACTATGCTGCAGTAGCTGCCAGGTGGACGTCAGGCAGGGTGGAAAAGGTTTGGGCTTGTGTTCAGCTCGAGCATCAGTCTGCCAAAGTGGGAAAGTGCAGAGAATAAAGCCCAGTGTCAGCTGCTCCAGCTGCAGCTCCAGCATGTGCAGCAAAGAAAGCGAGCTGGATGGAAACCTGGCTGTGAGGTGGTTTGCATAGAACTGCCAGGGAAGTGATTGCATTTTTCCACACCAAGCTTCTTTCTGGTGCTCTGGCCGAAAGAGGCAGAGCTGGGCTGAGGATCCCGTTCAGAGAGATCGTTTGTTATTCAAATGGGCAGAGAGAAGAGCAGGTACTTGTGCCAGCACTGCTCCTCCTGCTCCCTTCCAAAGACGAGGGGCGTCAGCATCCCTCTCCTCCAGGATCCCACATCACTGCACCCATATGGGGCGGAGGGCACTGTGATAGAGCAGTGCAGCCCTGCACACTGCTGGTGACACACTTTGCTTTCATGGACGATCCATTCACTGCTACCCCCGCCCACAGCATGGACAGGGACCTGTGGAGGATCTCAGTGCTGATACTCACTGATGCACTTGTTCATGTCTGTATTGCGAAGGCCAAAGTATCCCAGTGGACAGGATGGGAGGCAGATCCCGATTTGCCGGATATCGTTCCTCTCCAGAAGGATGAAGAGCTTGGGGGAACATCTCAGGCACCCGTTGAACTCAGAGCACAGGTCGCAGCCCCTGGCACAGCCCTGGCTCAGCTCAGTGCTAACTGCAAGAGCAGGAGAGAGAGGCAGTGGTGAGACGGGCATCGCTGCTGTGCAAGAGCCTCTTTGGAGGGCAGCCAGCAGCTTCCTGGAGACAAATCCCCTTCTGAGGAAAGCTGCCATAAATATTTGATGCAAAGTACGAGTTCACGTCCTGACACAATTGCTGCCCAGAGAGAACAAATCAAACCCAGCTCAATAATTCATCAACCCTGTCCCTGTGCGTGGCTTTGCCTGGGGGATGCCTTGGTCACCCTGCTCTGCCTGCAGCTCCAGCACCACCAGAACCAGGGCTCAAAAGCAGCCACAAGCTGCAAGCAGCATTCAAGCAGGATATCACCATACCAGAGGCCAGACATCAGTACCACCCCAGGCACCTCTGGGACAAGCAGGGGACAGAGCCACACAGAGCCAGAGGGAAACCATCTTCAGAGAAGCCTGCCTCGTACTTCTTGTCAGGCTGAGTCCCAGCTCTGTCTCACCATGACCCCTCTGACGCTCGCTCTATCTGGCAGTGCAGGAGATTTCTCTGCCCCCAAAATAGAGATGTGTTCCCAGCTCCTAAGTTTAGTCCAAGAAAAATTCTCAATCCCCTGTCTTGAGAGTTTTCTGCTTTTAATTATCATATAAAATGCTGCTTGTTTTGAAACCCATAGCATTCTTTGCAGGCTAGAATGCAGGTTCTTTTTATTAGTTTATTATGCAAGCAGTGTCCTTGTTTATAGAAAGACTGTGTATGTTAAAATGTATTCTTTTAAATGCCGTGTTTACTACACTTCAAAAGCAGGAGCGGAGCACCAGAGCATTCCCAGGCCAGACTAAGTGTTGGAGAGCTCTCCTTGCCCTCCTGCAGACCCGGGGTTCTGCACGCTCCCTGCTGCCTGTCCTCACCCTATAACTGGTCCCAGCTCACCTGCAGGGTGCAGAGGCAGCTGCAGCCTCGGAAGAGGAAGCAGAAAGTAGAGGCACCCCTCGCCTGGGGTCCTGCAGTGCCCTGATCCTAGGAGGTTGCTCCATGTCTGGGCTGTGACCTCCATGCTGTGTCTGGGGCTGCAGGCCCTTGGGGGTCTGGCCCAGTCCCTCCCCATGGAGCTGAGGTCTGCCTCTGTGGCAAATGCATGAGCCGAGACTCGCTGGGAGCCACGCTAATAACATTAGCCATGACATCCAGCTTTCCCTGTTCTCACGGAGCTCCGGCAGTCAGTTTTAACATAAAATCATTTTTATATAATTCAATTTAAATCAGTTCTAATGTAAACCAGTTCTAAAACGAGCTTGCATAAAGGAGGAGAAACCCATGGGGCCGCTCTTGTGCCTTTGGAGCCAGTCGAGTCCCTGGGTGGGGCTGCCCAAAGCCTGCCCTGGTAATTAAAACCCACACTTCCCATGCACCTCGGGTTGCAGCTGGATGGGGACAACCAGGAGAAGAGGGACTGCAATGGGCAGCAGCCTGGGACAAGGGGAGCACCCGGACCACACCGGGCTCCAAGAGGCTGTCCACGTATGGGCACATATTCCTGGTCTAATCGGGCAAACACTCCCATTCTGCACAGGCAAACATTCACTATTTGCATGGACAGGCATTCCCAGTCTGCATAGCATCAGGAGAAGGAGAGAAGGGAAATGTTTCATACATACTTCGCCTTTGCCTCTTGCCCTTCACCACTTTGCTGCCGCCTGTTAGATCCATCGAGCTTAGAAAAACCACCACCACAAACAGTCCAAGCTGCATAGTAACTCTCCAGCGCCGCAGCCCTGTAGCGCAGGGTGATCGGAGTCCGTGGCCACTAAAACCTCCTGGGCTGGCTCAGAGCTGAGAGTCTGTGTGCGACGCCTGGTGCAGGACCATATCCACCAGCTACCACTGCAGCAGCAGAGACCTTAGGTAGCAGGTAACATGGTTCTACCTTCATCCCCATATGGAGCGCAGGAGCTCGGGTCCAGTCCCATCGGGGGGTCGGGCAGTCAGCGTTAGCTGCTCGGAGTTTCCACGTGCAGGTGCAGGAACTGGAAAGAAAGAGGAGAAGGGATTAACTCTACTGGATGACAAACACCGGTCTCCATCGTTCCCGTACAAAGTGGATTGGGTTGGCATTGCAGGGAGTCACGGAGCAGAACTGGAGGAGCAGTGCATGGGGGGAATCCCTCTCCAAGCCCACCTGCAAGTCATTGCTTAGCATAATAACAGCACATGGCTTTCCCAGGGAAATGCCTGATGTGGTCATGCCTTCTGCTGATGCTGCACATGGTTGTAGCTCTAACATGTTTATTGTAGTGCCAGTGCTCCTCAGCAGATGGTCGCTGCAGGCTGCCAGGAGCACAGGATGTTTCCCATCAGGTGGGCACCTCTGGAGACTGGGAGTAGAGTTGGGCACGGGGCGACTCTGAAGAGCTTGGGGACTTGTCCCCAAGTTTGGGGATGGGCCAGGATTGTCCTGGACCTGCTGAAACGTTGCAGTTCTGCTCTCAGAATGATTGCAAACTCCTGAGCTCCCCTTGGAGCAGCACTGACACAGCTATATGCTCTGCATCAGCCAACAGACAAGCTCAGAGCAATGAGATGTGCAATCAGGACAGGTGACGTGTTTCTCTGCTTAAAGTATGGGAGAAGAAAGAAAAGCCCAATGCAGAGGTCTGTGGGATGCTGAGCTGTTGCAGTGATGCCAGACCCAACTCATGGTGTGCAGGGATGCTTGCAGTTCTGCTGGGGGAGCAGCACTGTGCTCTGCTCTGGGGAAGGGCCACGAGGGTGGCTCTGTGTGCACCAGGAGTGGAGGAAGTGTGACTTCCAGGCTGAACAGAAAGCTCTGACCCTGCACAACGGGGCTGTGCTCCTCTCTACGCAGCTGGCAAAACACAGCTCGACCAACTGTTGCCATTGTGTGGGAATAAAGGTGACAACATTCACTCTGTGAGGTCAGTAGAAATAGAAAATGGTTTTAATCCCCTTATAATAACTGCGCGATCACCAGTGCCCCGAATGGGCAGCGGTGATGGGGCTGGAACAATGCCCGGCTGCAGCTTGTAGCATTGGGAAGGGGTGCAGGACCCCACGTTCAGCCATGCTGAGGGGTCACCCTCCATCCCACAGCACACCTGGATCCCATGGCTGGAGAAACCATGGGAGCCATCCAGCTGGAAGCAAGCCCTGTGCCCAGAAAGATGCTTCCTGCACCCCAGCATCAACACTGAAAGCCCACGAGCAATCACACAAATGATAGAAAACACACAAATGATAGAAAAGCTCTTCAATGCCTCTCACAGCAGCAGTAGAGGGGAAGCTGCTGGAGGAAGCAACCCTTGCAGCAGTGCAGCTAGATGCTGAGATGAGTGTGAGCTTTGGGGCAGCGCTGATTCCAAGCACACCAACGCTGCTGGGAGGGCACCAAAGGGCACTGCTGGCATCCGCCTGCACGACAGCTTTGAACTTTTCACTGTACTCGTCCTGCAGATCCCCTGAGAGCTGCTGGGGCAAGAGCACAGCGCTGCCCATGTGCTTGTTGTTACAGCCCACGGCATCATCCAGGGGATTTTCAAATAAATAATTAGGCGCTTGTGTAAACACCAACTTGTTCTGCACTTCCCAGCCTGTTTGCTGCAAGCTGCTTTATAAACACTGTCAAGTGCTTAAGCTGGGCTGTTTGGGAGTGTTTACCGGAGAGGAGATCTGTGCAGAGATCACACCGTTGAGCTGCTGCAGCCTCTCCATGTGCAGCATTCATTGGCATGCACAGAGAGGTGAGGCAGTGTGGATCCTCTGGGGAGCACAGCCTGGCACAGCACAGCACAGCATTGCATGGCATAGCACAGCACAGCACCACATGGCACAGCCTGGCATAGCATGGTATGGCAGGGTACAGCATGGCACAAAATGATGTGGCACAGCATAGCACAGCTGTATAATCGATGGATACTAAGATGCTACAATCACAAAATAAACAAGAGAGTTAGGCGAAGTAGATTACGATAACGAAAGAGAATAAATGGAAGGCTTACCCTTATGCTGGGCTCACCACAAAACACCAGAAGGAGGGATCTCCAGATGAGATCCTTCCCCACTGGTAGCCAGCTCTTCAATAGGTCTAGGAGGGGTGCAGCCTGGCTCCACCCCTTCCAGCAGCACAGGTGAATTGCCTTCACCTGTGCTCCTCTGGCTGGCTCATGGCTCACCTCAGGTGATCAATCAGAGGTTCAGGCCATGACTCAGTAGTTCCCATACACACAGCCCAACATGGCATGGCACAACACGACACACATGGCACAGCGTGGCACAGCACACGGCATGGCACAGTATGGAACAGAATAGCACAGAATGGCTTGGCATGGCAAGGCACAGAATGGTACAGCATGGCATGTTGTAGAACAACATGGCATGGCACGGTGCGGCGCAGCACAGCACGCCAGGAGGAGCTCAGGGATGCTCACCAACAAGAGCAGTGCTGTGCCAGCGCAGCAGCACAGAACAAACTCTTCCCAAATTAGCACTGAAAGCTGCACCAGCAGAGCACTGCCACCGCTGCTCCGACTGCACTGCTGCTAATCCCTGCAGCGTGAGGGTGACGCGTGTCCCAGGAAGTACAAGCTGAACCAGCTCTGTGTCCTTTGCTGTTTACACAACAGTCACAGTACAGGCAAACCTCTCCTGGTGTGGGGACAGCAGCGGGGATGCTCTCAGGGAGCAAACACTGCCCCGTGTGCCAAGAGCCAGCGTGAAGCTGTGCCTCAGCTGCACAAGCGCAGGGGCAGGGGGTGCCATGGGAAACCCAGAGCTCTGAACGTGAGCATTTTCTCCTCCTCATCTCCTGGCTGTTGTGCACTTTCCACGTTCATCTGCTTCCGTGTGCCCATGGTGTGCCCAGTGGGAGAGGAGCTGAGATCCCAGCACTTCCCACCCTCAGGACACAAATTATGATTCTTTACACTATTCCAGCCATCAGTCAAGCTCAGGTTGCTGCAAACAATTCCCAGTCTAAACATTAGCAGGATTTATGCCATTATCCCATCGACAGGAAGAATTTAGGGTAACCCGAATTACTCTGAATTCATTTATGGAGAGACCTGGCCCCTGCATCTGCGATGACAGTAAGCCTTGTTTGCAATTCAATCAGGATAAATTGGTCCTTGGGAGATCCGATACAAACCAGAAAATGTAAACCATCCAGATAATTTGCCATTAGTCCTCCTACACACAAGGTGAGAAAGACCAACATTATATCCCCAGGATATTCGAGACCTAATCCGCAATAACTAAATTGCTGATATATTGCCTCTCGCTGGATGTATCAGGCTATCAGTAATGTAAACGGACTCTCCAAAGGTTTACTGAAGTGGGAAGAGAAGGACCAGATGTTGGGTGAGGGCTGGAGTCAGGACAGCAGCCGGGAGCTGCCCGTGGGATGCTGGACAAAGGAATTTGAGTTTCCACATCCTTGAGATGGGCAGATAATTTGGATTTCACCTTGGCAGCCTCTTTGAGGGGTGTAAAGATATCAGGAGACCAGATTGCATCCATTTATTCTGCCTTCCCAATGATGATGTTCCCAATTTCTGCTGCAGCAGGGCTAGGTCCCAGCAGGTGGGACATCACCAGCTGGAAAGCAGGCATCTTTTAAACAAGCAGAAGCCCACACATCTGTTTATCTCACCACATGCCTTACCTTCCCTTGGCAATGAGATATCTGAATCTCATGGGCTGTGCTGGGGCTGGGGCCTGGCTGCAGCCTTTGGGGGGTCAGAATTCAGCACACTACACAGGCGCAGGGACCAGGATCCCATCCAGCACCTGCAGAGCTCATTGCATCAGAGCTGAGCACAGGCAGGAGGAGGACAGAGGGCTGAGCACCAGAGAGCAGCTCAGCACCAGGACTCTGCAAATGCAGAACTACACCATGCAGAAGGCAGGGGCAATGGGTGAGGGCTGCAAGATGCAATAGCAGCAGCAACATCAAACACTCCACCCATCTCAGAGCCTCTGAACAGCTCGCTCCCATCACCAGTGAGGGCCTGAAGTGCAGAACTGGCACTGCAAAGGCCATTTTCACCAAGAGCACATCATGCTCATTGATGGGAACCCTCTTACTGCCTTTCCAAGGGCAGTTTTCTCTGCAGCAAGGCAGAGAACAGCAACGTGCTGCACAAGAAGTGATTTTGGAGCACCCCATGCATGCACGACTTGGGCATTGTGCTCAGCCCGCGAGTGGCCCTGCGCAGCGCATGTAGAGCCACTTTGTTCTGCCTAATCCCTGAAGCAATAAAAGAAGGCTGCATTAAGTCAAATTTCCGAACCAGAAGGTCTTCATTTGATATTATATCCGAGTGCCAAGTTTTGCAAAATCCCTAACCCATAAACTTCACTGAAAAAATAAAATAATAAAAAACAATCTGGCAGCGGCGTTCTCCACAGCATTGTTGAGGTCTGACTCCTTCCACCAGCTTCTGCACTGCATTCCCCCGTATCTCAGAGCCGTGCTGTGACCCCATAAGTGGGGAACACAGGGAACAGTTTCCTGCCTGCGGGTGCCCCTCTTCCAGGTGGCACCACGTATCCCCAGCGCCCGCTCTGCTCTGCTTGGGCACCTTGCACAGTGCCCAGCACAGTAGCAGCTCTGAATACGACAGCAATTACTGGTGCCACAGCCTTCGCTCCGGGAGTGCTTGTGCTCAGCATTGTAAAACGCCAGGAAATGTTTTGCTGGGGGATTTCCACTGCCCTTCTCGCTAGCGCAGGCAGACGCGGCGCGCTGTGGGCTGTGCCATGCGGCTGCTCAACCTCCAGAGCAGCTGGCAATGCATTGAGGCCATCCCAACATCATTGCAGAGCTGGAGCTTGCCTGAGGGCTTAGATGGGGTCACCAAAAAACCCAGTGTGGTTGATTTAACTTCACAACAGAAATCCAGCCTCCCCCAGGTGACAAGCAGGGACATGGTGCACTACAACAGGAGCAAACCAAAGCAAAATTCAGAGCAGGAGTTCCAAAGCAGACCGTTTCAGACCATAACAAGCCAGGTGGGCTCTGAAAATCAGAGCCTTCCACCAAAAGAGCTCCTCAACAAACAGCCCCGGGAGCTGCATTGCTGCACAGCGGGGTGCTGAGTTTCACTGTCAGCGTGGCCAAGCGAGGGCTGACAGCGATGTCATACAATTGACTCTAAATATATGGTTTTTAAAAGCAAACTTCCAGGGCTTACAGGAGCCCAATGAGTCACAAGCTACTGTGTAAGCAGCTTCTCCAGGAGAAGGCAGAGAGCAAACCCAAGGCAAAGGCATGGAGCAGCACCGAGGGCTTTCTGCTCAGCCATAGGCAGTGGAAGCATCACTAGGCTCCCTGCAAGGACCCCCCCCCGTGCTGCCTCTCCTACTGACATGGCACCACCTGGGAAACCTGAGCCTCACACGTTTCAGGAGCAGAACGAAAAACACAGCTGGGAGAAAACAGCCAGCAGCCTCAGCATGGGGCATTGCTGCTGCTGTGCTGGCAGCAGGCAGTGAGCAAGGCAGCCCCAGCTTTCAGCTATTGCTGCAAATGCATGTGAGCTCTGTGTCTGAGGGGATCATAGCATCTCATGCCCTGAGGCAGTGGGACCAGCACTGAACTCCACAGAGCCTGACATAACACGGGGTGGTTTGCAGTGAAGACTTTCTGCAGTCACAGGGGATCATTCCCATGGACATTGTGGGCATGGCTGCAGAGTTGCCTCTAGAAGAGGCTGCAGGCAACATGGGCACCTCTATGCTATGGGAAGCTGACAGGTGACCCTGCTCTCCCACCCCTCTGCTGTCCCTTGGCGTGCTGTACATTATATCCCCTCTACCTTTTGCTTTATCAGCAGCCCCGTAGCTCAGGCAAGAAAGGTGCTGGTTCAGCTCAGGTCCAGCTCAGGTGATGGGAACACGGAGTTTTGCTCTGTGCCCTGCAGCCACCTGTGCATGCCGCATTATTTGGGGTGTGTTGGTGGGGTGGCAGCCCCGTCTCTGCAGAGCATTGCTCGCTCCCTGCCGCGTCCCTCAGGGTGGTGCTGCTGCTCTCACAGTGAGGCTGGGTGCACATCCAGCTGCAGGGAGCCTCGTCCCCAGGGGGGCTTCCAGGCATGGCTCAGTGCCTGCATCCCACACAGCCATCACGTCCTGGCCCTGGGTGGGCAGGTGGAGTGAGCTGGCAGGGAGGAGCACAGGGTCACAGGTGGACTTCAGACAAAATAACTCAGGCTGGATAGTGCTGCAGGCAGAGGTTTTGCTGCAAATATTTGGTCCTCGTGGGTCTCAGCAAAAGCCTGGCCACCAAACAGCACTGTTAAACACTGCCTCAAGATCCCAGACCTTCAGCTTGCGTGGTTATCTGCACCAGTGCCCAGCAACCTGTGCAAAGGAGATCAAAGGCTCCATCCTGCCACACTGTGCAACATTGCTTCCGCCGGCACTGCCCTGCTGTAGTGCTTTTTTCTGTAAAGCATTCCTTTAAGCCCAAACCTGAACAACTCCTTGCCCATCTCAAGGTGAACGCACGTCTGAGCCTATAGAAACCATAGAAGCCCAAAGATAAAAACTTCCCGGTGTCAGCAACACGCTGTGCCCTGGCTCCATAGGTGTGCAGGACCACAGGGACGGGTCAGACCTGGCTGTGACCTGGGTGGGTGCTGGGGACACCCAAGAATGGAGCCGTGTCCCTTCCTGCCCATGGGACAGAGCCTAACCCGTGGCTTGCCCACCAGCACCCAGACACAGCAGCACTTCCCCTGCACAGCGGCGCTGGCTGTTAACGCTGATGTCTAATTATTCTCATGATCACTGCTAACCATTTTCTTACCAATCCCACACCCCAAAACCCAAGGAGCACACACTTACCCCGCACTGCTCGGCTGCCTGCTGCGTCCCCATGGGTCCCGTCCTCTGGAGCAGGCAGTTTTGCATGCAGCAGGACAGTATCGAGGCAGTAATTACTTAATGGGTCAGTTCCCTCATTGCAGGGCACAGGCACGCTCCTCTCCGCCAGCCACTGGGACAGCAGCAGCACACTGAGCAGCTGTGGGACCACAAAGCCAGCCCTGAACCCGGCACCAGCAGCACACCGAGCTGCACATCCGACAGCACACCGAGCTGCACACCAGGCAGCACACCGAACTGCACGGCTCGCCCCTCCGTTGGGGAGCTTTGCAGCGGCACGGGGCAGAGCAGCAGCCCGGCTCCTTTGCGCAGCCCCTCTCACCTTGGGGGTGGGGGATCCCGACAGATCGGGCTGTGATTTCTCACAGCTTTCATTGTCTGAACTCATTATCCGCGTTGCACAAGGCAAACCCGCAAGTCGGATGCTGACAAGGCTCGCGTTCCTCATTAGCAGCCCACATTGCAAAAGCTTCATCTAAACAAACATGCATTCTGAAACCCTTACCTCTGACTTGTCACTCCCTCATCACTGCTGCAAAGGCTCTACTGGTTTTAAACCACTACCAGACCAACTACAAAAATCCTCAGTTCCTCCAGCGAAAGTTACGTGCGCGTTTCTGTCAAAAAAAATACAAAATACTTTCATGGCGAGTTCATGGAGCAGGCTGGTGCTCTTGGGTCTGGGGGCTCTGTTCACGTGTCTGTAAGCAGGTTCCTAACAGCATCCCAGGCTTTGCGCAGAGAAACAAACCCTTCTGTGATGTGCAGGATTTCAGCTCGTAAAGATCGCCCAGGCTAGTTCATACTCCATCAGCCCACGCTGCTCCCTGTGTATGCAAAGCAGAAAGTATGTGATCATATCAGAGCAATTTGCACATTAATAAATCCAGGTCTCAATGCCGTAGACTCCATCCCCATCCACCAGGTAGGGGTTTTTTATTATTATTATTACCAGAGTATCCAGCTTTGTAAAGGCATCTAGTGCAAACTCCTGCATGAGGGAATTCCACCCCACTAGTACCACCTCCTAAGACAATATCCAGCCAAAATATTGTGACTGTTGCAAAACCCGGACTGGAGCTCCACAAAGGACCTTCCAGCATTGCATCCAGAGCCAACGGGGTCTCAGTAAATTACTGCAGAGTGACACAACATCTCGTTTTCTTTGTAGTCTTTTTTATTTATGACAGTTAATTCCGAGTTATTACTAACATTTCAGTGGTAACTGGCATATGAAGTCATCAGCTGTCACAACTGCATCTGTTAATAAACATGTCAGATATTAAAAGCAGCTTATTATTCTCTGGAGGGGAGGGGGGGGAGACATCGAGCTGATGAGCTTTACAGCCTGGTTATTTTTCCATCCCTGTAGCTGTGCAACAGGAGGAAATGCTCACACGTGGGAAAGCACCATCCTCGCCATGGGGCCGTGCTGCTCCCTGCCCCGAGCCCTGTCCCCTCTCCTCCTCGCTGTGTCCCTGCTCCCTTTCATCTCCTTAACACAGGGGTGATATGGGACCAACTGCTCTGCATGGGGCATGTGTGCAGGGGAAGGGTGGCACCTCCCTGGTGTCCCCAGGAGCCACCATAACCGGTGGGCTGGTCAGGATGCAGCTGGGCAGCACCCAGCACCTTCCCTGCCTGCACCCGGCTGTGCCTGCTGCAAAGGAGGACCAAGAGAGCGTGGGCAGCAGTGGCCCCCAATGTCAACAATCCTCTCCCTTGTTTCTGTGGGGCAGACATGGTGCCAACCACCCTGGGTTCATCCCCCAGCTCTGGAGCCAGAAGTCGGGGTCTCTAGCCCACTCCCACCCATGGCTGGCTTCAGGGGGACATTCAAGTGTTATACATGGGACAGCAATGGCCATACCAATGTCTCCCTTCCCATTCATCTCCACCATCCTCAGCACATGAGGATGCAGCACGTCTTCTTTCTGCCTGACTCCATGGCCTTGCCTAAGGCTTTCCTCATCATAATGCCTCTGCCTGTCTCTGTCCAGAGGCAATGTTGTGGTCTTTGAGGGGTGATGTCAGCAGTGACACCATCCAAACTTTCTATGTGCGGGTTAGTTGGAATCACCCAGCAAAGCAGTTCCCTCGCGGCCCAAACGTGTGACTGCAGTGAGCAGCAGCCCGTGGAGCTGAAGAAGGCAATGCATCAAATGCTCCATCTTTGCTTTCCCCCTTCCGGCCACTGTTCCTCCTCCAGCCATCAATTCTGTGCTACAGTATTGATCTGAGCCAGGAGACAGCAGATTATCCCCAGAAACCACTCTCAGTGGCTGGATGAGAGATGGATGTGACGCTTGCTCTAGTTGCAGCGCTGTTAATGAAGTCGAGAAGCAAAGTCTCTCCTGGGTTGGGATGAGGCAGGCAGGAGGATCCCTTAGCAGGCATTCCTTGCTCCTGCAGCCACCACTGCCCCAATGGCAGCTGTGGCCATGTGGCTCCAGATGGCCCCGATCCCCCGGGAAATGGCTCAGCATCCCTCCCATCTGAGCACATGGCGGCCTTCATTGTAGGTGTGAGATCCGCTGGAGCGTATGCCATCGTCCTTCTGTAATGAGTAAAATTCTGTCTTTGCCTCCAAATTATCACAGGGACATTACAGGAGAGCAGGCTGTGCCGTGCAGGGTGTCTAAAACTGCAGAAGTCTCAAAGAAACGAGGAGCCGCGCTGTCTTCACTTCATCACTGGGATCTGCGTTCTTCAGGTGGGAAGACAAAGATAGGAAACAGCCCAAAACACACAGTGAGGAAAATTCAGCATATGCATATGGTAGTTTGATTTGTCCTGAATTTTCTTTGGCACTTTGTTCAGTATCCCTGCTTTCCTACTCATAACCTTCTGAGCTCACTGCTGTCTCATAGGAGCATTACTGAATGTGGTTTGAGCACTGCACAGATGCAAAGTGGGCAGTGCCATCGGCCTCCATATCAAAGAGCTGTTCTACTTCTGAATGGAGATTTCTGCTCTCTATCCTAGATGTCTTGAAGTGATACCCAACGTTGCTGAGACAAAATCCCATAATGGAACCTAAGAGCGAGCAGCCTCATAGACAGAAGCTCTGCATATTATGCTCATGTGGGATAACCAAACCTTTTCCTTCCCAGCCTCTCTCAGCCCAGCTGACAGCCGTAGATCGAGTTTCAGTGCGGAGCAAATGTTTATAACTGAGCAATAAACCCCTGAAGACAGAGCTTTATGGACAAATCCAGCGGTGGGAACGGGGCTACTGGGCACACCGGTAATTAGCGAGCAGTGCTGGGTCTGACTGAAGGCAGGAGAGGGGCTTGCCAGCTACCTGGTGTTAGGAGGTATCATTGCAGAGGATGGTAAATCACACTAAATCCTGCCTTAACACCCTGCACAATAAATCCAGCACCGAGTCCCACATTTCTCCCCCTTCTGACAGGCAGCTAATTTACCGCTTTGTTTTTCTTTCACTAATGGCTGTTGAGGCTGATCCTAAATTAATCCTGAACAGGCTGTTTCTCTCTTATACAAAAGAACATGAAATTCCACATTTTCACGGGGTAAAAAAGCCAAGCTGCTCCCGATTGGAAGCAGAGCTGCTGTCTCAGAGGTTCCCATCTCAGCAGGTGCTGGTGCAGCAGCAGCACAGGGGCTTCAGGAGGTCCCACTCCTCCTGCTCAGCCACCCCAGGGCTTCATTCCCAGCACCATCTCTTCTTGCTTACAAGTGTCCCAGTGCAATCATGGAGAGGATCACCGGATTTACTCCTCCAACAGCAAAAGCATCAGCCTCAGCAGAGCACCACACTGCTGCCTCTAGGAGCATTGGACAGATTGCTGGCCAGTTTGCCATCCTACTGATATTTGCTTTCATTATTAAGGTGACACAAAAAGCCTCTGCTCTGAACCCTGAAGACCTGGTGCTCCCATCCAAACCCATAAATGGGAAAGGCATGGGAAACCTCACTGAGTGCCAGGTGCTCCTTTGTTTGGGGCTTCCCTGGGATCCTCCCCTGGAAGCACTGGTACCTTTCGGCATCTGAATTCAGCAAGTTTTGTTGTGTTAAGTGGCAAAGTGAGCTGCAGGTCTAATGCTCAGCCACCAGAACCCCCCAGCCTGGGTGATGCTGCCTGGCTGGGCTCCAGCCGTCCCCTTCCAGAGCTTCTTGTCTCACTCCTCACAAAGCAGCGCTGCGCCCACTCCGAAGAGGAGACTCCTCCAGTTTGTGCAGAGAAAACAGAGCTCCCACAGCCCCAAGCTCACAGCTGGGGCACCCGGCTTCCCTTCCCATTGAAACTCTGCTCTTATCCTGACCGAGCTCCCCCAGCTACATCTCCTGCCCCACATCTCCCTGTGCCCCCAGCTGCTAGGTGACAACACCCCTGAGCAGAGTCCCCACCCCTCCTGGGGACACCCAGGTTGGCACCATCTCTGCACCTTCTCCCTGTGAATGGCACATCCCCACCCTGCAGCTCCAGTGCTGAGCACCACAGCTTGGGGCAGACCGTGCTCTGCTCCGCCTGACATTAACCCTATCTGCAGATACCAGTGCCTACAAGTCCTCAGCTGGCACACAGGATGCATTACTCATGCCCCGTGCCTCATCAGCCTTTTGATAATATCTCAGCATAAGCAGAAAGCAGAGAAGACGCTCACAGAGACACCAGGAGGAAAGAGAGAACTTGCTGAAATCAACTCTGAAGCGCTGCAGCTCCAGACCTTCCCTGCTCTGCTTCTCCGCACCCTTCTTTGACAAAAAGGTTTGCTTTGCAGAAGGCTTATCTAGCGCAGGATGATTGATAGCCTGGGCAATTGTTTTTAATAATATCTGAACACCTGCAGTCCTCAGTTCCCGGTAATACAGTTATCCCAAGTGCCTAACTTATTGCATAAACAACTGCTCTGGTTGCAAAGACAACTATCAAGTTCCCAACGCAGCCGCACTTGGGGGTCACGCACAGGGGCACGCAGGATCATTCCTCCCACACGGCCATGGGGAGCTGCTCTGCTCTGGGATCGCTGCAACGTGCTGCTTTTCTCCATGCTACAACACCACGGGCTCCTCGCTCACCAGGCATGAGTGGGCAGGAGGTGACTGCATGCGCCAGCAGCACACGTGCATGCACCCAGCAAGCAGTCCTGCTCTGCAGCATCTCGTCTCTGCCTGGCATCACATGCATGCTGGGAAACGCTCCTTTTCTCGCTCGCTTCGAAGGGCCTTCTCCCCTGTTGTTTGAGGAATGCTGTTTGAATTAGCTCCACGGATTGCAAACAGACCCCGTTGTTTTCCTTTCCCGATGCAGGGAGGCTTCTGTTCTCTTTGGCCTGCTGGATTAACCAGGGGGCCTCACACGCTGACCCCTCTGCAGCTCAGGGAAGCTAATTTAATCCCAATATTGTTACAGATCACAGCAGGACAGATCTCGCAGATTCCTTGAGGCAAAGCAGCTCTCTGGCAGGGACAGCAGCGCTCTGTTTGTGGAGGCAGGAACTTCTGCAGTTTTTTTTTTCTGTAAAATTTCCTCTACAAAACACAGGAGGCCGGGGAGCGGGCAGCAGCAGGGGGGTTCGCAGGGGCAGCTTTGGGCAGACAGTGGTCATGCAGGGAGCTGCTCCTCCTGCATTGCACAGAGCTGCTCCTCCTGCGTCCTGTAGCATCCCTTGGGAGGGTGGGGGCCATAAGCAAAGGTGATGCAGCCGAGCATCAACTCGCTATTTCTTTTCCTCGATATTTTTCCCCATGGCACGTGCACAAGCCCAAGAACTATCCTATGGATCATCCACTGTGCTGCCCCATGTGCTGCCCCATGCGTTACCCCATGCATTGCCCTCTGCTGGCTCTGAGTTTATCACTCTTCTCCAGCTCAGCTCCTTCTGCAAATGGGACATAGCTGGGAGATCCTTCTCCCCACTGCCCTTTCCACCCTATAGTATGCAGGTGCTCAGTGCTGCAGGCTCTGGGCAGACTGCTCGCTTCCACCCAAAGTGGTTTGCTTCAGGAAAAGGCATCTTTGTAGCAGGACAATCATCTAAACCTCACTTGTGCTTTAGTGTGTGCCTTCACTCCCCTTCTTTCCCATTGCACAAAGTTGCAGCTCTTCTTTGTGTTGATCTCGCCAATCTATAATGCTCCAGGATTAAAGTCGAATTATTTAACAAACCCACAGGAACCCTAATCTTAATACATCAGTGTATTTCCAAAGTGCATCACCTGGGCTGAAGCACAGGCTGTTCCATGGGGAGCACCGCCCCTGGATCTCCCAGCCCTGCTATGGGATGGGCTGTGCAGGGCAGCCCTGCCTCTCCCAGCATCACTTGAGGGGGTTTGATATTTGGGAAAAGTGAATTGCTTTGAGACACTATTAAAGTCAAGCTAAAATGATGACAGGCCACAGGGCTGGAACTTCCAGCACATCCCATAGCTTTCCCCAGAGCTGGAATGGGGAGAAGATCAGGCAGGAGGACACAAAATGCAGTGCTTTGAATTGAGGGCTGCTCTGCGAACAGCTTCTCCCTCCCTGGGCTCCTGGGGCACCCGAAGAGCCACCAGAGCCCATCCTTCCCTCAGCCACCAGCGGCTCTGGGGAACATTCCTGCTGGCTGACATTTCCCAGGGCAGTGAGGGAAGAGGAAAAAAAAGGCACTTTTCCCAATATTAATTCTTGCAACATAAAAAACAAACAAACAAACAAAAAAACCCTACCACTCCCCAAAATAACCGCAATAGCTGTAAAGCCTGACACGGCCAGGGGGAGAACGGCTACAGCTTGGCTGGAAAACAGCACTGCCACCCCCTCCGAGCGGTCGTATCCCAGATGTGAGACACCATGTGTGACAAAACCCAGAGGAAGGACACGCAGGAGGCCTGTAATTGCTGCAGATTCCCATCTCAGCATGGGGACACGGGCGGGTGACCTTGGAGTCCCCAGCACCGGTGATGGCTGCAGAGGTGGCCCTGTCCTCATGTCCCCATGTGCAGCAGGAGCCAGGGGAGGAAGGCACGAGGAAAGGAGGGAGGAAGGCACGAAGCAGTGAGGAATATCACTCCATGGAAATCAGGGCGAATAAGTAATTTGTAACCGTATCACAAAAGCTGTCAGTATGCGCTTGCTCTCTGAGCCGTTTGCAGTACATCTGTAATGATTTTAGTCATAATTAAAGATGGTATCCTGTGAGCACGCGGAAGGAGCACGGCTCGGGCTGTGCATACGGCCTTAATTCTGCTGCACTGCGGCTTTGGAGAGATTTCCAGCGGAGCCGTCAGCTTTGCTGGTGCAGAGGGGATGTGCATTGTGTTTTAAACTATATAATTAATTGAGTGCCATGCTCTGTAAGGAGCGAATTCTGCCTAGAGATTTGGGTAATTCTGTAAACACGGAGAAGGAGCAACGCCCAGCGCTGGGCAGGGAGGGGATCGCAGTGTTGGGAGCGGGTGCTGCAGAAAGCTGGGGAGAGGGAAAGGCTGAGATGGGGAGAATGATGGGGGGGGGGGATGTGAAAGTGGAGGGCTGGGTGCAGGGTGCAGCCAGCACTGCCCTGCAGCCCTGGTCCAGACCCATTACTTCATGCTGCACATGCACTCCACTTCGAGCTCCGTGTCTGCACGGAAAGAGTCTGTCCATAGTTTAAATATCTTCAAGATGACAGTGCGGAGAAGAGAATGGACTGTTCAGGGCTCGAAAAAGGATGGCAGAGCAGAAAACAATGGTCTGAGGCAAAGGAAAGAATGCTTCAGGAGCCCTCAGCCAGAGCCGCGCAGGGCGGCGGAGCAGATGTAGCGACGTCTGCTGCAGGGCTCAGCGGCTGGAGACAGTCAGTGCAAGTTCAGATGAGCCATTCTCTGGGAAAATGCAGTGATGCCTCCAGGGAACGGCTGAGCGCCTCTTCTCATCTGCATGAAATATGTCCCAGAGCTCAGCCACCACCCTCCCTGCAGGGACACCCACTCAGGGCAGCCCCGCACCCTGCAATGCTCTGAGGGCACTGAGCCATGAGGTTCAGAAAAGGTGGGTTGCAACAAAAAAAATCACTGAAATGACCAAGGGCTCTGCAGTAAAGCTGTGCCAAGTATGGGTGTGTGAAGGCTTTGGGCAATGGGCAGATCCCCTCCTCCTGGACAAAGGTTTGCAGTGGCCGCTTGCCCACTTCCCTGCATGGGAAGGTTTTGATGATGGGGAGAGATGCAGCAGGCACACAGCACAGAAGGCAGTCACTCCCAAAGGGACAAAGGCACGGGGCCATCGCAGAGCCCTGGATGTGTCCTGCTTCCATCCCATGTGTGGAAGAGCAGCCTCAGCCTGGGACAGGCAGAGCAGAAGGTCGGAGCCCCACCAGCAGTTAATCAGAAATGAGTATCTATTTCCTTGCTGTGCCCTTTCCAGTCTCCTCCAGCACTTCCAGGTGTGTGCAGGGGGATCAGTGCATGAGCAACTCATTGCTGCAGGCAGGAGGTCCCATGGCCACCATCTGTCCCCAGCAAACAGGAGAGAAGCTGCTTCCTGGAGCTGCCCTTCCATTTACCAGGAGGGGGGAGAAGCACTGCAATACTTGCAGTGTCAGCAACAGAGCTACCACGGACCTGACAGCCCCTCGTGCAGCCTTTGCCCTGGAAGCTTCGGGGTTTCATTTCCAATTAAGTTTTTCATATGGTAACATTCAGAACTTTGATGCTACTTTTGCCTAAGAGAGAACATACTTTCACTGTTGTGCCCAGCCCAGGAATGACTTCTCCGCTATTAAAATGTAATTTAATTTATCTGCATGGATTTTGTGATGACTGGGATTTGTTCTAAGGAGACCTTTAAAGGAGAACTTTTGCATTATTAAATGTATGTGCAAGGAAGCTGAGTTCTGGCATTCTCTGATAACCAAATTTCTTTTCTAGCCTCCACTATATCCATCATGATAAAAGCCCCTGCCAAAGCCCTAACTCAAGCCATGCTTCTGGCATATTGTGAAACGCATCGGGGGGAGAAGGAAAGAAACCCACAAGATGCTCCAGTGCGGTATTTTTTTTAATCAAAGTTTCAAGGATATTGATGGTTTACCTCATAAGGTAAACATTTGTAGCCCAGTTGCTTTTCCCAGGGCTAAACCAGAAACAAGTGGCTCTCAGAAACTGCAACGAATTTGCTCTGACAGACTCCAGTCTGCTTCAAAATGAGTTTTCTTAAAACTCTCAGCCTTCCTTCCACACATGGGGCAGCAACGTGACGGGGCTTCCTGGGGGCTGCAGGGTGGCTGTGTTTTTGAGGGATGAGCCCACTCCACCTGCACAGCACAGTGCTCGCCCCCAAGGTCACTGTGTGCTGCAGAGGACGTCCTCCCCCCTGCTCCCGGGCACCCCCAGGCTCACCCAGAAGGTGACAGAGGGGCAGCTTTTGAGCTGTCCCTTGGGGTGACACAAGTCCCCTCCACCTAGTGCACGCACCGTGTCCTGCAGCCTCCCTAATAGCACTGCTCCTGCAGCCCTCCTGTGCTGGTTAACCCCACACTGAGCTGCAGTGGCACTATCTGGAATAAGGGAGCAGGAGAGGGGTGGGGGCTGTGGGTGCCAGTGCCTGTTTGGGCAGCCTGTGGGATCCTGCTGCTCTGCCTCCTGCACGCTGCATGCACAGCCCAGGTGCAGCACGGCTCTCAGGGCTGCATTTGTCATGCACAGACAGCTGGCTGCAGGTGTCACCCTGACAGCCATCCTCCTTGGCAGAGCTGGCGTCGGTGCACACCAGCTCCAGCTCCATGATCGCTACATGTTAGAAGGTGGGAAGGATCCTGGGGCTGATGTCTGCCAGCACACACCTATATGCCAAGAAAACCTCGGCAGCCTGAGCTCCAGATCCTCTCTGGTCTCCCAGACCTCCCTCGAGAGTCACCATGTGTGTGTCCCCATTCCTAACTGTCCCCAGCACTCACCCAGCCGCAGCTCAGCAAACCCACACCCCACCGTAGGGAACAGCACGAGTGATCTTCAGCTCAAGACTCACAGTGCTACTGTGCTCACTATTAAAAGCTCCACGCAGAGCATGAGATTTCCTGCACACAGAGAGGAAGGTATCTGTTTTTAGTGCCTAATTTTATTGCTTCCCTAATGTATTAGCTTATGGACCAGAGCCATGGCAAATCGTGCCGTGAAAAGTGCTCTTTTCCCTAAGAGTGTCTCCAGGGCATAACAACGGCTCTGGAGCTGGGGCAGAGCCAAGATACTTTCACCACCAAAGCTGGCATCGCCCCGGGACTGTGTGCATGGCACAGCACCATGCTGGCAGCAGCTGGCATGGGAGGACGACGTGCCCGTGCAGCCCTGGCCTCCGACCGCACAGAGCTGCTGCTCTGCCTTGTGTATAAGTCAAAACCTGTACACCGCTTGTTACAGAGATGCTCGCTATTTTAACAGGCTGAAGTGGGAGAAGGGAAAGAGCTGCCAGCTCCCAGCTGGACTGTGCTGTGGGAGCTAATGGAGGATTAGCCCGGTAGCGTGTCTTTACAAATCGTTGGTTCCCAGAGTACACAAGGCAGAGCTCTGAGCGCCTCAGCACAGAGGCAGAGACAATTATTTTGGGAAAACGACTGTGTTTTCCAGCAGGGCGCACACAGATGGGACCCTGAGCACAGCCCTCCTGCTGATGCTGCCAGCTGAGCCCCACTGTCCCCACACTTGTCTATCCCAAAGCAGAGAGGGTTTGCAGAGCAGGGCTGCTCCAGATACCTGCTGGCATGACCTGGAGCAAGAAAACCTATCCAAGAGAAGGGAGGCTGATAGGGATGGCTGCTCTGCTCAGCACAGCCTCTCTTCAAGGTGTCAGCCAACTCTCAGGCTTGGGATGGGCTGCAGAGTACCCATGGAGACCCATAGAGGCCCCAGTGCACACTGACCAAGGACACAACACAACCCTTCAGCCCTCCTAGTGCAGCATTGTACCCTTCTCCAAACAGGGGGGAAAACTGACCCCACAGCATGGGCGGAAAATCCAGGACTGCCCCCACTGCATGGGCTCATGCTGGTGCTGCCCATCCTTGCACCCTGAGCTGACTGCTGTCACCACATCTCACTGCCACCGCATCCCACTACCACTACGTCCTGCTGCCACCACATCCATTGCCACCACATCCATTGCCACATCCCGCTGCCACCGTATCCCTCTGCCAGTCCCGTGCTGGAGGCTGCAGCACACAGCAGAGCTGCAGTACCAAATGCCAACCCATCCCGCTCCCCTCACCCGTAGCTGCCCATTGACACAGGGACGTGTTGGATGCCCTCCCCATGCCCTTCCATCAGCTGTACCCCCCTACCAACCCTACACTGAGTGCACAACCGCTGCTGGGAGATGAACATGTACAGAGCTGCAGAGGGCATGAGGTGAGGAGTGCTGCCCACAGGGCCAGGGCTGCCCCTGTGCTGAGCTGGAAGCGCTCACTACTTATTTCACAGCAACTTCCGACATTTCAGAAATTGTTTTCTCTCTGGCTTGGAATGAAGACAAATATTTCAGAAATTTCCTGGATAACATAAAGTTTAAAATATCCTCCGAACTAAAATAGAACGGATAGGCTATCTCAGCACTTGTGTTATGTCACACTGTGCCAGCTCATGGTACGCTGCGCGGGATCACGGATGGCGTACCGATATAAACAAAAACACAAAGGACGCCAATGAAGAGAGGAGAAACGAAATGCCGAAATGAGAAATTCTCTAAAAACAATTTTTCTGTTGTTGTTTTTCTTCTGCCTTGTGCAAATTAATTCTCCGTGGGGAAGCGCTGGGATTTTCTCAAAGAGCACGATCTGGTCTGGAGGAGGAGGAGGACCGCCCCAGAGCGCTCCCAGCAGCACAGCGTGGAGCGGGGCTGCCTGCGAGCCACCCCCGGTGCCCTTCCTGCCCCCTCCTCCCTCCACCTCTTATCTTGTTTATGGAAAGCCAAAGCGAGCCCCGCTCCGCGCTGTCGGACGGCGGAGATAAAGCCAAGATGGATCAGCCCAGCGCGGAGGTTCACCGCGGAGAGCAGCACAGCAGAGCGGATGGGGCACCCCGTGCCCATGCGGAGGGGCCGGCTGGGATCTTACCTGGACTTGGCTCCTGCTGTCCCCGCACATCTCCCACCCGGATGGCTGCTCAGTGCCGGCACCGCTGTCCCGCACTGGGGCTCTGCAGCAGGCTGACCGCCGGGCGCCCGCTGGCACCCATCCCCTGTCCCGTGCCTCTCCAGAAAGGCTCTGCTGGGAAGCAGCGCCGAACCTCATGTCTCCAGCACTGTATCCACCCCTTCCCACCCTCTTGGGGTTCAGTCCTGCCAGTTCCACTTGTGGGCTGTCCTCACCACTTTGGGCCTTTCTACCGCTCCCCTTCTTGTGGCTCTGGATGTCACCACAGACACGCTTTTATGAGAGTGGGCTTGTGCAAGGCTTGTATAAAGTGTTCTCAGAAATACGAGGTCCTGTCATTTGTAAAACTAATAAAAACGTCCAATAATTTTTACAAGGGAAAAATGAGTCATTGGATGGCACATTTCTCATTACTGGCATTTTACAATTAAAATGAGTATCTATTGAATCAATCCAAAGCTCTTATTGTTAGCAGACACTAATAACTTCCTGAGCTATTGAAGATACTTTTTTTTTTTCTGAAGAAACATGACCCCTGACCATTGCATTTCTCGTCGAGAGTGGTATCCAGCTGAGACCAGCTCTGCTCAGCTCCTGCTGGAGTGGTTTCAAACACATCCTGATGAGACTGGTGGCTATAACTGGGTGGGAAATTGTTTTTGAGCCCTCAAAAATGTTCAAGATTTCAAAATTTTTCCCGTTCCACATGGGGATGAATCCAGAATTGTTCAACTTTTTTTTTTTTTTTTTTTTTTTTTTTTTAATTTTAATGAAAAAAAATTAAAAAATCATGGAAACCATCTCCGGAATAGCCAATAGCCATCGGTCACGCTGAGCAGAGCGGAGCGGGGATCCCGCCCGCCGCGCTGGTGGCTGCGCTGGCACAACCACTTCTCCTCCCTCCCAGCGTGGGACGCCCATCCCAGACCTCCCCACCTTCTCTGGTGACAGATGAATCCAGGACAACTTTCCCGAGTCACCGCAGCGTCCGTGCATCCCTCAGGCGAACGCCAGCAGAGCCATCGCCACCTTCTGCCTCGGGAGGATGGGCATTTCGGCAACTGCTCACGCTTTCAGAACCTGCTAGAAGCTTCACGAGGGCTTAGAGATGGCTGATGTTCAACAGGAGCTACGCCCATCCGCTGCTGGCTCTGAAATTAGCCACCCTTCGCCTTGGGATGGATCCTGGCAACCCAACCAGCTTCTGCTTTGGGTGCTGCACAGCTGCAGTGGTGCTGTAGGGTTTGGCAGAGGGGTCCCAGAGCCCTCCTACATGGGTGCGCGTGTTGGGGAGAGGTCGTGCATGCTGAGGGCAAAAGGTTGCTAACAAGCAATTAAACAGGGGCTACTGATGGAAGAATTTAACAAAACCAGCCCCGCAGCAGCATGGGGCTGCAGCCACAGCTGGAGGCTCCGGCAGCTCCCGTCCATCCCTGCTCTGCCCATGGCTCTTTGCCTCTCCATGAGATTGTTCTGAAAGTCAACTGGAGGGCAGGAATAATTTCTGAAAGCTGCTCCAAATGACACAATATTACTCAACTAAAAGCCTGCCTAATTTCTACAGCACTGCTTCCAGAGAAAGCTGCTGCTATGGGACATAGCAGGAGGGTTCACAGCCATGGCCAGCTGCAGCTGGACTCCTGTTGCCTGCAGAAGGTGGTGCCAAGGGCAATGGCATCCACGCACAGGACAGTGGCACTGGTGCAACCTCAGGAGTTCTCGCTCACCCAGGCATTCTCTCAGATGCTGGGATGTTGCAGCAGCCATTCCCCAGGATGCTTGCTCCCAGCAACCAGCACGGCTCCGTGAAATGGAAACCCAGGGCAGAGAGGAAGGCCCCATAGATCAGTCTGGTGGGACACGGCATGTGGATGTGGCTGAAAGCACTTGGGCTTTGGGTGACCTGATGATTCTCTCCATGTTTTTGCTGGCACGTGTTTAGAGCCCTGAACTTCTGGGCTTTTTGGGGTGTGCTCTTTTCCCACATGCAGCTACCTGCATGTCCCCAGGGCAGAGAAGCCTTTTCACTAACACAACACCAGAAAAGAGAAGCCAAATTCTGCCCACGTGCATCAAGAATACAATGAGTGTCTGCACAGGGTCGGACATCTTTCCTCCAAAGTCCCAGAGGAGCCCAAGCAGCCAGGCTGCTGTCACTGGTGAGGAAGCTCAGTCCCTATTTATACAATCAAGCACGTGTAAAGCTGATGAAAAGCTACCATGAAATCCCATTGCACAGCAGTAACAATGAGCAAGTGCTGGCTTCCAACACTGAGCGCCCTGCCAAGGAGCAGGCAAGCACCAATCCTGCTGGGCTGCAGGGTCCAGATGCTGCTGCTGCTGCTGCTGCTGTCACAGCTCCTCTTTGAGCAGGTCTGAATGAGACTGGTCACAACTCAGCCACTTCTCCCTGCCTGCTTAAGCCCTTTGACAAAAATGAATGCCCAAAGACTTGATGGAGACTCCACTTGGTCCTTGCTAGAAGAGTCCTTATCTATAATGAGCAGTGGGCTGGCACAGGCACTGTGTGTTTGCTGGCTGAGCGGGTGCACCAGGAGGATGCTGGGCTCTGCTTCTCATGCACCACATGCTCCTTTCAGGCTTAGTTCCCCCATTTTCTCTTTGGAGGAGACAATCCTCTTGGGAAAACACCCTGAGAATAAGGATGCAGGGCCCAGATGCTGAAGACAAGCAGATGAAGTTGTTTTCCATTCTCTTATTGTGCAATGGCTGCAGAGCTGGAGACGCTTTTCCTTTGCTACTGAATGTGGGGGCTGGGATGACAATACGCATTGTCATTTATAAGCACTCCATGTCTCTCCTGGGAGCTACGTGCGTAAATCTTATATTTGCTTTAGCATCCTTTTGCTCTCTTGCATTTTGCATCTCACTCTCTGCCTGTGCTGTCTAACTGTGGGATGGATATCTCCAAACGCCCAGTCCCAGGAGCACTGCGTCGGTGCTGCTGCCATACTCCTCTCCTCCCACTGTATGGGAACGGCTCCTCCTCGAACACAACAAACTGCTCAGCAAACCCATCCCAGCCAACCATCTTGCTGCTGCCAGGTGCCCGAGCAAAGTGCTGAGGACATGGCCAAGAGCCTGCGAGAACTGATAAGCCCTTCCCTTTGTGCTTTGCATTTCCCATTCAAAATTTTATAGGATTTCCCCATCACTCGGAGTTAGGAATGTGCTCCCCAGCCACCGGTACCACCAAGCTGGCCATGGCAATGGCTCTCACGTGCCATCACAGCTCCTGGCCCCGCAGGGCTGCCTTGTGCCTGGCCCCTCTGCCTTTGGTGTCCCCGCCGTGGGGACTCATCGGCTGATGCCGCAGGATTTCCTCGCCCCGCCAGGGCTGCACAATAGCGGGGACAGGCTGCTCCGCAGACACCCTAATCCCCGGGTGATTGTGCCGTGCTTCGGGGGGGGGACAGCGGCTCAATGATGCTTTGCAAGGCTAGCAGGAACGTTAATCCGTACAGGAGGAAAAGGTGACAATTATTGAATGCCGTGGCTGGGAGCTTTTGTGCTGCCCTTGGGATGATGGGCTTATCCTGGGCAATGGTTTAGGCACTGATGAGGACCTGCGCTGCATGGGGCCACCTGAGCATTGCCTGGATGCAGGCATAGGGTGGGAGTAAGGACAGCATCTGCGCCCTGAGCCGTGATGCCAGATGTTTGCGCAGCCTGGCCCTGCTTCTGCTCTGTCCCTTTGAATTTCTATCCGAGGAAGGGAATTTCTGCCATCATCCAATGAAAGCACAAACATGCACACGGCCAGCGCACCCGCGGATGGCTCTGGAGAGCAGCGGAGTTTCTTATTGTCTGCGTTCAGCTTCCAGAAAATTGGGTGTCTCTTACAATTCAGAGCTTCCCTAGAAGAAGTGCAGTTGATGAGCTCCTGCTCTCTGGCCATACGCAGCTTTAGCAAGGACGGCATAGCAGGCGCATTTGTCATCCAAGGGAAAGGCTGGGAGGGGTCACACTGAGAGCAGCATGCCCTGCAACCTGCCCTGTGCTGCAAGGACCCTGTGCTGTCCCCACCTGACCCTGGGCATGACCCTGCTGTACACCGATAGCCAACAGCATCCCAAACACTGGACCGATGGCAGCAGGGACATGTGAGTGGCCGGAGCAGGGGACAGAGCAGTGAGCAGACACAGGGCAGTGGGTGTAAGTGACGCTGTGTGGCTCATCTGGCCGCGTGCATGTGTGCTCTCTCCTATGTGCGTGTCTGAAGCGTTGCAGCTCCGTGGATTTCAGGCACCGCAGGCAGAGAGTACAAATCTGCATTTGATTAAAAGAGGCCTTTGTAATATAACCTATATGAGACTGCACTTAACACCCATCATCCTGAGGAAAGCCCAGGCACTCCTCCAGCCCGATGGGCTGCGTGCCTCTGGGGCAGATCTCCCAGGGACATGAGACTGCCGGGGCAGGAACTTGGACTGAGTTTCTGTGTGGATTCTTCCCCCTTCGAGAGAGGCACAATGGGGCTTTGCATGAGTGATACAAACATGCCAGTTGTACTTAAGGTTGACAAATAATGTAAACCACACAATCTGGTTTGAGGGAAACGACTTCACCACAATTTATTTTAGTGCTTTAAACATCACGCCAAACTCTGTAGTGAATTGCTAAATTAATGCCGGGCTGCCATCTAAATAGACATCTTCAGATCACAAGCATGTTATAGGGGGAACAGTTTCCTTTGAAATGGTTCCCACAGCTTAAAGGCTGTGCAGAGAAAAAATGTGCCCAGGATTCAATTGCTGCCAACATGTGGTGGCCACATTTCTCGGCCGCTATTGGCCAAGACGCTCTGCAAAGCTGAGGAAGCATCATTTGAGGTGGACTGATGAACCGGTGATTGTGGAGAGGCAGGGAATGCCATGGGCAGATCCCTCCAAGGAGAAAGATAGAGCAGAAGGGCACTCACTCCAAGCTCTTGGTTTGGAGGAGGTGTGCTCTGTCCAGGAACCCTCTGCACACTCTTGTGATGAAGCAGAGAGCCCAGCAAAAGCACGATGGATGTTTATTCTACTCATGATTTTCCATCAGCTTCTTGGGTGATGTAATCAGCACTGCTGTGTTAACTCTGCTCCCCTGGTGGCAAGAGATCAATGGCAATTTCCACCCGCTTGCGGTGGTGTCCCAGATCTCATAAAAGAAAGGCTCATCAGGTTCATTGGGCAGCCAGGCTGCCTAGGGATAGGGCAGGCTCACTGGTGCTGCCAGGAACTAGAAGCTGTTTTAATACCTTTCTCATCCCAAAGTCCACGAATGCAAGTGGGGGGTAAAGAGAGCAGAGGTGAGCCTGTCCCTCAGCAGGCTGGAGCAGCTGGGGAGTGAAGCTGGGTGTGGAATGAAGGATGTGCTGCAGAAAATGTCCTCATCCTCATCCTCATCCTCATCCATCGCCATCCTCACCAGCTGTTCCCTGGGTGCATCCAGCTGCTGGGTGCTGCAGAACTCATGAGGACAAATGCACAGCCCAGCACTCACCCCACAACTCTGCTGAGGTAATAGGGCCAGGAGAGCTGCCCCCTGTAGCCCTGGAGCAGGGAGGCTCAGGGAAGGCATAGATGCCACACGTGTGCTTCACATCTGCCCTTCAAGCTCTGGAGGTAGCCTTGCATCCAGCAGGCAGGCTGCTAGCAAGTACCCCATAGACAAAGGATGAGAAGACAAAGGAAAGGGAAGGGAGCTGTCACTTGGCCACTGTTCCCACCCAGGCAACTTGCTTTTTGTTTCCCCATCACCAACCCGAAATCCATCATCCATGCTTTCGTGGCTCAGTCGTTCTTTCCCCTTATGGTTTCCTTCAGCTGAGCTGGAGGAAGAATAAAGAAATGTCTTTCAGGGCCCCAGCCTCTTACAAGGCTCATAAATATGTCTCTGCTTAAAAACTCAAGGATTAATTAACTCATGAGTATCTCCCATCCAAAGCTCTGGGAAAGAGCACCCTCCTGTGCAGGACGCAGCCCTTCTGTGGGAGCAGGATGGGGATGGGAATGGGTGCATGGATCCCCAGCTCCCCACTGGCACTGCTACCACCGAGCCCCCAGCCTCATGGCTGCTGTGGGGCTGCGCTGCCTTTACTGTGTTTTCAATTAAGAGCAATTAGACAATACCCACACTTGGTGGTCTGTCATAAATTTTGTGGCTGACGGTGCCATGGGGAAGCTTTGAAGCAGGGGTTGGTGGCTCTGGGCGCATCTCAGGGCTGGGTTTGTGAGAAGTGCCAGTCACCTTCCTCCCGTGTGACCCCAACGGGTGCCCAAAATACAGTGCTGCCATTGAGTCCTGCGCCAGGGGAAACGCACTGCATTCATGGGTGCTCCTCCCAAGAGGGGGCAGGGGTGCAATGCTCGATGCCTGCACAGCACCTGGCCTGCATCCATCTGCCCTGGGGTCCCCTCTGGTTCCTGCTCCACACCCCAGCATGGTCATGCCCTCGCAGCCCCTGGGCAGGGTGGGTATCCACCGCAGCCGTTTGGTCCTTGGCACAGCGTGACCGCCCAGCAGTGGCCGGTCCCTGAAGAGCTGGAGCTGCCAGGAGCCACTCCTTCCTCAGTGGGTCCGCGCGGAGCTGGTACGAAACAAACAACTTTTGCAACATGTTTTGTTTTCCATCATTACATTTTTAAAAGTAAATAAATTAAAGCCATTACACTGCCACTTCGCTATGTCAAGTGTAACCTGAGTGCCGCTGGCACGGATGCAGCACGCGTTCTCCCCAAGGCTTTGTGGCACTCAGGAGCAGCGCAGGGACAGTCCCTGCCATGCCACCCCTGTGACTGTCACCTTCTCTCCTGCTGACCTTAGCCTGAGGCACACAGGGCTGGAAGGGCACGGGGAGCTGAAGCACAAAGGATGGGGTAGCGTTTGTAGTGCTGGCACAGGGCTGTTCTCCACCTGTTGCATCTCCCATCTGCAGAGCCCAGGCACAGGGCTGGAAGCATCTCACCTGCCATGCTCACACCTATCCACTGCAGGCAGAGCCAGGCTCTCATACAGCTCCAGGGTGATGCACTCCAAATCCTATTGGAAACACAAAGCGGAGAGGGGACCGCCTGTGCTGGGAGCACCACCAGATGCCTGCATTTTGTCCTCTCCATGAAGGATGCTGTCTGCACCAGGGACAGACCCTGATGCTTTTGGCATCGCACTCAAAGCACCCACTGATGTCATGTGAAGTGCAGCTTGGCCTTGGGTGTGAAGGGCTTGGCGTGGCTTCCAGTTGGCCTCCTCGCTGCTTCCCTCACTGCTCGGGGACGTGATTAATTTGCTCTATTGGAGGGGTAGCTTTCAGCTGAGAAGCAGGGATCTTCTGGTTTACCAGTTGGTGAAAGTGGCTTCCGAAGTGCAGGCCTCCCCTTCTGCTCACAATCTGATTAAGGAAGAGCAGCAGCAGCCCCGGGTTGCTGCCATCACATCACTGCCTGCTTTCGTCCCAACACCAAAATGTGTGAGCGTGGCAGCAAGCCCGGCCTCCATGCAGGTCTAACGTAGAGCAGTTGCCACGAGCAGCAAAAAGAAGAGGAGCTCGTACTGTAGGAGCTGCTGCTGAGAAAGTGCTGCAGAAATCCAGCTGTGCTTTCATCTGGGTGTTCTGTGTTGGGCACTGGGCAGAGGGCACCGGGCAGCCCAGGGGGAGAGCAGCACGTGGGGCTTCGCTCTGAGCCAGAGAAGAGGAAACATTTCAACAAACCATTTTACCAGAAAACATGCAAGTGACTTTTTAAATAACAACATCCAAATGAAAACAATGTGAGCTTCAAAGCCTGTCCTCGAGATTCTTTGTGGTTCGGGGATTTTCTGAAAGGAGGACTCCTTCTGAGCCCGGAGAAAGCACCCAGACCCCCTCTCCCCTTCCCGGAGGTGCCTGCAGTGCCCACCCTGCTCAGTGCTGAGGATGCTGTGCTCCTTGGGGCTCTGCTGCCGCACAGATCGGCTGTTTGGTGGCTGCCCCTCTCCCAGCATTTACCAGTAACAGAGGCAGGAGCCCTGACGAGAAGCGTGGCAACTGCTGTGGTTGCTCTAAAAGCGGTCTCCTGTTACCGAAATGTAAATGTTGACGTTTTAGGAGAGGAGATGCTGATGAAAATGGAGCTGGCCCTGTTTGTTTGTTAAAGCAGCTATTTTAAACAAGGTCTGTTCACACAGCTTGCAATTCGGAAGGAAGTTTTTCCAGCCATAATATCCTAGCTCAGCGCTGGGCAGACAATGGTTCAGCAGTTGCCCTGGATTAGCTCAGTGAAGTCACCCCACGGAGCCCAGGGAAGGGCTTCTGGGAAGCGGCGGGGTTTAATTCAGCGCCGCGGGGCAGGCGGGCAGGGGGGGATGTCCTGCAGTGCTGGACACTGCGCAGCTCTGCGTCTCAGGACAGCCCTCAGCACGTCCCTATCTTCGTTTTTCCCCAAGGAATAAAGCTCACCTTTAAATGTCACCTATTTATTTATTTGTTTTTGCAAATGCAAAGCATTTTTTCCTTAAAACGCTTCCCCAAGCAGTGAACCTGGGGCACGTCTATGTCCCTACCAGCAGCACCGGCAGTGGCACTGCTCTTTAGCAGCACTGTGTTCACCAACAGAGCCAGAACGATGAGAAGAAGCTCCTCCTGGAGCTGGGGAGGTTGCACGGTGTCTTTCGGGGCTGTGCCCTGTGCTTTGACCCGGGCCAAGCACTGTGCCATGCATCCTGCCCCGTGCCATATCCCATGCCATGCATCCCACCATCTGCCATGCCCCATGCCGTGCCCATCACCCTGTGCCATTCCCTGCACTGCAGCCACCGGGTACCGAAGCCCTGGCGTCACATCTGCTGCTCCCTGATGTGTTTACTTGGGGAAGCAGACGGGGCTCTTAGAGGGTGGCGGAGGCGGCAACACCAATTCCTTTATTCATTACAGTCTCATATACAAATAAAATCTTTACAAGCTTGACTTGAGCTTTTAAAAATGCCGTTTAGGACGTGTCATTTGTATTGTCTGCCTTCTGCTCCCTTGCACCACGGCTGATCTCAGCGGCAGTAAAATCCCTCTTCCACGTAAAACCCAAATGAGTTTATTTTATTTGCAGGGCAGGGTGAGGGGAGCATTCACCGAGCTGCTCCCGTTGTACCTCACGGCCCTGGGCTGCAGAGATGACCCTGCAACACCCCGTATGATTGTACTGGGGGAGTCTCAGAGAGTGGCTGTGGTGTTGCCAGAGGCATTAGAAGGAAATGCAGAAGGTTGCAGCGAGGAAATGCCCTCCCTATCTCCAGCTGCTCCATGGGTGCCAAGGTGTGAAGGTTCTGACTCCAGACGTGCACATGGAAATGCTCCACGAAGGGGAATGAATTGCAGGAGCACTGGTCTGTAGCATGAGGTTTCTTTTGTGAAGGGCTGAGATGAAGCTTTCCATTTCTTCCTCCTCTTGGTGAATCTTATTGTGATTAAATTAAAGGAATTCTCGTTAAAATGTTAATATCCTTCTAAGACTGTTAGTTGTTTTTCTCAGCTCTCTCTGGTCTCCCTTCAGAGCTTTTGCTGCCTTTTCCTAACGTTTTCCAGCTTTTCCTCTCTTTTCTCACCGCCCCCTTTTTCCAACACTCACTGGAAAGTTACAGCCGCGACTGCCTGGTGGCTGCAGGCACTGAGTCACACGAGGATCCCCATTGCAGCTCGTAAACAGGAGAAACACACTGCTGCCTTGGGCATGGGGCTGTGAACTGCCACCCCCAGCCCTCCCAGGGGACTGCTCTGGGGGCTCAGTGTGCCCTGGTGCCTGGCAAGGGGATGGGTTGGCAATGGGATGGGGATGGGAACAGGTAATGAGATGGGGAAGGGGATGAGATAAGGATGGGATGGAGATGGGAACGGGGATGGGAGTGGGGTTTGGATGGGATGGAAGGGGACGGGAATGGTGTTGGGATGGGAATGGGGATGGGAACGGGTAAAGAGTTGGGGATGCGGATGGAGATGGAGACAGGAATGGAGATGGGGACAGCTTTCAGAGTCGGGACAGCAGTGTCTACAGACTCTCTAAAACCATACTGAAAAGACCAGGAATGATATTTATTTTTTCCACAGCAAAGGAAAAATATGATTATTTGTGGGCATTTTCCATTCAGGAGCATCCAACACAAATGTATTGTTCTTCTTTGAATTCCCAAGCATATGGCATTGTGTGCTGTTAGAGTTTAATATTCTTTTCATTACTGATATCTAATACAGACAAGTCTTGAGGGTTACACAAAACATATGTGAACCTAATTTGTTTTTACTGTGCCACATGTTTTTACTCCCTGCATCATTCAATTAGCTTCTTTTTTTTTTTTTTTTCCTTCTCGATCATGTGATCAGCAAAAACTTCATGCTATTTTTAAGCATGGTAAGAAAGTGAAAAACACATTTACTGTGACTGCAAAGTACGAGAAGTGTAGATTTCCCCTCCGCAAAAATAAATGTTACAGCATGAGAACAAAATGTGGTGCTGCTGCTATGAACATTGCATTTCTTTAGCAGTGCAGCTTTTCAAAATGCTGTACAGCTTTTTAGACAAATCCCTGAGAATTTTGGGCTTGAGATAATTAATCTGATTGACAGAGATGAGAATGAGCCTTGCAATTAGAGAGATTAGTGGCCAGCAAATGCCACCTTCCCCTGTGTCGTGGGGAACTTGCCATCTTCCTGCACCTCTTCATCCCTCGGCACCTTTCCCATCTCTCTGACGTCTCTTCCAAGAGACCAACATGAGTTCATTGGCTACGTCATCTTTAATGATTCTTCTCTTCCCTGGTGTTTTCATGGGATCAGTATTTGTCTGGAGATGCAAAAGGCATGGTTAGCCAAAAAGTATGGTTAGCTGTGGTGCTTTGCTCTCTGCTGGGCAATCAGGCTCCATCAACTGCTCAAATTGGGCCTGAGTTTGTTGGGGAATCTGGGAGACTGGAAATAAGGGGAACTGGGAAATGGGAAGAGTTTGGGAAGCTGTGTGCAGGGCTGTTGTTGGAAGAGAAGTTATGATGAACAAGAACTGAACGACAGCCAGATGGAGATGTGGATGGATCAGAACCCAAGCTCTCTGTCCTTCAGTTCTTGGAGATCAGCAGGGAAACGGAGGCTGTTTCCCACCCACCTGGTGCCATTGGGAGCCCCCTGCACACCAGGGTGTAGGTGTTCCCTGTGCAGCAGAGCACAGTAATGGCAGCATTGACCCAGTGCCAGTGGGTGCCTGATGGCCAGAAGAACCTGAGCCTCAGCAGCTCACCATGCCAGAGAGCTTCAGACAGCCCCACACGCAGGAAATCCTGGTGCTGCCACATGCTGCACGCTCCGTTCGCACACATGTGCCTTATTAGCAGTGTCAGAAGCCTCCAGCTTGTGGGTGACTGCTAACCACAACCACCAGCGTGAACCTCCTGCTTGGGGGTCATTCACAACAACCCGCAGAAATGCCTCAGACTTGGGCCATGTTGAAAGGAGCTGGTGGGTTCCTAATAAATAAATAAATAAAGTAGAACCCCTTTATTATTTACTTATTGGGCCTCCTGGAATTTGGGAGTACTGCAGTAAAAAGACTGGGGACATCTGGAACCCCCCAGACCAGGAATCCAAGGGTGGTCGTAGTAGGACAGTCCGATTTGTGGCCTGAGATCATGTTTTCCAGGCTCTGTCTGCTCTGTTGCAGATACTCATGGGTGCTCACCTATCCAACAATGATCATGGTCTGGTGTCTGAGCCATCAGGACATCTAAGGCGAGCCTGACCCCAAGCTACAGACATCCTCACCATATGTCTCTATCACAACAGCTGACCTGCCATTGCTGCAGATGGTTCCAATTGCAATTAAAGCATTGAAGGGATCAAAATTTAGGACACACTATGGATTAGAAATGCACCTTCATCTCATGCCTTCCAGCATTACAGACTTAAGTTCCTTCCATCGCAGTGAGGCTGTGAGATCTCCTGCATGCACACAGGTATAGCAGAGCTCTTACTTTGGGGATGTGATATTACAGCAAAGCCCCAGACAGGACAAGATGAGAGCCAAGCAATAGTCCTTGGTGGGTCAGCAGCTCCAGGCTGAACTCTAGGAGGCAGTTCTTCGCCCAGCAGTGCTCCATCTGAGGCACCCATGCACTGTGTGGGAGCCACACCATGGGAAACACACAGCTGGGTGCTTGTCCCTCCATGCACCCATCTGTGGAATGGGAGAGCAGAAGCAGCCCACCTAAGCCAAGGAGAAATTAAATCTTACTTTACAAAATGTTGCATTGCGTGATGGAAAGGAAGAACAGGACAACCCAGCAGCATTCCCAAGTTTCTTCTCCCTTCAGGAGGAAAACTCTGCAGAAACCACAGTTAGGTGTCGGATGGGGACCCCCAGCTTGCACTGCAGGCAGAGGCCAGGCTGCAGTGCACAGAGCTGGGAGGGTGCATGCCATTTGAACCACGGGGTGCTGCACCACACATCTGGGTCAGATACTGCCAGTATAAATAATCCATTGTGCTCAGGAGCCTGAGTCAGCCGTGCAGCTGGGTTCTCCGGCAGGTCAAGACTCATGCTGGATCTGTGTCATGGAGTGTGTCTAACCTGAGCTTCTTTTGTTATGGGCAGAGCCCAGTCTTCAAAGGGTTAAGGGTAATTTGAATGATTCCTTTTGTTTAGATTCATTTCAGGTTTCGTGATTTCTGTTATTACTGCATAAAATCACTTGCAGGCACTCGAGGTGGGGGCTGGAGGGAAGTATAGCTGTAACAGATGTGAGCTAATTGGAAGCACAGCAGCAGCACCAGCAAGTGCTGCGCAGCGCTTTGGAGGCCGAGAGCAGCCACAAAGGCTTTGTCACACCCTATCTGTGAATTACACTGGCCGCAGGGAGAAACAGCAAAGGAGAAAACATGCCAGGGTAGGATGGAGAATGCTAAATAGCGAGGCCGAACTTCAGCCAGCATCTCAGCCCTCCTCGCCCTGGGCCACTGTCAGCTGAGATAACAGCACCAGGTGCTGCCCAGCTCCCAGCTCCTCGGCTGTGCTTTGAAGTTGGATCCTTCTGATTTCTGTTCGGTTTACAAATAAAGCTGGCTGTGCCAAGGCAAAGAGGATGATGCCTGCGGAAAGCAGCCCGTTCTGGGTGCGACTGCTGCTGGGATGGACAGAGCTGGGGGCAGTGCTCGGTGGACGAGCAGTGTGCTGCCAGATAGGGACATCTGCTGCAATGCCACATCTGGGATGGGACAGGGTTGGGATGTGACAGGATGGGATGGGACACCTCATCCTACAACCAGTTGAGGAGCCAGCCTGCTGCGTTCCTTTCTGCTGGAAAACATTTGCTGTACCACAGCTCCATTAGTCAGGGCAAGTCTTAGAGCTGCCAGATTATTCATTGCAATGATTCAATATTCATAATATTAATAAATACCACTCGGAGAGCCATTCAGCAGGCTGCAGTGAGGCAGGCTGGCAGCTGCTGCTTTCATAACTTCACCACCGGCTGCTCCTTTGAAGCAACACATTGGAGAATTTTGGGGGCAGTTTCCAAACATGGATTAAAGCCCTAAAATCCCATCTGTGCAAGAAAACTACAGTAGCAGAGTCATTCAGCTGTCAGTAAACCACACAAGCTTGTGACAAGCATCACCTCTGTATTCTTCCAGCCGCAGGGCAGCTCCCATCACTTCCAAACGCCGCCGTGAGATGCCACTGCCACCAGGGATGCTGCTGTGTGAGCTGAAGGCCACAAAAGAGGGTGGCAGAGAGGTGTCAGTGAGGCCCCTCCAAGCCAACCGCCAGGTGTCTGCCCCACTGGTAGCCCCACAGCTCCGGCACCATCATGCTTTCTGCCTCCTGCTGCCCACCAGCCTGCCTGCAGCAGGGAGCAGAGCACAGCCAGGCTGCCTGCAAGGCGCTGCTCAGGTCTGCCTTGCTTCCCCAGAGCAGAGCAAAAGCTCCTGTTACAGTAACACCCACAGGAACAGCCCCACCATGCTGAGAGGCACAGGGTGCCCCAACCTGCCCCAAACCTGTGCTCCGCCCTGCGAGACTGGGGGAATCTGAGAGGTCTGCACAATAAAAATTCAAAGCATCCCAATCCAATAACCAGATGGAGCTGCAGGTGCTAATGAGATTGTGCATTGTCTGTCGTTCCCCAGCTTGCATCTGTCAAGGGCTTTCTATGCCCCACCATGGCAACATTTGCTTTAATTAAAGAATCTCCGCGTTGCACCAGAGGGCAGATTCACCCCAGCCAGGATTTGCTGCATTCACCGAGCTGCTAGACAGTCTGTCTCTTGCTGGGGATTAGGCTCCGGGAAACTCTCAGGCTGTTTGGCATAGAAAAGCGGGAGAGTTTCTATGGGACTTTGAAGGACATAGTTCAATTAACTTTTCTCACTCTCTCTTTGGGCCAGACACAGGGTACGTCTGGTGGCTCGCACCCCCGGCAGGTGATGAGGCTCAGGATTAATTACAGAGCTGACATTCCCGGAACTCTGCTCTCCCAGGAAAGCCGCCGGGTGCTGAGAGCTGTTGGTTCCCAGCCGCCTCCTGCTCCTCTCCCACTGCTGACTGCCTCCATCCCCATCACGGTGCTGGAAAATCCCATCCATCACCAAGCTGCTGGCACTGCTGCGGGTCCTGCACAGCCTGCTTGCTCCAGATCTCAGCCATCAGAAAACAGCGAAATAAATCACTGACAAAATGTTAGAGAAAGATAGCAGTGTGTCTTCTCATATGTTGTCATGATACTTGGTTCTAATTCTTTGAAAATCACTGCCTCTGGCATCTTTGGGAGGGAGTGAGGAGGACAGGCTCTGCTATGGGGGCTCCTCTGCTCCCCCAAACCTGCAGCTTATCCATCAGATGCCCATAGTGTATCGTCTGCTCTTGGGCCACAGCACAAAACACTTTCTCTGCACCACCGAGACAAGACTCCTGCAGTCCATCATTTTCAATCGTTCCTTCTCTATTTGGCCTTGTATCAATAGGACACAGCTTTTACCATGTGTTGGAAACCAGCCTTTAGCTCATCATATCCTTCCCCAACAGGTTTGCAGCACAGCCTCCCGTGCCCACCGGTGATGCCATCTACCAGCACTGCATTGCTGATGCTCAGAGGCATTCTGGCATCACTGCTCCCCAGACGCATCCTGCACAGGGCTCTTCTCCTTAAACCTCTGCAGCAGCAGGTGGGATGGTTACAGTGACCAGGGTGCTGGGAAGAGGAACAAGGTTAAGGGCAAAACAAAAGCCTAAGCTCTGCGTTTGAGATTTGGCTTGGGTTTGGTCGGTGGGGATGTATTCTCAAGAAGCTTCGCCACTCAGCCGTTGGGATGTGCAGTGCTGCGACCTGGGCTCGCTCAGCGTGAGTGTTAATGAACGTTGGAAGAAGGCATCAGAACAGAGGCAGCGGTGAGAAATGTGTCTGCCCATATCCTGCCAAAGGACGAGGCTCAGCTCCCAAAATCACAGCACCTTGTGCAACCTGGTCGATAGAACCAAAAGGTCTTTCGAAAGAAATCTGGAAGTAGACTGTTGATGCTATCAAAGCATCCTGTTTTGACATTTTCTGAATGAATCATTTTGGATTTTTTTTTTATTTGAAATGACCTCACCGCCTTCTTTTATATTTTTTTTTTATTTTTTATTTTTTTTAGGGTTAGAATGGAATAGATTGTAAAACGTCATAACCAAAACAAAACAAGTGATCTATGCCTCAGCGAAGCATTTTATCCCATCTCCTTCAACGTTTCCTTTTAGGTTTTATTTTCTGTAGTGGGGAATTTCTAAATATTTGAGTTTTGCTCCACCTTGAAGCCAAATTTTGCAGTCTCAGGATGATCCCACCATTGCAGACACTCGGCTCCTCTCCGGCACTGCAGGGTTTGTGCCTCCCATCCCCTGGGACCCCATGTTGGGTGGCTGGGGGAGCGAGCGGCCGTGGGTGGCCCCGACCTGGCTGGGGGTGACCTAACAATTAGCACTATCTGACAACGTGTTAGGATTAGAAAACTCATCAGAGAAATCTCCAAAATGAACGTTTTTTGGTGCGTGTGTGCGAGTTCAGCTTTTCTGCCCCAACCAGGAACAGATGTCTGAACTGGTTGATGAATTGGAAACATCTGAAACAACTTTCCAAGCTGAAGTACAATAAATATACCTTTCATCACAATCCCTGCAAGAGGGTTTTAGAGGCAAAAATCACTGAAGTGTTTAATACGGCCCATGGTGAAGAATCATTATAACAAATGAACCAAATTAAATGAGCATTTCTCCCCTTCTCGTTGACTTGCCCGGGACTCCAGGTGTCACCTTCTCAGCTTTGTCCTGCTGGCCTTCACTGTTTGCTCTGTGGACACAACAGGGCTGCTCCTGGGTCCCCAGGCACGGCTCTGAGCTGCCCACCACCTCTACACAGATGGAACCCTCAGATCCACCCAACGCTTTTTGCAGCACTGCATGGCAAAATGATGGAGTGCTCCAGGGCTACGGCTGTCTCCTGTAGCTCCAGTCCCCCCACGCTGGGGCTCACAGTCTGTCTGGGAGCGAGCGCTGTCGGGACCAGAAGCAATCAGCAAAGCATCCTCGTGGGTTAGCACCAGAAACATCTGTCAGAGCCGTGGAGGGCATCCTGCCAAAGTTCAAGTGGCTGTCATTCCCGCTGTTGATCCCATGACCTGGAGAGATGAGAATCTTTCAGCAGGAGTTGTCAGGAAGAGTTTATTTTTCCATGTCTCCACTTGGCTTATTCCACCGAACAAAGTCATGTTCTATTGATTTATTCTGAGATCACATTTATTTTCCCTTAAGAAATAAAACCCAATATTTCTCCCCTTCAAAAATTCATGTGCTTTGCACAGGATTTGAGAGCCCAATTTTCAAGCGTGAGCACATCCATAAAAAACTCACGCGCCAGCAGGTAGCACCATTTACACTTAGGAACCTGATACTGGAACATGTGCTTGTGCTCAACGAGAAAAGCGACTCACTGCTTCTCAGCAGTTCGGCTTCAGAGGGGAATTCACTCCTGTTCACATTCCACAGCAGCTCAGGGCTCTGCAGGCACACACCAGTGCTGGGCACACATCAGTAACAAACTCACTCTGTTAGCTAACAGCCATGCACTTTATTACACCAATGCGTTATCAGAATGGTTAAAACATCCCACTCCATTTTCAGCTGGGGGTTCAGTGAGGGCTGGGAGCTGTGGGGCTATGGCACAGCCTCTGCAATGAGATGCTGCTGCTCACACATCACTTCTGTGCCTTAGATGATGGCAGCTCTTCTGAAAAGGAAGGCTCATTTCTTCCAGCTTGTCAGGACTGTTCCTGTCAAATGCCCAGAGATGTGGTGGGTGCCCCATCCCTGAAAACACACCCAAGAGCAGGCTGGAGGGGCTCTGAGCACCTGATGGAGCTGTGGGTGCCCCTGGTCATTGCAATAGGGTTGGACTGGATGACCTTTAAAGGTCCCTTCCAACTCTAAGGAATCTGTGATTCTATGATTCTACTGCAATGATGGCAATCCTGGTTCTGCAGCCACTCTGTGCAGAATAGCACAGCACCAGGGCTGTCTAAAGAGCCTGAGCACTAATCAGCCATCTCTGCTAATTACCTGCTGGGCAGCCCAATGTTTGTCCTAATGAGCAGCACTGCCCTCCAACAGCCATGTCAGGAGCCAGGCTCTGGGGATGCAGCAGTGACAATGCACAGCTGGCTGAGAACTAAGTTTACTTCGTTTTAGTTTCTCTTCTTACTCTCTAGTCCACTTTTTCTATTCTATTTCTACAACTAGAAAACTCAAAATCCTTCCCTGGCCCTTACAGCAAACAGCCAGCTGCACAGAGGCCATTGCACAGCTGTCAGGCACCTTGCACTATGAGCAGCTGCTTCCAACTCAAGTCAAATGGGCTGATGTTTGTTCTGCTGCATCCTTGCCTTGGGATGTGTTCTTCCTTTCGCTGCATTTTGCTTTGTTTTCTGGAAGGTTTCACCCGTCTTGAGAAGCTCCCACACTTTCGTGCCCTGAACCAGAGGACTGAAATTTGGCAGGGAGCAAACCTAGAGATGCACTTTTTGTTGTCCTTTCAGAAAATAAAAACACAATGCATATGTTTGGTCAAAGCACAAGCCTTTGAAATACCCTCTCACATACACATCCTGCCCTGTGCACCATGCACCCTGCACTGTGCATCCCACACTCAGTACTTCACACCCTACATGGGGACAGAATCCTTGTCCCACATAACAAAGCCAGCACTGCTGTGTTCCGTGGCACAGCCTCTGTTTCCCATCGTCTGTTCCCGTTCAGATGCAGCTCAGCCGCAACCCAGTGCCTGCATGAGAACTTGCTCCATCTGAGGCAGCTTTCTCATTTAAGAAAAAAATACTCTGGAAGCCACTGCCTCCCTCCCCTTGCCAGCAAGTTTAGAGTTTCATAAAGCCCGTGTGGTAATAGGTTACAAATGTACCTATCTGTTTTACATTTGTTTTTATTCAGGCCCCGTGAGCGCCCTGCAGACCCCGACCCAGGCAGGGGAAGGCTGCCCTTCCCTGCCAGCTCTTTCCCTCTCTCCTCTCCAGAGAAGGCCATGAGTGAATTGTTCTTCCATAATCTAAACCAACACTCCTCCCTGGCAAATTGGATTTCAGTTAAACCCTGTGACTTATGTGCAAATCCTCACAGCGGATCGCCTTGCGCAAAGCTCCCCGCAGGGCGATGACAGGCATGCAGAGCCACAGCCTGCCTGGCTGCTGCACGGGGTGGCGTGGCCACTGCAAGCCTGCAGGCATTGCACCCTTGGGTGCTGGGTTTTGCACCCCTGCATGGTGGGCATTGTGTCCTTTGGTGATGGGCATTGCATCCCTGGTCAATAGGCATTGCACCCTTTCTTTGATGGTGGGCACTGCATCCCTGGTTGTTGGGCTTTGCATCCTTAGCTGATGGGCATTGCACCTCCACGTCCTGCGTATCACACTCTCAGGCCTTAGCATTGCACCTCCACGTCATGGGCATTGCATCTCCATTTAAGAAGCCGAAAAACAATCCCAGCGATGTGATAAATAGCAAAGGCTGAGTTCTAAGGGCTTCATTTTAATGTCAGAAGTTCAAAACAGAGAATGTATCACAGTCAACTATCAGTTCCAGTAAGTAGGCACTAGCTAGGTATCATACGAGATATATTTTTTTTCTGAATGTTTTTGAACTTCTGAAGATATTATAAAGCACAGTTCCCAGATGAGTCAACCAAACAGGTCTTATTTGGATCACGTGAAACTGAAACTGAGCAAAGCCACCCATTTCTAATTTAGTTACATGGTGATTACATGGGTTCTCAGCCGAAAAGCAACAAGGACTTTTCCATGATGAATGAACATTTTCAGTGTCTGGAGTAGCAGCTGTCACACAGCTTGTCCTTCCGCCAAGGGAGGAACTCCAAGGGGAAATCTCCATTTTGGCTTCAATTTCGTTTCCTGGTTTTGAGATGTGGGACGACACGCATCCAACACTGCACACCCAAGGCCCTGAGCTCCGCGTGCAGCCATGAGGGCGCAGCCATGGGGATGTGAGTGGGTTTTCTCCCTTTGCTGCAGCTTTGTGATGTTGGAGCAAAAGCAGCAGCAATGAGTGGGATCCACTTCCTGCACAGTTATTTAGAGATATTCTCAGGTCCTCCGTGATCGACTCTGCTACGGAGAGCTCTCAGATGGAAAAAAAATCTATTTAACTTTGTGGTCTGTTAGCAATTTAAGTCAAAGAAGTGGTGTTCGGTTCTATTGTTTTCAGCCTGCAATGTTCGTGTGAAAGATTTCTTTGATTTGGGATGCTGCAATATACAGAGGAAACTGTACACACCATGCAGTAACAGCACACTTGTGAAAATGCAGATAATTGACCAGGAGCTGACTGGGAGGGAGATACCAATGTTGTTTGCTTAAAAGGATGCCATCGACTTAAAAAATCATGTTACATTTACAAGTTACTTCACATGCTAAGATAGGTGAGACCTTGGAGCAATCCTCCAATGACTAAATGAACGAGGTCACAAATTTTCCTCTATTTCACCCACTTCTGCTGGGCTTTTTGCTGTGTGTTGCCCATGCCTTGCATTCCCCCTCGCTGCAAGCTTGCACACTGTATAATCAATGGATATCAAGATGTTACAATCACAATATAAGCAAGAGAGTTAGGCAAAGTGGACAATGAGAACAAAAGCAAATAAAATGGAAGGCTTACCCTTATGCTGGGCTCACCACAAAACACCAATAGAGGCAATCTCCAGAAGATATCCTTCCCCACTGGTAGCCAGCTCTTAAATAGGTCTAGGAGGGGTGCAGCCTGGCTCCACCCCTTCCTGCAGCACAGGTGAATTGCCTTCACCTGTGCTCCTCTGGCTGGCTCATGGCTCGCCTCAGGTGATCAATCAGAGGTTCAGGCCGTGACTCAGTAGTTCCCATACACACACATAGAGCAAAGTCTGGCTGTAGTGAAACCAAACCCATGTGCTCAGCCTGACCAGAATGGAGCTGTGTGATCGAAGAGGTTCTCCCTCACCTCCAACCCTGCACCTGGGGCAGAAGATGCTCACTTGCCATGGGACTCCCACCCTTCCCAGAGGCTCCCACCCCCCTAGGAAGCTCCAGCAGGGCTCACAGTTTAATCCCATCCCTGTCTTCTATTTGTCCAATTCCAAATCTGGTCTGCGTTAATCAGCCCCATTGTTTTAATTAGAATATCTCAAAGATGAGCAGCAGCAGTCCTTGTGGTGATTTCTTTGGAGCTGCTCTCTCTCTGTGGTTAGATGTTGCTGTAGGGATGAGGTTCCTGTGCCCATCTTCTTCTGGTGGCACAACCGGTGTGGGGCTGTGAGGAAGAAGTGAGCAGCACCAGGGAGGCAGGAGGGGCTGTGAGGTGGCAGGTGGAAGGAGGAAGTGCCCCGAGGGTTGGGGTTCCTATCCTCTGCACCACGATCCCACTGCGATTAACTGGGAATGCCCAGCAGAATGATTTCCATCCTCTCTGCAATTGTGTATTTGAGGGCTCCCATTATGCCTGCGCAGACCCAAACTGAACAAGGGCAGTTCTGCTGAGCCCTCAGGGTGGTTTCCAGACCCTGCCAGCCCCCCCAGCAGGGTCCATCTCATGCCCCCGAGCAGCGCAGGGTGGAACCTGTGGGTTTGAGCAAGGCAATGGGCAGCTGAGCCTGATTCCCAAGCTGCAATTGTGGCCACAGCAATGGGCTCTGCTCCGTGCTCTGCTTTCATGAATTTGATTGAAGCAGAGAAAGATCTCACTTCATTCAGCCCCCAGCTGAATTACGAGCAGCAGTCCTGGGGCTCTGCTCTCATAAATGAAATACATGCTGCGATGACTGCTCCATTTGCCAAGAGCTGTTAATCGGTGACCCAGCGCGGTGCTCGTAATCTGGCATTTTCCTGATTTCACCAACCTCTTCCAGCAGTTTATGAGCACTGAGCCGTATCAGAAGAGCTACAGAGGCAGGGCTAACCTCACTGCTGCCATGGGATAAAGCAGAAAGAGGATTTTTTTTTATGTGGGCAAGTGCCACCGAGCCAGTCAAGAAGGCAGAGAGCCCTGGCCAAGGAGAAAATGGCCCAAAAGCTCAAATGGGATTAGGCCAAACCATCCCAGCTGCAATGTTACCTGCTTTAACAGCATCACATCTGCTGCGTTTGGTACCACTGGTGTTTATTGTGCTTTAAGGATCAGCATAGACGCTGATGTAGCACATAGTCAAACCAAACTTGGCTTACTAACTCCACAGTGACATTCAGCAAATCTGCTTTCTATTATTATTTATTTTATCCATTTAATGACGCAGCAGGGACGGCTCTGTAATTAAGATCAAACTGGATTTTTCACTCAAAGTAAAACTCTCATTGCAAACACCCCCTGAAACGTCGGCGCTTGAACAAGAATGCTGCTGCTGAGGTTTTACAAGCACGTCTCCCAGGTCAGCTATTGCAGTGGGAATGTCCCTGAAGGAGAAGATCCCCCAAGTGGGGATGTCCCATGCACCCGGTGCTCAGGGGCACTGTCCCCACGAGGTCCCTGCGCTGCTCCTGTCAGCATGTAGCAATGAAGCAAGGCCCCATAAAAGCAGCACTTCTGGTGCTTCTTGGAATTCAGACGAGCTGTACTCAGTAGAGACCGTGAGACTCAACACAATGTAGTTTTGTAATTTTAATGAAATACAAAGATCTACCAGCAGTCTGGAAGCAGATACCCAGAAAGCAAGGCTCCCTGCTGGTGCCAGCCCTCACCGTGCCACCCAGCTCCCAAGCAGACAGCACTGCCAGCAAGCAATTGCACTGTGGCTTCAGATGGGATTCATCCTTATCTGCTTGCATTGGCCTTAAGTTCTTTGGAGGAGCCATAACTGAAAAAGCAAGGCAGCAGGGCTGTGCTGTGAGGCTGTGCCCTGGGCAGCGTGGTGCAGCGCCTGGCTTCGTAGGGCATCTGCATGGGGGAAGGTACATGGCAAAGTATACCTCACATCAACCCAAAACCTGGCTTCGAATTTCGGTCATGGCACCTGGCAGCTGTTGGATAATGCCAATCATGAGAGAAGAGGGACAGATAAAGGTGATGCTGAATGATCCTGATCGAGCCTGGGGTTATTGCATTTCTCCATGCTCTGTTCTTTTTAGGATTTAATGCTGCCAAAGCCCGGCCATGCACAACCTTCCAGATGAAATCCCACTCTTACTTGGGGGAAGCAGCTTCATTCACCAAAGGATAAAGGAAGATGTTTCCCATTAACACATCTAACACCCCCATTAGAACATTCCTGGTTGTGCTGAAGTGCTAATGAGATTTCAATCTTAGATTCTAGGAGGAGAGACAGTAATTGGGGCACATTTCATTTTCACGGCTGGAGAGGCTGAATTAATTGCCTGAGATTAACCCTTCTGCATGAGACAGCAGCTCTCCTGGATGGCAGCAAGGAGGAAATGATCAAACACCTCAGCAATGATTGGATGACCGATGGCAGGTGCAAAAGCAGGTGAAAATGGAACAGCTTTGCAGCAGCACTGTGTTCATCCCCACTGGGGAGGTGGGTGCAGAGCTGCAGGCAGATGCGTAAAAACAATTTAATTTCATGCTTTAATTCTCTAAAGCTTTTGCATGCCCTGTGCCGTGCAGGCAAGGGGATCTGCACCCTCAGTTCCTGCAGGGCAGCGATGGGATGGACCCTGAACCCCTGCCCAGGGCTGCACTGGGAAGCTCCCTGGCTTGAATGCAGCTATGCAGAGAGATACTCCTCAGCAAATGAGGAAAGGGAGAAATAAGGTGAGCAAATGTTTTATTTAATGGATGGTTTAATTGCTGACATCTGTGATAAAAGCTCCACTGTTTGGTTGTTTTTTTTTTCTTCCCAAACTTATCTCAGGATGAAGCAGGGATGTGGGGGCAAATTCTTCCTGCAGTCCCTTTGAGTCCCATCCAAGGAAGATAGGGAATAAAATGTGGCACATGTTAAACATGTAAATGAGGTACTGATTTACTGATTTATCTGTTTCTCGCATGAGATCTTCTTTGGCTGCATCGGAATTACTGTATTATTTATAAGCCTTAAACATTTAAAATTAGATGTGTGGTTTTAAAACAAAACATCAAAACCTTCATACAAACCACATTGTTTCAATAAGAAATTAGATTTAAAACAAAAAAATTTTTAAAAAAAGCAAATTCAGAATGTTTCTGTGCAGGATCAGACCTGCACTTCATGTGGTTCGCATTCACATCAGACCCACTCTGCAGGACTGGGTTCTTCTTGCAATGATTTGCAACAGTGAAGTCAAAATAAACAGATCTGGTTTCACTCAGGAATATTTGCTTGTTATTGAAAAGCATCATTTTCCACACCATCCCTTGACATTTCGTGGGGAAATATTGCAAGGATGCTCATAACCCATCCGAGATGCTGGGATGTCCCACTGGAGCCAACAGCACCGCAGCAGTGCTCCCCACGATGTGCAGCCAATTATTTGGGAGCTGCACCATGCTGACCTGCATGGGACCAAGTTTTATCTGTTCCTTTTTAGGTGCAGCACCAGCTGTGCAAGCAGCATGGTCAGGGCTGCCTCGTTAGCTCCTACCTCAGGTTGCACAGCCAGGAAGAGCCAGCGCTGCTTCTGGGTTATTGGTTGCCATGAAAACCTACCGAATGGCAAAGCCTGTTTCTAAAAGGAGATGGCCCTCGAGCAGCCAGCTGACAAAGGACTGAGAGAAATCTGCCAGCCAGGGGTTGTGACGGTTTCATTTCATCCCACTGAGCTGCTGCTGACCCATGTCTTGCTGATTGCCCGCCTTACCTGAAGAAGGTGCTCGGGGTGAGTGAGCCTGGCACAGAGCAGGTTCATACCAGGGTTGAAGGGTCCCTCCTGGCTGTAGGAGAGCCTGTCCCACCCCAGAGGGACCTCTGTGGCCACTGGGAGCTGGTAGGCTCAGAAGTGCAGCCAAGATCAGGATGCTGGGAAGCTGGAGAATGGTGAAATGTGAAATTCAGCAACAGTGTGAGGCAGGAACGAGTCCCAGCCCTGGGGGTGAAATGGCAGTGGCTGCTGGATTTGGGGATGGTGCCCATGTCTTGCACACAGGCTGCCAGCATGCAAGAGATGTGCTGCAGCACATACCCAGCAGGCACCACAGCTCATCCTCCATGTTGTACAAGCAGGCACCTGGACATCTACATCATGGCTGAAACGATTCTCAGGTAGCAAGTCTGCCCTGGAAGGAGAAACCACTCAGCTGCATGCTGGAATGTAAACGTGCAACCTCCTGGCCCCTTTGTAAGCTGTAGGTCCAGGGAAGACAGGTGGATGCCTGCAATCCAGCTCAATCCTCATCACAGACCCAGAGTTCACCCCTCCTTTTCCAAAAACAAGACAAAGTATGACTACCACAGGCACCCTGGTGCTTTGATCTCTTTTAAAGGATTGGTAGTCGCATACGTTTCCAAAGCCAGGCTGGAGCTGCACCTCGGTGATCAGAGGAAGAGGTCTGGGGCTGCCATGGCCTCAGACCTTTGTGTGAGGCTGTGAGAATCACGCCTCAGAGCATTGCAGGCTCCTGCATTCAGTCATACCACAACTTTCAGCTTCTGGCTATTCTTGCAACTTGTGCGTTCTTCAAACGGGGGGGGGGGGGAAGAAATGCTGATGTCTCTCATTTACCATCACGGGCCGTTGCCCCACCATCATCACCCCATAAACATGTCAACAGCGAAACGCAAACCAAATTGCAGCGAAGAAGCGCAACCATAGTCAGAGTCCCATTAGCCTGTAATTGAGATGGCAACGAGAAGATGGTTGAGAGAGGGTTCTGGGCTTCATGTGCTGGGGTGAGACACAACCATGAGGAGTTCCAGGACTGTGCTGCAGCTCTCTGTGGGCTTGGGTCCCATTGCAGTGATTAACATCGCCAAAAATTGGTGGTTTTCTCCCAAAGGAAAGGACCAACATCCCAACTGCAAGGCCAAGCTGCCTGACACAGGCACGGTACTGGTCCCCAGGGCCCGTGGGCTGTTGGAAACAGCAGCACGTATCACGATGCAAACAGCAAGATGAATTACCCACCCATTAAACAAGAATCAAAGAGCGTGGCTGCTCTCCGGGCCGTGCGTTGTCACTGCCTATTGTTGTCGTGGGGTCTCCTGTCATCCTTTCCACACTGACCCTGATGTATCTCTTTCACCCCGAGCCATGCATTGGCAGTAGTGTGAGTCAGCACTGCCCCCCAGGACCCCTCCATCCCTCTCAGCACCCACTGCATGCTAGGAAAACCAGAAATCTTACTGGAGGACAGGAAGCTTTTGCTAACACCCCATTTAATGCTTTTTTTTTTTCTTTCTTTTTTTTTTTTTTTTCCTAATAGCAACTGAGGAGTCGAGGGGAAAAGCAAGAATTGCAGGAATTGCTCATTCCATTTCCTGTGGTTTCATAATTTTGCTGCTTACCAATTTTGAATTTCACGAAGCTTGTGGTTTCCCAACAGCCTTCATCTGTGGGGAGGATACATTTCAGTAGCAAACTGAACTGACACAAAATTCCCAATGAAAATAATATGACAGCAATTGGCATTCTGAACTATGTGAGAAAGAAACACAAATACCCCACTGGCTGAGCGGCCCAGGCGAGGAAGCAAAGCACAGCGTCCCAGTGTCAGCAGGTCGCTTCCGAGCTGTCACAAATGAGATCACTGCAGATCCTCCATCTCCATCCGTGTGCAAAGTGCAGCCAAGTGTGGGCTGGGGGCTGCACAACTGAGCTCTGGCTCTTGTGAGTGGAAAACGCCCAATTGCGTGTTGGAAAAGCATGGCGTGTTCCTCCTGCCTGCGGGTACTGGCAGGAGGCAGGTTGCAGTGGGTGGCAGGAAGGAAGCAGAAGGGGCTTTGGTGAGGTTTTCATCTGGAAAAATCAGAGGTTTTGCACGTGGCCCCCTCTGGCTGCGTTCCTGTGCCCCCAGGCCTGGTGCATCACCCTGTGCAGCACATGGGGCCGGGCTGCTCCGCATCACGGGGGCTGAAAGGAAAGGAGAGTGGGAAAGGGAAGAACATCCTGCTGGTTAAAGAGTTGAGCAGGAGCACGCTGTGATGGTGTTTTGCATCTGCGTGAACGTGGGCAGGGACATTGCTGCTGCACCCCGTTGGGGATGCTCTGTGCTGGGAGCATGGCAGCAGGTGGGGGGGTCATCCTGGGACCCTCCTGGGAGCTCAGCAGAGCTCCTGGACCACGATGAGTCCCAATTCCCTCAATGGGTCAGGTTTGCAACGAATGGGCCCCACTGTGATGCCTCCCACTCTCGAGGTGAGCCTTGTGCAGGCACACAGCACTGGGACAGCACTGAGCTCTGTTTCTGAGCATCTTCTGGAACACTTCATGGATCGCTGTTGATTAGATACAGTAATAGCTGCTAACATCCTCCTCTGGAGACTGCTGGGGGTTTCGCTTGTGTTTATTGAAAATAAACTCTCAGAGGTGAAGAGGAGCCTGTTGGTGACATGAACTCACAGCACAGAAAATACATTTGTGAGCTCAGAATTTATAGCCTGCCTCCATAAAGCTGTCCAGAATCTGCGGATCTTTGCTTTAGATACTCATGTTAAAATAATTTTCATTCTGTTAAATGAAAAGTGCTTTAAGTTTGGCAGGCCTGTGCTGCTCATGCTCTCACCACTTCATAAATAATACTTTATAATAACAGCTCAGAATAAAACAAAAAAAAAAAAAAGAAAGAAAGAAAGAAAGAAAAAGGAGAGGGGGCTGATGTCCACCCCAAGCCCTCTGTGTTGGCTGTAAATACCTCTTGCTATGATGTCAGCGTCACTCTGACAGCATATCTGCCCAAATCACTACCACATGTGCAGCCAGGGGATGTGCTTTACCTGGACTTTCCACTGATTGAGTAATGCAACTCAGAATCCTGGCAGCACCCTGGCCTGGCTCATGGGTTTGGGCTCCTCTGTGTTTTCCTGTTCATTAGTTACTAATATTGGCCAACGCCGTCTCATTGAATTGTCCTCTTTCTGCTCTCCCAACACTTTCATCCTCTAAATAAACATTGCTTCACACTTTCCTGAGTGCCTTAGATATGATTTAATTCAAAACATGCGGTCACAGGAATGGGAAGAGGATGAACCCTTCGTTTGGACACAAACCTGGGCCCACATAAGGACAGAGAGTAAAACAGTCCCACCTCTGTGAGTGCCAAGAAACAAACTCCTCCTTGCTGCAAAATTCAGAGGCTTTGCCACAATTTCACATGGCCTGAGCCACCTGGCTCCTGCCCTATGGGCTGCAGCTTGGGAAGCCTGAGGACACTTGCTCCTTATACCTATGGGCCAGCATCCTCCCATCCTCCCGAAATGCTCCAGGAGGTGCAAAAAGACACAAGGGAAGCTGCAGCCTCCCTGTATTCCTCCCAGCGTCCCGCCCTGCCACGTGCCCTGGCTCCCACTGGCAGCAGCTTGCTGCTCCTACAGCAGCACAGGGGTTTTAGGTCCAACAACGCTTCTAATGACCCTTGAAAATTGTTTACCAGCCCTCGAAGGGGCTGAATTAATGAAATCTGCCTGGATTTCACATGGGTGTGACTGAGAGCAGGGAGGATCCCACCGGTCACCCCGCAGAGGAGCCTGTGGGCTGAACGTGATCCCTTCACTCTTTGGATGCCTTCAAGAGAGTTTTTTCTCCCTGCATGGCTTTGTACCCATGATTTTAATTAGTCTGCTCTGTGAAGTGGTTTGGGGATGCAGCTTGAATGAAAGGCGCAGTAAAAAAAAGAGAGCACAGTCTGGTACTAAATAGCAGGAGGACGTGTCCACATGTGGCAGCTGTTAGTCACATTGCTGAGCCATTGTCTGGGAGGGCTCCGTCGCGCACTGCCTGGCTCTGAGAACAGGAGGGGACAGGGGACGGCTTGGAAATGGAGCAGGAACTGAGAAATACGTGCATAAAAACCCTCTGCTAACGTGTAAACGCAGCAAAGCATTTCTGGCACATACTTGCCTGGAAGCTCTCTGCCGTCCCTTCCCATCCCAGCAGAGATGATGCTCCAGGTCTGCAAACTCCCAGCTGGGCTTCTGCAGCAATACTGTGGGTGTCTCCCAGGGCAGGGGTACTGGGGGGATGCTGGGGGCAGTCTGACCCCAACCACATCCTTTGTGTTAGCAGGAGGGAGATCTCTGAGGATTTAGCTCACAGCAGACAATGATGCCATGAACACAGAGTTCTTCTCCGTGCCAACTCATCTAACCTAATAAAAGGGGGAAATTTCCATTGACCCCAGGGGAGCTGGATGGTTGAGACAGAAAAAGAGGTGGAAAATTATTTATGACAGTGTAATTGCTTTTGAGACAACTTGTGTCCAGCCAAGATTCCACAAGAAATTTAGGAAAGAACAACTTTAGGTCAAGCTGATTTGTTGCCCTGTGTGTGGAGGGGCAGATTTCCCCTGTGAAAATTGAACTCTGTAACCATGTAGGGACTCATAGTCAAAATTAATGTGGAAAATAAATTGCTGGCTGGCATCCCTGACAGCAATGGACACTCACTTAACTCTGCTGTCCTGAGACTGCTGCGTGTCCCAGCCTACCCGGCCCCACAGAGATGACATTTTCTTTTGGTCCCTTTAAAATCTTGTTTTATTGTCCCTGGGGCAGGAGGGAGGAACAAAAGGATACCAGCGCTCGGGGCAGGGTGGCAGGAGCTGTGTAATGCTGGCTGGGACAGGAGGGGACAGCTTGCAGCCCTGTCTGGGGGCAGAGCATCACTGCTCTGGGCGGCCTGCATGGAACTGTGGTGAGTGGTGCAGTGTGAGTGCAGCGTGGGTGCACAGGGCCTCCAGACACAGCTGATCCCAGCTATTTCTTCCTGACTGTGCTGCAAAGCTGCTTGGTTTCTTCATCACAGTGCTCCCCAGGCAATGCTCAGAACTCCAGGTTTGACACAGTGATGGAGATGGGCTTCTCCTCAGTTCCAGCTGCATTCACAGTCTTTAAGAGTGGCATATTTTCCAGCTTTTTTCTTCCTTTTCCAAGGAATCTGGATGCCTTCTCTTTTCTCAGATAAAGGTGAGAGCCTCCCTCTCTCTGGTGCTTTCAATTGAGCCCAAAAGTTGGAGCTTTAAGGAAAAAAATATTTGCAAAAATTTCGTAGAATCACAAAGGTTGGAAAAGACCTCTAGGATTAAACCCAACCACCAGCCCATCCCCACCATGCCCCCAAACTGCATCTCTGTAAGGACAAAGGCTGTCTGCTCTCCCTCCCAACCCAAGAGTGACAACGCAGGGAGAGGCCCAGGCCACGCTCAGGGATGCAGTGCAGGGGCACTGGAGATGCTGTACCCACAAAAAAAAAAAAGAGGTTACAAGGATTTGACCCAAGCATTTTAACCTGGCTCCATTAAAGAATGCGCTGCTAATTCCGGTGGTTAATTTGATGATGTGTCATTTCCCTCTGTTGTTTGGTTCAAAAGATGAAGACTAAACGTCGATGTTAAAATTGCCCAGATTTCAGATATTGCCCTTGGGAAAGCTTCAATCTCATCTTTTGTTTTCGTTTCTTTCTTTTCTTTTCTTTTCTTTTTTTTTTGCAGGTCCACAAATGTGTTTGTTTTCATAATGCAGCTGCAGGACAGATTAAAAAAAGCAAGTATCGCTGGCATTTAATATCTCTAATCCAGCAGTAAGACAAGCCTGCCGACTGTTTGCTTAATGTTTAACATCCTTTTCTGATTAAGAAAAAGGTTTGAAGTGATTATAGTTTATTTACAACAAAAGTGGTCTTAAATGAGAGTTAATTCCTCCCCCTCCTCCCTCGTCGGGCCCTTTGCCAGTTGCCATGTGTCTGCTCAGCTCCCTTTAGAAGAGCATCCGCAGAAGCCAGGGCAGGTGTTCCCACTGAGAAGGGCTTCTCCCCAAGCAGTGCCCCCACCTGGGGGTCCCAGCTCCCCCCACACACCCCACGTGCCTGCATGTACAAAGGGAAACGCTGCAGCTGAATAAAAATAATTAAACAGTAAAAATCCAGAGGAGCAGAATCCGGGGCTGATTTCCCACCCCACACTTGGGACTGCCTGACATCGTCCAGCTCTGGAGGAGCAGCAGCTCCCACCCAGGGGTGAAATAAGGGAATTATCCCAAACTGTAGTGGCACCCCTTGGGGGCAGGGTGCCGGGTTCCTGTGCTGCTGGATGCTTTGCAGCCTCCAGCCAGCTCGGTGTGAGGAGGCAATGCTGTGAGGAAGAGGAGGCAGGGAGGCAGCCCAGGGGACCTCTGTGCTTTCCTCCCCAGGGGGCTCGTGGGGATCTCTGTTGGGAATCTGTTGCTTTGGGGACAATCTACAGAGCAGAGGGGTCAGGGCAGGGGACAGTGGCACTGCCTGCAGGTTGCAGCTCTGCACAAAAGCAGCTGGAGACCTTTGCTGTCCCACTCAGATAACGCATCATCCTGGGCACCGAGAGCCATCTGTGCCACTTGCAAGGCATGAACTCTCCGTTAATTGGAAGTCATTTTCCTATAAAAATATAAAATTGCTTCCGCAAACAAAACGTTGGGCACGCGCTGCACGCTGACGTGGTGAAATGCTGTGAGGGGTCGGGAGCTGCAGGCAAAGCTCTGCTCTGGACAGGGCTGCACTTCCCAGCAGCGTGGGCAGCTCAGTGCACACAATGCAGCTGGCGGGAGCCCGAGGGGAGGCTCGCTGACATTGCCCATATTACTACCTACGGGATCAATGGAGGCCCCGGCTCTCACCGGCAGGGAGTGCAAGAAAGAAAGGCACAAAAGCTGTGGAGAGTGAATAAACTCAATTAGATCGCTGTAATTGCAACAAGAATTAGTGTGGGGGTCGGGCACATGTGCCGTCTCGGAGCAGTAATTAAAAGTGCAGTGTTTGCCATGCTGGGGAGGTGGCCTGCTGGGTCCCAGCAGTGCCCTTTGAAAAGCTCCACGACGGAGCTTCAGGGCTGGATAAATACAAATGTCAGTGCCTCGCAGCCCATGGGGGGACTCTCAATCCACAGCCCAGTGGGAGAATCCCCTGCTTTACATTCCCAACAGTTGGGCTAATTTCAGAGTCAGGCTTTGATGTGCTTTGGGGAGCCCTGTGTGCTACACACTTTCCCAGCGAGGCACCCCCTCCCTTTCTCAAATGCTTTATTAATTTTCTCCTGTGGTTTTTTTTATCCTCCCTTTCTCTTGGGCCTGCCTGCAACTTCTCTTTTGTGCTCAAACAGCGGGGCTCGTAGCCGAGAATTTATATCATTCTGAAATATATATAAAGAGGGGATAAAAGAAAAGATGTAGGAACCTGCGGAGATTTCTGCAATTATCTGCCCTGGGAGCCGAGGTCTTCTTCCTCCTGCAGCTCACCATGCAACCTTCCCTTGTCCTCCCTCATCTCCATCAGCAGGGAGCTGGGAGCTGAGGCTGGCTGGTACCCAGGAGACAACGACAGTGACACTGTGTTGTTAGAGCCTCAGGACAGCCGTGCAGTGGGCAGAAAGGTGCAGCCAGGCTATCCACAAAAAAAACCCCAAACTGCACCAGGGAGCATCGCACAGCTGTTTGAGGACAGGAGAGGGGCAGGAGGAGGTGCGACCCTTAGGGCAAGTGCACATATGGTGGCCATCCCCAAGGGGAGCAGAGCCAGCAGGGTGGGTGCAGCATCCTTAGGCTGCTGACAGTGCAGGTAGTGGGCATTCAGGGAGCAGCACTGCTGGTGTGCACCTTCCCGTGCACCAAGATAGCGCGTGCCCAGCACTGCACCCTGCCCACACCAGTCTGCTGTGCTGAGGACCCCACCAGCACCCCATCACTGGCGCTCTCCAGGAGCAGCTCATGCACAGAAGGTGCTGCAGCCATGAAGAGCATTGCTGCAGCCTCACAATGCTCGACCGATCTGGGGCTGAAGCCCCCTGGCCTGCCCCAGCCCTCTCCCCTTTCTCCCCTGCATCCCACCCCACTGCTGGGCAATGGCGATACCCGTATGCCGCAGCAAGCAGCCCAGTGCTGCTCGGCTCTTTCTAAGCTGGCATCCAGCTCCTTTCCTGTTTCTTATTATCAACTGAATTTGGCATGGAGGGGATTCTCTCCCCACATCCCGTTGGCACACAAAAGGCTCAAAAACCAGCAAAACCATTGTTTGTACTTGAAGGGCGGGGACCAGGGTGAAAAGAACAGCATGTTTTAGAGCCCAGAGCTAGGAACCATTAGAGCATCTGGAACAGTTAGTGGGACAGGGGCGTTACAATTAAATAAAAATGGGTGATTACAGAGCCGTTCTCTCGTTCTGACATACACAAGGGAAGCAGCGGCACATGCCTGAGCATGCAGTTAAGGGGATTCCTCTCCTACAGACCCGGAATAAATGGGGTTTTCATCAGGGAAGTTTGAGGTCAGTACGAGTGCCTTATGAGGGATGGAGGACCGCTGCTTCCTATTGCCAGGACACCGTGCAGAGGCGTTTCTCACCGCAGGAGATGAGCGGGTGCGGGGAAAGGAGCCACGTTCCTCACAGCCAGGGCCCCAGGCAGCACGTGGGAGCAGTGCTTTATGGCTGCCATGCTCCCAAAACCCCTCAGAGAGCACGGGGTGCTCAGCCCGGCTGTCAGCTTGCAGCTGGGATGGAGCTTCCCCACCAGAACTTTAGCTTTCTCTTTTAACAAGTCCCTTAGGAGCGCTCATGCCCCGTCTCTCCAGTTCCTGCTATTCAGAGGAAACTGGCAGGACTGGACAGCTCAGCTTTCACAAAGATATACATGTCCTGCAGAAAGAAATCCTACTGTTTGAGGACCTCAGCCCCGTCCCTTAAAATATGCTGTTTTCATTAAAGCGGTGAAATCGGATTTCAAAAAAAACAACAACAAAAAAAAAACACCAGGATTTGGACAGTGGCCCTTGATTTGGGTCCGATGAACAAGATCCAGAAGCAAAACAAAGGCTGTTTCCACAATGGTTGGAGGGAAAGGGAATCGGTCCAATTGCAAAACTTGGATCCTGGCACCGAGGGAGTCTTTGTGTGCAAGACCTGTGGCAATGGATGGCAATGACTTTGGGAAATTCAATACTCACCCAGCTCATAAACAGAAAGCAAGGAAAATAAACTTGGGCAGATGGGAGGAAGCAGAGAGCCAAAGCCGTGGATTTCTTCTAGGTTGGATATGGGCCACTCTGTCCTGGGCAGTGGAACGGGGCTGCAGAACTCAGAATGGGGCTGCGGCCACAGTGAGCTGTGGATATGTGGATATGTGGATATGTGGATATGGGGGGATACAGCCATCCCCCATCGCAGGGTGGACTGGGGATAGTGCTCACAGCCAAGGGATGGCCATGGCTCAGCCCCCACGGTGCTGGAGCTGATGTTGGTGCCCACCAGTAGCCCCGGGGCACGGTGCACAGCGTCGTGTCACTCGTGCTGCTTCGTGTCAGAGCAGCAGCTCTTGGCTGCTGCATCAAGAGGGGTGAGATGACAACTGGGATAGAAAAGAAACGCCTCCACCAGCCGCCTCCCTGCTCTCTGTTTGGTGCGGCGTGCAGCTGGATTCCTCCTGCAGACTCCCATGATTGAGCAACTCCCCAGTGCAGCTCCTTGTTTCTGCGCTGCTCCCTCATCTCCTGCCTGCGTGCAGGGAGAGGAGAGCCAAGGTGGATCAGTAGGATGCCCGTGGGTGGAAGGGTGCTCCTCTTCATGTTAAATTCCTCACTGCATTCACTTTCATGGGTGAAGATCAGCCATCACAGCACGCACGGAACAGAGGCGATGGCTGAGGGTGTGAGATGAGCAGCGATGAGACGGAGGCAGCAATGAAAGGTTCAGTGAGCAGAACGACTTCGGAAAAAAAGGTTTTGAGAAACAGAAAGGATGACTCCATAAAGCCTCAAAGCCACTGCCTGATGATGCCGCCTCACTCCGAAACACAAGAACTGACTGTTCTCTTTTGGCCGCAGACAAGAGGAATCAGTATTTAGAGCATTTACGGGCCAGAGCGGGTCAGCGGAGATACGAAATCTGTGGGATCACTGAATTCCCTCGTTGCCACAGCCCTACATTTGCAATTGCAGACTGATGAAACTCCGCATCCCACCAGCCGCTGGGCACTGCCTGCAAACACGTGGCAAGGGCAGCACTGCCCGCCTTCCTGAGCCACACCAGGCATTGGGACACCAGGAACCAACCCAGATCCGGGGCTGGAAGCCACAATCATCGCAGAGCCTGAACATGCGCCTTCCCCAGTGAGCCACCACAGAAGCAGTTTGCGTGTAGGGAAAGCCTATGGTATTTTTATGTCCTGACAAATTTTCATTCTTTTGGCACAGAAAGAGAAACAGCGTCCTCCCCTCAAATTAGGCAACTATCATTGTTTATTTCAAAGTTTCGAACTACTGGCTCATAAAAACAAAGCAATTGAGAGTGGAGAGCGCTGCGAGGCGACACAGCTGCTGCTGGTAGCAGTGGGGAGCTGGGGCTGATGCCATCCAGTGCCCATCGTAGAGTCCCTCTGCTCCTGAATGTCCCAAACTGGGGTCTGCACGGTCACCTCCTGCACGGCAGCAAGGGCTGCTGCAATCTCCTTGACCAAGGAAGCAATATGGACTTCCTTCTTCATTGCCCTAAGCAAAGCTCGCCCCAGCTCAGCTTCCTTGATGTTCTGCTTGCCTTTGGCCACGTGGATGGGACACCCAGAGCTCTGCCCTCCATCAGCCACACAGGAGACACCCAATTTCTGTTCATGATGACCATGAGCACGCAACACCACCATCTCAGCACTTGGCTGGTCCTAGAGCTTGAGGAATTGGTGCCATGATGGAGCCTTTGCCTGTTCAAACCAGACAAATCAGACTAAAGAAATCCAAGCCAGCCACCTACTGCTCCTCCTTGGAAATTCATAGAAGCATCTTTGGTCTGACCTTCATTTCTGACCAAAAAAAAGAAAAAAAAAAAGGCATAAGAAATACCAGTAATAAAATACAGTGGATACTTTGTTGGAGGAAAAATCATCAATCAGTATGAGAAGCACACTTGAAGCAGTATTTTAGAAGGGTATGTCAGATACACTGGCCAACCATTAAATTTCACAGGTTCAGTTTAAGAACTTCAGGAGATTGCTGGCATTGCCTGAAAGGGAGAGGAAAATTACAAACACATGCTAGGGGCTCCGAGCGAGATGCAGAAATCTGGAGGATAATCCTTATTGCTATTTGAGATAGAGCCCAAGAGCCACAATAAAGAATTCCATTCACCTGCCTGCGGAACGGCTAACTAGAATCATTAATGCCAGCGAGATTGAAAACATTTCTTTCGTGTGAGCAGACCTGGTGGTTTGTGAGGGCCGTGGGTTTCTCCGACCTCAGCTGGCCTCCTGCAGCCCGCCAGCCACTCTCCTCTCGCACCACTAGTCTGCAATGTTGCATTATCGATCCGGCAGCTGCGGATTGTGCACCCCCAGGGATGGCTGTGAGCAGGGTGGGCATCTCCCAGTGCTGGGGAGGGGGCTGCTGGAGGGGAACAGCAGCGATGCTCCTTGCTGCGGGATGCGGAGATGAAGCCACGGCGCCTTTGGAAACCAATGGGCAGGGGGATGTGGGACCCCGTGTGGATGGGGGCATGAAGATAACGCAGCTCCTGCCCACCACAATGACTCTGTAGGGATACAGGGTCAGGATCTGTCTCCAAAACCCTCTGAGTGCCCAGGCTGTGATGCACGGCCGCAATGCACTCAGAGCCCAGCGGGGCTGTGTAGACACAGTGGAAAAGCCAAGGAGCTCCGTCTGCACGGGCTGCAGAGCTGGGAGCCTGGGGATCCAAAAAGATTGTTACTATACTTCAGATTATATAAATAACTCCCTGAATAAAACCACATGTGACCACATTCTGTTCTCCATCCCTCAGTGCTCTGCCGACAGCGCACAGACTTTTGCAACACTTGTTTACTAGGGAGACTGTATATAAAGTGAAAATAATTTGCTCGGTCTTATGTTTCCACTTTAATTCTCAGTGTATAAAAAAAACCTGTGAATTTGCTAATGGGCTTTGAAAATGTATTTTTAAAGCTAGGGCAGCTCGAGTCGGTGAGTTGTTATGAAGGATTACAGAAGGAACAAGGTTTCTAGAAAAATTATTCCCTTGAGACCATCCGTAGCAGCTGAAGGGCCTGATTCTTTCCAAGAAAATAAACACAGTTCTGCATCCAAAATGAAGCCTTGTTTCAGGTATGAAGCAAGCATGTTCTCTAGCGTTTATGTGCTCCCCATCAGTGCTGGTGTTTAGTTTAACATGTTTGGAGGCCAAACACACACTCACAAATACTTTCTACAAAGGAAGATTCCTGTTGCATCTTTAAAGCACACTTTTGGACGGAGATAAATGGCTGCGAGCTTTGGGAACGTTAGAGCCAGATGGTCAATTGAGATCGCTTTGTGCGTTTCTGTGTTTCGCTCCAGAGCTGATCTTGCATAAAAAATATTTTGGTAGCATTTGCTATGAGTTGCAGACCTGGGAGAACCTCCTGGAGCAAAGGGATTGGTGAACGTTCCTTGCTGAGGGGTCACAAGTGTCCCAATCCCCTTTCCTTGGTTATTAAAGTCAATGCGTATTGGAGTTTCTCCAACTTGGAGGTAACTCAGAGCTTTGGGTTTGGAATGATTTTAGTTGAATGATGCCCGTGTGCACAGAGGAATGGTGAATCCAGCATGAGCACTGCACCTTTCTGCAGTTTGTCGTTATTTTGTGTTGATGAACACAAGCTGTAATTCTCTGCAAACGTTTGGGAACTCCTCACCCAGCAGACAGGAACGCTGGGTGGGGAGGCAGCGGGTGATGATCCGAATCGTACTTTTACAAGTTGCTTTTACAAGATCTGCTGGGGAAATACCACTTCTGCCTGCTGCCCCGTGCAGCTACACGGGGATCACAGCAGAGGGATTCCCCCCAGCTGTTTCCCTTTCCTGACACTTCTCTGGTCGGTGAAAGGCTGAGTCCTTCCCCTGGATGGCACGGCCTGAGGCCAAACATTGAGGCAGGCTCCCAGCTCAGGATGTGAGCACTGCTGTTTCTACACTGGCTTTCCCCTTTCAGTGCTCACTTCTGTTCTGCTGTGGGGAAGGTGCATGATTTTCTGCGTTGCTTTAATGAGAAACAGTGATTTGCCTATCAGCTAAGGTGAATGGGAGAAAAGGATTTCACCGGTTCTGTGGGGTGGAGGATGTGATTGGGACCAATCATGCCGATCCTTAATGGGATTTAAGGACTGCCAACTCTGAATGGACACAATGAAGAACCAGCAACCAGCATTGACTTCTAATAACCAGCAGCCAATGGTGGGAGGACATATGGAGGCAGTGTGGCTCAGCTGGATATAAACCCCGGAGGTGTCAGGGCAGAGGGATAAGGAATTGTGCTGGCAGCAGGAAGGTGGAAAAGATGAAATTCTGGATGCTGGGGAAATAAACAACGCTGCCATCCTGGACGTGCGTGTGAGCCTCGCATCTCTGTTCCAGCCTAAGGACCCTAAAACACTGCATGCTCGTTGACTCACAGCTGCTGGCTTGTTTTGAAAAGGCTGTCCTCTATTGCTGCAAAACAGCTGCTGGCTGCATGGCTCCCAGGAGGGGAGCAGCTCCAACAAGGAGCCGGGCTCTGAACCCTGTTTCAGGAGCCAGAGTGAGAAACAGAGGACACCAGAAATCCAGAATTTGACTCCCAGAGGATTATGGCATCCCTTGTGATCCTGCAAGAGGGGAGAGACCCTGAGGGATGTTCTGGGCAGTGCAAATTTCCCAGGGAACATCGTTTATAAAACACATCCTGCAAGGCTGTGTAGTGTCCTGGCCAGACCCATGCTGCTCCTATGGCTGTGCCTCCTCCTGTCCCACTCTCAATAGATGGTTTCCCCCCACCCCCATATCCTCAGTACCACCACCTTGTCCCCACTAGCTCCTATGGCACAGGGGACACATGGCAGCCCCAACTCTGAGCAAATTTTGGCCACCTGAGCAGCAGTGGGCACACATAAACCACAGTACATTATATTGCGAACGGCTCCATTGAGCATGGGCAGTGGTGCTCATATGGAGGAGCAACGGCGATGTTTAAACATCTGGTTCTGTGAATTCCTATATTGTAATAAAATAAGTCTTCCCACAGATTTCACGTCATCTTTGTCTGGGCATCACTGAACTGTGAAGGGAGAAACTTTTTTTTTTTTTTTTTTTTTTGTGGTTTTCAGAGGAACAAAGAGACAATATGCATCTGGTGAGGTGTCTTGGCAGCCTCCTGCACCCGGCCTGCATCTTGTGCTGGCAGCGTGGCCCCATGTCATGGGATGGTAACTGCTGACCCACAGCACCGAAACAGCAGAGCTTGGAGGGGGCATTGGGGTCTGTGAGGGCTGGGGAGGGCCGGGCTGCAGCCTATGGATACTGGGAGCAGCAGCACAGTGCAATGAATCAAGGCAATGCCTGCAGGCCCATTTTTACCCTTGTTCAAATGCAAAGGCAACAAAGAGCATGCAACAGACTGGTTAAAAACTCGCAGGCTTTATTCAGGTCCAGGAAGAACCATTGCCTCCTGCTCTCCCAGTCCCCTGCCTATGTCTGCCTGGCTTGTGCCCTGTCTGCAGGCATTTCTGCCTTATCAGTATGACTGATTTTTCACCCAAATGCTCTCCAGGCTTGCTCTTTGGCACCAGAGAAGCTTGGAGCATCTTTCAGAGGAAGGGTGGATGAGCTGATTCAGATGTGATGCTCAGCCTCATCACCAATGCTTTCTTCAATGTGTGGGAGGACAGCTGCTGATTCTCCCCTAAGCTGCCAGGCAGCAGCTGCCCACAGGCTTTGTCCAGATGCTTGTCTTGTTTGAAGAGCTTTCCTGCAAGATAGGAATCTCCTGGAAAAGGTGACACAGCAGAGGGAGTGGGCACAGAAACCTGCTGGGAAATGGGATATCATCAGGTTTCCATCGAACCCAGGGTTATCCTCCACAGGAGCAGACCCTGAGCTTTGCAGTGCCATGCCTGGGCTCAGCTCACACATGCTCTGGGCTGCTCCCTGCACTGATCCAGTGCTGTTTGCCTTCAGTTATCGCCCTGCTGTCTGAGCAAGCTGGCTGGCGGGGCTGCAGCCTGCCCTTCTTTGCAGACAGGTGACTTTCCAGCACCAACCAAATGCACAGAGTTCCCCTCCTGCTCCTCAGCTGGACAGTTTGCAGCAGTACAGCCTGTAACACATCATACTGCTTTGTTTATTCAGAGGCAGGCGTGTTTAAGAGGCCCTGGGCTTATCTTAAGTCTACCACTACAAGCAGAAGGAAGGCCCCAATCTGCTGAAGGCCAGCAGGATGTTGGCTGCAGCCACCCCTCGCAGGTGATTAATGCCTATGGGGGAACACGATTATAAATGCAACGAACTCAGCATTTTGAGGAGGGGAATGTGACCCCATTCCCAGCCTCACCCTTCCCAAAGTTCCTGCTCCCTTAGCCTGGTAAATGCCACTGGTGAGAGCAGAGAGATGGTAACCATCCATCTCCAGAAGCCATTTTTCAGTGGGACTAGATTCCATTTAGTCCCTGGACTTACCAGTCTGTTTGGCAAAAGGGATTTCATTCCTTTGCTTCTTTTTGTCAGGATGGATTTACTGATCCCAAACACGTTCCTCACACTTTATTTAGGGCTTAAAGCGCATCATTTACATTGCAGAGCTGTCACCAGCCTGTCTGAGCTGCAGAGGCAGACAGGCAATGCATTTCCCTTGCCCCACTGTTCTCCCTGCCAGATGTGAGGATAACTCATCAAGAAGTTCTCTCAGTAGTTACAGTTTGCCCGTCGGGGAGCTGCTGCCTATTCCCCACCATGCTGGGGCAGCAGGCTCACAGTGGATGGGAGTTCTCCTCCAGCTGCATTCCTATGGATATGTCACCTGTAAGGTGCAGAGAATTCCATGGCCTCGCCAAGGGATGCCAGGCAACGACTGTTGAGCATACCAGAAACCCCCCTCACTTTTGCCCCCAGGATCTGCTCTCCTGTCTCTCCAGCACTGGATGATGGAGGCAGATGGCGAAGCGCTCCATGGCCATGCATTTCTTCACAGGTGCTTGACACCTGTTTTGCTTTATGAAAAAAGCAATCCATTTTCTAGCCTGATCTCAATTGGATTTCTAATTTTAGCCAAGCAGCTCTGCAATGGGACTCCTCACACCGGAGCTGATTGCAGTTGGTTTGTGGCATGGCAGCAAAGCCAGCCTCTCACTGTTGCTGGCCTGCACCTCACCTGCTGATGGTACAGATCTGCCAACGAGACAGATGCACGGCAGCACCTTGCTGCTGGCACAGCCACCTCCCCAGGGCTGGCAGGGGGTACACATTTTGTTGGTTGTTTCCTTCTTCAGAAGTCAGGCCCTGCTCAGGACTTCTTTGCTCTTGCCCATCGTCCCTATAGCAGCCACTTCAGGCCAAGTTTCTCCCTTTGCAGCCACAGGCCATGCTCATCCTGCACTTTACACCCCTGGTCCGTGGTTACCCATCCTATGCACAGCATGATGAATGGAGGCAGAGCTCCCAGCCTCTTCATCCTTAAGGAACCTGAAGCTTCTCACAGGCCTTCCAAATGGAGCTGCTGACCTCTGGGAGCTCTGGGAAGCACAAGGAACAAGCAGTGTTAGCATGATCGATCCCTGATGATAGCACAGAAGGGAGAGCAGGCAGGATTTACATTCTGTCCCTTACGAATGGTTTGGCTGACATATTAAAAGCCGGATGGAACATAAAAATGGAATTTATTCAAATTAAATGGTTGCAAATGTCATACTACATTGAGCCAGAAAGTCTTCCTACACGCAACAAACCAAATCTATGCTTCTAGAAAGCAAGTAATTTTACCTGCCACTTCCTCCAAATGATGTCCTCATCCTGGATTTCTGATTCAAAACCAAAGAACAAACAGCACCATGCTGTCACAGTGCCAGGACCTATCCAGAAAACCGCCGTATACTTCTTCGATTAATTGGATGAGCACTGTTTCTTTCCAGGTGAACAGCAAAACGATCTGCAGATGTGACTTTACCAGCAGTTGTTAATGTTTAACATTTGCCCTGCAATTCCAAATCACTTACTCATGAAATGAAAGGGAAGCCACGCAGGTTTGGAAGGGCTGTGGCCTTCCAATGGTTCCATTCATGACACTGGCGCTTCTCAGCAGGAGCAAGTTAACACATGGGGGATCTCCCTTCCTTTTTGTGTATGCTCCTTGGGTCAGAGAAACCTCTGGGTGTGCAGAAGAGGCACTGTGCCTCTGCTACCATCAGCACTGCCCTCCTAGACCCTGGCCTGAGGATGCTCTGCACGTTCTCCTTCCACTTGAATAAACCAAATTGCTTCACGTTGCACCAGAACTGTGAACTATGTGTTCGCAGGGCAAGCGTGAGCTGGAAATTCCCAATAAATGACAAAACCACAAAGATCAAATAAGCAAAACCTGAGGATGCAGTTACTCATCCACGTGGCAATGACAGGACAGAGCACAACCCCTGGCACTCTCTTACCTTCTCCTTCAGACAGCATCACTCAGACCTGGAGCCACTCAGCAGCAGCCAGCTCGTATTTCTGGGGATTTCCAGTGCAGAGAGCAGAGCTTAGCACCCCTGCCCTGCTCAGCCCCCAGAGCCCCCCTGGGGTGATGGCTCCTCTCCAAGATGGACTTATTTTAAGCACATATGACTCAAGAGAACCGGCTTTGCTGCCTGCTGCTCAATATGTGCTGCCATTCAGCTTCTCGGGGCTCAGCACCTTGCAGTGCTGCTGGGGTGCAGGGGGACAGTGCACTTTGCCTTGATGCTCAGCCTGCTTCCATCAATGCCTTGTAAATGCAAAGCTCCAGCTCTCATTACCGCTCCTCTGAATCAGCCTGTCCTCCTCTCTACATGAGATATGTTTTGAATGATAGCATTTGTCTTTAATAAATGGTCACTCCATAAACCTCCTCCTATGGGAAACCTGGGCTTTGTAAGTAAAACCTGATGTTTCCATTTCATTATAATGCATTCGCTATTAAGGATGAATACCAACTCATCCCCTGTTTAATATCAGCCTAAGGTGTGCACTGGTTTAGTATTACTATTTATGAAATTCATATAGCTGGCCTTAATCCATTTCAGATCCCACAGCTGCACCCCTATCAGCATCAACTTGACCTGAAATTGGGATATTCACCTTTGCTGGAGTCCACAGCATCAGTAACATTCCGAGATAAGGAGCAAAGCTCCCTGCAACCCCACAAAAAGTCCAACTGTAGGATTAAAGACCTTTATCAGGTAGTCAGCATATCCGCGTCCTTCAATGGCTTAAACAAATGTAAAGTGTGTGCAGAGCTATGCCTCGGATCCACGCTTCATGTTTCACAGCCATTCATCATCTCCCTGCGCCGCATCCCTCAGATATTTCCAGCAAAAGCAATGAGATAATCTCTGTCCCATGGGAACTGCCTGCTGGTATCTCCTGCGGCTTAAAAGGGGAAGCAGGACCTGACTTAATCCCTGCCTGTCTGTGCAGAGATGGCTTTTCCGACACAGTCTCACCGGAGACTGAAGATCCCTCAAACAGCCCTCAAAGGTTGAGAAATGAGGTTCAGGATACGCGGCGGATCTGCTGGAGAAAGAAGAGAAGGTATTACCTGAAGTTGTACAGAGCCGTAAATAAATGGATGAGAAGAGACGTGTATTTTGGCTGGATTGATTTGTTTCCTTTTTTTCTAGGGATACACAGACAAGTGTCACCACGGCAGAGCAAATGAATGAAACCACAGAGCCATTAGCTGAATTTTCCAGCCCGGTTGATGTCCAGCTTGGGTTCAGGCCAGCTGTAACCAGACCACAGATTCAGTAACAGATTGGTGGCTGTAGGGCTGACCCCGCTGTGCTGAGCCTCCAGCGCTGGGCTCCCATCCCCACAGCAGCCCTGGGCACTGGGCACAGCTGCTGCCAGCAGGTGAAGGTGCTGCATTGCATTTCCTCAGCAAGGAAGGCTGTTTGAAGTGACCGCTCCGACGTGTTTACTCATAGGACTGGCTTGTTCACAAAGGCATGACTGGAACCTATAGTTTACAAGTTCATAGCAAATGCCCCTTGGGGATGGTAAAAAAAAAAAAAAAGACTGACCCATTTGAGTTCCATCTGTTGGGGTTTATAACTGTTCTCCTTATAATTGTCAACAGACAATGTGAATTGCAATTAGCTAATTGCTTGCTAACTTTCCGTTCTAATAATAGTCATGTTCCAAGTTATACAAGCTTAGAGCTGCTGCTGTTTCCTTGCAACTGGCAATAATAAATAATACCGTATTCCCTCAGCATTGCCCTCTCTTCCAAGTTTCATCCCCATGCAAATTGCTCCAGCATGTACTAATCCCTGACGGGATGGCAAAGGCATCAACAGCATTCATTTGTAGTTTGCTGTGCTGGGAGCATTCTGCACTTGCATGGTGATGTGGCATCGGGACACGGCTGCTCCTCTGCTCCACCTGTCCATGCAGTGACTGCAGCAGGTTGGGGAGCTGCCACCCCGTGTCCCTGGAGAGCCGGCCTGCTTGTCAATACGTGTTTGCTTTCCATTTTTGGTTGGTTCCTTTTGTTTTGTTTTCCTTTTACAGGATCAGATGTGGCCCTGACCCCTGTATTGACATGTTTTATTACCAGTAGCTTCAATAATGTCAGCACAGACCTAAACTGGAGCTTTGGAGAACACACACTCCCCAGAAACAGACCAAGCTGTGCAATGTCACAGCTGTGTGCTGCAGCGATACGGAGGGGCCTGGACCCCCACAGGGCTTCAGACAGTGACAGCTGTCAGGTTGGGTGCAGAGCCTGAACCTTCCCGGAGGGGTTGATGCAGGGAAATCCCTTCCAAGTGGCAGAAATATTTTGCACCCCTCACCAGGCTTTCTGCTCTCCAGCCCAATACTGTTGTGCAGATGCGGCTAATTGGGAAGCAAAGCAACAGGCTGATCCAGTGAAATCAAGGCAAGCCAATGAAATGAGCAATAACATTCTCTGGCGCTCGAGAAACTACTGAACGCAAACCTGCCAGCGAGCTGACATCTCCAGAGCTTACAGCCTAATCTTATTAAACTCGACCAAAAAGCCTTTTAGAGTTGGGGGAGCAGTGTCCAGCAAAAGCTGGTCTGGATTATTCCTCGGGCACCTCAGGGCTTTGTGCTTACTGTTGGATCCCCACACCTGCAGTGGGGGAGGCAGGACCCCCTGTGCCCATCTGGAGCAGAGCTGGGGGGCTCTGCAAGGCTGAGCTTGATGCAGAACGATGGGTGCATGGCAGCAGGTTGGGAATCCCCCTCAGCACAACTGCTCCATCTCCATCTTCAATGGTTTCCCAGCCTCTAGCTCCAGGCAGGGCAGCCTGGAGGTTCCGTGGTTTTAGAGCTGCTCCAGATTCCTCATCCTTGGTGCACAGTTTTTCCATCCTTTCCTTCTCTCCTTCCCTGCTTCTGACATTTGACTCATAGATAGATTTATTAAGTTTAAAAGCACTCCTTGTACAAGCCTCAAGAGCGTGTTCCCCGCTCCACAGCCTCATCCGCCTCTTTTCCACTTGCACAACCTGCTTTGACCCTTTTTCCCAGCGTTTTGGTGGAGAGGTATCAAAATCGTGCCATGAAGCAGAATTCTCCCAGCAAAGCCACAGCAGGAGATATCCCCTTTCCTTTGCATAACAACACGGTGATCTCTTGAGGAAGGAGAGTTCTGTGTCCTGGCCTGGACAACCCAGGAATCCTCTTTCAACCACCTTCCTCTTTCTCAGCAGATTCCTGGACTTTCCCTTGATCACTGTGCGCCATACCTGCAGACACACAGCCATATGCATCCTTCACCCCTCGCACCTGCACTCCTTTTCCTCAATGAAACCCTTCTGTCCCCACTCCCAGGACCTCCGAGAATCACCGCTATGCAGAAGCAGATTTTAAATACCCCCCAAATTACCAAAAATCTCAATGTTCCTCAATCATGAAACATCACAGAAGAGCCAGGTACAACTTGTTGTAAAAAACAAACAAACAAAAAAAAAAAAGGCCAGATGTGGTAAATGGAGCCTCTTTTGGTACAGCAGAGGGACAGTCGAACCAGTTGATCTAATGACCATCTTTATCTTCAGACCATGCAAATCAATGAGGCCTGAACAAGTCCTGATGGGCCGGTCCCCAAACTTCTGTTTTGTTTTCATCTCTGCTTAAATTTCTTTGTCATTTCAATGTCTCCATGAGGTGAGGAAGACGGGTAGCACATAAGGAAAGGAAACCAACAATTGCATGTTATCTCTCAGGCACCCAAAAGAAGAAAAAAATCATCGGATTTATTCCAGGATTCCAATCCCTCCTGCACTGCGACGGATCCCAAAACAGGAATGCAGTGCTCTCTGCCAGTGACAGCAAGGAAGAGCACTGTTCTCATCTCTGCCTTCTCCCCACATTCAGGTGCACAAAGCAGAAGTGCCTGCTGTGACTCAATCCAAATAGTGGGACACAACGAGCCGGGGGAATTCAGCCAACAGAACAGCTTTGCTTACTTCTGCTTTGGCTTCCTCTTCGTATGTTTTTTCTCAGCACTGGTTGATGGATTTCAGACCCAGGGAACATTAAGAAACGAAATGGAGAAGGCTGTGACACGCTGTGCATGGTGCCAAGGAATGGCGGTGACGCACGGCAGCTGGCGGCTCGAAGTGCACCTCACCCTGGGACCCCAAACTGCCCTGAGCCACCTCTGGGTGCAGCTCCTGGGGTACAGCGCCAGCAGGACAGCCACCTTCTGCTTCACAGCTCCTGCAGACACCAGGAAGGCTTCAGCGGGGCTTGGGGTATCTTCAGCAATCTCCCCCTTAGAAGTCAAGAAAGAGGAATCAACAGGAAGACGGCTGGGACCTCGCTGCTGCACAGCACAGTTTGTTCCTGGAGCTGGCTGTGCTTTGTGGAGCAGCCTTGCTTTTGGAGCAAAGAGTCAGGAAAGAATGGGGCGTTATCGGAGCACGATGCAGACTGCATCCTTTGCACTGTGCCATGACTGCCACGTGGGTTACTCCCAGCAATTGCTGCCAGGTACTATTTGAAATGAGACCATAAGGTCTGACCAGCTTGAATTCATCTCCTAACCTCAGGAGAGAAGAGAAAAGGTCCTATTAAGCTTGGTGCAAAGCTGACTTTGGTCTCTGGCTGACAAGTGGCTATGGACTATACACAAAAATGCTCTAAAGCTGACTGCACCAAATGTTTCTTCTCCACCTAACGCAGTTGTTTGGGATTCGGTTAGAAACAAAACTGCATCTTGTAGTTTTTAATAAAGCTCTTGGCGAGCAGTTCAAACACTGGAGAGGGGGAGAGGGAGAGAGAGGTTGAATTTATGGGAGCGGGAGGAGATCATTTGCTTTCTTAGGATTGAAAAGATTAATCGTCTGCAAAGGCTCTTGGATTCATTCCTCACATAGCAGAATGGTTAGGAGACTTACCGGCTTGATATTCTTCATTCTCCTTCCCCAGGTGGCCCAGAGACTGTCTGGACTGCAGGAAAAAGGACTGGGAGCCATCCTGTGTCAGCTCCTGGTGAGGAAGGAGCAGTAGTGCAGCAGGAGGAGGAGCACGAAACCCCACAGTGCTGTGAGATTAAAGATCTATGTACTGTTCTGTAAACTCTGGTTGTGTGGTGATGGTGAATGTGGGGCTGACAGGGAGCACAGAACAAAACAGGTTCATCCTATCAGCTCTTACCCATTGCTGGACCACCAGTGGCACCAACACCATCATAGCAAGTCTCCCAGTTAATGGAAATCCTCTCTCCTAGCACCAGTATTCTGCAGTCAATTCATAACATGCTGAGGTGAACCCCAAAATACAGACAAATGGAAGGAAAAAGCACTTTCCCAAGGCCACCAAAGAGCCCAAAGGCTTTAATATCCCAAACACAAGGCAGCCCTTGCTGAACAGCAAGCATGAAGAACAGATGAAAAGCAGATTGGGAAAAGGAGGAGAACTAAGGAATGACCACAGGGAAGTGCAGGATGCGTCTCCAAGGCAAGCCAGGGGCTGTGCTGAAGAGCTGCTCCCCAGGATTGCAAACCGACCCATTCATTACTTCCAGCCTCACAGACCTCATCGTGCCCTGGGACAACAGTTTGGCCTTTCCCCTCAGAAGCTCACACTGAACAGTGCAGGCAGTGAGGCTGCATGCTGCTTGAAAGTAGGAGATGCGAGCAAAGGGGAGACATCAGGCCTATCCCAGTCTGAAGGAACAGCCACCCCCCAAAACCAAACTTATTTGGGAGATGAGAGGATAAGCCAGGAAACACAGTTTCCACTGTTGTCTTGCTGCTGTCCAACGATATCTGACAGACCTCCTAATGCTGCTGCTACTGGGAGGTTGCAAGCTGACAGTCCTGCCCCTCGGTTGGGTGTAAATGCAGTACTGAGTGCTTTCAGAACTTCATAGAAAGCCATGGAGCAGAGTTGTATGCGGAAAATGAAGCTCACAGCACTATTTATGAATGCTCACCGTGCTCCAGTTTGGGTGCAGGGCGCTGCAGCAGTGCTCATAATGCCATATTTTGAGGTTGTTTCACAGAAGGCTAAGATCAGCCTTATTTTCCAAATAATTTCAGGAAATATAATGTTTGCTCCATCTGAGAATGAATGAGGAACTCGAGCAGAACTGCTAAACATAAAAGTTCCTGGACATCTGGAAAGGATTAGTCAGGAAGGTGCTTGGGACAAGGAGTTCAGGCAAGTTCAGGAGACACCTACTGTACATTTGTTTCCACAGAAAAAGGGAGGAGGAGAGAAAGGGTTGAGGGGAAAAGCAGGAAGGGAGGATTGAAATAAAACCTACACAGGAATGGCAGATAAGGTGGGAGAGATGAGAGCAGTCTGCACTTTGCTGACTGCTGCAGAGAGTCTGCTAAGCAGAGAGGGCAGGGTGCAGCATCAGGGGATGGAGCACAGAGGCAAAGAACCGACCAAAGAGATTTTTGTGCCCATCTTTGCAAGGCCAGACAATGGGCCCTGAGCTGAGCACTTCCTCACCACAGGAAAGCACTTCCTTGCTTTGTAGCCAGATGCGTTCCCTTTCAACTCACGTCTATAGGATTAGCAGATTTTGTTCCCCTTGGAGCTCACCAGCAGCTCAACAGGGCAAATGCTGTGATAAAGTCAAGAGCACTCGGGAAACATTAAAGCGTAGACAGCCGAGTGCTAGGAATGAGAGCTGCACATTCAATTAATGTAGATGGGAGAATGTTTGTTTTATTTCTGAGTGGATAAGCACTCGAGCAGGCTCTGGGGCCCTGCAAAATCACAAAGGAGTGCTGCTCCAGGCCAAGATGAAAGTCTCAAAGAATTAGCATGGAAACCGCAGGGGCTTGTGAAACTCACGCTCGGTTTATTAAATGACTCACAAGGCTTTTTGTCACATATTTCTGCATCCAACTAAAATCAGACTTAAAATCGGGTGCCAAATTCTTTACCTTATTTTTTTTCCCCCCTTGTTATGGAAATTTGATTCTGAAATCTGCCTGATAACCCATGAACTTACGCTGAAGGAAAGCTTTTGTTGTTTCCTGTGGAAGGCTGCAGTCCTGAATCTGACACTCCAAATCCATGGATGGACACTGGACAAAGATGTTGGGACAGTGGTATTTATCCACGTGCATGAGATGCTACCACTGTTTGGAGAGTTGGGAGGGACACAATGCATAAGAACATGCATGTTTTCAATACGATGGCAGGAGGGTCAGAAAGCACACCTATACTCTATTATAGAGTGAGAGAACGGGGTGATATAAATGTGTCTAAAATAAAATCACCCATAGACAGCCTCATTTCCAAAGCAGAACTTTGTAGAGAAGCTAACTTTCACCCTAATGAAAAAAACAAACCGACCAGATAAAAGTCAGATGCTCCCTATAAATGTTTGTGGGTATTTAAATTTAGTAACTGATCTTATTTTGTGCCTTCCCCATAAGTGAAGAATAACTATTTTCAAATTAAGTTAGTAGGAGGTAAAGCTGAAAAATCAAAGCATGAGCTCTGTGTTTCCTGAAAACTTCACTTTAACAAGGTAGCTCCAGCTGCTAACTTTGTTTTATTGCATTCCTAAGAGACAGGTCTTCATGCAAGAACTCTTTAAGAGCTCTGTTCCAAAAATAAAGGCACTCAGAGTTATTTTTATGGCTAGGTGTGTTGTATCAGTTAGTCTTAGGGCAAGCAATGCCTTTGGTGCTGCTGTTACCTCCTGACCTCACTGGGCTGGAGTCTCTGTCCACAAACACCTACCTGGTGTCCTTGCTTCTTGGAGCTGCATGCTGGGGCAGCACTGAAACAACAGCATCCGTTCTGCTTGGCTGCAGGTATCTGGCTCAGCATTGCAGGCTGCCAGGGATGGAAAGAGGAGGAACAGCCTTCTCACCTGAGTGCTCTGAAGTTCAGCCCCTGGAGGCTAAATGCCCACCCTGACTGTCTTCATGGTGGGATGCTTTGAACCTGCAGATCCTCCAGCAAACACAGGCTGAAGGGAATCTCCCATCTACAAGGAATGACATTCTTGTTAACAACTGGGGATCTTGGCAGCCTTCCTGAGCTGCAACATACAGACCTTGAAACTGAACAAAACCCACAGTTGTATCCAATTAGAGCCCTCTGATGCAGAGGTTCATTTGTGCCCTTCCAGAAGACTGCAGACAAATACAACTGATGACACGGCCTATCAGCCATAAACCATTCTTGGTAATTAATTGCACCAGAACTTCAACAAGCACTTCCTTCACCCCACTTCAGTAAGAGTTGGGAGTTGGATCATGGCTTCCCCTCTCAGCACTCCCACAGCACTGTCACGAACCCAAAAGACAGATAATAGAGAGCAAGGCTTCCAGGAGAAGCAGAAAGGCCACCACTGAACTGTTCTGAGGGCCTTCCAAACTTTAAATCCATTTGTTCCTTATGCAGCTCGAAGATGGGCTGCCAGAAGAGTATTAACAGGCTGTACAGCCTTTTGTGTGCACAAGTAAAGATAATTTTGCATCCACAAACAACATGATTGATTATTTTCTAATGATAAGATGAAACCTCAAGGCCCAAGGGAAGATGGCACCCCAAGAAACACCTTACAGTCATCTGTCTTTACTTGCTTTGTGCCGTATGTGATGAGCATAAGATCATACAGCTGTTCCCTATCAGGTTGTCTGCCCTCCCCTCTGGCTTTATATTGACATTTTATAGCAGAGAGGTTTCTTGTATCCTCTCTACACTGAAATATAACAGCTCAGGATTGAGCTCAAGCTGTGGCAAAGGGACTGAGCTCAGAGTACGTCACTGTGCTTAGAAGTGACAGTAACAAAAACTCAGGCACACATTTGTTGAGAGGTCAGATCATTTTGGCCCATTCCTGTGTCACTGAGAGACTCAAGATGTTCGTGGGAAGCAGTCATAAGCTCAGAGCACCCTCAGACAGCAAACCAAAGACAGACTAGCGAGAGTGGTGACAATTACAGCGCACACCAGCCAGCTGCATGCAGAGTCAGGCAGTAAGCAGAAGCAAGCAGAAAAATGCAGCAGCTCACACTGAAGGAATGTCAACAGACATGAAAACTGAAGTCTCTTCCCTCCCATCAAAATGCTTACTGTAAATTTGCAAAGCAAACGGCTTGGCAGCACGCTCCGAACACAAGCAATACATCTTCACTTCTGCCACAGGCTCTTAGCTATCAGAAAAGGGACAGGTAGATGGATAAGAGAGCTTGCTATTATCTTTGTTCTTTGCTGTATCCCAACATAAAACCGTGTTTGTCAGATGGATTTAGAGCGACAGTCTCTCCAGACACCAGCAGTCAGCTGTCACAGAAGAGCTAGGAAGTAAATCTACTGCAGCCTGTCATCCCCAGCAGACACTCATCCTTTCCTTCAAATCAGAACTCAGTTATGCCCCCAGGGAAGGTGAACACCCAGAGCAGGTGATGGCTAATAAAGTTCACCTAGGGTATTTCACTGGCCAGATCCTAAATACTGGGGATGTTTGAATTTAAATAACCCAAAGGTAGAAGGTGAATATCGGGAGCTGAGAGAGGAGTCTGTGAGCTGGGAGCAAAGTTTTGGAAATCTGATGAACTTTTGCACTGTGCTGCGCACAGGAAAATAGATGCCTTATTCTGAACCAATACTGTGATGCAACCAACTGCACCAGAAGCACTCTGACAGAAGGAGTCAGCGACAGGTCATGGTGAAACAGAGCTGCTCGAGGATGGGAAATACTTTGCACGCAGAAGCATCTGCATCGAGACTGCTACACAACCATTAGCTAAATAAACTTCATTCTTGGCTAATCTGCCAAACCAGTATCTTCACTGCATCATCTGCTTTATCTTAAGCTGAAACAGTTGGAGGAGGAGCCCATTTCTCACTTTCCTGGGAATGAGATGGCCAAGTGAAAAGCTCCCCAGCAGCAGAAATTTGACTCGGCAGTTAAACTGCACTCTTGCACAAGATCTACAAGGGATGCACAGAGCAGAAGCCACAACAGCCCCTTTCAGGGCAGGCTGGAGGACAGGATCAGCACCAGCAAGCATTCCAGGGCCCTGAAGCAATATTGGGCTTGCAGACACAAAGAGGAATTGCCTCCCAGCCCCCACGGCCAGCAGATGCCTGGAACACCTGCCCTGTATGTGCTCAGAGCAGAAACTGCCTGGCTTTCCATGTGCTTAACACCCTTAGTTTGACAAACGCTGATTTCATCAGTCATGACACCCTGAAGCCATACCAAAGCCAAGTGGGTGACGTGATTTTTCTTTGCAATTAAAACTGCATATTAAGTACCATTCCTCTCCAAAGAGCTGTCAGCTGATGGGGAAGCACCGGCAGCAGCAGCCCTGCGCAATCAGCAGTCTTCAAAGGCCGCCGCGCAGAGCCCTCTGCAGGTCGAGCAGTGCCCTCAGGTGGTCGAATGGATTCCTCGGGCTTGAAACTTATTTTGTGCCCTTATCCTCCCCCCAAAAAAGGGGGAGAGAAAGACAGAGACAGCAAACTACAGCTGTAGCTTATGCTAGAGACACGAATCCCATCACTTTCTCGGAACGTTACAGAGCATCATTTTCACTGCCAACAAAAGGTGAACCTAAAACAGACAGCAGCTGCTGGCATAGAGCAGGAAGTTTTAGAACTGAGTATTAAACATGCCCTTGTAGAGATATTTCTTTTCAGCAAGTGATTTTTACTTACATAGACATCTCTTCCTCAGAAAGATATAACACACTTCAAACTGCCCACATCCGAACTCAAGTGTTCATGCTGGTTATGGTTACCTTCCTAACCACAGACACAAGCCAAATTTGGTCCTTGTTCCAGGAGGGATGAAAGCAAATATATTGCTCAGAAGGACAATGTACAAACTACTTATAGTTCCTGATACGACATCTTTTATTTAGAGGATGTTATCTAAAACACTTTCCCATCAACCTGCTGTGTCTCACATTACCTTTATTTGCAGTGCATTTCACTGCTTGTTTACAAGTTAGTCACAAAACATTTTTTCAGCATACAAAACATCAGTGGGGGGGGGGAAAAAAGGGAAGACAACTTCCATAGCTGAAGACAATTTCTTTCTATTGTCATGACCTGTTGACCTCAAGCTCTTCCTCAAACACAATCCACCTCAGCTTGAAAATGGAACACTCCAAGCACTTCCTACAGAGGTCACCTCATCCACCTTCTAAACACTGCCTCAAGTAATCTTCCTCTTAGTGGTTATCTCAGGATATACCACACGATCACACAAGCTGGTCAACATCAGTCCTGCATGCTCTCCATCTGAAGCCTTACCAGCAGCGCAGCTGTCACTGGTTGTCCAAAAAGAGAGAGATCTTAAGAAAAGAATCTGAGTTGGGAAAGAAAAAAAAAAAACACAAACACAGCTATTAAATAATACATTTTACCTGTATTCTGTATCAGCAGAAAATTATTTCTAAAATCTTACTTTATATAAGCTTATATAAAGTAAGTTTGTAGACCAAATGAAACAGATTACCAAGTCCCTTATAACATAGCAAGAAAGAAAACTGCTCCCAGAAGATCCTGGAATGCTGGCATTTACCACCAAATTGTGTACAAGACCTGTGAGCTGGTTGATTGCAAAGAGCAAGGACAGAGAGCATGCTCAGCCACTGCTACTGAGAGAAGCAGTACAAGCAACACAGGATGTAGGCTATATGCTGGCCTTGTACCTTCAGGGAAGAGATACCAGCACAGGGCTCAAAGAAACATCCTTTAGATCCAACATGTGAAGAACTACCTTGCACAGTGTCTTCCCCATAACGCTCCAAAATCCTCTCCCAGGCCTGTGGGAGGGCTTCCATGTCTGCCAGGCTGTCACAGCTGATGATCAGGAGGAACAGTCTGATCTCCAGGTATCTCCAGACAGCTTAAGGACAACACAGAGAAAGGGACACCCAGCAGCCCAGCATTGCTACGAAAGGATACAGGTGCCGGTAGTAACGCTCCACATCCTGCAGTTCCTCCAGAGCGTCGGCCAAAGACGGGCAGCGCGGCCCGCGCCGCAGCACCTCGGTTAAGCTCAGCTCCGCCGCCCGCTCCTCGTACAGCCGCAGCACAGCAGCAGCGCCGGCCCCCACCGCGTCCCTCACGGCGCGCAGCTCCTCCCTGCACGGCTCAGAGCTCAGCGGCGCCCCGCACCCCGCACCCCGCCCGGTCCCGCCGCCTCCCCCTCACCGCCGCTCGCTGAGCTCCTCCAGCAGCGCCTCGACCGCTCCGCGCTGTTTCCGCCACAGCCTCTCCCTCAGCTCGCTGAAGGCGCCCAGCGGCGTTCCGCCCCACGCTAACCGCTGCGCCGCCCGCATCTGCGCCGCCAGCCCGGCCAGCGACGCCAACAGCGGCGCACAGGCGGCCACAGCTGCCCGCCAGGCCGCGTCCCGCCGCGCCGCTGCCGCCGCCCACTCCCGCAGCGCCGCCACCATCGCAGCCATCGCCGCCATGGCGACCGCCGACCCGGAAGCAGTCGCTGCGTTGTGCGTCATCATAAACGCGCCAAGCTCCGATTGGCCGCACCGCTCTCGGTTGGGATTGGCTGCGCTGAGTCTCGCTGAGTTCTGATTGGACAGCGGGCGGGCGGCTGTCGGTGCTTTAAGGCAGCGAGGCAGCGTAGAGGCGATTCCTCCGAGCTGCTGGGCTTTTGCTTGTTTGCTTTCTTTTAAGCAGGTGAAGCAAAAGCATCTTTACCGCTTCAGCTCGAAACGATCATCTCTGTGTTCAAGGAGAGCTCTCTGTTGTCGCACCCAAAGTTGTTTGCGTTCTGTTAAACTTCTGTGTTAATTTCTTACGTAGAGGAGCACCTGCTGCTGGCTTTACATATCAGCCATCAGAAGGCAGACTGTTCTTTCTCTGAACCTGAAATAAACGAGTTTGACTGAAAGTGCATCAAGCAATTGCAGTAAAATCGTTCACCTTACACTTTCGTAGCAGAGCTTTGAGGGCGCTGGAAATGAATGAAGCCACGCTCAGCGTCTGTCAGACCGTTGTTCATCCATTGGTCCATCCATCGTGGTCTCCATTTATCTTCCTTTCATTAGAATATACATACATTTTTTTCCCCTGGATAATAATTAAAAGGCAGCTATGTTATTTACTCAAAGGCAGAGACCAATTGGGCTTGCAGACTAGCAAGCTGGGTAGAAAGGCAATTCTGATATCTTGCAGAAGGCACTAGCAGTGGACACAGGTGCCTGGAGTTTGCTTCTGTCTAGGAAACAAAAGCAACAGATCAGATCTGTTGTACCAATTCCTCCGCTGAGGGACTTAAGAGGTGACGACTCTCAGTGCAGTACCTGACATAGCTAAAAACAAGTTATTGGTGCCTGGGATTCAAATGGAAAGCTGCTTGGAGTTCATGGTGCTGCTGTGAATTGCAGTCTTTATGCTTTTGAGGTTTTAAAGTGAACGCATGCATTTTATTGGGTTTAAAGAACTGAAGATCTCAGGTGATTTGATAGTCTATCAGGGAGCCCTCTGGCTGAATTGGCTCCGGTAACTTGGAGATTATTCACTGATGTCTGGAATGACAGAGAACTTTCCTTATACACTTTTCAGAATTTTTAGGAGAAGCTGTTCTCCTGAAATTGGAAGAAAACTTGGACTAGACAAACCTTTGTTCCCCCCTTTCTACTCATTAAAATAAAATTGATTCACTACAGCTCCTTGACAAAGAAACAAATCCAGCAAATGCTGTTTAAACAGAATAAAAATTCCTCAGTCATTAATATGTATTTCTTGTAACTTTCTAAATGCTTATTGGAAATAGAGACATATTTTTTCATTCCAAATTCAGGAAAACTCACCTTTAGCCCATTCCTAGGCAGTCAGATTTGTATCAAAACTCAAACAGGAACACTCATCTATTTTTTTCTGAAGCGAGGCAGAAGAGAGAAGTCTTTCATTTGCTTTTCCTGCAACCACCGCAGCCTTACTTTGCAACAGCCTGGAAAAGCAGAGCTCTCTGTAGAGCGCCAGGGCTGTTCAGGTCGTGGCAGCTTCCAGGTCTTAACTGCAGGTGGCAATATTGTGAACTACTGATCTGCTAGGACTCCTGGTTTGCTATGTTTGCTGAATTCTGCGAGCAATCGTTTACAGAAAACCCAAACAACTGTAAATAAAGCCATGAAGCGCTTGGGTACAAATATGCAGCCCTAGATTCTGCTTTAAACATCTACTGGGGTTGGATCTAAAGTGCTTAGCTTGCCAAGAGAATTCTTCTGTTAATACTGTTGTCATTTAAAAGTTCCAATTATAATCCTTACGGCCAAGAATTTATATGCTTGTCAGCCATTTCATTCTCCTATTTAACACCGAGATATGGTAGAGTTACTAAGTAAATCCATGCATTGATGTTTTTCCTAATAAGAGTGGTAGTACTCCTTCGGATCAGTGCAGGGTTTGTTCTGAACAGTAATGAGGCTTAATTGCTTCCTGAGCTATTTTCCAGCTGTGACTTTCTTGTAGGAAGAGTGCTTTGGGGAGTAATGGCCATGGTTTGCTAAAAGACTGCTGAATGCTGATGTTCTTTAGATCGAGGCCATTGGCATGAACCAGAGTTCTTTCAAAAATAAGTCCCCTCAGTGACAAAGCAAGCTGAAGAAAGATGAGTTTGTGGTACTTCCAGCAGCACAGACCCTGCGGGGAGCAAGCAAGTAGCAGGGTGTGCCTGTTTCACCAGGCTGAAGTAGTGAATTACTGCAGTCCTGCAGGGGAAATAACATTTGTTTTCCCTGGCTGGCTGAGCTCAGGCAGTCCTCCAGCCATGAGTTCCTGTGTGCACCAAGTGGGTGCAGCAGCAAGCTTTGTGTGAGAGTCTGCCCATGAGCCTCTGCTTGCACTGCAGCTCTGGGCATGAGAACTCCAAAGTTGAGCCCAAATTCATAATGAAAATGTGAAACTATTAATCTAGGGAAATAATGAGCAGAATGGGTACCAGCGACGTACCTTCCCCGGGATGTGCTGACGTTGAACTCCCTGTTCAATGGGACTGTGTTAGATAATGATCCTAATAGGTGGCTCTTCCAGGCAATTTGATAGATGTGCACTATCAAGCATTGTCAGAAATAGCTCCATACACAAAGCAAGCGTTTATCATCATGGACACCTTGCAGGTGGTCACTGATTCAATGACATTGTAAGAAATAAATAGATAACAATTCCCTGCTTGCCGATGGAAGAGATAATAGTTTAGAACAAATTAGAGTTGTCTCCAGGCAATTTTTTTCGTGGAGGAGTGTTTGATTTGAAGGTGCAGGACAGCACGTGCAGCTCCTCCAGCTGACCTGTACGCCTCCACCAAAACCCCATGTTTTCTGTGGTCGTCTGAAAGCACACGAAGGGAAAGCATTTCTTAGCACTGCTAAAAGAACAGAAGAGCTGTAATTCATTTCTCTTTTCTAAATTGGAGACTGGGAGAACCGCAGACTCAAAGGTGAAGTGAATAACTGGACCCCCTTCCAATTGCGGTGAGTTTCATTGAACAGGCCGCATCTCCGAATTTCACATTCAATGGCAGCAAAAATATCCTGCAAACTGAAATTTCATCCATTGGTGGAATTCGTGAGTCATTTGAGAACCTCGGCACGCGGGTGACAGCCTTGGGAGCCAGGCAATAACGAAGAAAAGGTATTTTCAAAACAAACATTAATTGTTTCACCAACAGCATAAATTGTCCCCTTATCAGGGTGTCCATGCAGTGAGGGGATGGGTTTGCTTTCCTCTCCCATCCCAGCGTGCTTTTCCATGCAGTTGACCTGTGCTGCTTGCAGCGGGGATGTTACACCAGCTCTGATCTAACTTCCAGCAGAGTTCACAGCAGTTTTTAATGAGGCACAAAGCTCTTTTCCATTAAGATGTCTAGTCCGTGGGCTGTACTGACAGTTCTTCCTGGATCCCAGGCCCTCTGCTGCAACCCTGCTGCAGCAGGCTCCAGCCGGCACCGCTTGTCTGCTCATTGTGTTTGCTCTCTGCCTGCTTCCAGCCAAGGCTCTCTTCACTTTAGGCAGAGCCCTCCTGGAAGCGCCCAGCTGGTGTCCAGGGTCAGCTTCCAGCAGCTCATTGGGACTACTGAAATGCTCAAATATTAAATTCAGCCCAGATCTTGTGTTGGATTGCTTTACAGTGCAAAGTGGGGGTAGTCCAAAGATGAAGCATTAATCCAGATGTTCCCCCTTGATAAGGGGGCTGACTGCTGAGTCTTAAGTTTGGCATTTAATGTTAAGATGTGGGTGGTGGAGGGTGGGAGGTGAAAACAATTACTCAAATTAGCAGGCTTGTAAGTGTTTCGCAATATAAGCTTCTGTAACTTTGCTTCTTTTTCTCTGTTCTTTTTCTTTTTTTCCCCTTAACTGGGACAGATTTAACATTAAATTAACCTGACTGGTATAATTTAGCAGTTGGGCACTCAGTTAGGTAAAATATATTAATTAGAAGACTTAACTGATGGTGGCTTTCCTGGGCTGGCATCTGGCTGCATGGAAGCTGTGCTGTGCAGTGATGAGCAGTGTCCCCTCCGCTCCGGACAGCATCTGCTGCAATGTGACATTCCCAGTGGGACCTTGCAGCTTTTTATCTGATCCTGTGTCATGTGTCATGGGCTACAGGGACTCCTGAAAACAAATCAAACAATGTTGTTTGCCATGGATTTAGTTGCAGCTTTCTTTTTCTCTAATTGATTTTACCGCAGGGTTCTGGATGAATGCTGGAGGTGTCTGCAGAGAAGAGCCTTGCTGTAATGCCTGCTCATCTCCTATGTGTGTATGTGTTCAGGGGCAGAGTGGTTGCTCATATACCTGGCCCCTTTGCAGGAGCTTGTTCAGGAGAGATGCCTTCTTCGCTCTTACCTGATGGCAAAGCCGTGTTCCTGCTGTGGGTGACCAAAAGTGGCCTGGCAGGTGCTTCTCTCCACCTGGGATTACAGAAGTCAGCGGCCTGATGGTACAGATGCACTTCTGGAAAGCTGCATTGCTCTGTGCGAGGTCCTGAGGTGTGCTGCACTCTGTCCCATCGCTGTTACACTCCCACACAAGGAGGATGGCAGCTGGTCACAGCCCATCTCTCTGGGCCATGATGCCTGCAGCCGGCTGGCAGAACAACAAGGGCTTCGCCCTGCCTGGCTCTGAAGTGTCAAAACACTTCAAAGGAGAAAGGGAGAGGCCAACAGCCCAAGTAGACAAGTTCTCTGGAAAGGGAATTGTGAGCATAGCTTCTCTCCAGCTGGAAAACTGTCCTTGTGGGGCAGGGAGAGAGCTGGGTGCTCAAGCTGGGTGTGCTGAGCCCCCTGCAGCAAGACACGCTCGTGATGCTATATTGCAAGCCCTTTCTTGGAACATAAATCTAGTATTTCCTTCTGTGTAGGAAGAGAGGCAATCATGAGACAGGCTGGGTTTCTGCTTTTATAATCTCACAACAGCAAGTTTTAGCTGTCAAGAGTTCCAAATAAGTATATCCAATTTATTCATAGATGGTAGCTTTCTTAAAGGCAGGACCTCTTTCACAGCTGTGCTGCAAATCAGATCCACATTGTCCAGTGAATCTCATTTACTGTAAGATTATACAAAAAACTGATGTGGCTGGACCTCACTGTGGAATTGCAGGGTGCCACTGCTCTGCTGTCACATCTGAGCTGGGGGAAAGCATAAATGTCCTCTTAAAATACAGTGGTGGGAAACATAGCTTATGGGGTGCGGACTTCAGTGCAATTTTATTCCTGGCTCTGATGAGGGTGGGGATGAAATTCTCTTTATCCCAGAAAGTCAGTGCCTGTAAGCCATGCAGCTTCACCCATCCCTCGCCCAGAAGCATTATTACACTGAAAAATGGTATTAGGCAGAATCACTAATTTGAACATCACACAGAGAGACCAAAATCCCAGGCACCCTCCCCGTCTCTCCAGGGAAAGATTTACTGCCTGCAACCGTGTAATTAATCTAATTTCCATTAATAAGGATGAGACACTTAATAGGAAAGTCATGTCTTCAAAGTTGGTTGCCGTCTGTAAGCCTGGCTGGGACCAGGAGAGCAGCCAGGGCAGAGCTGTGCCCATCTGCATGGATGGAGAAGATGCTCTCATGGCATCGTCGTCTGCTGTATTGCTCATGTCGCACTGCCTCACAGCAACTGGCTGAGAGCAGCTTTCCAGGGAAAAATCAATATTTACTAGTTATGGGTCAATCTTCCTTATAAAGTACAAAGCCTGCTGATTTTGCCCAGTTCAGGGCTGCACTGAGCTGCGAAGCCGGTGCTTTTCGTACACAATTTGAACTCAATTCCTTTGCTATGAAGTAGCAAGTGGAAACGTTAATAAGAACTCAGCTGCTGTTGTAGCCCTGCTCTGCCTGTGGGCTCAGTGTTCTGAACACAGCTGTGCCCCAGCACTGGTGGGGGGGGATGAGGGGATGAGGGGATGCAATGGTGTCTGGGCACAAGGATGATGGAAAAGGACAATCTGTCCTTGTCCTGCATCACTCCTGTAAATAGCATCCAGGGGTTTGTGTCTCTCCTGCCCACCATTCCTCTGTTGTCTCTGCCTACCCTCTGCACCCAGCTCCTGTGGCATTCAGCCACTGCAGGGCTGTCCCCTTCTGCAAGGGGCCTCAGTTCACCTTCACCAAGAACGCTAAGAGAGTTTCAGTGTGATGAACATCAGCTAATGATACCCTCTGCGAGCAGTGAGTGAGCAGTTCTTCCTGTTGCTGCAGCAAACATTAAAGCTGGAGGCGTACCTCGTTCTGTTCCATCATCCTCAGTGTGCAAACGACCAGGGAAGAGCTGGTTTGCACCATCCCTTTTTGCCTCTTCTTACTGTCAGGTGGCTTTGGCTCATCTGTGCAGTGAAAGCTGGAGCTGGAACAAGAGTAGGGTTCGTGTTTCCTGAGTGCTGGGGCTTTCTGAGCAGGCACATGGCTTATGGGAAACAGAATGGGAGGAGGGCTGGAGCAGGAGAGGAGAAGCTGCTGAGCACTGGGCAGGACTTGATTTAGCTGTCCTGCTTTTTGCTTTCCTCTACATGTGTAGGAAGAGCTGGTGGATGTCCCTGTGTGCTACTGCACAATTTCCTGACAAAACATCGTGAGTTTTCTTCCCAGTTCCCCAGAAAATGTTCCATGTGAGAACCCAGCAGTGGGATGTGAGGGGACAGTGAGTGATGACTGCCGGTGTGCAGCTCAGCCTCCCTCTGCTGCCACGCACTGCAGTGAGGGGACGGTGGGAGAAAGGCATGGGGAAGGGCTCTGCTTCAGACAGAAAGCTTATTTCCCACTGAGGGTGACCTTGTGGCCCGGGAGCCTGGGAAGCCGAATCCTGATGGCACTTGATTGATGGGATCTGAGGAGTCGTTCTCCCTCAATGTCAGTCAGCCTGCCTCTGCTGACTGCAAATGAAGGCACGAGAAATTGGACGGTAATCAATGCCAGATGGAAAGTGCAATTGAAAATGCCTTCTGTCTGGAGCGCGTGGCCCTGGAGGAGAGCTTGGCTGGGGCAGCGCTGAGCGCTCAGCCCGTGTGCACTCACAAACGTTCCTGCTTTCCCTTTCCCTTTCTGTTGTTCAATTATCACACACGAGGATGACAGGAGATGCATCTCCATAGGAACTCACTGGATGAAGAAACCGCTTGCCCAGCACTGCCAGCTCTGAGTCCTGCCAGCTCCGAGCAGCTCATGCAGACAAGGAAAGAGATGCTGTTATCCCACCAGGCAGCACGGGGCTGGAAAGGAATAGCTTTGCACTTTGCAGAGCATACAGAGAAACCCTCCCAGTAGCAATGTGTGCCCACGGGGAGCAGAGCTGCTCAGGGAAGCATCTGAGTGCTGTGCATCCCAAGGGGACTGGACAGCAGAAGGGATTTCTGTGCGTTGTACTGCAACAGAACATCACCTGCACGTGGTATGGGATTGTGCTTCTTTCTGGGACCAGGGCTTAAGATGTGGGAGAAAACCCACGGAAAGCTGTTCTTCCTAAGGAAGATCTGTGTTTCCTAGGGAAATGAGGGCGTTTTTAAGAGGAATTTAGTGATTTAACTTGTCTCAGAGAGAAAGAAACAGGGATGTAGCATGTGTCAGCAGAAAAATAGTGCTGTAAGCGATGCTATTCAAGCACTGCATTTGAAATGCTTGTTAAAATTAAAGGCCCACATTAGTTTCTTATAGGGGATTGCCTTGGGCACGTTCAAATGCATTAGCTCCTGCAGCTCTGCTGATGGAAAAGGCCATCAGAGAGTGTCAGTGCCATGAAATGCATTAGAAGCACCTGATGGGATGGGAGTTGGGGCTGTCAGGAGCGGGGTTCCTCCAGCCTTGCAGATCCCTCACTAGTGGTAAAGAGCCCTTTGATGGCAGGGATGCAAGAAGCCTTCAGAGAACAAAAACCTGCAGGATAACAGGAGCACACCCCCACCATCATGGCCAGCATATGGTAAAGCCAAAAAATATATAAAGGGGAGATGAAGTAGCAAGGAGCAGCCACAAAGAAGAATGGGGCTGCAGAAGGATTTTCCCGTAGATGCATGCAGACATTTGGCTGCAGCTGGGTTCTTCCAGTTCAGCGTTTTATCATTAGAAGAGCCGAACCATAAATTGCTTTGGAATATATGAATTTCCTTTCCCAGCATGTGGATTAGTTCAATCCCAGGGGCAGAGGCAGCTCAGCCCATGCAGGGCAGTGCTGGCAGTCACAGGGTCTGCTCGCACCGATGAACCCACGTGTCGGTCAGGCAGCAAACCTCTCGTAGGGTGGAATTAATGCTGAAAAGCAGCAAGGGGGATTCTGGTATGTGGTAACCACAGCTGTTAAATGGTGTGATTAGGAAATGGTGTGATTAACGGGAATACAACGCCTGCCAGTGCTGGGAATGCCCCATGTGTTTGCAGCCCTGCTCAGAAGCAGCAAGAGCAGGGCAGGAGAAGGCAGGACGGAGGATGCTTCCCATTGAGGTCACCTCATGCCCCTAGAAGGACACCTCCCAGTCCCACACCAGCCCAGTACAAAGCAGCAACAAGGCTCTGCTTGTTTGCTATAAATAAAAGCCCTTGCAAGATAGAACCAATTTCCTTTTCCCCTTGGGACAATGCCAACTGATAGCAATCCCATTATTTTTGGCAAATAACACCCCTGGCGGTTTCTTGCATGTTTGAGGAAGCAGGCGTCTTGCTGAGAATGAATTACAGGTTCACTTTCTCATCAAATATCCAGCTCACCTAGAAACAAGGAGGCCCAATGGCAAAGGGAGGAAACTTCAGAGACAAAGTGCATTGCTAATAGCCTACGTTAATTGCCGATTCTTTGGAGCCGGGCTCATTGGAGCCTGCAGCTCACTCCACATAATAACATCTCCCTCCTTCGTCCTCACCCATCTGGCACTTGCCATCTGCTCTCCACAATGCTCCCTGCCTTACCAGAGCTTTGCTGCAGGAAGTTTCTCTGTGCTGAATGCTGGAGCCCCAGGCAGGGCACCGCTGGCTGCAGCAGCAGGGCAGCACGGGCAGGACAAGCACTGCCATCAGTGCAGGCAGTGCTGTGACCACAGCTGAGGGTTTCATTAACTGATTGGTGCAAGGCTGCAAGGAAGGTCTCAGCTTCTCTCCTCCAGCTCCATTTGCTAATGACCTGGCTTTACCTTCTCACCCCTTTTTCTGGCTGAGCCTTGATGCTGCAGTCAGGATGTTCTTCCTCTTTGTATCTATTATGGTCCTAAAAAAAACCCAGCAATTTTCTTCAGTTAGAAGTAGAAACACTATTTCAAATACAGAACCACTGCTTTTCCTGCTTCCCAAAACCTCCTCACACAATATTCTCTCCCTCTTTGGAGACTGAAATTATTTGCTACAGTCATAATTTCCTTTCAGCTCCAGAGATTACATATGACTATTTCTCTGTGGGTATTCAGTAGCAACGCTCCTCTGACCACGGCAGAGCTTTCAGCAGAGCTGTGAGGTGTTTCCTTTCCTGGTGGAGCGGCTATAATCCATTCTGCTCCAACTCCTGCGTGACCGTGGGCTGTGGCAGTGCTCCCTTCCTTAAAGCAGTGCCCGAGGGCTCAGCTCTGCAGCTCAGCAGCAATGAGATGTGCAGTGAAGAGCCACTGGGGCTTGGGACATGGCCACACACAGAAGGGGAGAGATCTGAATGCAAACAGCAGGGATGGACCCAGCCCTGCCATCCATCCCTGCCCCTCCAAGGGAGACCTCCGTGCCCCAACAAGCAGAGAAGCGGCTCATGATGGTTTTAATCAGCCCGTGCAGTAAAAGGAAATCAGTCATGTTAAAGGAGAATCGTAAAACAGCTTTGAAAACCACAGAGCCGTGCAGAAGTGTTCAGCTTTGTTTGTTTAGAGCCCAGCCATTTTACGGTGTAATAAACCTCCCGGCACGTAGGCTGAGAGCGTAAATCCTGCTCCAGCTCCTTGGTGTGCTGCCTAATGGCATGGCAATGGAGCTGACACCAGGAGCTGGGGCACTGTGTCTTCGTGTCCTTGGGCTCTCCCAGCCAGCCTGCCTGGATTTATTTTAGCCCAGCAGACAACTCCATGCTCCTGGGACGTGACAGATGTTGAGAGCTTCACTCTCCCTGCAATGCTCATTTTAATGCTCAGCTTCTCCAGCTTTGGTGATTTTCCACTTTGTCACCATTCTCCAGGTTACGTAGCTTCCTTTTCTCAGCTCGGGCCTAAAAAGATGATCGTTGCTCCTCATCTGCTCTGATGCATCGTCCTCTGCTTCCAGCAAGGCTTCCTGCACAGCTGTGCAGGAGGATCTGAACCCATGGGCTCTGCTGGCACAGCCCCTGCTGTGGTCCCTGCCCTGAGCTGAGGGCTCAGAGCTCTCCATCTCCTCGGGGTAGATGACAAATGGCACGTGAGGATGCTGTGGGGAATGTGTGCACGCAGTGATAGAGATGCAGTGAATTAAACACTGGTAAAATGGATGTGGGGCTGCTGTAATGAATGTATGCGTGTTGTGAGGATGAGGACACGGGTGTGATGAATATTGTCTATCAGCTGTGATAAAAAGCCCATCATCCTCAATACGTATTTTCGAAAACTAATTTAAGGCTGAGAGAGATTATTAAAAATGAGGAGAGGAAATTGTCTAGGATATATTTAGAGTCCCTTGGTAGGTGTGAAGTGAAAACAGTGCCTGTGGGGTGACGGGGATGGCTGTGGGAATGGTGCAGCCCACTATAAGAGGATGGGGCTGAGTGGGGCAGAAGGTCCTGGCACTGCTTGCAGGGACTGTGCTCACCACCAGCCTGCCCTACACTGACCTCAGCATCCCACTGTTCCCACCCCGAGTCTTGGAATGTTTTGTGGCTGAGCAAAGCAGATGTGAGGTGTTGTGAGCATTGTTTCCTTTTGGGAAGGAGGCTGCTGCAAAGGAAGGGCTATGCTAGAGGTGCTGAGGAATGGAGCCCAGCCTTGCTGCTGGATGCAGTGCTCCAACCCTGCGTGCTGCCCAGCTGGGGTAGCTCCAGTGTAGACATGCATGTATGTGTACATCACCAGAAGGGTTCAGAGAAGCCAGCATACAAAACAGGAGCATCACATGGGCAGTTCATTGCCGAAATGACAGTAAGATATGATGGGATTTAGTTGATGCACAGCAGACAACAGGAAGAGCTGCTATTGCTGTACAAAGAGCCTTGCGACTTCGCCTTAGGCACTCCCTGATGCTTGGCTGAATTTCTGCCATGCCCCTCTTGGTGAGATTTGTGCCCAATCCCCACTGGGGGCTGCTGTGCAAAATGCACACCACACCTGTAATTCACTTCCATCTCCATAAATACATAAATGGCAACTTTTTATGGTACATAATGAGTTGTGAGAGGTTCCAGCAGGCAACGTGTCGCTCCTTCACTAACAGCTGAGCAGCTCTGGCAGTCTCAGCGTTGCTCTGTGCCAGCCCTGCAGTTGCCCATGGAGGTTCCCCACCGGGTTCCTGCAGCCAGGGTTGTCCTGCAGACCCTTTGGTAGGAGCTCCTGCCCCAGTGAGCAGCACCGACCTGTGGCTCTGTCCATCTGAAAGGCTGAGTTTTGTTCTTGACTCTTCCCGGTCTTTCATTTAATCTCGCTGCGGTGTTCACTATGACAAGATCATTAGAAACCGAGTTAATGTTGCAGAGCTCTTCCTCCCGAGCAGTGTGTAACCACGCAGACGATGCCTGCAAGACAAGAGACTTAATTGCGTTCTGTCAGTATCCAGGGGGATGTCAGCCCGTCGAATTTAAAGCCAGGCGGGATGGGGGTGGGAAACGCACCTCCATTACTCACCCAGGTTGAATGAGGTTTCGGTTTTATTATCTCCTGAAATAGCCAGTGCCTGGGAGGTGCTGATTGAAGCCATTTGAAAACATGACAACATCCTTGGGACAATAGGTGTCTAATCTAATGAAGCCAGAATGCATTAGCTAAGAGCTGCGTAAAGCGAAGAAAATGCAATTAAAGCATTCCTGAGGACAGATGTCGACCTACGTAGGGGACACTGATATGAGGACGTCGGCAGAAGTCTAATGAAAATAAATGATCTGTTTGAAGCATTCCTCAAATCAATAACGGAGCCCGAGGCACTGCTGCTCTGCCCCATTCCCCTCCGGTGATGCCGGCCCTGGCTGAGGTCGGGCTGGGGGCAGTGCACCAGTTGAGGAGGGGCTGTGGGCAGAGCTCCCCACCGCCCTGCTCTCCTCCTCCCCTCTCTCCCCACCTGAACCCTTCCATCAAAACCTCCATTTGTTTCCCAGCTCTGCCTGCAGGATCCCTCTTTAAGGACTAAACCAGAGAGGAGCACACAGCCATCTCCCAGCGCAGACATCCATGCACCAACCTGCATTTCAGTTCCACCATCAGTAACATCGACTTCTTGTTGCGCTTTGTATTTTAGGCTTCCAGACTGTCTCTGACCGATTTCCTTTCAGCCTCAGCTCCTCAACGACAGGGGAGCCCTGACAACATTTTGATGTGAGCCCATCCATCTCACTGTCTGTCTCCATGACAGTGTGAAGCCACTGTGCATCAGCTGCAGACTCTCCCATGGTGTCTGCTGCCAGCAGGGCCCAGCAGTGCCCCACACACGCTGTGATTCTGCACCTCTCCACCAACCAGGGCTCTGAGTGAGGGCTGTGACAGTTCACCTTCCCATTGCAGTCAGGCCAATGTAAGCAGCTCAATAATTCACGCCTCTCAAGTAAAATACTTCTAATAAAATGAAATAAAAGAAACTCTCCCCAAGCTCCTCAGTTTGCTGAGCGTGACCTGGCTGCAGTCCTGCTGCTTCGTTGACTTGTGGGCTGTTGTCCATGTACTGACAGTCCTGCTCCGCATTATTTCAGTTTCCACCTTTCTCCTTTTCTCATCACCTGGGTCGCGCTTTGGGCAAAAGAAAATGGGCAGAAAGCAGGAGCAGAAACTGCCAGGCTGTGCAGCAGTTCTACAACAGGATTCCAGGCTTTATGCAGGAGCGGACTGCAGAAGGGCCATCTGCTGCCACCTCCTAATCCCACCATCCGGCACCCTGCCTGCACCCTAACCCCAGCCCTGCCTGTTCCCTGCTGCTCTGAGGCTGCAGGGGACGATGCTCAGTGCCTGCAGAGGCACAGGGAGTGCTGCTGCTACCAGCCCTCATGTTTCAATAAATGGGAAGGGAGGAAACGTTCCTTTCCCTTATTATTCAACACAGGTTGTGTTTCGCTCTCTCTCTCTCTCTCTGCTATATTGGAGCTGTGTCAAGGATGTGGGTTTTCCTGTTGTACTGCTATCACGCACTTAGATAGAGACACCTTCCTCTCCAGACTCCTACCCCTGTTATAAATAGTAATTAAAAACGCCCACTTCTGTAACTCGCATTAAATCACGATCCCTTGGCAAGAGTTTTAATTGACAGCCACGAGTTTATTTCGAGGCCCAAGTCGTATTTTTGGGAGCTTGATTCACTGTGCCACACCACCTCTGGCTGCGGTGCCGTGCTCCCTGACACACACGTTCCCTGCAGGGATGAACTGATGCACCAACGGGAGGACCATAAAGAACCTCCCTGCACAGCACTGGGGAGCAACGTGCAAGGAGATGTGCGTGCCCAAAGAGAGCAAAGCCAGAATGATTGCGTCAGGATCCCTGGTTATGAAATGATGGAGAGGAAATAACCCTGACGCCGTTTCTCACAAGAACCGCTGTAATAATTCTGGTTCTCCTGCAAAGCTGCGTTACATCTTCACTTCATTCGACTTTGCCCAGAAGCAGCCACAGCAGAAGCAGTGCGAGTCCCTGGGTCTGCTCCTCCCCACAGACACGCAGCATTGCCCATTTCCATACCACTCACCCAGGGAGCTCATATTTACAGTCACAAACTGCTATTTATCCAGCACGCCAACTGCCATCACCCCAGAGCACCTACAACTCACAAAAAGCATTTTCATTGCCCTGTTCATCTCTTCCTCTCCTGTTGGTTAATAGAATTCACTTAAAAATATGTAACAGCATAAACCCCCACAGCTGAATGCCATTCCTGTGGCTGCTGTGTCTCAGTGTGTGTTCCCAGGGCTCTGCCCCAGCTCCTGGCTGCACACTTTTGCTTTGTTGCAGGCCAGCAGTACCCTGGGGAGATGCTCATGCATCACAGCATTGGGTTGGTTTCATGGTGCCCTTCCTCTGTTGCTCATCTGGCCCTTATAAGACTGTGCTGAGCTTTGCTTCTTGCATCACCAAATGCAAAAGCCCCAGCGATGCCCCAGCACTGCCCCGAGCACCCAGCCCACAGACACAGCATTCCCCTAGGGAGAGCATCAACCAGAACAGACCTCATTACAGAGAACATGCTCACAAAATAACCTGAATTGCGCAGTTCTAAATCCTTACCCAAATGCGCAAGGCTTCTCCGAAGCAGGTCTTTGTAACAGATGATCTAGGGCTCTAGAGGGGATAAGATGCTGCTGCTTTATTTCAGCTCCATTATGGAATTTAAATACTGTGCAAGTTAATGGAGATGTTTATGCCTGCACATAAAGCAGTGAGCTGTGCTCCATCCTGCTGTGCATTGACAGCAGCTCACTCCCTGCTGCCAGGGCTGGGGGGAGCAGAGCCACGCAGCCCGAAGCACAGGGGGGGCCTCTCCTTGCAGAGCTCTGTGTCTGGGGGAAAATGTAAAACTGATCATTTGCAAAGTGTCACTTAATGACCATCCGTGCTTAGCAGCACCGGCAAGCCTCAGGTGGAAGCATTGCTAATGAATGCCTTTGCTCAGCTGTCGCCAATTCCCTGCACTTCTTTGTGCAGTTCCCCTCATCTAATGAACATTTGATTTGGTGTCATACACACATGCATGCACCCACGGGGGCCCTCCAGGATGGCTCAGTGCTTTTGCAGATCAGTTTGAAACAGGAACTCCCTGGGCTGTCCCAGGAGGTGCCAGCACTGGTGACCCTCATGGTCTCAGTTGGTCCCTCGCCCCCAGAGGACATCTGTGTCTGAGCAGTGCCAGGGCTGCCCGCTGCAGCAGCACAACGGCCTCTTCACAGTGTGTGAGGTGCTGAGAGCCAGCGGTGCTGTGGCCCTGCTGCTGGCATAGGGAGCTGCTGAAAGATACTGCAGTCCCAGGGGATGCATCACCCACAGTGATGGCAGTGATGGCACCCACATTTTGTGCCTCTTCTTTCTCCCTTTGCCACCTGATGTGTGTCCCCAGCTTGCAGCAAGCAGTTGGAGGAGGATGCGTGTCCCCGTGCAGCCCCCACCTCACACGTGTTGTGCTTCCAAACACTGCACTGAGCTGAAAGGCCACGCTGGGGGCACGACTGGCACCCCATGGGCTCCTGTTGTCAGGGCTCATTGCCTGGCAGATAGCTGGAATGCAGCAAAGAGCAAGGCAGGCAAAGGGCCAGCGCTGATCCCCAGGGTGCAGCCATGCAGCAGAGCCCAGAGATGCAGCTGCACCCCCTGACCCTGTTCTGCTGCTTTTGTTTGTGCCCATCAGCCGTGGGACCGCAGGCCCTGCGCCGAGCGATAACGGCTTCGCTTTGTCTGATGCTGAAGGTGCTTGTCAACCTCAGCGAGATAAAAAGGCCAAACACATTTATAATTGTGTAATTAAATGGCTCCTGTGCCTTCCAGACGTCTCGCGCAGCTGGGCAGATGGTTCAGCGCCAGCACTGACAGGCTGATGGCACAGCACTGGGATGCATGGCCAGCTCCTGCTGTGGCTCAGCCGGGTGGCACTGTCCCCATGGGTCACATCCCTTCTCTGTCTCTCTGTCCCTTTGCTGTGTCCCTGTCCCAACCCCAGCATGAGGGAGAGGAGCTGCGGGTCCTTGCAGGCTCTGCTCTGTGCTGGGTGGCTCAAGCACTGCGCCTGCATCCCCTGGCTTCAGTCAGTGTAGTGTAAGCAGGTTCTGCTGGGAAATAGGGAAGAAAAGGCCGGGGCTGATGCTACACAAAGTGCTGAACAGCGGAACAGAACCCTAACAGCTCTCTCTTTGACTTGCTTAACACGACTCCACCGACTGTGAGGTTAATACATTAACAATGCATTTTCTACGCTTGCAATTAGCAGAATAGAGCACAGGAGCTGGATGTGCTGCAGGGAAGAGGTGAGCTCCTGCTAAAGGCAAACCCCAGAGCTGGGGGATGTGCACCCCACATGCAGACAATGCCCAGAGCTGCTCCTCTGTTTGCAGGGCCCAGGCACACAGCAGACCCAGATGTGCCACGGCACCAGAGAGGGAAAAGGCGGAGGAACAGAGGGAGATTAATGCAAGGAGGGATGGTGCATCCGTTCCTGAGACACTTCAAGTGGCAGATCACTGATTATGATGATAGATGGCACCGGTTCTTCCTGATAATTAGCAGTCGTTCTTATTTAAATGAAACTCTCCCCCCAGAGCCAGGTTTTTTCAAATGTTCCCTAGGCATGGCTCTCCCCTGCACGCCCCAGCCCCTTTCTAAGGCTGCTTTGCCATCCGCCCAACAAACAGACCTCAGAGGGGAGCAGAAGGCAACGGTGGTCCAAAGGGAGGCAGGACACAAGGCGAACAGCAAGGTGACAGATGCTGCTGTCCTTGGAGAGCGGGGACATGATTTTCCAGATGTTTTCCAGAGCTTCCTCAAAGGCACTGCGTGTGTCAGAGGCTGATACACGCACTGCTGGATACACAGACACACACACAGCTGCAGCCCAGGCTGGAAACTCCCCCTCAAACCTCCGAGGACTGGGATTAGATCATGAGACGTTTGCTTGTGTCTGTTGTGTGGAAAATATTCAGCCCACTCAGCTCCACCAGCAGAGGATGGGGGGGAAGAAAGGAGCAGAAGCTTCAATGTCAGCCCATGCAATCCATCACTGCAGCAGGGCAGGCGTAAAGCAGGGAGCAATAAGTCATGCAGACAGAGCTTCCAGCTCAGAGCATGACATGCTGACACCACGCAGTGCAAATGTGTGACCCAATAAGACCAAAAATCTGCCTCTCTCATAGATAACACATGGACCTGGCATTGGGAGCGACCCAGGGGGTGATGGAGTCCCCTGGCCCTGCTGCACACCCCCACCCCACGCTGGAAGCATCCCATCCCCACCCCAGCAGCATGATGGTATCCAAACCCCATCCCTACAAGGAAAGTCACCCAAAAAAGGGGAAAACATCACACACACAGCCCCAGGAGGCAGCACAGCAGGTAAAGCCTGAGCAAAAAGCACCTCTGATGGTTGCGCTGTGATCCGCTATTCACAGGCCCGCTTCAGAGCTCTAATTAGTTCTTTATAGTGCCAATATAGCCCTGGCCGGGCTCCTAGTGAAGATTGGCTGAATTAATTGATCGACAGAAGGCAAATAGACTTCACCCAGTTTAAGCACCCATTCAGTTCCCTTTTTGGAGCAGCTGTCACTGCTGTCAGCGCGCTGCAACGAGGCTTTGTATGCACTCCTTGGCATTAAACAGCCTAAGAAAAAGAGAAGGAATGGGAACTGCTGAATTAGACACACTGAATTATTTCTTAATATTACTATTTGTGCAGTGTTTGCATTTAACGTGCTGGCCTTACACTGCTTGCCTTTTCCCAATTAAACAATTTATTTCATGCCTTAAGTGCAGGAACTTGGCGGCGCTTCCCTTTGCTCCATGTGAGCTCCCTGGGCTGTGGGGATCCCTGCCAGCCCTATAGCCTCTCCCTCCTCAAAATGCACCAGCTGCACTCATTAAACATTATTTTTCCCTTTATGGAAATATCAAAAGCAAGAAAGCACCACTGCACCCTCAGCAATAGGAGCAGGAGCTCACTTGCTGTTTAATAAAACAGGGCATCATTTTACACCTGGCTACTGCTTAAGCTCTGTATGACCTGGCACCTGGCACCCCTGCTGGCACTGTATTTTCCATCAAGATACCTGAAATAACCCACACAGACAAGCCAGGACAGAATTAGTGTTGTTTTTACTTCGGTATTGAGGCATCTCATTATTGCAATCTTCAAACGTAGTTCAATAAATACAAAATTAACAAAAATGTCAATAGATCTTTATTACCTTCTATTATTTTTATTATTATTCCAAACCAACAGTGATTCCCTGGAGATGTCTGACTATAGCTCAAACATTGAATGTACACAGTGTTCCCTTATGATCTTATATTACATTTGTTTCAAGCTTATAAAAATATATATTGACTTCTCAAGTATGTATTTACAGTATATAACACGTGGTTAATGACTATCAAAAAGCAGCTGGAGGTGAACCAACGTGATCTGGACTGACTCTGCCTCGACTCCTGGCTGCAGGAAACCGCCCCAGAGAGGAGCACTGCTGGGAGCTGCCCTTCTGCCCAGGGGGAATGCAGGGCTCATTGCAGGAGGGGAGGATTTGCAGAGAGGAATTTCTCCACGATGTGCAGAGAACTCCCAAGGAGAGGCTGTGCTGTGCCTCTTCTCCCTGGCCAAGAGGAACATCTAGTGGAGACATCCTCCTTAGGAACACAGGGAACAGCACAGCAAGAGGAGGCAGCGTGAGAACAGAGCGTGCTGGGAACAAGGAAGGGAACAAGATCCCAGAGGCATGTGGTGCTGATGCTGCTCAGGGTGGGATGGGGGTCTGGAGACACCGACCTTGGTGAACTCCTGCATGACTTCAGCAGAACCCTAAAGATACCAACCCAAAACGCCCATCAGCTCAGCCAGGTCACCTAGTGCTGCTTCCTCACCCTTCTCCAACCCAGTCACCTGGTGCCAATGGTGCAGGTGGGCTGAGCTCTGCCCTGTGCCCTCCTGAGCACCAGCACGATGCGTTTGGGGAGCTCTGCCCACATTGCATGGATGGGCTGAGAGCATCTCCTCTTGAGGTGTTTCCCTTGGTTGAGCAGCTGCACAACAGCATTGCTAATTAATTTAATTATAAGGCATTGAATACTTCCCCAAAGAGGAGGTTTAGAGGGCATGAGTTAATTTTGAAATCGTAGCAAGAATTTATAACTTAATCTGCTCAACTGATTATCTTCAGGGCCGAGAGAGCTCAGCTACAGGTGTGTGCTGATGCCACTTGTGAGCCATGAAGCATGGACCAGGATGGCAAGCACTCCTTGCTCCTGCCCTGGTCACAGAATGATGCTGTCAAGGAGAAACAGCTGTGAAACACCACATCCCTCAACCACAGGAAGTCAGGAAAGTAATTAATCACGGAATTTCTTTTGGGAACAGATAGAGAATGCAGTACAGGAGCCTCATTCTGCAGGGGAAACGCTCAAGAAGTGACTGAAAAATGGTCTCATTTTTAATTGAAGTACTCCAGCACAAAGCCAGCATGCAAGTGCTCAGCCATGTGGATCAAGAGGCTTTGTGAACTCACTGATGGGGAAGGATGAGGACAAGGACTGCCCCTTCCTCACCCCAACATCCCCCTCTGCCTCTGTAGGGAATGCAATCATTCCCTGCACTGGAGCTTGCCAGGTCTGTTGCTTTTGTCAGCATTGCCTTTGGTTGTAGGTTCTTAAATGACAAATAAAACCCGGGAGCATTCCCAAGGAATAACATTTAATCTGTCAGAAAGGAAACTCCACTCTCTCATCCACTTTTTGCCAAGAATTCATTGCTCTCAGGCACTTCTGTGCAGCTCTGCACACATCCCTACACCTGACCTCACTCACCAGGCACACAGGGATCTGCACTGTCCCCTCACAGTCATGGGAACACTTGTGCAGGAGCACCCAGCACCTCCCAGCTGCTCCAAGGTGCTGCCATCAGAGATGAGCACTCATGGACTGGACTCCATGCACAGCTGTGGGCAAAGGCTTCAGCCTCCTCAGCCTCTTCAGCAGCTCCTCAGCCTCCCCCAGTGGGTCAGATGGGTGTTAGAGAGATTGGGGCACCTCCCCAGTGATTTCCCCAGTTGCTGATTGCTGTTCTTATTGCCATGGTTCCATTCCTTTTTGCTAGCTTCACTTCCTCACTATTGCACTTGTGATGCTCAGAGCCCTCAGCACCTTCATAGAATCATGCAATCATCCAGGGTCAAAAAGACCACTAGGATGATCCCAACCTTCCTGCACACTGCAGACCCAGAGAAGGCCTTCTGCATGCTCAAGGCCAGCAGTTTTCCAGACCAGGGTGCCCACCATAGCACCACATCACCCTGCACCCAGCCCATCCTACAGCCGCCTCCATGCAGGAGGGACAGGAGTGGGATCAGAAATCACGTTGGTTCAGCTCCCTGCCCAGAGAACTCTTAATATACTTTCTCTATAGATAAAATGTAAACATAACGAGCATACAAATTGCACTTGATCCTTGGGATCTGGCATTTCTACCAAATGAAGGTTTCAGTTCATAATTATTACTCTTTTGGGTGTGATATGTCTGGATGCTGGCAACGGACCCAATAACTGCAAAACCTAAAGGCAAATTAATTCTGTAAACAAACAAAAAATGACCTCATGGCATTAGGGAATGATGTCCAAACTGCAGGAGGAGAGCACCGAGAGCTGGTGGCAGCTCACTGCAGCTCTGCCTTCAAATGGCAAGATGAGGCAGAAAAAAATATACTTAGCCAGCACCTTCTTGACTCCGCTTGTTGGAGTTCAGCCAAAGAGCTCTGATCTCCAATGCAATCACATTGAAATAGCTGAACAAAGTTAAATGTAGTCCTGAGCACTCACAGCCCTGGTCTAAGAAGCCAAGCCAGAGGGCTCTGAGGGCACAGCACTGTGCTGGTTTGAAGGAACCCATCAGGAACGGGGCTTTGCTGGATCCTTAAAGCAACTGTGAAGGCTGTGGGGCCAGGACAGATGTGACCTCATTCTGGGCAGGTGGGTGCCATGCCAGCCCTGCAAGCAAGCTGTGTCAGTGCCCTGCAGCTCACTGCCTTTTAGATGCATCCCCTCGGCACAGGTTAGCTGCAGAAGATCTGAATCCTACGCATACAGATTTTCAACTGCACTGAACACCTTCCACAGCACTCATTCCTTTTGTAAATCTTTGTCTTTCATCATTAATAATTCACTCGCAATACATACAGATGATAATAAAAGGCCTACAAAGCTCTGTACGAGGCGACAAAGACCCATTTAATTAACTAACTTCAAAGAATTGTTAAGCAGATGCTATTTATGCCTTCTGTCACAGATTGGGCCTGTAGCAGAAACGCCAGCGCTCGAGGCACGCTGTGCAGGGCTGCTAGAAAACAAAGTGCTGTGTGCCCACCTGGCGCCCAGCAGCACCCCTGGCTCCATCCCTCAGCCACGCAGCAATGCTCTGTTTCTACCTGCAGGATGGGTACCACATCCAGCTGTACCACATCCAGCTGTACCCCCCCCCCTCTTTCCCAGTGGTTATTTCTATACCAGTCCCTTAAGCTATGGTGCAGTGTTGGGATTGCAGAGCAAATGCAGCTGCTGGCAGACCTCACGGGGTCTGTGTTAGTGCTGGGGGTAACCAGACCCCTCCACTTTTTCAGACTCCTAAAGATGTCTCCTACCTGCAAGGAGCAGCTTGCCACACCTCGCTCCCATTGCCTTCCTGGATCTCCTGGTGCCATCACGCTCCCCCACTGCCAGCGAGGATACAGGATGCCTGCAAGACTTCGCAGGGCAAGAAGCAGGGAAAAGGGGCTAAAGGAGCAGCGGCTGCTTTAGCATCAGCCCTCCAAGGGCAGCAGGCTCCTGCTCACTGCTGCTGCTCTGTAACTCCATCCCACTTGGTGGGCTCACGCAGGGAAATGATGGACCAGGACCTGCACAAAAGGCTGAAAGCATCAGTGGGGCAACCCAAGGCTTCTCTACTTGCCCTCTCTTGGCTGTGGCTATCTTCATCAAAGCCTTCCATTCCCTCCTCTGAATGAAAACATTCAGCACTGCACTTTGGCAGCGAACATTTGTCTCTTGTTCACTGACAGTGGTGTCAGAATTCAGCAAGGTGACTCTGAGCGGAAGGGACATGGCTGGGACAGAGCTTCCTTCCAGCGTGCCAGATGGGCAAAGTCACCTTCCTGAAGCTGGGTGTGAGCCTCTAAAAATAAAAGCAATAAAAGCTCCTGGTGGGGTTGGTAGAAGATGTCAGCCTGTATAAAAATACCCATGGATTTCACCAGTAGGATGCTAGATAGGAAAATGCTGTCAGCTCTGGATGAAGACAGCACAGAAATGTTCATCCACCCTGTTAATCTAGTTACCATGTGAAATGGTGTCATTACAGTTTGACTCATCTTACAGAGCAGCAGTGGGGAGAACCATAGCCACCCAAGTACACTGTACCTGGTGCCTGGGAACACAGCTTCCCCAGCACAGGGGATGGCATGCCCTGCCCTCTTACCACTTGGAACGACACATCTGGCAGCAGCCCACCAGATCCCACATCCCACCCAAAACTGCAAGGCTTCCGAATTTGGTCCAACATGGGCCAGCACCTCCTTCTGCTCCATTGGTCTGTGCTCCACGTCACACCTGCACGCCCCTGCCATGCATCTGGATCACCTGGGCCCGCAGGGTCTGGATGCCACTCAGGATGGTCTTCTGGTGCTCTGCCTGAGTGATCCCCAGGCTCAGGACGTCTCTGCAAAATACACCCCATGATCAGGGGAACAATCCTAATCTCAGCCTCCCATGCTGGCTGCTCTCCATCAATTAGCAGTATGAATTTCAGGCCATTGGGCAGTAAGAAAGTCCCCAGTGCACTGTCCCAGCTGAACAACACCGACCTTGGCAAGGAGCTTGGGGTTGACACAAGCCCACAGCACACAACAGTTCCCAACACAGCTCCTGGACATGGAGGCCCCATGCTGCCCACAGTACCGTCTGTCAGCAAATCTCTGACCCCATTCTGTGTGTGAGCCAGGTAACACGCTACTGCTGCTAGAAATTATGGGTTAAAATTCCAAACCACAGCTCCAAAATGCAGCAGCTGAACTGCACAGCACAAGCAACCAAAGCCAGGCCAGCGAGCTTTCAGCAGACACATTTGGGAAGATCTGCCTCCTCCATTCGCCACAAGAGGCTGTAATTTAGAAACCTTACAAATTTCTGCTTAAACTGAACCCAGCAACACCAGGCTGCAGCCTAACGCTCTCACTTACTGCGCTGTCATCCTGGCCACGGACTCCAGGTAGCAGCAGCCTGCAGCAGTGAAGTTATCCCGGTACCTGCCCATCCCTATGGCTTCCAGCCACTCTCCCACAGAGCTGAACGTTGGGAAAGCCACGAAGGAGCGCTCGGTGAGGGGCACGGTGCTGCGGGACCTGAGGGCAGAAGGGAGGTGAGGGGCAAAGTGGGGACTTATGGCAGGATCCCAGCCCCACGGGGACAGGCAGGCACCTGGTGCATGGAGGCAGCTCTGGGCTCTGCAGCATCTTGCTGAGGACGTCGTGGATGTGGGAGAATTTGGGGCGCTGGCTGCGCTCCTTCTGCCAGCAGTCCAGCATCAGCTGGTGCAACGGTGGCTGGCAGTGTGCTGGAGCAGGCAGGCGGAAGCCATCCTCCACTGCCTTCATCACCTGCATGGAAAGGCAGAGAGGTGAGGGGGATGGTGAATACAGATTGCACCAAATATGGTGAGCCATACAACGATATCAGGCACGCAGCTGGGGCACTCACATCGTGGTGGGACATGTCCCAGTAGGGTCTCTCTCCATAGGACATCACCTCCCACATGACGATGCCGAAACTCCACACATCACTGGCTGGGCTGAAGTGGTGGTACTGGATGGCTTCAGGGGCTGACCACAGCACCAGGCTCTTCCCACGCTGCCAGGCAGAAAAAGGGCAGAAATGGGGGTTGTCACATAGGACAGAGAGTGACACAGTGATGCCCGTGGCCATCTCATGCATCCTCTCCCCCTGCATACCACGTGCAGCTCTGACAACTCGTGCCTCCATTTATTTTAAAATGGTCATGCAATGGTATGCTGCATGGGAAGGCGAGTCCTGAAATATTAATGGCAGGGAGAATGGCTCTGGGAAAAGCTGATGGCATTTTATACATTAATATTTAACGAAAGCCATCTCAGAGCTGCACAAACACACAGCTCCTCCACCCTGGCTGCTCTCCTGTAATTAGCAGCCCTGTCCTCCACCTCTGCAGAACCCTCTGGATGCACCAGGGGAAGCAGGTGACAGACACTGCAGCTAATTGTAATTAACAGCAGAGAGACCTCAACCCCTAAGCTACCAGCTGGGCTCCTCGTGCCATGGAAAGGTTTCTCCCAAACTGTGGGTTGCTCAGAGCTCGGTCCCATTTCACCACACTCTCTCTAGGATGGGGATGCTTTCCCCAGGGTCTCCTTGGAGCCTATGATAAAGGCTGAAAAAATATTCTCAGAGATTTTTGCTGCTATCTGCCAGCTTAGAGATGGCAGCAAAGTGCAGCTCCTGACAGATCATGGGCTGAACCCCACACCCAGACCTTTCTCTCCCTGGCACAGCAGTGCCCAGCACCAGGGCACAGCTCCAGGTACCTGCAGCCAGCACACCTCCTTGGCACTGCCTGCACGCTCCCTGTAAACAATAAGGGCTCAGCTAAGTGCACACAATCAGGGCTTTTTAAAACCTCTGTGCCCAGTTAATGCAATGCACTAACAGGTTCAGCTGCGACAGGGTGAGCTGATGAGGTGCGAGCACAAAACAAGCAGGACTTACGTTCTTAACTGAAAACTATGAACCTCATTATGAATGACAAACTAGAGCTAATGAAGCCCAAGGCTGCTCGCCATGCAGACGGGCAGATCTCCAGCCCAACACATTCCATGTCCAAATCCCATTCCAAAAGGCACCTTACCATGGTGGAGAAGATGGTCTCCATCTTATCTTCCTGCGGCCGTCTGAATCCGGTGATTTTGCAAGCCAGGCTGCTGTTCACCAGGACTTTGTGGGCAGCCAGGCTTTTGTGGATGTAACCCATCTCTGCCAGGTATTTCATGCCAGCAGCGATCCCCAGCAACATGCTGAGGAGCTGGCTGGCCGTGAGCTGGCCCTCGTGTTTCTGCAAATAAAACCAAAAAGAAGGAAAGAAAGAAAAGAGGAGGAGGAAAAGCTGGAGCTGAGCGATGCCTGCTGAAGCCTGAGCAGGTGATGGAGCCCAGCAGCCAGCACACAGCACTCACCCTGAGGAAAGAATCCAGCACTCCGTTCCCCATGTACTCCATCACTATCATCATGGTGCTCCCTGCATGGACAGACAAGGAGCACTGCATGAATGCTACTGAAGGGGGAATGGAAGCACAGAGCCCAACTCCCTGCCCTCAAACCTCCCCACCTGCAAATACAGGTTGTTTGACAGATTTTCCACGTGGGATTTTTGGTCACAAACTCCACCAGTGAGGCGACATATGTGACCAAGAGGGATGGGTGAGGGAGGCTTGCTGATGGAAAGCAGCAGCACTTTGGCACTGCTGAGTACATGCACTAAGACTCGTGAAGCAGTGCTGAGGGAGGAGCTCATGTTGGAAGGTGCTTCCCAGCAAAGATGTGATTTTCTTGTTCTGAATGATCAAAACCAAGAGATGCACAGAACCCCAGCACAGTGCTGGGCTTCCTGCACCCCAACAGTGTGGCCACAGAATGAGTTCTGCCAGCATTAATGAAGCTCAACAAAGGGAAGATCTGGCTAAAAGGGATGGAAATACAATTGGCAAGAGGAAATCAAGTAAAGAGCTTGTCCTCATTTCTCCAGCTGTACTGGAAAGCCTGTTACAAAGTCAAGCACTTTCTTCAGAGGTCGTGATATGGGCACAGACTCACATAACACGGACTTATCCAAGAGCAGGACAAGATGCTCCTGGGGAGTCTGTGTCTCTGGACACAAAGAAATCATTTCAAATAAACACATTACTTACAGAATTACACAAAAGCAGCCAGACTCAGGGCAGAGATACTTCCTCGTGTCCTGAAGGACTGCTTCAAGTCACCACACGTGCTCACATGCCTTTGGATTTACACCAATACCCACTTAACACAGAGCAGCTCAGTGCACACTCCCATGAGGGCTGGGAGCAGTTGGCCTCATCTGTTTCACCGACACCACCTCCCTCTAATTTGCTTTTATTGAAAGCACACTGTTGTACTGCTAAGCCAGTCCTACTCCTCGGATTTATTAATCTAGCTGTAAGCACTTTATTAATCATCAGAATGCTAAAATAGCTAACAATTGATTTTCAGAGAACAACAGCATTGCGCTCACAGCACCACGGCATCTCCAAAGCATCAGCTTGAGCACACTGCCCAAAATCTGCAGTGCATCACCAACATCAGCATCCTTGCACTTTGTCAGAGGGCAATCAGGCTGCCGTCGCCCCCTGACACCACAGTGCTGCTGTGAAAGGTTCCAGCACTCCTTTCTGTGCTTCTCCAGCAGCACAAGGCATTTCTTGAGTACAAAGTACCTGGCTCCATCATTTCCATGCTGATGGAATTCCAGAGACCACTGGCATTATGCTGTGCAGGGCACTGTGGGTCAGCAGCACGGCTGCCACCATGCATAGACACTCCTACATGGGAACATTGTCAGGAAAAAGGAAAGAAAGGTGCAGAAATGCCTTGCATGGTAAAACTACAGACTGGTTTGCACACTGTGCCTTCATCAGGCAGTGCTGACATTGTGCCTCCTGCAAAGATGTTGGATCAGCCCTGCATGAAGGGCTCTGCACGCAGGGTGACTGCATGGCCCCTGAACCCTGCAGGCTGCTGGAGGAGCCACAGGCACAGCATGCAGGCAGGGCAGGGCATCCACACTCTGCAACCTCACTCTCCAAAGTGAGGAAGGAGCAAACTGGGATTTGGGGGCTGAAAACGAGAGGACAGATGGTAAAGCCACCTTAGGTTGAACATATTGAAAAAAAGTTTACATATACACACACACACACATGCGTAACAACTGAAAAGAAAACGCCATCCTACACAGAAATCCCTTGCAAACGCATTGCAACAGCCAGCACTCGCCAGCAGATACAAACAGGGTGATAACGCAGCACAGAGGTGGGTTTTGCTCAGTCCCTCCGTGAAGCACAAAGCCTGCCACTGCCCCACGCAGCCCCTTTTACCTCTAGTGATGACTCCCTCCAGCCGGATGACGTTGGTGTGGTCGAACTGACCCATGGTGCACGCCTTGGCCAGGAAGCAGCGCTGCTGCTTGGCAGAACAGCCAGCCCGCAGTGTCTGGATGGCCACCGGCAGCTCCCGCTTGCTGGGCAGCTTCAGGCAGCCCCGGCAGATCTCTCCAAACTCTCCTGTATGGCACAAAGAGGGTAAGCAGGATCCCCACTGGGACATCCCCACGTTCTCAGAGGGCCCCTTGCCGTAGCTCGCACATCGCTTGCACCAAACCTTTGCTATTTGCAGGCTGTGAAGGAAGGAGTGCTGTGCAAGGGTGATGCTGTCACAGTGTGCTCCAAGGACAATTTACAGCACCCACTGCAAAGCAGAGAGCAGCAGTCCTGAAGGATTTCCCTGTAGGAGTTACTTCCTTTGTTTTGGGAACACACAGTGCAGCTCTCCAGCACAAGCCAGGAGCCTCACTGCGCCCACAAGACAGACCTTCCCATCATTAACCAGAGGATTTGCCAGACCCCAGCCATGCACAGAGCCTTGCCCACAAGACAGACCTTCCCATCATTAACCAGAGGATTTGCCAGACCTTAGCCATGCACAGAGCCCTGCCTGGATGCAGCTTTCCCCCTGCCATCCTCTGTGCTGCCTTCCCTGACCCCACACAAGTTCTGCATCAGCATGTGAGACTAAAAAACACAAACACAATGCCTCTTCTTTCTCAGTCTCCAAGCTCCATGCTCACAACGCTCTGCTCAAGGGCATATTGGACACTTCTCCATGAGAAGATCAACCCCAGCCACCACGCTCACACTCTCTGGCTCCAGCCCCTTCTGCATCCAAGCATAGCTCTGCTTTGTGCAGCCAAAAAAGCACAGCAGGACCTGGAGCATCCAAGCAGCACCTGGGGTTGAGCACCCCGCTCCTCACGGCCACGTGCTCAGAAACAGGAGCTACCCAACTCATAGCAAAAGGCCAATATTGGCTTTACAGCAAAAAAAAAAGAGTAGATCCGAAAAGCTTTATCGATCTGAAAGCCAGGTGCTTGTTAGGTCAGCAGCGAGACTAATGCACTCTTAAATTCTTTCTATTTAAACATCTCCCCGACTAATTTCTTTCTTGATCTTCTCAAACACCGATCTGTTTCTGGAAGCGATGTGGGACTGCGGGCCCAGCAGCACCCAGATGACTTCTGCTGCTCCTTCCATCACTGCCCTCAGAGCTGGAGGGCAACCCCCACCCCCAAGTCTTCTTACTCTGCAGCTGAATTTATCTTTAGGGGAAAAAAAGAAAAAAAAAATGACAAAGAATAATCGTGTTTCCCGTGTTCTGGTGCACGTTAGCAGTTAAAGCTCTAGGGCCCAGCGTGGGGATTTTAATTTGCTTTTAAGTTTTAGGCACCGACGGTGATGAAAATCAATAAATCATTAAGTTCACATATTTATAAATAGCTCCTGTGCTGCTGTCATCCTGCCCGGATGCAGATCACTGCTGATGCCTCTGGTGCACGCCTCACTCTGCTGGCTGTACGTAGTGCCACAGCAAAACAAAGCAGAAGGGGAAATCCAGCTGCAGGACAACACAGCAACCCCATGCCCAGAGCTGTGGGAAGGGATGATGGTGATGGAGGGTGAGGAGCTGCCCAGGACAGCATTGGCAGGCAGTGGCCAAGCAGGGGATGATGCATAGCGACACAGTGTTAGAGGCCATGGGGGAAACCTGCCTGTCCCGATGATCCTCTCGATTTTAATACTGGCATTATCCAGCTCTTTGGCAAAGAGGTGCACAGCCTGCATGGGATCTTCGCAAGTGTCCGGGTCAATGTAAGTCCTCCTGGTCGGTATTTTAACTGCAGCAAAGGAGGGAAATACACAGAGCTAACAAGAGCGACGCCGTGCTCCCCTGGCTCTGCCCTGCACAGAAACCCCCCATGGGCAGCATAAAGATCAGGAGAGAGAAGTCCCAGTGCATCCCAACAGCACGTGGGCACCTGAAATGCTCCAGGGAGCAGAAGAGCCCGTGTGTGCTGAGCAGGCATCGAAGAAATCCATTCCAACGTTGGAATTTCCTCATCTGTAAAATGACTGCTGCTCAGTCACCAGGAAGAGCCCCAGAAAACAGCGCTGCGTTCTCCAGCAGCCATTTATGAAAAAAGCTGATGGAATAATTCATGTGACCCAGGGATTGCCAAGAGCATCCCCGCCCCCTGGGCACACCACTGCCCTGCTAGAGGGTGGGAGCTGCTGAGCCCACTGCCCACAGAGAGCATCGCTGTGCTCAGCCCTGCGCTGGGTAATGTGAGTGGGAACACTTAACATCAAAGGGGTCAGGGCTGCGTGGTGGAGAGTTAGGTTATTAATAGCAATTAATTGCAGTAAATATGGGGACCCCACTGGCCATACCAACCATGCTGACCAGACTGCACTTACAGTGGAAGTAAAGCTCCTCGTCTCCATCCTGGCTGGCTTTGCTGTACCCACACTGCCTGCAATGAGAATTAGGATACGTGTCATTGCCTGGGGCAGCCTCCCATGGGGCACAAAAGTCAACAGAGCCCAGTGCCCATGCTTAGAGCCAGTGCTGCCCGGAGAGCTGTAGGTGCCCCATCCCTAGAGGTGCCCAAGGCCATGGATGGAGCCCTGAGCAGCCTAAGCTGGTGGGGGCAGCCAGCCCAAGGCAAGAGGGTTGGAACTGGATGACTTTAAGGTTGCTTCCAACCTAAGCCATTCTATGAGCCTGTTGCTCAAGGAACAGCTTTGGACAGGAACCCACTCACCTCCTCCAGACCATCATGCCGACCACCATGGACACCAGCACCGTCAGCCCTGCGATGGCCACCACTATGATGATAAGGACAGGATTCTGCTCATTTGAGGCCACTGTCACTGCCAGGAGGGAAGCAGAGCCATCAGCATCACGCCTAGGGCACGTCCCATGTCCCACACCTCTCTGTGCCAGCCTGTGTCCTCCAGTAAGGCTGGGGATGACACGTCTGCAGTGCCAGGCTGCTTCTCCCCATCGTCCCAACAATTCACACCCTGGGTCAGGACACCACTTAATACTGAGCAAAGGATCCAGCTTAGTAAGGGGGAGGGGGAGAACAACAGTTTAAAATTGATGGCTATCCCACTGTTTTCCATTCATCCTTCCCCCTTCCTGCTTTTGCAAACAGGGGTATTAGAAAGCTACATTCTATATGAAATTTTCATTGGCTTCAATTCATTCCAAAAATGTCTTCTGTGTGGTAAATGGATGCAATTTAAAGCCCTGTTAAACACAATCTGTGCGAGTCGTACTGAGCCAGCCATCTCAGGGCTTTCATTTCCAGCCAGGGTGGGTTATTAAACTGAAACCCTACCATCTCTCCAAGCCCACTTTTAGTCAGTGAAATAAGATGCTTCTGGACTATAGTTATGAATGGAAACTGTGAAAAGTAAAACCCAGCAAATAACACCGATGCTGGCTGACTCAATCCAGCCACAGGATGGAGAAGTGCCTGAGAGCCAGGGGGCAGCACGTGGAGGCAGATGCCCCACGTGTTGGGCAGGCACCCAGGGCCAGAGCTGTCTCTGAACTGCTCCTGTCCCCTGAGGCAGCTGCCCCTACAGATCATTGCCCCCACTGCCACGACACCATGCTCCCTTCTAGTGTTTGTTTGCAATTGTCTTGCAAACAGGACAATGCAATTAAAAATAAGCCTGGAACAGGCTGCCCAGAGAAGCTGTGGCTGCTCCGTCCCTGGAGGTGTTCAAGGCCAGGTTGGATGAGATCCTGGGCAGCCTGGTCTGGTATTAAATGTGGATGTTGGAGGCCCTGCATGCAGCAGGGGGTCGGAGCTTCATGGTCCTCAAAAGTCCCTTCCAACTCAAGCCATTCTATGGTTCTAAGTCCTGGGAAGAACCTGCTCTGAGATTCAGCCTTCACATGCAAGACTCACACTCAGCCAATGTCTCCACTTCAATGCTGGGGCTGTAGTTGCCGTAGTCCTGCGAGGAAGATGTCCGGATTTGGAAAATATAGAGGGTGCCAGGCTTCAGGTTATTGACTGTCACGGCTGTTGAGGTGGTTTTCACAGTTGAGTAACTTCGATCTCTTTGATCCTGTGAATTAAAGAGTTGCTTGGGGTCAAAAGGGACCAACGGCTGCACCACAGAGTCCCACTGTCACAGCCGTGCTCCCACCCTCCCATCAGCTCTCACCAGCACAACCCAGCAAACAGGCAGCCTTCACCAAAAAGGCAACTCTTACCTGATCTTCTGGCCATTGAAATTACACGGATAGGTCACATGAAATGGCAGCTAGAATCAGACAAGGCGCTATGGGGACAGGCAGAGGGCAGAGGGGTGGGGAGGACCCCAGCATGGCTCCTGGGGATTCTATCCACCTGCCCAACAACATGCAGATTCCTCTGTGTGACAAAGGGAGGTGGCATCAGGCACAGCACCCACGACTCAGCGTGCATTCAGGGCTGGGGATGGCACCACCAAAAGGATTTTCTGCTGGATGCACTCCTCGCCTTGCATCTCCATCACTAAAGTATGGCTTTAAAAGTGCAGATTAGGAACCAAGTTGATTTTCCTGTCAGCATCAAGAGCCTCATTCCAGCGAGTAATTGCTAAAATACAGTTTAAATTCTCCACCCAAGCAGGATGTCTCCTCGTTGCACGTACCCTGAGTATCTTGTTGCTGCAGCCCATTTGCAAAGGAATTACCGTATTACTCTCAGCATCCGCCCTCCCCCACAGATTCCTCCTTTCAAATCTATCAGATGCTGAAAATCACATTAATATGAATCAGCTTCAAGGTAGCTTGTTTCTAAATACAGAATGCCAACGTGTCACCTGCACAGTTTGCTTGACACGCAATCAGTTTCGTAACGAGCCTGAGCACACGCAGATAAGGTAATTTGCGGAACTGTGTCATAAAATGCATTTATTTTGATTTAGAGCTTTGTCTCTGCTCTCTGCCCACTGGTATCTCTTCTAAAATTCTCATCCCGCTGTGTCTGTCAAGTAACAGCTATTTTTTGAATTAAGAGGCTGTCATAGAAATGTTTGCTGGTGGGCCTTCCAGCGTGCAAGGCCACTCACGGCTTACTGAAGTCTGGGGCGTGTGGCACTTGATCCTAAACCAAAGACCACTGGTCCAAAACTTCCCAAAAGAGCAGGCAATGAACGTAGGTGTCACCTCTCCACAGCTCAGGAAGCACTACATGGTTTATAGTTCCTGTCTAGCTGGGTGATGGCAAGCACCCAAAGCTCAGATTTCTATTCTTGATAAAAAATCCATCCAAAGAATGAATGAATGCAAGTTATTGGCTTTACTCTTCTTCCCAGGGAGATGTCAACATTAGGACTGGAAGAAATCTAGCTGAACAGATGGGAACAAAAAAAAAAAAACACCAAAAAACCACCCTAATTAAAATAAACCCTCCAAACAACCCAAATTTCCAAAAACTTACATAAGCAGATTTCATAAGGCTGGTGGAGAGGAAAAGCCTTTACAAGCACCCACTGGAAGCGCTTCTGCCAGTCCCAGGTGCCAGTAAAACCCTCAGCATGCATTCACATCCCTTACTGTCCACCACTGAGCCACGGGGTGCTGAGGAACAGAGCCTCACGGGTGCTGGTTCCATCCCCAGAGCCATACCTTCTCGTAGTACTTGACCTCGTACTCGGTGCTGTTGGTTGGGAAGCCTGGCTCCTGCCACGACAAGGAGATGCTCTTCTGCTCGACTTTATCGGTGCGGATGTCAGTGACAGGAGTTGGCACTGGAAGGGCAGAGGGGAAAGCAGGGGGTGATGGCTGATGCAGAGCATCCCTCTAAGCCCCCAGCAGCCACCCCACAGCAGAGCCTGCCCGCCTGGGGACCCTGCCAGCAAGTCTGGGGCACTGCAGTTACCAACAGCCACATTAATAGCTAGGAGAGCATGAGTTAGAGGGGGTTTTACCACTGTCCTCACATTCGTGGTCACTTTGTTTCTGCTTTTGTCCTCTGATGCCAAAGTAAAAGCTTTTAATAATCTGAATGGCTGAAGAGCATTCATCTTGTGCAGTTTGTGGTTTCCTCTCTCTGAATCAGGACTGAAACAGGGCAAACTCCAAGCTGGTGATCATCCAAAATACAACTGCTTTGTGATCTGGTCAGCTAGCAAGGCTCTGTCCTAAAAGAAGCAAAAAGCCCTGATTGCACCCTCTGCCACAGTGCTGCGGGTGTCAGGTGCTCTGTGCCTGCTGCTAACGGTGTGTGGGAGCTGCAGGACACTTTGAGACCCCCAGCACTGCCCCACTCACAATCCCATCCCATCCCAACACTGGGAATCGGGCAGAGCTGCCCTCCCTGCCTGCTGCCAGCACTTGAGCTGTGCTCCAGAAGCTGCCTGGTTATTTCTGCTCAGCACACACTGCATGCTGCATCGTCCTCCTTGGCATTTCTGCTCCTGGTTAGCTCACCTCCCTGTGCAGGCAGCTCCTGCTTTCACCATGCCATATCCTGCCCAGAATAGCTGCAGCTCATCCCAATGCCCAGACTAGCAAACATACTGCAGGTTCTCCAGCAGCTCCAGCTGCATCACAGGAGCTCACCAAGGAAGCAATGCTCCCCCTGAGTCAGGAGCAGCACTGCTATGATGCTCAGCCCAAGGCAGCGCCCACCACTCACTGGGCAGCAGCAGGGAGGAGGTGGGAGATGCTGTGACAGCAGTGGCTCTGATGCTCTTTAAGACAGACAAGAAATGTTCTAGTAGGGAAAACATAATGTGAAAAATGCTTCTGTTGGATCTCCTCATTCTGGATTGATCAGAAAGCCCAACCTCCCCAGGCCAAGGATCACACCACAGCAAAGGGTCTGCAGCAATTAATCCAACACCTGCACACGGCAGCACAGGGAAAGCTGTGCAGGGAATTGGCTGCTCTCAGCCCATGCTGCTTCTCCATCAAACCAGGACACGCGCTGAGCCCTGACTGCTCCACCAGGACTCCTGCAGAGAGGAACAAGTCCCTGGAAAGTAAACTTAAGTATCTGTGAAATTTTGTATTTATGACTTAGCTCATTAATCTCCACTGCAGAAGAACGTCCTGCTGATGTTTTATTCATGATGATTTGTTCCTTGATTCCAAGTCCTCTCAGCTTCTTCTGAGAGCACGAGGATGCAGAATACAGCTGGGCGCTCCGAGGGCATCAGGCTCAGCCCTTGCACACTGCTTACCCCCCACTGCCTAAACATGGGTTGATATTTTAAGGAATAACCCTCTGTGTCCACACACACTGGCCCCAGAGCCGACCTTTAAGGGCATATCAAATTGTTCATGCATAAAGAAGGAGGAGCACAAAGCAAGACAAGAAGTTTGGCAGCAGCCCTGCCGGTGCACGCTCCCAAAGCCAGCCTGGGCTTTGCTCCTGTAAAGGGAGCTAAGTGCCCCTTGCTGTGCTATATGATCCCCATCAATAAGATATCACACAGATGTCTGCCTGTATCTCTGAACCCAGCAAACAGACTGAGAAAACATGAACAAGCTTCTCCTGACTGTTAACAGAGCCATCAGGAGAAATCATGCCCACCGAGAGCCTCACTGGAGAGCAGCACACGTGGAACATGCCAGCAAAGTGAGCACCAGCCTTCACCATGCTTAAAAGGGATTAAAGAAAATCACACAGACTATAAAGCATTTCACACTGTGGGAAAAGAAAAACAATAAATAAATAACACAACTATGTTTCCCATCAATATTTTAAGCTTCCCTAATGTTGTCTCTATTCTGAAAAAGCAAACTTTAAATTATTCAGCGCTCTGCCTGGTTTTATAAACTCCACTCCATTGCATGTGGGTGTGCTCCTCTCCAGTAACTGGTGGGGCAGCAGTGATGGCACAAAGGTGCTGTGCCCTGAGCACCCCAGGTTTCTAAGCAGGCATCCAGAGGGGATGTGGATGCTCTGAGGACAGATGGACGATGGGTTTGCAGCCCATTGACTGATATTAGTATTAAGAAATGAGCTTGAATTCTTCAATTTAAGTGTCCATTCTGTACCCATTAATTACACAGTAATTCAGTATCGCTCCCTGCGAGCAGCAGACAGCAGGCAGATCGGGCTCAGGAGATGAGTGCTGCCAAACCTACAGCTGCAGCACGGGTGAAGGTGATGCCCAGAGTCAGAGACAGTGAGGAGAGATGGAGTCAGAGCACAGGAGTGGGAGATCTCCACCTGGGCAGAGCTCGAGGTGCACAGAGACGCAGGGAGATGCTACAGCTGACAGAGAGCAGCTCTGCTCTGCTGCAAATCACTTTTCTTCTCCACCCCACGATGCAATCAGTCACCCCAGGGCCCTGATTAGTGCAATCAGCTGCTGTGATAGAGCCAAGACAAAGCCCAACCGACTGCAGGGTCACTCAGCAGAGCAGAAGCAGCAATTTGCACCTGTTAATTCCTGTGAACTGGCAGCACAAGCTGTAGATCCAGCATCTGAGGTGCCTGGGTAGTTGGAACAGCCTAAGCACAGGGCAAAGCACTGAGAGTCTCACGGAGCAGGGAGCTTCCAAAGCAGCCCATACTCAAGCTGCTGCAAGGCTCCAATGCCACCATTGCAGGCAGCAAAGTGGGGGGAAGCCAAAGGAGCAGCAGCAATGTGCACACAGAGCAGCTGCTTCAAAGCACCTCATTCAGCAAAAAGCACTTCCCAGTCTCAGAGAGCAGAATGCATTCCGGCACTGGCTGCATTATTAATCTGCAACAGATTTAAAAGCCCTTTAAGACAGGAGCTGATCCCTGCCAGGAATACAAATGACATTGTCCCACGCTGTACATTTACATAGCTGATGTTGATCTGCTCCTGCAGGTAAACAGCTCCGTTCTCTCCTCAAACACTTTTGTTTAGTCCCATGCTGGGGCCAGATTAGAAAAAACACGGTATTAATTTTGCCTCCTGCAGACTAAACAGCATCTTCTCTTTTTCCTCACAAATACAATGAGCAACTGCTAATTCCCTCTTGTGAATGCTGAAGGGGAAGGGTAGCGTGAAAGATGCACTTAGAGCTATATTTAGAGGAGCTGGGATCTGACAGCTAAATAGGGTCTTGTTTCTTTGTTTAATTTTTCCTCTGAATCTGCATATCTCCAGCCAGAGCTTTCCTGATGCTGCCAAAGACATCCCCAAGACCATCATATCGCAGCCATGAAAGGAGCTGCCTCTGCTCCAGGCATCCCTGAGGCCTTGCTCTCTGCTTATCTCTGGCCCCGCTCAGCACTTTAGTGATGGATTTGAACAAAGGGTCCCCAGCACACGGGGAGCAGCTCCAGCCTGGGCAGGGACACCTTCAGAAGCAAAACACTCGAGGGTTTCAAGCAGTTTCCTAAACCTCAGCTGCTGAGCTAAATCTGTGCCACCATCTGCATCCGGAGGCTTGACAGCTCGACAAGAGACATTGATTTTGAGCAGATTACAAGATTAATTATGCCGTATTCTTTATGCATACTTCAATTCCTTCAGGAATACACAGCGTGGAGTAAGGGGGTGAGATTCCCACTTACCCAGATAAAAACTTGCATCGAACAGACTTACAGATTTGGCACAGGCTGGCACCATGGACTTGTTGCCGTGTTCCCTTTGGAGCACAGGGACCTTTTGCCTCAGGCTCTGCCCCACCACCCACATGGGAACCTCTGCAGTGACCTCTCATTATCAGCTATAATTAAGCTCCCATCGTCCCCAGCATATGCACTGCTGGCTCAGGACTAACCTGAGCTTTGGGACGGCTCTTCCCAGCCCTAAATTCTTCCCTGAACAGCCATGGCCCTAATGTGGAGTGACACCTCTGCTAAGGGTGGTCTGTGGCACAGCATCCACTGAGCGGATTCACAGAAATTGGGATAGGAGAGAGAGCAACAACACAGGCAAAACCATTTGATCAAGTGGTGGGAAAATTATTTATAACAAGATCAAAGTTTAATCCTTTCTGATGAAATTGTTGGCCAATTCCTGCCAAGAGGTATGTGAGGATCATCTGTCTCCATTAACCGTGGCTTGGCAAAGGGCTTTCATGCAAATTAATAACGTAGCCACAGAGGAGCAGACAAGGACACAACAAGGCAGTGCTGCACAGCCCCAGGACCACAACAGCAGCTTCCCCTCGTGCTAAGGGAACTCAAACCTAGAGCAGAGATGTTAGAATGGGTCCAGAGGGGACCGTGAGGATGCTCAGAGGGTTGAGAGCTGTCGTGCCCCATCCCTGCAGGTGCCTCTAATGCTATAATGGGATGGTAATAGCAGGGTGGCAAAGTCTTTGACTACGGTAAACAAGAATGAGGCCAAATGCAGCAGCCATGGGTGCAGAAATGAAAGAAAAGAGCTGCTTATCTTTGGAAGGCCTCAGGTAGGCAAGGATCTCCAGCAATAGATACCCTCACCTCCACTGCCAATCCCTAAGTGAGTTCTGGGAAGGGGCAGATCCTGGCTCCACCCCTTCAATCATTCAGCTGCACTGCATGCACCTGAGCTCCCCTGGGCTGGCCCTGCCTTCTCACCAGGTGCTCCATCACTGTTTCAGGTTGTGACTTAGCATTTCCACTACAGTGCCCAAGGCCACAGATGGGACCCTGAGGGGTCAGCCAGCCCAGGGCAGTGCTTGGAACTAGACAGGCTTTAAGGTCCCTTCCAACACAAGCCATACTGTGAATGTATTCTATGATTCTATTATACAATAAAGTAGATAATTACAGTCAAAAATCTTGCTGTGGACCAGCACAGAGAAGAGATAAAATAATTTTGGCTTCCAAAGGATAACCAATATTCAAAGAGTCCTTTTATAAGTGGCACATCTCTTTGAATATGCTTCCCATGAGCTGCAAACCCAACCTACAGCTGCTCGAAGGAGTTGTGACTCCCAGCCCAGGTTGTCCCCAGCCACTCCCCAGAGTGCCTTTGGGATCAAGGAGAGCAGCAGGTGCCACAAACAAGCCAGGAACCCGCAGCACACGTCACATCCCCACCCCACCAGTACCTGCAAGCCCAGTGGAGACGTTGACCTCAGCGTAGGGCTGTCCTGCCAGCGGGCTGCCAGCCGAGACGCCATTGAGGGCCACCACGCGGATGGTGTAGTTGGCATGGGGCAGCAGGTTGACCAGCGTAACGGTGCGCTCCACCAGTCCCGTCTGCTGCGGCACGAAGCCCACACCATTGCCACACTGCTCACAGCCACCCCTCGGCGCCGGGCAATGGCTGCACCACAGGCTGTAGGTCAGGTCGCTGCGGCCGCCCGCGTCGGCAGGAGCGCTCCAACGCAGCACCAGCGAGGAACGCCGCAGGCTGTACACCAGGTCCCTTGGGGCAGATGGGGGGCCTAGGAGGAGAAGGGTAGCCATGTGCCTGAGGTTGCTCAGGGCTCCCATTGGTAGGGCTTGGGGACGCAGGTGGTGACGGAACAAGGCCTGGGTTCAGGCAGCTGCCCCACGGCAGCTCACAGGATGGGAATGCAGGACATAGGACTGCACAGTGGGCTTCTCTTTGGAGAAGCCTCCCACTCGCATCCAGCCACAGCTCACACAAGGTGTGAGGAGCACCCACAGCACCTCTCCCTGCCATCCAACCCATGCCTGAGCTTCTCAGTGCCAAGCAGGCACTTCTACCCCATCCATCACTGAAGGAGCTGAGGTCCAATCCAATTAACTAGAGGCCAACTAATTAAAATCTGCAAACTACATTGAACAACTAACCGCCCTCGTTTTTTTTTTTACCAGTGAATGCCTGCATGCCTGACCACATGTGGGATGTATTGAACCCCACACCCCCATGGAACAAGGAGAGCCCATCGCCCTCCCCAGGCCCAGCCCTCCTTGGTGCTACAAAGCTGCAGTTTCAGTGAGACATACGTGTGCAGGAGGCAGACAGAGGGTCTGATGGGGACCTGGAGTAGTTCTTCTGGCAGGAGCAGAAGGTGGAGGCTTCCTCATGTGTGAAGCTGTGCTCAGGGCAAGGAGAGCAGAGAGGGAGGCGGAGGGAGAGCTTGTAAAATCCTGGAAGGCATGCTGGAAAGAGAAAAAGGGAGTTATTGAAAGAACAGCACAAACAGAACAGGGCCACAGCTGGTGACTGCACCATCCTGCTCCCTGGGCTTCTTCTGCCTGTTGCTGGCCAGAGGACATCACCCTCCAAGCTCCTTGCTGGGATCCTGGCACCAAGGGAGATGTCCATTTGGTTTGACCCAGAATGGACATTTTGATGCTGTCACTTGGTGCTGGTCCCCCCAGGGCTGTGGGACCCTTACTGTGGGCTATGGAGGCACTGAAAGAATGATGGCTATTGGCAGGACATCAGCCAGAGTGATGCTGGAAGCTATAGAGGGATTTGGAGGAGGAGGTGGCTGCAGAAAAATATGGGATACAGAAAACACACAGTTTAGTGGTCAGTGCCAGGTGAGCAGAGCAAAAGGAAGTGGGAGTCACAGCAAGACTTAGCACCAACCCAAAAAGGGCAGATCAAGAAGCTGGAGAACTCATTGGCTACCAGAGCTACAAAGCTGTGCACGAGGCCACGTGCTGGCAGCCGTGGTGCCATCACTGCAGATTGACAGCAGTCACTGCAGCCACTGGGGTATGTACTGAAGTCAAACAGCAGCAGCAGCAATTTACTTTTACAGGCCATACACACACGCTGCCTTTACCCTTTGGAAAGCGTCTTTGATATTCAAACAAGAAAGTGGTTCATCTGCTGGTCGAGGAATTGCTTGATCCTGACCACAGTCTGCACAGTGCACAACCTACCAACCCCAGCAGGACACCTAGGAGCTACTTCTGCATGAAAGACACATTACTTCACAAGAAACAACAACAAAAAAAACAGGCTGTAAAACCCCACAGAGCAGTTCACAATAGCTTCACTTTAGCCCTAAAACAACATCTGAAAAAGCAGCAGCCTGCAAACAAATACATTCTGCTTGGCTTCATCTTCTTGATGTGGGGCTGCTGCCTGCTGCCCCTCCATCAGCTCCCTGAGCATGCAGCCTTGTGAAGTCCCCACACAAACAGCTCCCCAAGCACAGTCCCCTCTCTCATCACTTTTAAGGAGCTGGCTGCTGAGACTGTTCCTTTTAATGAAGATTATTCCAGTGCACTTCGGTTCATTACTTTTTCTCATGACACAAAACTGGCAGCTCTGGCTGTGATCTGAGGACAAAGCACCAGGCACAGCACCGGGGCAGAGAAGACTTGCATGGGATGCTGAAAACGGGTGAATGTTTACAGGGGACATTATTTCACTGCTGTTAAATAAATCCATCTTGCTGTGATTGCATCTTGCTGTAGGTGGGATTGCTTTGTCCCAGCACACAGACAGCCAGCTGCGGGCAGAGCAGCAGCACAGGGAGATTTCTGCTTTCTCTTATGTCACAAAAGCAGCCTTTCAAGAGTCACCTGAAAGCTTTGCTCCTTTCCACACAAGGTCTCTGTCACACAGTGCAAGCAGATAGAAAGCAGAAGGTTTGGCCACCCCAAGCCTATTCCAGTTGTTCCCAAGCAAGGGGTCTCCTGGTATCTGGAATGAAAATCAGCATTTGCCAATCATAGAATGGCTTGGGTTGGAAGGGACCCCAAGGATCATTAAGTTCCAGCCCCCTGCCATAGGCGGAGCCACCAACCTCCAGATCTGATACTGGACCAGGCTGCCCATGGCCCCATCCATCCTGAACACCTCCTGGGGTGGAGAACCCACAGTCTCTCTGGGCAGGACTCAATGTTGCTTTTCTATACTAAAGATGAAAACCGGTAAAAATGGAGAATCAGAAAAGAAAAGCCCTTAAAACCAGTGGGACTGGACAGTCTGCAGCTTTGCCTTTTTCTCTCCCAGTTCCCAGCACACCTCCAGGACCAGATAACGCTGACCTTTCAAAGCACAGGCTTGGCACACAAACAGAGAAGCAGCAGAGAGGCAGTGTGCAACACACAGTAAATGCCTTCCCCTACTTCAGGCACTGGATAACACACACACAAACACACACACAAAAACAGTGGGTGTTCAAACTACCTCCAAAACTTCCAGCCTCCCCTTTGTATTTGAGAAGCCAAAGCAAGCCTACTGTTACACCAATACGTGTGGCAATGCATTCAGCTCGCATTTCCTTTTGTACTGCCCACAGTACAGGGCAGCAGGACTGCCATTCGCACGCAGTGCTTGCAGGCACATCCTAAGCTCCCAGGGGCTCCTCTCCTGCTCAGCCATCCCAGCCCAGAGCACGGCATGTCCTGCTCTGCAGGGAGCAGCTTCTCATTACAGCATCAAAGCTCCAACCCTGGCACCGGGTTCCTGCTCGTAGCCTCTGTCAGGCAGAACAGAAAAATCAATCTTGTTTACAAACTTGATGGGACTCGAGCAGTAAAACCAAGGAATATACTGCTGTCATCCCCCGGAGCTAAAGGCAAGCCCAGCAGTCACATAAATTTGACATCTCATGGTAGGAAATTGAGCGTTTTCAATTAGAAGCATCTTTCAGGCAGTTCCTCCCCGTCTCTAATAGCTAGGAGAAGGAAGTTGACAAAACAACATTTAGACATGGCCTAATCCTTCACTGAAATCACAGCCAATAATAGGAGTGCTGCAGCCTCCTGGCTTTCTACACGTTGTTGTTTTTAACTCTGTCCCCTGGTTGTCCTATTCTGATGCTCCAGAAGGAGTGCAGAAGCACCCCACAACATCTGATGCATCACAGATGCATCTCAGTTTCTGAGACAAACTCCCCCTCTCTCCACCTCATCCCACAAGCATTTTCCTTGGTCCCCAGTTAGTTTACAGGCAATTCTGTTACTTTGCAGTGCTCATTTTTGCAGAGGGTACGTGGCAGCTCTCCAGCAATCAGGCCATCCACTTACAGAATGAAATTCTCTGTTTGGTACACAATTGCCTCTCCGGTACCACAACTGAATTATTAAATAATGGAATCCAATAATCCCTCATCCTGGAGGAGGAGCAGCTGGGTGGGCCAGACAAATTCATCGCCTCTCTGTGTTTCCATCACTGGTGCCCACGTGAGATGCTCCCCGTGCCCCCCATTCGCTCCTCCAAGAGGGCACACTCCCTCCTTGTCACCACACTGCATTGCCAGCAGCAGAACCCCATGGGTTTCTCACTCAGACACATCTGCTGCCACTGTTGGACGTGAACAGGTGACTTCAGAGAGCAAAAAGCAGCATCCTCTCCCACACACAGTCTTAGCCCTAGGTAGATTGGAGCAATTAAGGATGCAGAGAGGCACAAAAAAGGCCTGGTTTCTGATTAAGCCATCACAGGACAGCTTTAATTCCCCCTCCCCAGCAGGATCCAGCTTGCAGCACCTCACTGCTGCCACTGCTCCTCCTGCTGCAGCCCAGGCTCTGCCCCACACCCCCAGGGACTGCAGAAGCCTCTCTGTCACCAGCACGGATCTCAGCATTCCACAGGCAGCAGCAAGCTGGGCATAGATGTTTCACCTTAAAAAATAGCAAGGGATCCCTGGCTGAAACCCTGATTTATCAGCTGTGGGGCATCAGCATCCGAGCAGCTTTATCTTGTTAACTGATGAGCAGTGATTAAAGGCGACTCGCTAAGTGCACCAAGCAGGACAACTGACTGCAGCTCTGCAGCTGATTGCATTTCTTTTCAAGTGAAGCATGGCCAGGGTTTTGCATGCAGCAGTAAAATGAAGTTATTAATCACCCCAGCTCTATTTACCAGCTGGCTGGTAGCCTGGGTGATGTTGACATCCATCGCTGCAACAGCTGATTACCTCAAACAATTCACTTAACCTTTGTTTTCTTTTTGAAGCATGGGAATGTTGTCCACACTCAAGCAGGGAAGATGGGACAGGTGGGTTTGAACAGACAAATCCAGGTTAGGAGATGTTCGCTGACACTGCCCCGGCCACTCAGCAGGGCCTGAGGAATCCAAAAATCCATTTCCTGCAGCTTATCGGTGCCTAATTAAACAGCGCTCATCATTTTGCAGAGAGGATGGGGCTGAGACCTTAGCAAATACCGAAGCTTAGCATAAAATATTGAGAGGATGAGCACAGATGGAAGATTAAATACGAGGTGGAAATTGCACTGTATCGCGGATTTAGGACTAAAGCTACTTAACCCACACAGCTTCCAGGTAGCATCAATACAGAAATCAGACAGAGCCCATCAAACACCTCCTGCCTGCCTCCACCACTGGGAAACACATGTGCACACGTGTGCCCGTGGCTTCGCCTCTCCAATCACACTGAGCTGTGCCAGACCACAAGGAAAGTTCCTTTGCAGTCCAGCAGCATGTTTCTGCCCCCCACCTGAAAGCTTTTGATGAGTTCTACCTTTTGGTTTTCCTACCCAACTGTCTCACGCCAGCTTGCTGATTCACACACCTCACAGATCTCTGAGAACAAAGGGAAAACAGGGGGGACGTTGCATGCACGAGCACTGCTGAACTTATTCATGCTGCTGAATTCCTGCAGACAGCGGAAGAGCCGTGCGCTTGCCAGCAGGAATCAATAACGCCTGCAGATTCACCCAAAACGCCTATACAGTCATTTGTAATTAACACTACAACTCGGTTGTCTTCCAAAATCAATTCCTTTCCTTTTTTTTTTTTTTTTCCCTTCTTTTTTTTTATTTTTTGGTCATGAAATTGTATTTGACAAAGTCCACTCTCTTTTAATGCGCGTTAATTTTCTCTGCTGCAACTGCCAACCGGAGGGGCTGTGTGTGGATCACAGCATTGGGCTCCTCTGCGTCCCCTGTTCCCTGCAGACCTTCACCAGGATCCAAGCAGACATCGTTTCCAGGAGCACCAGGAAGAAGCACATCCGTCCCTGTGCCTAAAGCATATCAAGGTGTGAAGGAGCCCTTCTGAGCACCGCGAGCCCCCTGCTCCCAGCACAGGTCATCGGCCCTGCCTGCACATCAGTCCCTGCTGCCTCACTTTCTGTTATCAGCAGTGGGATAAAACACAGAACTGCCCACACTGCTGTCTCTCACAGCAGCTACAGTGATGCTGACCCCTCGGACCAGGTGTGCACATCCAGCTTCCATCCATCCTAATGCCATTATCAAGCCAATGGTTATTACATCCTAAACATTTCAATGAAACGCTGGTGGAAATGCACTTGGTGTCAGCAGTTCCCATACCCACGGCTGACCTCAGGGTCTCACACCAGCCTCCCAGTTCTAAAGAAGGAGCGCAGAGAACCTTCTTCAGGAGGGCGAAGGGACAGCAGGCAGCAGCCTGAGCTCAGCCTCCACAGAGCTGAGTTTTCTGCTCATGTAAGCACATCATTTCTCCTGTTTTCTTTATCAGATGATCTATCTGTGTGGGCAGGGTGGGTGCAAGACGTGGGATGATGCCTGCCTGCACCCTGCCTGCCCCAGGGAGCCTCTGGCTGCTGTGACATCTGGCAGCAGATCTCCAAAAAGGGAACCCTAAAACCCTCATGTTTTGCCAGAAGAAGGAAATGGGGCCCCAGCAGAGCAGGGCTGCTCAGCTTGGAAGAGATTCCCAAAAAGACACAGTGCTGAACTCCATCCCATCACTAAAAGCGTGGAGAAGAGAGCATTGTCACTTGTCATTTCACAACACACAAGGCTGCGGGTGCAGCTAATGAAATTATCAAGCAGCAGGCTTAAAGCAAACAAACAAAAATATTCTCTTCATATAGCATGTAATTAAATTAAACCCCAGACACAGACTTCAGAGCTTCTCCTAGCTCAGACCCAGCTTCTCCAAGCACTGCATCATCCCCCAGAGCTCTGCAATTGCTTTTTCTTCCCATCAGAATCGTGCTGGTGCCCTGGAAGGACAGCTGCCACTGAGCACACACAGATGAGGACAGGTAGCCCCAAACCAGACAGGGCACCTTGTGCAAAACGTAGCATCAGAGTCAAGTTCCAGGAGTATATTGAGCTGGTGAAAGAGCCTTGTCAACAAATGTCCTCGGGTAATAGAGAGGCTCCTGCCTTCCCGTGCACGCTGGGTTTGCAATCTTGCCTTGTCTTATTGCAAAAGCTGTAATCAATACTTTGCAGGCAGCGAGCGATACCGTTACTGAGCCCTGCCGTGATGAAGGGAAAGAGACCTTCTGCAATCTCTGTGCCCGTGCAGGAGGGACAAAGTCAGCAGGAGGGAGAGATCAATGCGGCACCGCATCGGGTCTCTGCTCCTCTGGGCTCAGTGCTGCCCACCAGGATGGGCATCTCAGGCTGTGTCAGCTCGAGGAGAACTCAAAGGCAGTTTTTCTCCTGAAAACTTCTTTTTTCACAGCCATTTTTTCAGTAACACTTTCAAACAGCCCACAGTCGTTTCCAGCATCCTTGAAAGCTTTAAGACAACGCTACTCTATGATTTCAGTCCTCGCTAAATAATTGGAGAAGTACTGAAATGAAAACCTGTGTCCAGAGGGTAGATCTTTGTGCATCTCCAACAATGAGCTCTTAATAGCCGAAATTAAATTCTGTGATTTAGTCTAGAGGAAAATTAAATACCCAAGTATATTTAGTAAGGCAGTCCTGAAATATCAAAATCCATTCAGCACCAAGAAGGCATTCACTTGAATTCAGTGCCACAGAACCAAGCAGAAACTCATTGCTGTTCACGCAGGAATTTTCCTCAAGGACACATTAATGCAGGCACATCCATGGAGCCAACTGCTGTTTACTGCTGTCCCTTACAGTTCCCCAGTACAGCCAGCCAATTCCTCCCATGCTGAGGGCTGGCCAACCCACACCTCCAGCTCACCCTGCTTGTGTTGAGTGCGTGAGTCCCTGCAATGCCCCCTGAGCTGGGGGCAAGGTGGGTTTCCCTTTGTATTTCAGCAGAACAACCACCGTGTCCATCCAGCAGCCAGGTCTGTATAACCTTAGGCCTGACAAGAATGCTGCAAGCCAACTGTGATGCTTGCAATTTTCTGAGTAGTTTGGTCTAAAATTAAGTGTCATAGAGTAATTTGTGTCTGGCTCTGCCACAATTTCCACAGCCATAATTATTTCAGACACACTATAATACAGCAATATAACATGCAATCCAGAATAATAAATATCTCCGAGCTTGATCATTACTCCAAAAAGAGACCAAAGAGAAAGCATATTTCATATGGGTGGTCCGTCTGCAGAACTTAAGGAGAGCAGCATCTACCAAAGGCACTGCGGGTTCCCCAGGGGCTGCTGATGGGCAGATACTCAGAATTCATTCAGTGCCACGCTCCCCACACCTTAAAAACAGTCACTTTGCTCAGGTCAGAAAGGGGCTCCAGCCACACTCTGCAAGAGCGCAACCCCCAGGAGGAGAAAGCCAATAATTCAGAGAGGAAGCCCAAATCTAAATTTCCTCACCAATCAGTCCTTCAACTGCAGCACGGATTTACTCCCTCAGCCCCTCTCAATGTGTCGTCCTCATTTCACACCACTATGGCATGCCCAGCTCCAGGCCCAGAGCTGAGCATCCCACAGGCAGCACAGGATGCTCTGAGGATGAAAGGAAAGCCTGGTGCTCAGTGCAGAGTCCCAGGAGAGCAAATAAATTTATTATGCATAATACCCTGGCATCATTCAGGAGATAAAATAAACTCCAGGAGTGCACACAGGTTTGTAAGCTAATGTATAAAAGATGAAACAAATCAGGAGCCCCAAGCGCTGAGCATTTGGATCCATCTCCTTTGTACTTAAATGGAAAAGGAGACCTTAGGCTTCAGGAGGTACCTTTGCAACGACCCACAGAACATTGCAACTGTTTACTCTAAATTTCTTTAATTCCCACTCAAACTTTTTTATTTCTCAACTACTGTAGAGACACGACGTTCTGATGGGGACATGAGCCACGGAGGAAAGGATCTTCCCACCACCCCCAGTCAGACACGACTGCTGTATCACATCTGGGGGGGGGCAGAACACATAAATCAGCCAGGAAAAGGATGCACTGACACCACAGCTTGCAGAGAAGGGCAGCAAACAGCTGAGCAGTGGCAATATTCCAGCGCACTGCCATCACAAGATGCTGCACCGGTTCTCAGGATCACTAATTTTGATTTTTGCCTTCGACGCAGCCCCTCTCTCAGCATCTCCATCCTGCATTGGGCAAGGGGACTGGATGGTTTCGTTCCCTTCTCCCAAAGAAGAGGAAGCATGAGTGCTGCCATCCAGCACGAGCAGCTGGCCAACAAAAGCTCTTTGTGGCAGTCCCAGGAGATGTGTGCACAGCAAAAAGGGGCTGAAGGCAGAGCTGGCATTCCTCCACCCTCAGCCCACGGCACTCAGCAGCACAAGGAGCAGAGGGGAGGTCTGGTGGGATGAGAGGGGGAAGGCTGCTTTTATGGAACAGTGAATATTTCCTCTATTGCAGTGCTCCCCTTTGGAAAATCAAATTCAAGGACTACTACTGCAGCCTTGCTTTTTTGCAAAATAAGATCCATTCTCATCAAAACTGGCTCAAACAGGACCTGGCATTGGGGCAGAGGCACTGCTCTGCTGGTGGATCCATCAGGACACCCCAAAGGGCAGATCCTGATGGATCCAAGCAGAGCTCACTTGCTGCTAACTGCAAAGCATCCAGTGTGAGTTAGGTTTTGCACCACCAGTAGCTGCCATTAGCAAAGACCGTGTTCTTCTAGCAGCTGCTGACCCCTCGCCTCATCTCTGCATTTCAAGACCACAGAGACAGCTTCTCACCTTGTAAAGCCCCCACATCCCCCTGCACACCACCAGGGATGGACACTCCAGGACAACCCTGCCTGCTGCACCACAGAGGGCAAAGCCATCCCTTCCACCCCCATCAAACTCACTTGAGAACAGACTCTAAAAACCCAGACAAAGCACTAGAAACTGTTCTCTCCCTAAAATTAGCATCAGCAATGTATGATCCTCGCACAGAAGGGACACAGCCGCCTGACCTGATTGTCACTGCCACCGAGCCCCATGTAGGTGACAGCAGCACTGCTGTCCCAGCAGCTCCACGCCAGCTCCCACCACTCCTGTCAAAAGCAGAGGGAAACAAATGGATGAGACTGAACCACAGCACAAATTTACGGTTCTGTCAAAGAAGAGTGGCTGACAGCTATTTCTGGAAGCGGATCTCCGTCATATTAATTCAACGTCTGCTTGAAGTTGTCTCATTTGCAACAAAACTGGCTGGTAAATATTAACCTTGGGCTTTGTCGAAATTCTCCTTGCGGGCGTTGCAAGGGATTGGATGGGAAAGATGAAGCACAAAAGACAACTTCACAGCAGACGTCAGGCAGATCCCTCACATCGCAGCTTCATTTACACAGAAGCTGTTGCAAAGTGAATGGCGTGGAGGGGCTGCAGCTCACACCTGGCAAAACGAAGGGCAAAAAGACATCAGTGCTGAGAAGCCAACTGAAAACAAGATAGGGATGGACAGGAGATGGCCCACAGTGCTGCAGCACCTTCCACCCGCCCACCGTGCATCTGCTGGAAATAGGTTTTAAGATCAGGGTAAGCACAGGCCAGCAGCTGGCTGGAGGTGTATATTAGACAAGAAAAGCAGTTTAAATGTATTTACAGTGACAGAAGCTCTCCTCTCATTCGCAGGAAGATGTTAAGCAGATGCTAAAGCTGCTCACTTCCACCCCAGAGATGGCTGCGTTTCAATGATCACCAAAATGATTCATCAGAAATGTGCAAACCCAGGAAAGCTGTCGGGTGCTCTGGGATTTCTTCAGAGGAACGGTGCTATGTGGGAAGACGGACAGCAAAAAGGCTTGGCTTTATCACAGCACTAATTAGCAGCGCCGTAAATCCTATTAGTCTTTTCTCATCTCTCCTAATTTCAGTGTGAAGATACAAATGCTCTCGCAGCAGCAGGGTGATTTCAGCACCTAAATCACCAGAGCAAGGAGGTTTTGTGATTCAACTCGAAGCCGCATTCAGCAGGAAATAAAGCTAATTTCCCTGCCTTTCCTTCACCTCTAAGCTCTGCCCTGCATCACTTCTGCCATCCCACTGCCAAGCATGGGACAGGTTATGAGGGGCAGCACCAGGCTGGTGCCCAGCATCCTGGCTGCGCTGCTGGGCACGCAGCATCCCCAGGCAGCCCTTCCCTTTATCCACTTCCAATTCAAGGGCTCCTGTCCTTGCACAGCAATTTCTGCAGCCCGGAAAGGCTTTCATCAGAAATCTTCTAAAGTTATTCAAAGCTTTAAAAAAAAAAAAAAAAAGAAAAAAGAAGAAGGAAATAAGACACACACGAAAACTTTCAACTCTTAAAACTGTTTTCTGATATTTGACCAGACATAAGATGCTGCTCCGCTGAGAGTGACTAATGACCTGCTTTCTGTGCGAGGGGGGAAAAACTTAATTACGTCCATTAAATTACTTCAGATATTTTTCCTTAGAGAATATGAATTATTTAAACTCAACACAGAGAAACCTGAAACATTAGCAAAAGCCTTCTGGGACTCGCTATGTAAATTCCCACTCCAAACAGATGGGGAAAGCGTGGCGAGCTGCCACGCAGCCACTGAAGCAGTCAGCAATGATGAGATTTCAACCCCATAGTTTTAATAAGGTCTTTTGGAGGAGGGCAGTGCATGAAGAGTCACTGCTGGGGCACCATAAAAACCCCTCCGGGTTCAGGGGAATGTCTGAACCGTTCACATCCATAAAGCCTCAAGCAGCGCCATCGAAGCACATCTTCTCCCTCTGGAAAACCTCACTCTCCTACTGCAGAGCTGAAGCACTTGGGCCCTGGCAACCCCTGGCCTCGGTGCTTCTTTGCCCGCTTTCCAGCAACCCCAGGCTGTGCTGCTCTGAAGGCAGCAGGCTCCATGCTGCAGAACGAGCACCGATGCTACCCAACATGTGAAAACAAGAGCTTTTCTCACACCAAAACCCATTCACACCAGGACAGCTCAAGCTGCTCCACTCACACGAGCCCAGGGCACTCCCCAGGGACACATCAGAGATGTGCAGATGGATGCCCACATTCGCCTCCCGCAGGCTCCCAGGCATCCCCCATACCCACAGCCACCACCTCTCCTGCTCCAAAATGGTCCCAGCACTGGGTTCATTAAGAAGACCCCAGGGAAGGTCAGGGTTATATTCATTTTTACAGCTGTCATTAAAAGCAACCTTGAGAGCTGTAAAGTCACCAAATTATTAACTTGCGTCTAAAGCACGGCGATGGGGATATTAACGACAGAGGGGAATTTTAGGGCTCCAAATAAAGCTGGGGGGAAATGCTGGTGGTATTCAGAGCTCTGGCACGTTCACCCAGCGCTCCCACAGCCAAAAAGATGCAAACAGCCCCATTACCTCTGCACCTCCCGTCCCTCTCCTCGAAGCCTGGGCTGCAGAGGCACTTCCCGACGGGCACCAACCACTCTCCCTCAGCACTGCAGTGCATCCGGGGGGGATTATCCACATCCACCCAGGCGTGCTCGACACACGTGCCCTTCACCTCCACCAACGTGGCAAAAGCCGTCTCTGCCACCGTATCTGGAAAAACCGCCAGGTTCTGCACGGTGCTGAGGCACTTCTTGTAATAAACCCGCACGGAGACCAGGGCCACGCAAGCACCCACGTCCTGGAAGCCCAGGTGGAAGCCTCTCTTGCTCAGATGCCCGATCTCCCGCAGTTCTGTGTTCAGCTTCATCTTCCTCTCGCCCAGGTCCCCCTGCGTGAAGCTTTCGTCGGCAGCAATGGTGTCAATCTTGGTGTGTTTGCTCTCGCGGATGCTGTGGCCCAGATCGGCGTCGGATTCGGCATAGTAGAGGTTGAAGGTCTCCTTGCAGGTGCCTGTCACACCTGGGATGCTGTTGCAGTCCCTCAGGGTGAACTTCAGCTCGATGAAGATCCGCTGGCCGTCGCGCCGGGCGATCCAACCCGTCTGCAGCCAGTTGTTCTGGTTGGGCTCCATGACGTTGCACACCTGGTAGGTACGGATGGGTTTGTACTCCTCATCCACACCACTGATTTCCTCCCACTGTGAAAAGAATATAGAGGCCGAGAGGCTTTGGCAGCTGGAGCCAAAGCCTGAGCAGAACACAGCCACCACTATAAGTGCCTCCCCAGCTGCCTCTCCACCTACAAACAGCACAGCACAGGCACTGAGCATCCCTCAGCCACCCAAACCACATTCTGTGGTCACAGGGCCGTGGAACCACCCCACACCGGAGCTCCTAGAGCCACCCACAGAAGGCACAGATGGTTCAGGACACACAGAGCCATCGTGCAGTGACAATATCACAACCAGCAGCAGCTCCTCTGCTCGGAGAAATTAGAGCTGGGACAGGATGAGTCCTTTGCCTGCAAGTGCAATGGTTTTCCCCAAAATCACCAGCACAGATTCTGAGCAAGCTGGTGATTCAAGCTTTAAGGATGCCCTGACACTTCCCAAAGCAATTCTTTTTGAGGGTATATTTATGCCAGCTTGCTAAATGCACCAAAACACTGTTTCTTCTGCAGATTGACAGCCAGGGAAGGTAGACGACTCCAGGATGCTTCACTTTCACCTCTAAACACTCTGTTTGCCTTCTGGAAAACAAACCTGAAGCAGTGAGGAACACAAACTTTGACTTCGCTGCCATACTCTGCCAACAGCAGCTCCTGCTGCAGGGAACGGACCGGAGCTCACCCCTGTGCCACTCAGATTGCTGACAATTTGCTCTATAGGAGCACAGGGTGCATTTTGGGGAGGTGTTCGCCTTTATCACTCCATCCCCGTGGCCACGCCGGCTCTCTCAGCCCCACACAACCAAGGATTCCCATGCAAAGCCCCACGCAGCACCCAGGGCTGCCCTTACCCCGTTGGCCGGGTGTGAGGTCCAGCCCAGCTCCGCTTGGGATTCTTTCGAGTCCATCAGGACGACTGCGGAGAGGAACACAGGTTAACGAACCCGCTGGCGCCCGATGGACCCCGCGAAGATCTCAGCCCGAATTTCCTTTAAATAATACATCCCAGCTTCTAAGTCACTCTTTTCGCACAGAACAGCCCGTTTCTTTCGGCAGGACGGGGCATTTGCCCACGTTCTCAGTTTCAAGAGTCGCTCGCTGGCAGCAAACAGCAACCCGGCGAGCCGTGCCGTGCCCGCACTGCGCCCCGCACCGCCCGTGCCTTCCATCCCAGCCCGCTCCTCCCTCCCTCCCTGCGGATACAGCGGTACCCCACGCCTTCCCTCCTTCCCCATCCCGTTCCTTTTAACGAGCTCACGGCGGATCCCCGAGGGCTGCACCGGGAAGGGAAACCCACAGAGCGGCACCGCACCGGAGGCGAAGCGCTCAACCCGACGGGCGGTGCCGGGGACGCGCTCACCCTGCTCGGCGGCGGCGCGGGGCAAAACCGGCAGCACCGGCAGCACCAGCAGCAGCAGCGGCAGCGCCCGGGGGAAACCGCCGCCGTCGCTCGCCGTCTCCATGACGCCGCCGACTCCGCTCGCCCCGCGCCGCCGCCGCCGCGCTCCGACCGCCGCGCTCCGCCCCGCTCCCCCCACCTCCAGCCAACCCCCGCCGAGGGGGCGGGGCTTAGAGCGCCCAACAGCCAATGGGGGTCAGGGGGCGGGGCGAGCCGCGTTCACTCTGAAGCCGACTGATGGCACGGCTGTGCGTCGAGAGGCTCGCGGGGTTGGAGCGGGCAGTGGGATTCCCGGCCTCAGAGTGAAGGGCAGGGATCGTTGTCTGATGTTAGCTGACGGACTGCTTGGCCATTGGGGAAGCTGAGGTGCCTCTGGTCGCAGCCCTAATGCAGCAGGCTTTCCCGTTAAGTGATGTTTGCCTCCTGCTGTTGTGTTCCCATTGCTCAGCAGTGCAGGAGGGCTGAGGGGTTGGCTTCACTCTGCACCACACAATGGGCGGCCCCAAAGCTATACAGCCATGGGGGCAGGTGAAAGCAGAGGGCCTCAGCAGGCAGCAACGCACCCTCCTGCAGCCTAGATGGACAGACTGGGAAAGAATGGCGTCCCTGTCCCAGCACTGCCACTGTCCTGTCACGCTGGGGTGGCTGCACAGCCTTGGCCCCCTGCAAACTGCTGGAGAAATGAGAGGTGTCCAGCAGATCACAGAATCATAGAATGGCCTGGGTTGAAAAGGACCATAAAGCTCATCCAGTTCCAACCCCCTGATGTGTGCAGGGTTGCCAACCACCAGACCAGGCTGCCCAGAGCCACATCCAGCCTGGCCTTGAATGCCTGCAGGGATGGGGCATCCACAGCCTCTTTGGGCAACCTGTTCAAGGCGATCCAGATCCCTCTGTTCTGACCTCCTGCACCAGCACCACAGTCCCATGTTGCTCCTGAGTGTGCAAAGTCTGTGCTCTGCACAAACCTGCAGACCTCGTTCATGTACCACCTGAGAGCCATGCCTGGGTGTGCCAAGTTCACCTCGAGCCTCAGGCTCTGCCTCTCCAGGCTGGAATTGGATTCTCAGCTGCATTTCAAGGTGCTGTAGATGCCATAAATTTCCATTGGCCGAAAGGAAGCACCAGGAAAGCACAGCCATGGGTGTGCAGCTGCCTGTGCCCAGGAGGAAGGCAGCGTGCTTCAGTTCCTGCTAACTGTAGGTGTTACAGGTCCCTGCAAAATCTCAACAGGCTGAACACCCGTCAGCCTCCCATCTGATGGCTGTACAACCCAATGCTGAAGTCTGCTTATGTAGCAACACTTATTCCTGTGGGTTGTTCCCCACGCCGTAATTATGTGCTGTCAAATGTAAAACATTGTAAGCCTGGAATAAAAACATTGAGTCTGCAGCTACGGCAGCCAGCACTGGGGGCTGGGTTGGGCATGAAGGGAGAGGTGTGGGGATGTCTGTTGGAGCAGGAACACAGCGATGATGCCCGTAGGAAAGGGGGCACAGTGCTGCAGGAAGAGCAGCGGTTTGTAACCACAACAAATGCACTGAAACATCTCAGTTCTGCAGTGCCTCCTTCATACATGCATAAGTTTACTGTATCCCATTGAAGCCTGCTGCCAATCAGACTCAGATTTGCACACTGCATAATTAGATTAATTAGATATGGTGATTGCAGTTCATTTGCCTTGTGCTCTGGCTTCCAAGTATGCCCTTCCTGAAGTCAATGAGACCACCTATGTGAGTAACTTCAAGCAATCCCTGCAAGATTGGGAATCCTCAGCGACCTGAGGACCAGCTCAAGACCCTGAGGGCAACGTTGCTTTAATCTCATCTTTTCGAGCGTTTTATTTTAAACACCTAAGGCACATTTGCTTTTTGAGAGGTTTGGGAAGCATTGCAATAGAGAACCAACCTGCTGGAAACCAGGGGTTGTTGGGAGGTGCTGCTGTGGCCATTCTGCACAAATGGAGGGAACGTTTTTCCTGCCCATATTCACACTCAGGTTCAGCAATACAGACATGTGTTTCTGATTGCCTGCCAGCAATCCCCTCTCACTCCAAAGCACCGACCCCACAGTCAGCCCTGAAACCCAGACTCTGGGGTGCAGAATTGTACTGGTACAGACATCCCCACTGGGTGCCCCATCTCTCACCCACACCAGGCACACATCGACTGCCTTTTCTCAGCCCTGGAATCAAGTAACAACCTGATTAAAATAAATCTCCCCTCCATCACTTTACAGGGCAGGGAAGCAAAGGACAGAGTTTATTTATAATCTTCCTCGAGTGGAAACCAGAAGAAACGTCCCATTATTACTGGAGGTTTTGCCAGCCACCCAGGAAGGAAAGTGATATTTAGTTGTCGTTAAAGACTCATAACTGCATAACAATTTCATGCTATGTTAACTTCTAGGTTTTCTTTCGCATATAAATTTTTAAGGAGTAAAATAGAAAAACCCAGGCACTTGACCTTTAATCACAGTTATTTGTGTGATCAGTCAAGTGTGAGAAAAAGCTAGTTTGTGCCTGAAAGATGCCCTTTAAAAACTAGATTGCTCTAATATGACACACGACTCACGTGGTGTAATGTATGGGATCTTGCTTACCCATCTCTGGGGAGCAGCAGCCGCCCGCTTAGCATTCATGGCCCGGATTTTGCTGCTGGTACATTGGAAGGTATTAATGTCATCCACCGAATCAATATGGACCCTTGGGACAGCTTCATTCACCACTGAGAGCCCTGCGGAGGTATAGGCTCTCCCTCCATAGAGGAAGCCAACAGGGAAGCGTGTCCTCCGCATACAAGGAGGATTTGATGCTCGAGATATTTCACTGGGAGAAGGGTATGTCAATGCTGATAGAGTACAAAGCTCTCCCATTTCTCTGAGATATTATTCCAAGCACTTATAAAAGCTCAATATTAGAACAGCCAGAGGTATTTTAATTACGGGTTTGAAGCATCGTGTTGTTGTGGGGGAATGATCTCATGAATTTTTCTTTGGCAAGACGAGATGACTGAAAACCGTTGCGGGGGTGAGGAAACGGAGCAGCTTTTTTGAATCAAGACTGGGATTTATTCATTACTGGGCGCAGGCATGGAACAGGGAGAGTCCCCTGAGCCCTCATGGGCTGCACTGAGGGGACACAGCCCTACCAGGCACAGGGATAAGCCCCACTGACAACATGGGGACAGCAGACCGGGCTTCAGGCCACCCCAGGCGCTCCTGCAAAGAGCTGGGACCAACACGGCCCAGAAAATGGGTAATTCTGCGAGCTGAGCTATTACTGACTGTAAGTGGAGACAGAAGGATGGCTCTGAAACCACGGTGAAAATAACACTCCCGGAAAAAAAAAAAATCAATACAAACACCAAGGAAAGAGGATCAGAACCCGAGACCATCAATTCCTGAGATAAAGAGTTGAAAGTCTCAGTGGGAGGACAGCCAGATCCAGACTGAAAAACAAAACTTTGCTTCTTTTGCTGACAAATGACTTTTTATTCTAAAGGACAAAGGAGCAGGAGGATGCCGGCCTCCATGCGCGGCTGCCAAAGCTGCCCTTGAAGGAAGAAGGAGCAGCAAAAAAGCTCACCGATGCTTTTCTGCGCCTTCCCTTCCCCTTCCACACTTGAAAAGATTTCCCTACAGCTGAAAACAAGAGATATGTGCGATTTTGTGCCGTGTGAGGCATTGCCACAGGAATCTGCTCCAGCACAGGTCTTGCTGTCCTGCTCCTCGGGGGCTGTCCCCAAGCAGGGACCATGGATTGCAAAGGGGTTGCTACTCAGCGTGCTCGCTGCCTTCACCTTCCATGTTGTTTGTCTGGAAGTCGAAGCGTTTGTTTTTGAACAGCTTAATTTTTCTGTCAGATGCGCCCTCCTCGCTTCAGAATCTCCGGGTTATAAATGTTTTGCAGCAGCTCTTTAGCTTTTAAGGTAATCATATAAAAGATCCTTGACTACATAAAGGCAGCTAATCCGGGTAAATGCCTCTAAGCATCTTTACATTCCATGCTAATGGATTTCTAGGCAGCCCACAGGGATCCGCGTTCTAGAAAATAATGTAAAATATAGTAAGCGTCTCGTTTTTTTTTTAAATGCCTCAGATTTGTCATATATTGAGAAAATCCAGAGCTCCAGGCAGCGTAAATCATCGCACTTATATAAGTAATACTCTGTTCTGTCATAATCAGCGTGAAGCCCAGCCTCTTCATGGGGGCAAGCATCCATTTAGCGTTCAATTCCAACTCAACCGGAGACAAATTATCACCTACCATTAATTAGAGCCGGAGAGGAGGGACCTGAGCTCTGCAATCGGTGACAGAACCAACCTGAGCACACGGAGGGCGATGCCACCGTGGGGTTTTGCTGTGGGAAGGTCAGAGGGAGCAAAGAATGTATTTTTAGGAGCAGCACCTCCCCAGGACTCAGCCCTCAGCCACCCCCAGGAGGCACAGCACCCTATTTTAAGAGCTGTCTGATGCAATTAACTTTGTGGAGGAAGAACCCCGAGGATGCACGAGTGCAGCGGGCCATCTCCTTCTGCAGATTCATTACGTGCCTTAATTAGGCTCCCAGCTCCCGGGGATGGCTCTGTTCTGGTGGCACGGAGGGAAGATCCGCAGCCTGGTGGGCAGCAGCATTGGGATCAGAAAGGAAATTTCAAAGGATGGCGGAAAGAAAAGAAAGGGAATGGGTGATGTGAGAGGAGCTTTAAGCAGAAGCACACCTGGAGCATCAATCACTGGTAACAAAAGCAGCACCAGCGCAGTCCCAGCAGCAACACAGATCCACACACAGTGCTGGGCTGCAAAGTGCACAGGAGAAACACATGCTGGAAAAACACTCACTTTTTTCTCCAGGAGAAAAAGAGGCTGCATTCACGCACTCAGTCTTGCTCCAGCAAACCCGTGGCAGCACACAGGCACCGTGCTTTGGGGCATTTTGGAAGCAGTCACTCACTAAGCAACAGCACAGGAGATGCAAACTGCACACATCGCTCCCTGACGACTGAGGCTCTGACCCTCACCTACATGGCATCAGCCCAGTGGAAACCATTCAGCACCAGCAGCAAAGTTATCAGAGCTCCAGAGGAACCCACGTGTAACTTAGTGATAATTAGCATCCAACAACTTAAAGCAAACAGATTGAATTTAGATCTGAATACTCTCTCCCCCCCTCCCCCTTCGATACAGACTTTAGGTTCAGAAACACCAAACTCTTGAGCTGCGATTTGCTGCCCCATGTTTCGGGGGGAAGGGAGCAGCATCCTCCTCCCCCCAGCACCAAAACCAATGGGAACAGCTCAGAACAGAGACCTGCAGCCCTCCCTGGGGCAGAGCCCTGCAGAGATGCTTTGCTGGTGGTGCTGAGCATGGGACAGGACTCAGCCCCCCCTGCTCTGCACAGAGAGCCCTCTCTGGAGGCAAGCAGACCCTCTGCTTTTCCTCACCCTGGTTGAAACACAGCATTTCAGGTGCCTGAGCCTCTGAGAGCTCAGCTCTGTGATAGAAATGATGATACACCTCAAGTATAATGGTGCAAACAGCCATTATCATAATTTTGATACCAATTACACGTAATTTGAACAAAGGAGTTGTCCTAGCTTTGATTTGCTCTCCTTGTATTCCTGGCTGGTTTCATTAAAATCACTTACAGAGATTTGCAGCAGTTCTGTTTGAAGTGTTGTCATTAGGATTTTCATTTCAGTGGCATCAGGAATAATTTCCCACTGGGCTGTTTATGCCTCAAAAACGGCTCTGCAGAGTGTGGGCCACCATCCCCACGCATTTTCGGTTGGATGGGGCACAGAGCAGACAGTGAGCTCCAGGATGGCTGTGCTCAATGTTGAACCTTTCTAAATCAGAAGGCGATGGGCCAGGCTGTCCCCTGCACTGTGCCCATTTCTATTGCATGTCCCCTCAGAGTGCCAGCATTCACAGGTCTGGATGTCCCTTCCTATGGTGTTTGTTAACAGCTCCTTCACCTTAAGTCTTTGCACTGCATCACCGTATAAAATCAATTACTGAGATTTCTAACTTCATTGGCCCCTCAGGAACGTGAAGATAAATGTCCCTTAACAACAGGACTCTGCAGTCCCATTCTTTGGGGTGAGCGCTGCCTTGGCTGCTCTTTGCCAAGCCATGGATGATGCTGAAGCACGATGCTCGCTCTGTGGCTCCATCAGCACCAGCCTCACCAATTATCCCCCAGCCACAGTGTGAGGGTAGCAGGGAGGGCGTGCAGAGCGAGTCCTTTTCATTTGGGCATTAAAAACAACAAAAAAAAAAAGAGAGTAATACACTTTGCAAATGACAATCAGCAATTTACTGCAGCTGGGGCTAATTCCTGGATGCATTTTACTCTCCAGGACTCAGCGCTTGGGCAGACTCTAAATCAGGCACCGGCACGTTATGTCCAGCTCCATTAAAGCTCGTTGCTAATTGCAGAGCTCTGGGTGTGCAGTGGGGAGCTGGAATCCTTCCCGAGCCCCCAGGAGCTGCTCTGCTGCCAAAGCTCTGGGTTGGATCTGGCCCCTGAGCAGGGACCCCCCTCCATTGGTCCCCATTGCACAAGTCCTACTGGCTGCATCCCACTGATGGAGCCACCCAGCTCCCCAGCCCTAGGATAAGGATGCAGAGTGATGCCAGCAGCCCTGGAAAGCAACAAATCCTCATTCACTTTGATAATAAGGTTGCATTCGTGTCCCAGAGTGAGATTGCCATGTAGGTTTGCAAAAATACTGCTTAAATAAACAGAAAGGGAGGAAACGCGGGAGAGAGCGTCCAATCTGCATTATAATTAAGGGAAAGAGTAACAGATAGGAGAAACAACCTGTTCCCATCTGCAGCTGCAGTTTGTTCCGGGTGCATCTGAAGGGCCACGCACCCCCCGCACCGGGAGCCTTCGCTGGGAACGTGTGAATTGAGAACGAGTGGGGAAAAAGAACAGCTTTCTGCCTATATGGCAATTTTTCCTATAATGAGGCATCAGAGGGAATTTTGTCAGCCCAGACTCTTAGTGCTATGCTCGATGCTGAAAGCCCAGAGGCAGGAGAAGAGGCCTGGACCACACCAAGGGTCACCAGGAGGAGAAACCACAGAGGAGGAGCGGTTAGCAGTGGGGCAAGGCTTACCTTGGTCCCAACAACGCTGCAGCTCAGAGCCACCATCGGGGTCCCCATGGGGCCACCCGCAGCCCAGGGCTCAGCAGATGCTCTTAGACTTCTTTTTCAACCCTATCCTCATTTATTTGTAAACCATCCTAATGAGGCCGATAGCGTCGGGATGGCGAAGAAGCAGCGTTATTATCTGTAAGCAGCAGAGACTGACAGCGTGTTTAATCACGGGCTGCGCAATGGCAACATCAGTAGAGGACAAGATTAGACACTTCTCCAATTAGTCATACATCAGAGGCACAGCCTGAGGGTCACTGAACCCAGCAATAGAGGAGCACAGATCCTGGAGGCTGGCAGAGCTGGATCCTCCCCCCAGGCACCCTGCATCCTCCTGGCTCTGCCAGCTCCTAACACGATTTTGCAGCCTGTAGTGGATGTGCTAATGGGATCGAGAGGTAAAGAGTTCATCCTCCTCCCTTTTCTCTGTTGCTTTCCTTTTTTCCCCTCGGCATCTCTCTCGTCCTGGCTCACCTCCCCATGCCTGCGTGCTCCTGAGGTCTACGGATTAAAAGCACTAATAAAAGCCAGAAATTACTACAGCTGTCCTATTTATCACCAAGCAAATTGTATCCAACAGCCTGCAGCAGCCACTGGTCTCCGAGGAACACCGTCACAGCAGTGGGGCTTTTCCTTCCCCACTCCATGGGGATGTAATGGGGTGAGCAGGCAGACTCTGTCCTGACCTGGGGGTAATGGGGCTGTGGCATTCCAACTGCCAGACATGCTCCCAAGCAGCGTTCAGCACTTGGTCCCTCCTCACACCAATATCTTGGGGAAACCTCTCTGCAGCAGTGTCCTGATTTATCTGAGACATCTCATTATCAGCCTTTGCCACAGAGGCTCTGACGTCTCACTCTGGGGCCTCTTTGAATTTACTCCCTGCCCCAAGCTACAAAAGCAACCGTGAGAAATCCATTTGCCTTCCTCAATACCCCCTGGTTCTCAAAGAACTTCCAAAGGGCGGAGGAGCCACCAGTGGGGCACCTCAGACCGTGGCCAAGGTTCTCCATCACATCACACGCTGATTAATCAGCCCTCAGTTCTCCCTCCCCTTCTGCTGGGATCTCTGGTGTCCCTCCAGCCCCACAGAGGAACCCGTCCCCATGGAGAGACCCATCCTATGGCCATTCCCAGCACCAGGCACGCCGCTGCCACGCGGATCTCAGATATAATATTCATTTAGGACCATCTGAGCCACGGTAATAAAGCAGCCATTATGACAATACAGATCAATACGTCCAGAGACGATCCTTTGCTGAAACACGCCGCAATTGTTCAAACCAAGTCTTAATTGTGACAGGAATTGATTTCCTTTTTCTAATATCTCTGACTTTTAATTAAAAGGCAGTTAAGCGGGCGATACATTTCCAGGATCATTTCGAGGCAGAACAACATTGGGGAGCACACACTAAACATGCACAAACACTGCCCTGTCCATACAGTGTGGGTGCAGGAGCTGCCCCATCCCATCTCTGCTGCACGGGAGGGATGGGGGTCATTAGGGACACTGGGGCTCCCTGTGCCGTTCCCATGTCCCAGAGTGCCCACAGCATGGAGGGGAGGTGATGGTGATGGGAGGAGCCCCTCCAGCCTATGCTTGTTTTAATTTCCAGGAAGCTCCCACTGGGCAGGGCAGCACGGCACAGCCAGACGCTCCCCATCAGCCCTGATTAGACTGAAACAGGCCAAAGCGACTTCGTCTGACTGGAGAGAGGCCATTAAGATCGCAGACTCCATTAAAAGAAGAAATGGGCCTTTTATCTACTCATCAAGAACCATAAAAGAAAAGAAACGCTTGGAGCCACTCATAAATCCCCCAGGAAACCCCATCTTGGAGCGTGGTGCGGGGGCTCTGATGCTATCCCACAAGTATGTCTGAGATACCGAGGTATGGCACAATCTCTGATGCCCACGTGGCACAGCAGCAGCTTCACCCCAGGTGCCTGAGCTGCCCTACGTGTGCCTGAGTGGTCCTCCCAATGGGGCAGGGTCCTGGGACAGCCCACAGCCCCATGACCCTGCCTGCAGCAGCCCCAGCCTGGAGGCAGAAGCCCATCTCCTACCTTTGGGAAGAGGGGCTGCACTCCAAGCTGGAGCTTTGCCATGGGCAGCACTGTCTGGACGTGCAGCAACATTATCTGCCATAACACAAGCTTTAACAGCAGAGCATTATCAGAACTAATCAAATCTCCCTTGCATTACCATCCAGGCTGGTTCCTGCCGGACAAACACGTGTGATACAGGCAGCAGAGTGGCTTTAGGACCAGGTTTAAACGCAGCCCCCAGCCCCCATCTGCCCATCCTGCCTCCAGTGAGGTCTGCACGCTGCCATGACCTCTGCAGTTGCACTAAGGGGACAAATATCACTGTTAGCATTACCACAGTGTGGGCCATGGGAGCACAGAGCTCCCCAGGAGCAGCCAGTGGGATGCTGAGCTCAGAGCCCCTGAGAAGCAGAACTCCATTCCCAAAGCTGGCATTCGTAAGCACTGTGGCCACAGGCACTTCTTATTTTTTCCTATGATTTCAAGCAGCTGTTTGCATCCTTTGGAAATCCTTTTCCATTTGCCTTCATAAATGAATACAGGCACCAGTAAAGAGCTGTATGGTGAGCTGCTGTATCAGCTTTCATTATAAGGTTTAGAGAAAACAGGAATTTCATCTCAATATGGCGTTCCCTGTATACACATCCTGCTCGGTGCAGAGGAACATGCAGTGCCTTGCACCAAGCTGGCACCAAATGGGACTGGGAATTCTCCCCACCCTTCCTCTGGCTGTTCAAGCCAGTCAGAAATGTGGCAGCACCACGACTGCTAACAATCCAGTCCATTCATTTGTACTATCTGGTCCATCAAGTCTGCCTTCCCCTAAAGCCTCCTGCCTAGAAAGAGGGAACCCAGGCCATGAGCTCTCCCTCAGGGCAGTGCTGCTGCCTGGCAATGACACCAGGCAATAAATTCAGGCCCTCTAGCAATTAATCCAAACTCATCAGCAAACTGACACTGTGCCCTGGGAAGGCTGCTTCTCCTAGGTGAGCGGGACGCAGGGAGCCTCAAAGCAATCTCAACAACCCACGAGCCGTGGGGAGGTGCACTGCGCCCTGCCAGAGTGATAATGTTGGCACCATAGCAAAAGCAAAGTGCTAATTAGGAACTTATCAACAGCCAAGCCTTTTTGTAAATGACTTCCTGACCAAATAAGGGACCTGCCCTATGTGACAGCAGATCCCCACTGGGACCCCACAACCCCCAAAGACCCCTTGCAAGAACCCTATACTAATGCAGCATATGCATAGCATTGGATTTTAACATATAGAGCACTTCTAGGAGTAGGCAGGCACTCCATAGAAGTTGTATGAACATTCACACATTAAAATGGATAGTCTGTGTGCTTTAGCTCCTGAGGGTCCCTGTTTGGAGGAGCGATGCCCCACACACCCAGTGCTGCAAGAACATCCTGTCTGCAGGAGCAGAACAGCCCAGACAGCTCCAGAAGAGCCAGGGCTGTGCTGGAATACCTCCTCATGCTGCTAAGCTTTTAATTCATCTGGCTTTGTTACCTTGGATATTTTGTTCTCTAAATCAATGCAGCCCCCAGAATGATAAAAACCCTTCATTAACACCACTGGGTTATTGCCTAAAACAACAGCACATGATCTGGCACTTTTCAGTTTGATTTCACTGTCACTTGGGACGGGATTAGAGGGAAAGATATCTCCTAATTCTTCCAATATCCTTCAGCAAGCATCGGTTCAGACCAAAGAGGACATGAGATGCCAGTGTCAGTAATTGGAGAGAAAACTCTTCACTTGCAGATGGTCGGAGACCCTTGATGGCACCTCATGCTTTGACATAACGATCACAGCCACAGAGCAGCTGCCAAACAGCGCAGCACTTGGATGAAAAGGAGGAGAGCTGCTTAATCACACGGCCTCTCCTCCTAAGAGGGGACTTTCAGCCTCTCTAAAGCCCCTCACGGTGGGTGCTGCGTGAGCCACAAATCGAACATCAAGGATGGGGGGTTACGTGCAGGTCCGTCGCCTAAGGCCAGGGTCAGAGCTGGGGACATCATGGAGAACCACCCCATGCACTGATAGCCTCAGGTCTGCCTTCAGCACAGCAGGTTCTGGCCAACGAACTTCCTTTGCAGCAAAAATTTGTTGCCAGGCCTGAAGTGTGGCACTGCACTTCCTAGCAGATTTCATCCCATTTCCCTCACTCCTGCTTTTTTTCTCCTAAGCCACCAGCACCTCCCAGCCCTGCCTCTGCAGGTCTTCCCCACTCAGCTCTTGCTGCTCTCACCTTTCTCATTCCAGTCTCACTTTGCTTAGCTTTACCTATTTATTTCTCTCTCATTTGACAGGAATGCATGCAGTTTGCATCTCCTGTTCTCCTGTTCAGCAAGTCGCTGCTTCCACACCTGCCCTGCCCTGCTGTGCACAGGACAGGCTGTCCAGACTGCGTGCTGAGGAACCCACAGTACATTTTATCCCACTTTCCATTTACTGCTATTTTTTAATAGCTGTTTATAATCCAACCAGCTCAAGCGTTGCAGTGGCCTTTCTCAGAGCAGCCAAAATTTTCTGGCCGGACACCGCTGGCGCTGTGTCAAGCACTGTTTTCCCAGCCAGCAGCTCCCACTAACTCCACTCATTAGAGCTCACAGCACTGCCTGTCCCTCCAAAGCAGCGCAGGATACCTCTTGGAGCTCTGGGACCCCTGCAGGAAGGCTTGGCCTCACCACATGAGAGTGTGGAAATCGAGTCCGGGATGGCTGTCCATCCATCCATCCATCCCCTGTCCGTAGAAAAACAGGAGGAGAACAGCCTTTGTACCATTACTACACGAACATTACCAATACAGGGCATCTCTCATCCTGCATCTCTCATCCTGCATCCCATACCCCCCATCCCATATCCTGCACCCCACGTCCTGCTCCATCGCAGCACAGGAATCCTTGCCCCAACGCTCGCCCGAGCACCACGTTTCACATTTTGTTTTCTCTTTGCAGCTCTGTATTTCCAACCTTGAGGCTGTTAACTCTCAAATCCTGACCTTAAGACTCGCTAACGAAATTTCGCCTCGCTGTTACCGTAAGGGCTGCACAGTGCTGGGAATGATGCTCCATCAAGGCAAGCCGCAGCAGCAAGGGGCACTCAGGGCACCACTGCTGTGGTTTGCTTTGCCAGCACAGCCCAGCACCTGGCAGAACCTGAACTTGGGCGCATTGGGCCCCAAAACACAGCGAAAGGAAAAACAGAGCTGTGGTGACATAAGGATATGGGGATGCGGGGACACGGGGATGCAGTGTGAGCAGCTCACAGCCACGCAGGCTTCAGAGAGAAGTAATTAAATATTGACTGAGAATGTCCTAAGTGAGCCCCGGATGCACATTACGTCCTGCTTAACTCAATAATTACCGTATCTATTATCCCTTTCCGCTCTCTATCTTTATTAAGCTAAAAGGTCTGTAATTAGCTACTTGGTTTAAGTGTAAGATTTCAATTAATCCACATTATGAAATATAATTGCTCATTAGAGGTAATGTTGCACATTCTATCACGCCAGTATCTCTTTGTAGCTTTTTAACCAAAATACAATCGTTTATGTCACAGTGGGCGAGCAGCAGTTTCACTCATCAGGCAGAGGGATGCCAAACAGCCTCTCTGAAGCCAAAACAAAGCAAGAAATCAGCACACGGAGCCAGCCTTGCATCTGCCGACCCATTCCCAGCACCATCCACCCACCCCAAATCCTCCCTTGGCCAAGATCTGCAACACCGCACGCACTCAGAGACACCAGCACAGCCCTGCAGAGCTGGGAGCTTTCCTGGTGATGCTTTTAGAAACGAGCAGGGCTGAAAACGCCACGAAAAGACATGGGATGTTTTCAGAGCACAGCTCAGCAGCAGCACTGACTGCAGAGGTTCCACGTGGCAATCAAGGAATGCAAATAAAAAGGGAGCCGTGCTGTTGGCCGTGAGACCTGTTAGCACAGCCTTCAGCTGAGCTCATTCCTGAAGTTCTGTTCTCTTTCTGTGTTTGGAGGGATTCAGCCCATGGTGCAACAGTGACCATCGGGCATCACGGGTTGGGAGGACCCCATAAGGATCCCACTGCAGGACCCTGTGTCATCATCCCACCACCTTGCCCAAACCAATTCAAGCTTTGATCCTATTCAATTTAGACATTAGAATAGCTTTCTTCTTGGTTTTTATATCATACTGGTGAAGGTGGGTACGTCCATGCAGCACAGCCAGCAAGCAGCTGTTGCTGCTTTGGGACGAGGCGCTGTGTAGGACAGGACAATCTGTCTCACTGTATAAAGTCAATTCCTCAGCACTTACACAAATGTAAAATCACTACAACATTAGAAGAAGGAGGAAAAAAATAAAACAACACAACAGCCACACTAGAGACTGAGAGAAATACCTTGTAAAGCACGCAATGAATTATTGAATTTACAGCGCTTGGTGCTGAATTAAAATGATAAACCGAAGTTTTTATCCGCCGAAAGCTGTTTCCATGGTGTCGAAGCAGCAGATGGCCCTTCCTGGAGATAAAGGATTTCAGAGCTTTGCCAGTGCTGAGAACTGGAGCTCTGACATACGTACTGGGAAACGGGAGAGGAGAGCACCTGATGGCACAGCCCCAGGGTGGGCAGAGGGCTGCACACCCCATCCCTGCTCCTCAGGGCCCCTCCAGATATATTCAAGAGGGAATGGCCAACAGCCACAGCTGCCCCTTCACCCACACCAACCGCCTGCTCTGGCCCTGTGTTCCGAGTCATTAATTCCTAATAAGTAGAAAACTGCACGATGAGCTTTGGGTACGAATAGTTTACCGTATCAGAGACAATTCGCCATCCAAATTACCAGCTATAAATCAATTTTGGAATGTTGACATATCTTTAATAATGATAAATGGAGAATTTATGGGTGCCGCTAAAGTTCACGGCGAGATTTTGATTGATGAGAGAGCGGAGCTCAGGTGGATCCACCAACCCTTGGCCCAGCACCGTGCCCCAGTGTGGTCACCTCTGTGCCCTCACCTGCCCTATGGTGGCCACGAACCTCTGTCCCACTCTGCTGCTGTCCCTACGGCCTCATCCTGCAATAGCACTGCATACAGCCAGGGTTGGAGCTCCTTTCTGAGCTGCAAAGCAAGCAAGACAAGCAAGCAGATACAGATGTGGGCACTGCACCCCTCTGCCTGCTGGCTCTGTTTGTCCCAGGACAGCACCCCTTCCCCCCCCCCCAAGGGCTGCTGCTCTGCACTCGTGCCAGGAAAGCGGCTTTTCATTTGATTTCAATTTACTGGTGGAATTAAGCTGGTGTAAAACAGAGTGTGGAGGGAAAAAATTACCATGTCTGTTTAGAGAGCGTAAAATAAGCACTTGACTGTTTGACCACTCGGATGGCGGGGTCCAAGGTAATTCTCACCCAGCTCACGTCCTACCACCTTTATTAAGCTGAAAATGATGCTTGTTAGGAACAAACAGTAAACAACAACTAGCTGCAGCGCTGTCCCTCCTTCAGGGCTGCCTTCCTCCCAGCACATCAGCCATCCCACCCACCCCAATCCCACCACCTCCCACCCCTGGGACGCCCCCATCCCCACCAGTGGCAGAGCCTGGGAGCCACGTCCCCCAGCCAGAGCCATGACATCTCCCCAGCCAGGCACAGAAACATTAATTGCTAAGCGAGTCATTAGTGCCTACAAAATGTGACCAATATAATCACCCCAAGGTGGTTTTTTTTTTCCCCTCTCTCTCTTTCCAGAGCTGTGGCACTGAATGGTCTTATAATGAGATGACAAAACTGACAGGCAGCTCTGGTGGAACAGCCCGTCCTCGCCTTTTGCAGAGACTCCCCAAGTGTTCTGCACCAATAATCACTAATCAAGTTATTCCTCGCAGTATTAAAAAGACGTTCAGCACAAACTGCTGTAACAGCAGGGCCTGGAGCTGGCAAGCAGCCACCGACCCACAGAACCCAGCAGCTCCGGGTTGGCTTCATCCCGCTCCATCCTCTCCCTCACTGCACCAAAGAAACCCCGCGAGCAGCTCAGATTGGCTGTTCTTATCTCAGACCCAAAGCAGACTCCAGCACCCAGATGCTGGAGGTAATTTAAACGTCAGGGTGACCCTCGCTTGGGTAAATGGACCCCAAAGCCATCACCCACTGCTGCAGGGTCAGTGCTGCAGCACCACACAGGCGCTGCCCTTGCGCCGCAGCCTTCAGATGGTTTGGGTCGCTGCGATCTACAGCCACGTTAGCGAGCAAATTCCATCCCAGTTCCACACTGCTGAACTTAGAGAGGCTGAAAGTCTTCTGACACACCCGAGTGCCTTAATCTCAATCCATCCTGCTCAGAGAACAAAAATCACGAGTTTGGTATGCAGAAAGGAAGCCCAGCAGTGATGGTTAACAACAGCTTTCAGCCACAGTCCCACTGCCCCGGCTCTGCTCTCTCATGCCCTGGCTCAGCAGCACACGACAGTGTCATCCATCCACGTTTTCTAAGACTACTTGGGGAAAAAAAAAAACAAATCTGTAATTTGCCATTATAACACAGACCTGGAGAACAGCTGAACAAACCGCTAATATCGAACAAACAAACAAACAGACGATGCAGCGCTCCAATCGAGCGTCGCCTCAGAGCTGATGGATGACCTGCAGCAGCACGGGAGAACTATTTGTGAGGGGCTATTGATTTCCAAAATCAAAATGTAAATGCGGCCTCAGCTCTGAAGTTTTTCTTTGAGAATCTCCTTTTTTTTCTCCCTGCGACTTTTTCTGGGGAGGAAGCACCGCGACGCAGCCAAGTCCATGCTATTCCCAATAGCACAGAGTGATGCAGTGGAATGCAGATGCCCACATCATAGAATCATAGAACGGCCTGGGTTGCAAAGGACCACAATGACCATCCAATTTCAACACCTTTCTATGTGCAGGGTCACCAAACCCCAGACCAGGCTGCCCAGAGCCACATCCAGCCTGGCCTTGAATGCCTGCAGGGATGGGGTACCCACAACCTCCTTGGGCAACCTGTGCCAGTGCCTCACCACCCTCTGGGTGGAAAACTTCCTCCTAATATCCAACCTAAACCTCCCCTGTCTCAGTTTAAAACCATTCCCCCTTGTCTTATCGCTATCCACCCACACAAACAGCCGTTTCCCCTCCTGTTTATGCACTCCCTTCAAGTATTGGAAGGCCACAATGAGGTCTCCTCGAAGCCTTCTCTTTTCCAAGCTAAACAAGCTCGTTTCCCTCAACCTAACATCACCATGCTTGGGACAGACTCAGTGTGTTGCTGTGAAATAGAAGCCCACTGCACGCCACAAGCAGTGTTGTCATTAACAGAACATCTGGCACACAGCAAACAGTGGCTGCAGAGCTTCTGCCATCACTTCTCACTAACAGCACTCATCTGACTCCCGTGAGCAGCGTGCAGCAGCAGCCCGAGCCGGATGGAAACCCCTTTCCTTCACAGTGCAGAAGAACCACAGTGAAATCCTGCCCAGCGCTGCAGCCCACAGCATTTCCCACATCAGCAGATGCTCCTGTTGCCCAGTCCCGGTGCATCCCTGCTCTGCTTCCAGCACTTGCCTACATCCACAGCCTTTTATCATTATCTAACCCATGACAAACCTATTATCATGCTAAAGATTGGAATTGCTCTGATCCCAGGCAGATGCCCAGGATCCGTCCCTGAGACGCAGCAGCGCTTTGCACGAGGCAGTAATAAATTACTGAAGGTCACCTACGATTTATCACTGCTTTGGATTCCAGACAGTGACACCGGGAAGCAGCCTCATGGGTGCCAGAGCATCTGCTCAGCCTGAACCTCTAATAGCGATGCTTTTGCTTCCATTATTGGATTGGAAACATCCCCAACAGCACCGCATGCAATTGAGCAGTTCCTTTACCCACAGACTCCTGCTTGCTGCTCCCTATACCTGCCCAGCACACACAGAGGTCACAATGGGACACAGCCATCCACGACATCCCTTCTGGCCCCCCGTCCCTTCCATCTCCTCGGGAGTTGCTGCACTCAATTCCCCACACTTTGGTACAAAGATCGGGTCCCTTCCAGAAAGCAATTTGTGTTTCCCAGAGCAGGCAGTCGTAACATTTCCCATTAAAATGTAAATGCGGCCAAGTTTTCTGGCATCGCTTTTCCTTCCTTAAGGTAAAAAAGAATATGAACTCCTATTATTTTTTCCATCAACGTTATCTTCCTGCTTTGTGCTAAGTAAAAAAGCTGCCCGATATACACCTTCTGCAAATTAAATTTGAATCGAGTCTGACAGCACAACAGGGATCCGGATTACAGAGCTGCGCCGGCCTAATTGGCATCATTTCGAGGAGGTTATTTGCAGAAGCACTGAGCAGAGATGCAGGAGCCAAGGGCTCAGCACTGTGCTGGGCAATTGCCCTGGTTGAGCTGCTCAGGACCACGCAGGTGCCGGGGGTGAGCAGGAGGAGGGTTTGGGGCAGCTGGGTGCAACCTCTATGGATCACTCAGCGTTAAAGCAACCACCCTGCAGGCTTTAGATGAGCTTCGTTCATTAAGGTTAAGCATCTCCGTGGCCTTGCTGCCTCTTCCTTCTGGTACCTGGAGCAGGGAGCTGCTCTCTGCACCTCGAGGAACTTGTCAGGGTCTGAAGGGTGTTTAAAGAGTAGGACTGCAGAGCAAGGGAAAAAGGCACTGAGCATCACCTGCTGGTAGGAGCTACGCAGGAGGCACCGGGCCCTGTGGACACCTGCATTCAGCCCAGGGCTCAGCCTGGCACAGCTCAGCCATAGCACATCAGAGAGAGAGGCTGTGGAATTAATTAAGGGAGCACGGTGAATTAATTACCATCTCCAGCCGCATTTCTAGTGGGGGTAATTTCAAGTGCAACCGTTTGAATGACATCTTTTCACAGAAGAGCCTCCCATTCTCCTGCCTAATTTGAGGTTAACTAAATTTGCATCTCACTGGGAGACAGCTGAGCCCCCAGCAGAGATGCAGGCTGCTGCAGGTCCTTGGGCTTGGGGTTCTGAAGGCAGCAGGAGGTAGCAGTGCTCCCACAACCCCATGGCCAGGTGCTGCCTCACCCCCTGCATCCTCCCAGGCACCACCACCATTTTCTTCTCACACGTATAACATTGTGCTCGAGCTGCACAGCTCCTCCTGCCCCAGACTTCTCCTCCTCCTCCTCCTCGGGCTGGTGACAGTTTGCATCACTGTGTAACGAGGTAATCACACTTGACAGAGGTACAGCCAGCCCACTTCCCAGCACAGAGTCAGCAGAGAGCATCGTTATGCACCCAGGGGAGGGATGGCACGTGGATAAGAACTGATAACTGATTGCAAACAGAGGGCTGAGCCCCTTCCCTGGAGCCCCCCCCCCTTTCCTGGAGGCAGCAGGGGGGGAGTCAGGCACTGCCCTCAGCCCTCTGTGTCCACAGCAGCAAGGAGGGAATTAGCAGCATCAGCCAGCATTAATTATACAGAGAATCATTAGCTGGTGAAATTAAAAAAGAAAAAAAAAAAGAAGAGAGAAAAAAAAAAAAAAAAAAAAAAAAAGAAAGAGAAAGGATCTAATTTAATCACAATATAATTAAATGAATAGTTAATTTAACAGTTCCACAGTGAAACCCCCCTGACCTCTGGAGCCATCCTGCCTGCAAGCACAGCTCTGCACGCAGCCCTGTCCTCATCCCCTGTGCTCTGTGAGCACCAGAGCACCTCACAGCACCTTACACTGAGGGGAACAAAAGCAGAACTGCAGCTCAACATCCCTCCCTACGTGCAAAAATGGCCTGAACGGACAGGATTGACTATTGCAGCTGCAGCCACCAGTGACAAATCCTCATCCCCAGCTCCAAGCATCTGGCAAGGCGGGCCACACTCCATCTGGAACCATTTCCCCACACATTGGGTTATCTCCTGTGCGAGGCATTACGAGAAAATAAATCAGAAGGAGATTAACATAAATATTGTTTGAAAGATTTAATCAGCTACAAATTGTAACGTTACATTTCTATCGTAATTAGCCCAAGCCTGGTTGTCTTTGCTCTGTATTGTGAAATGAGGGTGCTGAGAAGCAGCATTTCAGGGCTTGGTTGGTGGAGGAGGAGCAGAACTTCTCCATGGACAGTGCTGGCAGCTGCCTGGGACAGCAGGACCCAGTCAAGGCTGCTTCCTTCTGGAAGCCCATTGCTGCTGAGCACTGGTGGCAATGACACCAGGCAATAAATTCAGGGCCTTCAGCAATTAATCCAAACTCGTCAGCAAACTGACACTGTGCCTTGGGAAGGCTGCTTCTCCTAGTGATCAGGACGTATGCAGCCTCAAAGCAATCTCAACAACCCACGAGCTGTGAGGAGGTGCACTGTGCCCTGCCAGGTTGATAACATAGGCACCATAGCAAACGTTAAGTGCTAATTAGAAACTTATCAACAGCATTGTTATTCGTAAATGATTTCTCGACCAAATAAGTGACCTGGCCTGTGTGGCAGCAGGTCCCCTTTGGGGCCCCACGACCACCAAAGACCCCTTGCAAGACCCCCCATCTATTAATGCAGTACAGCATGCTCTGTGGCTGCTCTGCCTTGAGTCTTTGCAGAGCTTTGCAATTGAGGCTTTGCAGAGCTGCAAAGTGAGGCCTTTCCCCTCAGGACCCCCATGCTGCAGTGGTACCTCACACCCCCATTTCTGCCATCAGCAGGGCCAGAGCTCAGTGCAGCTCCTGTGATCTCTGCTGGATAAGTCTGAAGTTGCTCTGCAAACGAGGTTCCGAAGATGCGTTTTTATTTGGAGGTCAAGTGCTCATTAAAATGCAAGCTGAGTACTTCCTGCTCCGAGTGCTCACATCAGTGTGATTTCAACAAGGGTTGCAAACACAGGAGTCACCCTGACTCCGCACAGCTCCCGTGAACAGGGAAATGTTTATAGTTCCACCTACAAGATCTAAATAAGCAGCTCCCCCAACTGCAGCAGCTGTGATCAGCGCGTCCTAACCGTGAGGAGTGCGTTTGCACAACGCATCTCATCACCTGCAGTGCTCTGATCACCATCATCCCACATCCCCTCACCTCCCAGCACCACGGTTTGGCTGGAAGTCAACCTGCCCAGCAGCAGGTCCCTGCTCACGGATGTACCAACACCACTAAATAAGCATCGAAACCAATACCTTCATGCTGCCCAGGAGCAAAACAAGGGCTGCTCCCCGGAGCCTCAGCTCAGTGCAGAGCCATCCTGTGATGGGAATCCCCAAGTCTGGGGCTCAGTACGAAGGCAGCTCTGTCCTGCACTGCCCCAGCTGCATGCATGCTCTGTGCAGCACCCCCACCTCACACACAGCCCTGCAGAGGCGGCACCTCCCGTCCGTGGGCTCTGAGCTCTGCTACATCTCCTGCAATTACATCGCATCATCTGATTTCATGGGAAACCGCTGAGCCATTCCCAGCCAGCAGCAGCTCCTGCTCACATCCACCTCCCTCCATCCCCGCCCCAAATCTGCCTGGCTTCACTCCGTGCTGCTGACGGTGCCCAAATGCTGTCACAAGGGCCGGCTGCCTTAGCTGGTGCTGAGTACATCATCATGACAGCCACGATGGCCTGCGGACACCCAGAAGCCAGTAAATTGATAGTGCCTGCATCTCCTGCGAAGGAGAGGGGTCACCAACCATCGCACCCTCCTGACACACAGCTCATCCTCCTGCTGCCAGCAGCACAAATAAAGCTGTCACTTGCAGGGACGCCGAGCACCAGCAGCCTGGGACGAGCCACAAACAGACTGACATCAGTATGTTTCCCTTTGGCTCTCACAGAGGCCAGGAGAGAGGGACAAGGCTTTGGGCACCTTGGAGCAGACAGCAAAGCAAGGATTTCTCTAAAGTTTGCTCTGTCTCATGGCTTTTCCACAGCTCCTTAAAGACCTCCAGCTTTTTGGTCTTGGAGGAGCAAAGGCACCTGGCACTCAGCACACAGCCAACACACGTCCTGCACCCACCTCAGTTCTGTTGGTCCCCACAGCTCTGTTGGTCCATGCCAGCCCCAGTGCAGAGGTCAGAGCACAGCTGCACCCTGGTTATTGATGGCACAAGATCAGCTTGTCTGAGCAGGGAAATACATCACTGGAAAAATAGGAAACATTTGGAAAGTGGATGGCGGGTGCGAGAGTGATGAATGAGCGCTGGAGGAGGCTGGCAAGGATCAATGAATAGCTGAGGAGGTGAGGAATGAGACTGGGGGGGGGGCAAGCTCCCTATGCAAATACAGAGAGCAGCAGAATTAGTAGGGAAGAGGAGAGGGTCCTGAGCAAGCAGAGCAAAGAGAAGCAATCCCTCTCTCTTTTCTCTCTGCTGCAGGGATCTGATTTGGGAAGACAAGACAGGGGAAAGGCTCAGAGGAGGGGACCCCTCACGCACACACTCAGCAGATGGCATCCCCTCACATCCCTCTGCTCCCTGACTCCTCCAGCAGCAGCTCGGCAGACAGCAATTTCTCTGAAGCCATCGTTTTGGGGTCAGCTCTGTGAGTATTACAGTCCATTAGCAGCAACAGAGACAGCTGCTCGTGAGCAATGAAGATACATAACCACAGCATTCAGACACCGGGAAAAATCATCGCAGCGTGGGCTCAGCGTGCACCAAGCAGAGCTGCTGCCTCGTGCTCCACTCAGCGCCCACTGCTCGATGCTCTGAAGCACGGAGCACGCTGCTGGGCTGCTCCAGCACTCCCTCGGTGGCCGAGCACTATCTAGTGGTCAGACAGAGCTCCAGGGAGCAGAAGGCTGCAGGCGCGCTGCACAGATCCATCTACAGATGGATGGCATCGGATGAAACCAGCAGGAGAGCTGGCCAGGACAAGTGTGATCACAGCATAGTAGTAACAGGTGCCGTGGTGATGAAAATCATTTTGGGGAATTTGGGAACAAAAACCCACCGGGAGCACAGAGCTTCCGACTGTGCCATGCCAGAGCTGCACCACATGGGGAGTGGCGGTGGGAGCTGAGCACCCCGACTGGCACATCACACCTTCCTATCACTGCTTCCAAGTATTTGGTCTCTAGATGGTTCTGCCCCACCTGCAGATGCCATCTCAAGCAGATGGCAGCACGTGAGGGGCAAAGGGCAGACGGGGGCTCAGCGTGTGCCTGCAGAGCCCAGGCACCCGTCAGCTGGCAAACAAGCACAGAGCATCAACCCCGAGCTGAACCAGGCCTCCCAAATCACAACACAAAGGGTCCTAGAGCGATCTGAGAACTAAATAGGGGAAAGCAGGCCAGGCTTTTATTCACCTTAGAGTCTCTAAGTCACTAAAGTACACTCAGCCCATGGCTTCCAATCTCTCCCTGCAACCAGGAGGTCCAGCAACTCCCTTAAGAAAACACAGCTGCATTTCTGCTCTGAGCCAAAGCAGAGGCCAGAGAGGTGGGAGCCAGGTGGGTCAGGTGTGTGCCCTGCTGAGTGATGCTCAGCATCCTGCACACCAGCTCTGCAGTGAGTCCTCACCCCCACCTGACCCAGCCAAAACCCACATCCAGCTCTGAAAGACAAACTCCTGCTGCTCACCCGCAGAGCGCAGCCCCATGCAGGGATGGATGGAGGTAGGAACTGCTGCCAGAAGCTTTCAGTGCTGTGGGGCGGCACGAGCTTCAGCCGAGCGAAATAATGGAAGGCCCAACCCTGCTGGGGAGCCTCAGAAACCCATTTGTGGTTTACGGGCAATTTGTTCCCTCGACAGGTTTATCTCATTACTGGGTTTCCATTTAGCAGGAGTTTTATCGCCTGTAACGTTTGTGCATAACAGATTCACCCAATTAAAATGTTATTTCCTTTAGCAGCCCGGATAGTCACATGTCAGCGTTCGCTGGGGCTCGTTCACCTTTCCTTAAGTTTAATCCTTCACCAACCATTCGTTTCAAGTGTTTCACTTGGAGACAGATAGAAGCCGTTTCTTCCCGCAGTGCGCGACAGCCGCTTCCCCACCCGGGGCTGCGATCGGGGTGCTGCATCACCACCACTCCCAGCACCACGGCAGTTCCTGGGTCACCCACATCTCCGAGCGGGGGGATCCAGGAGCTCCCGGCCCCTCGCAGGGCAGCGCGGGGTCCCGACGGCGCAGCGCTGCTGGCGGCGGCCGAACCGGGGCCGGGGTCGAGCGGGGCGGAGGCGCTGCAGTCCCGGCCGCCGCCAGCAGGGGGCAACAGAGAGCACACAGCCACCGAACGGGGCCGGGAGCCGAGAATCAGAACGGCGCCCGGCCGGAGCGAGGCGTCCTCCGCCGTGCCGAGCATCCACCGCGGGGCCGGGCCCGAGCAGCCTCCTCCGAGCCGGGGATCCGGTAGCGGGAGCTCAGGCGATGCGGAGACGGCGGCGGCGGGGTGGGCTGGCCCTGCTGCTGGCCGCTCTCTTCGTTTTCGGTACGGTGCTGGCGCTGCGCACGCTCCGCGCCGCCGATGCTCTCCCCGCCGGAGCGCCGGGGCTGGCAGAGCCGCCCGCTCCTCCCGGAGCCCGCGAGCCGGCAGCGGGGATCGGCCCGTCCTACGACCTGCACGCCTTCTATTACGCCTGGTACGGCAGCCCGCGCTTCGAGGGCCGCTACCTGCACTGGGATCACGCCCTGGTGCCACATTGGGACCCCAAAGTGTCGGCCAGTTACCCCCGGGGCCGCCACCGCCCGCCCGATGACATCGGCTCCAGCTTCTACCCCGCGCTCGGCCCTTACAGCTCCCGGGACCCCGCCGTGGTGGACGAGCACATGGGTCAGCTCCGCGCTGCCGCCATCGGTAAGCACCGGGACGCACCGCAACCCGGATCCGTTCCCGCAGCGCCCCGGGATGCGGAGTTCAGCCCCCCCGCCCCGCCCCGGCTCAGCATCCCGTTCGGCCGCTGCCCTCTGCCACCCCATAGCCAACAACAGAGCAGCGTTTAGAGGCTCTTCCAACCAAACCTCGCACGGCACGGAGCGCTTCAAGCATTGCAGTGCCGTGAATCAGTGACCTCGGTGCCGTTGCACGGGAGGAGGCAAAGTTGAGAAACAAAACGTCTGAGCAAACCGTGATTGTGTTCCCACAGGAGTGCTGGTTCTGTCGTGGTACCCACCCGGCCTAGCAGATGACAACGGGGAACCATCAGACAGCCTCGTGCCATTCATACTGGATGCTGCACAACGGTATGCCATAAAGGTAACGCTTTTGTCTGCTGTCTGAGGCCACTGAACTCACTGTTCAGCTCCGACATGAAGCTGATGCTATGCCTGGGCAAAGGTCCCACTCCTCTGCTTCAGTTAGTAGTGAAGTAAACGGGTACTTCATGTAAGAGCTCTTATTTCATGGGAACAATTCAGCAGCTAAATACTAAGGGGTTGTTGGTTTTCTTTTTTCCCCTTAATAATTAGGATTCTCAGTTTACTTCCCACTCCGACATCTCTGAGCAGGCTGCCCACGTGTGTCACACACGGGTCCCCCCAGCCCATTCACCTGCAGGGCACAGAAGGTCCTTTGCAACAGCTCTGGGATGATCTGGGAGGTCAGGGGGAAAAGGGAGCGAATGGGACTGTGCTGAAAATAACCCCCCCTTCCACCACCTCCTCTTTTGAAGGTCGCCTTCCACATCCAGCCGTACAAAGGGCGCGATGACCACACAGTGCATGAGAATATCAAATACATCGTGGACAAGTAAGTCTCTCACGTAGGCAGAAATCCAGCTGTGGAGTGCTGCTTTAAGCAGAAACAGCGGGCTTTGAATTAAATGCATCAGAACAGCATCCAAAAAGCAGTGCACAGTGAGAACTGCCTACAGCTAGCCAACAAAGCAGTGCTGAGCAGCAGGAGCTGTAATCAAATCCCACTTTTTCCAGTATCTTGCCTCTAGAGCCCAAAGCTGCTTTCTGCTGTTCAGGTTTCTAAGCCTGTCACCTCCACTCTTTCCTTCAAAAGGGAAGCAAAGTAACAAACAGCACAGTTACAGAGCGCTCCCAGAAAGGAGAGAAAGGTTCTGAGCAAAGAGGCCCCCTTGGCAAACCAAGTCTCACATCACTCTTGCCTTTAACAGCAATACCTGCTGAGGGCTTATCACTCCAGCCTCTGAAAAAGCTTTCTGCTCTCTCTGTAGATACGGATCTCACGCTGCTTTTTATAAGTACAAGACCAGCACTGGCAGGAGCCTCCCGCTGTTTTATATCTACGATTCCTACTTGACACCAGCTGAATCCTGGGCCAACCTTCTCACACCATCAGGTTCCCATTCTCTCCGTAACACCGCCTACGACGCTGTGTTCATAGCGCTGCTGGTGGAGGAAGGGCACAAGAAGGATATCCTCTCTGCAGGATATGATGGCATGTACACGTACTTCGCCTCCAACGGTTTCTCTTTCGGCTCATCCCACCAGAACTGGAAAGCCATCAAAACTTTCTGCGACTCCAACAACCTGATGTTCATCCCCAGCGTTGGACCAGGCTACGTTGACACCAGCATTCGCCCCTGGAACAACCACAACACTCGGAACAGAGTCAATGGGAAGTACTATGAAACAGCACTGCAGGCTGCTCTCATGGTCAGGCCAGAGATCGTCTCCATCACGTCCTTCAACGAATGGCACGAAGGCACCCAGATTGAGAAAGCTGTTCCCAAGAAGACCCTGACACGTCTTTACCTGGACTACCTTCCTCATCAGCCCAACATGTACCTGGAGCTGACCCGCAGGTGGGCAGAACATTTCAGCAAGGAGAAAGAGCAGTGGTTGATGTGACTTCAGCATCTGCCTTCCTCAAAGCCATCCCACTGACAGAGCTGCAGCACAGACAGGTGCTTCAGGAAAAAAACAAACCAACGAAACCAGCTGCAGAACCTTCAGCCCAGGCTGGTCAGTGAGCCTGCAGCAGCCTGCAAGCACCCCAAGGACTGCAAGAGTCCCAGCTCTGAAGCCACAGGAGGAAGAATTACAAGGAGCAGGAAATCTCTGAGCAGCAAAATCTGACTTTGTGCAGATGTAGCAGAGATGACCTTTTCAGAGCTCTTCTGCAATGCATGGGGGTGCTGGCTTCAGGGCCAAAGATGCATTTTTCCTTATGGTGTGTACGTTCTGTGATGTCTGACATAGTTAGCTGGGTTCCAGCATGCATTTTACCCTCTGCTGCCACCACAGATCCCTCACTCCACTAGCAACTTCAAAAGCATTTCTTTACCAGCTGGCTGCAAAAAAAGAAATAAAAGTTCCTCTAAATTGTTTACTGTAGATGAAACTAATCCATGCAGTTTCCCTCTGGCTTATGCAGGCTCTTCTACACCAAGTTCTGTGCAAGGTGTTGTTACTATGGCTCACTGTTTCCAAATAACTCAGGGTAATAACAGCCCAAATGCTAGTGGCTATTTACCCCTACTACTCAACATGCTGGAAACCAAGGAAGCGCAACCATTTCTCTCCTAAAAGTTCTTCAGTGGTTGTTTACTGCTCCAAGTTTTGAAAATTTAGACCTGAAGTTGCTTTATTCACTTTAGAATTAAGGGGGGAAAAAAAAAAAGAGAAAAAAAATCAAACCACTTGCAATAAAAATGCTGCTGAAAACACCATTCATTTGTTTTTTGAAAGAAGTTCAGCTCACAGTAGCTTCCCTTCTTGTAACATGATGGAAAGCACAGCAATGATAGCACAGCAGCAAGATCACAGGCTGCAGCAAGTGAGGATTCGCTCAAATGCAAGAGATGTAGCAGAGAAATAAAACAAATAAGCTGCTTACCTTCAGAAGGCCTCAGGTAGGCAGGGATCTCCAGCCAGATGCCCCCTACTTCCCCTGCCAACCCTTAAAGGAGGACTAGGAAGGGGTTCAACCTGGCTCTACCCATTCTGGTCTCTCAGTGGATTGCTTGCAGCTGAGCTCCCCTGGGTTGGCCCTGCTTTCCCACCAGGTGCTCCATCAGCTGTGACACAGCATTTCCACACCATTCCTCCACTACAGCTCTGTTTGTGGTTTAAAAGATGCTGGGACCCTTCTAAATGAGCCACAAATTAGCTTATACTTGTGTCAATGAAATGAGAAGCAGCAGCTCGGGATGTGAAACAGGGATCTGTTCACGATGACTCCACACACACTCTAATTAAGCACCTGGGCGTTGGAACTGATGCAATAAACAGACACATGGAACGAGTTTTATGGGCAGAGAGGATCAGTGACATCATGCCATCCTGAAAACAGCCTAATACTCACATTATTTTATTTTAGATCACGTTACTAAAACAGGTATTTGGAAATTGTACAGCAGCACAGTTTAGCATAAATAGTTTCTCAGGATTCGGTAGATGTAACACTAATTAACAGACACCCATCAACTGTTATTCTCATTACCTTTGTTTACTGACCTGACACAACTCATCAACCTCATTAAACAAGGCCATTAACGCCATCTGCTGAATGCACAGGCACATAGTGTCCAGCTTTACCAGCTCTGTAGAGCCTCAGAGTCCAAAGTCTTAAGATGATTCTGGGATCAAGCCATACTTCTGCCTCAGGATCTCAACCGTAGATGTCAGTGCACTGGGGGGGGTGAAACAACTGTCAGAAAAAAATGTTTTCCCAAGGATTAAATTGCATTTTATTGTGAAAGAGCAACCAGCTAAAAAACACAGTCATTTTGAATTAAGTGAAGTGCAGAAAGAAGGATGTTTAGTGTAGAAGCTTCTAGAAAAGAGTCTCAGCATTTGGAGTTGTCCTTCAGGATTTCTGAGGATGCTGATAATTTAGTAACCAGGAAACATGTAAAACAGGACCACCATAACTTGAAAGCTTCATTTCATTTAAATAAAAAGCATTGCTTATGGATACACAGCAAAGAGTGCTTACCAGCCAGGACGAATGATGGAGAATTTCCCCGACACAGATAAGTCAACCACAGTTGACCCCAAACGACATTCTGGGCTCTGGACATCCCCTATTGGGCCTCCATCAACAACTAAGGACAACTGAGGCCAAAGGTCTTGGAATTCCTGGAGAAATAATAGATCTGGCTAACAGGCCTGTTGAACAGTCTGTTGTCTTTACTGTCACTCTCTTTCCTCTGTCACAAACACATCCCAGTTTGACATCTGAGAACAGATTTACCTTACATCTATAGGAAAGCTACAATGCTTCTCAGCTTCAAAACTGCCTGGTGGCAGCACTGTTTATTTAAGAGCACGTACACAAAAACCAGCAAAGCTTTCGGTACAAAAAAGTGTCCTTTTGGTACCGTGCTCAACTGTATCCCCACCAGGGTCCACAGCTTAGCAAGAAGACATCTCCTTGAGCTGGTGCTCAAGCTGCAAGGAGCTGTACAGATAGCACATCCACATTCCACATCCAACCCTCCTACAGCAATTTCCTCTCTTTCAGATTTGGCACTCACTTCAAAAGGAAGTATGAGCATGTAAACATTACTTTTAAGCCCCACCTTCTACGCTTTCTAAGGTGAGGATCACAGACAGCTCCCCCACAATGCAGATCTGCAGGCTGTTTCAACTACAGACTGCCATTTAAATGAACAAGCAAAAGGAAACAGCAGCAGAGAAATCCTTGTTTTACTACTAACACTGGCTTCCAATTACGAATGCCTCGGGCTCTGACAACCTGCCACAAAAATCTCACTTAGTAGCAAAAGCAGCCTTACCGAAACCGTCAGCGTGCTCGCCTGACTGCTGACGTTAGCACTTGTTAAAGCCAATGGTCCAGGGCAAGCTCGTGCCAGCTCCCTAATAAAAGGGTGGTTTGGAATGCGAACGCCAACCAACTAAGAGGAAGAAGAGAGCGTGTTTTACATGCAGTAACCACAGACCTTTTTAATCTTGCTTTGCCTAAAGCCCTTGACCGAAAGCTGACACTGTGGAGAACGAATACACCAACACCTGCCACACAAGCAATAACAAGAGAAATAATCGCTGTTAACTACAAATCAGAATTAAAGCTACTACAGCAGAAACGTCACAACAGCATATCAACAATAATAAACACTGAGATGCACGCCGTGGCAAAGACCTACCGACGTAAAAGGGTTCAAGTCTTTATTTAGTTCTTCTGATCGCTTTAAGACCAAAGTCACAGGTCCCGGGAGCAAGTCCTGCAGCAGTTCATCCGGCACATTCACGTGGCAGTACCTACAGGGCAAGAGAGGGGCAGCCGGCTCCGTAAGCCCTACCCCAGGGGTCCCACAAGCTGGTGACAGCACACAGAAGCCTCCTGCCAGGCTGCATGAGGCCACAGCCCCGCGAGGAAGCTCACCTGTAGATGTTCTCCACGTCCCCGAGGCAGATGGCCAGCGGCTTCGTCCCGTTCCGCCCCTTCAGGCTGTAGATGCTCCGCACGGCGCGGGAGTCCTGGGCCAGGCAGGCCACGCCGTACACCGTGTCCGTGGGCACGGCCACCAGCCCGCCCTCCTGCAGGGCACCGACGGCGGCTGCCACCGCCTCCTTCCAGCCTACGGACACCGCCGGCTCAGTCCGGAGCCTCAACCGAACCCGCGCGAGGCTCTCATCGGCGGCCTCCGCGCTTCGAGCCTCCCACCCCGGGGGCCTCCCGCCTCCCATCTCCCCCAGGCCCAGCCTCCCGCCGCTCATCAGCCCCCACCGCGCCCCTTCCCCACACCTCGCGGCTCCGGCCGGGCCGCGGTGCCGGGCAGAGGTAGCAAGCAGGAGCTGCGGGCGCGGCCCGGGCCCGACAGCCCCTCCGCGGCCCGAACCAACCCCGCCAGCGCCGCTCGCTGCACTCTCAGCATGTGAGAGCCACTTCCGCTTCCGGAAAGAGGCGCCGCACAGCACTTCCGGCCGCCAGAGGGAGGCGCCGCGCTGCACTTCCGGCCGCCATTGCAATAATGGGGGGTAGGCTTTTCTATAGCGCTAATTCCATTCTAGGAGGAGGATGAGAGCTGCAGGGGGAATGGGGCGAATAAAAAGCCCTGCGATGTTATATTAAAAAGCAGAACGTTGACAAAGAAACCGATTTTGAACTTAGAAAGTGCTGATGTGTATTAGAAGGCACGATGCCCATGCTTATCTCCCAAATAATTTGTCAGGACCCTGAGTAAAGACTACTGTAACACAGTGTTTAAATAAGCATTTAATTAGGATTCCATTAGTATTAATATTGCTTTCAATTCCAAAAAAAGTTAATTTCCACTTCTTTGCAGATATTTCAAAGTACAATATTAACTTCATACAAAATGAGCAATTAAGCAAACACCATTATTTCACATTTTACATTCTTCAAAAAATACAAATTCATATTTACTCTTTTTTGGGGGGGTTTTGGAGATGCTCTTCCTTTGGAAGTACTGTACCTGTAACTAACATCTTCACATTGCTCAATGTAAGCACATTTGTTCCCGTGTTTCATAGTTAAATAAATTCCTTTAATACCATAAACACATTCTTGAAAAACTGGGGTTTTCTTTTATTTTATCATCTCCAAGATCATTGCCCAGCTCCCCATACATGTCAAACAAAACAAAAGCAGTCACTAGACAGCCTATGTTCTCCTGGACGTCCCGGTTTGGCTGCTATGCAGATATCAACGCTGAAGCCGACGTGGGTAACTGACCAGGCCTGAGGTTCACACATCCCTGCCTGCCTTATTGATGCTAGTTGGTGTGAAACACAACGACAGCCACTCTCACAACAAGGGTCAGACACAGCTCCGGTTCTAGAAGCAAGTGGAAAGACACAAAGCGACACAGCAAGAAAGACCAGCTACTGTAACTACGGCACTGCAGAAACATACCCTTGGTTTTGCTGAAAAAGATCGTATGAAAAAAATCTCTATAAGAAAAAGTAGAAATGGCATTTATTTGAGAAAGTGTACACTGCATAATGAACCAAATTTTGGCCAGCTTGCACACCACCAAAAGCATGGTGTGGGATTTTTAAACTAGTTCCGAGAACACACACACTTAGACTATGTACACTACTACATAAATATCCAGTTTAATTTGCATTTCTCAGTGCAGACACAGATTCCAACTCCTAGAACATGAGATATATATCAAGACGAGACGCAAAAAAGTTAAAAGTTCAGCCCTGTCCATGAGGATCAGCTACAGGAAACGTTTATAAAAACTTGACATTGTTTCCAAAATACGCTAAGGAGAAAATAGTATACCAATTAAAAACTACGCAACCAGAAATTCGCAGGGTTTATTAAAGACATGCTTTTTCTTTTTTTTCCCCTTCCTTTTTGCCTTACAGTCCAAATCGACTCTCACATTTCTGCCCACCTAGCTCAGATCACCGATGCAAAGGACTTCTCGCTCCGATGCCCTTTTCACAAAGACAGGTTTCAACACCCTCGTTTTACAGGGAGGAAACTGAGGCCTGGAGAGGCTGAGCGTCGTGCCTGAGGTCACAGCCTGCCAGCAGCACGAGGAGCATGGCACCAAGCTGCAGCACAGCCCTGCCTGCCCCTTGCTCCAGTTCCCACCTGCGCTTCCAACCCCAACCCATCAGGAACAGCTTTTCATCTCTGATCAACTTCAAGGTCAATTACAGCCCAACTGATTTCCCCCCAGCAGTTCCACAACCGGCACGCCAATCATTAGTTCATTCTCAGTGTCTTAATTATAGTCGTCGTGGGAAGAGTACTGTAAACAGTTTAACAACGTTGCTGCAGTTGCAAACACAATATCTCAGATGACAGAGAAGTGCCACCCTCCGCAGTAAGGCAGATAACATGACATCAAAATGATCTGGCAAAGACAAATTTTAAAGGTGCAACATGCCTGTTTTGGAACAGCTTGTCACTTCTGTTCACACTCCTGGGACAGGAGGACGGAGGAGAAAGGAGAAGGGACAAAGATCGTGGCTGGAAGAAGGTACTGATTTCCAACAGAAGTGACAAGCAGCTCACCAGAAAGCGTGAGAGGAAAGGCTGCTAAAGCACAGTGCTCTCAGTGAAATATTTGCATAGATTGGACATTTGCTAACGATGCATAATTTCTCTTGGGTACAGACAGGGTAGGGCAATATGTCACTGAGCTAGTAGTTATTATATATATTCAATTAGACAGACACAGACAGACTGACCACGTGGGACAATGATCTTTAGCTACAAGTATTGCACCGAGTTAAGTGCTCATCTTTGCACACCCCTGTTAACTTTTACTCAGAGCGAAAATAAACTTTGTGAAAGTATATACAAAAGAAATTGCAGCAATTGGGTTAAAGATAAAATAACCTAAAGTGCATTTTAGATACCAGTATGAGGTTCTGCAAACTAGTCTTTCTGGACACACTCAGCATTACAGAAGTGCCCAATTCGTACTTTTTTTTTTTTCTATGTAATTCAGTACCAGCATTTCAACAGTGCTGATTTTCCATTCCTCTATCAACTACAAGCATGAAAAGCAATTTCCACAGCCTTCAACTGCATGCCAAGTCTGCTTGCTTGGCCACTAAAGCCACCAATGTTGGTAAGCAGACCCTTTCTACATATTTCAGCTTCTGCACCCATACAGAAAATCTAAGTAACCAATCAATCCCCACAAGCCACAAAACAGCAAATCCTTTAACACAGGTGGACCAAGAGCAGCTGTGCTCCGACTGGTGATAATTCAAGGAATTCATGAAGTACAGATTTTGCAGAGGGAGGACACACTGCTCTCAGAGGCTCCAGCACAATAGCAGGAAATCCTACGTCTTACCAGATCTACAGTGACAAAAGCTCCACACTTTTTAATAAGATTTTATGAATATGCAAAATGCTGGGGCAACCAGTGCTGTCCCTCAGGGGTCAGTACTGGGGTCGATGCTCTTGAACATCTTCATCAGTGCCACTGACAGTGGGGTTGTGTGCACTCTCAACAGTTTGCAGATGACACCAAACTGCTGAAAAGGGCTTGGGGGTAAAGGATATGAGCCAGCACTGTGCCCTCACAGCCCAGAGAGCCAACTGTATCCTGAATTGCATTCAAAGCAACGTGGCCAGGAGGGCAAGGGAGGAAATCCTGCCCCTCTGCTCTGCATTGGTGAGACCTCACCTTGAGTGCTGTGTACTTGGAGCTCCCAGTACAGGAGAGACAGACCTGTTGGAGCACATCCAGAGAAGGGCCACAAAAAGTGACCTGAAGGATGGGACACCACCCTGCAATGACAGGCTGAGAGCTGTTGGCTGTGCCTGGAGGAGAGAAGGCTGCAGGGAGACCTGATATCAGCCTTCCAGTATTTAAAGGGGGGCTATAAAACAAAAGAAGTTTGTTGTTTGTTTGTTTTTTTACCATAAGGGTGCTGAGGCACTGGCACAGATTGCCCAGAGAGGTGGGGGATGTCCCACCCCTGGAGACATTCAAGGTCAGGCTGGACCGGGCTCTGAGCACCTGATGGAGCTGTAGATGTCCATTCATTGCAAGGGGATTGGACTAGATGGCCTTTAAGAGGCCCTTCCAACTCAAATGATCCTATGATGAGCTCCCTGGCACCGAGGAATCACAGGGCTTTGCTGTGATATCCCTCTCATGCCAGCTGCTCACACAGCTCCTCCCTTCCAAGCATGTTCACAACCACCCAGCAGCACAACGTCTGATCACACAGCACTGGGGATGATGCAAAGCCATGTTCACTGTGAAACATATCAGATACATGGCGCGTGGAAAACAGACCAACAGTGAAAGAACAAAAGCAAGTATTGTACAACACAACAGCTGGGATGCACAGCTCACAGCCCATGCACTCAGAATCACACTCTTCTTCCCTTATTACAAGCTTTAATTAGTTTCATCTAAATCAACACCTGACACACATATGAAAACTGCAAACCCAACACACCTAAAGTCAGTATAAACCTGGAATGCATTGCTTTTCCTAAAACACCAATATGAAACAGTAGCTGTGAGGAGAAAGCAGCAGAGGGGTTAACCTCTTATCTCCACTCAGAAAGGATGCATGCAGCATCTTGCTGCTGCCAATCACCACACCTCCAAATGAACTTCTAATTTCAAAGCCTTTGGCAGATGTTTTTTTCACTCATTTCTACCACAAGGGAGTTTCTGAAGATGCTACCTGGCCTAACAACAAGCATGTTTTACATGAACTAAGTCACAAGTAGCCAGGCTAGAAAGGAAAAAATGCTTCCCTGAAGGATGGAAAGGCTCAGAAAAGGTTGCTAAACCTCTCAACTGTCACATTTCAGGGCACATCTTGTCCCCATCAGAGAAAACCCCACATCTCAAGGGGAATCTATGTGCTCTTGCATTAGCAGACTCTCACATGCGCACACACAATTACATCCACACACCCTCAAAGCACCACTGCCACACTGTGCCAAGGAAAGGGGCAAGGAGACTCACTCAAGGGGGGACAGTTCCACTCACGCAGACTCGAGGCTGTTTCTTCTGTGTTGAAAGCAGTTCTTGCTGCCACACAACCAGACTGCATCACAAAATGATACTGCAGGGAAAAGAAAAACATAGGGGACCGCACCGCCACACTGTCCTCAAGGGATTGCCATTACAAGAACAAAACATCAGATGCTTTGTTAATCCACGTTTCATGGATGCAAACCTTATTGCTGCAGGACCCACATCCCCATTGTAATAAACTGCATAGCACTGCAATGTGAGCCAGTGCTCCCAGACAGGAAACATCAGCAGCATGTTTCCAGTTCAGGTGATGGCCTCCAAACTCATCACTGCAATTAGCAAGAGTGTTCTGTCCTAGCAGAGCGACACAGCACTTTCCACAGTCTCTCCTCCCTCACACTCACCTGAACGGACCACCCTTGTTTTACACTTCTGCATTTAACAACTGGAAGCAAGTTGACAGAGAGGTGAAAAGCCAGTTCCTTTCAGCCCATTTCCAGCTGCGCCTTGGCAGTGCATTTGCAAAACCATGAGATAGCTTAAGCCACTGCCTCAGCTAAGACTGGCAGTGGTGTGGTAAGGCTGCACTGAGAACGTCACAAGAGAGTTAAAAAGCCTTCAGATCACCAGGTTATCTCGGGGAGGTCTGGCTGCATTCATATCACTCCCCCCCACAGGTGCAGACAGCGGCTACGATCAGAGAGGAGCAAAGAGTGAAAGATCTCTATCCACTAGGAGTTTGCATTCCTAAATTTAGTGCGCAGAGACAGTCCACGTTAATTGGCTTATAGTCGTTATCTTTGTATCTCACTAATGACAACACTGTAAACTGAATAAAGACTATTTAATATTCTGTCCTTTAGCACAGAAGACTGACAGCCAAAGCCAGAAAGATGGATAAAATACTATAAAATTACATCTTTTAAAATAATGCAGCATAAATAAACCATTTAGAATGAGACTGCATTTATTGCAACATTACAGGCTTTTTGGTGGAAGGGGGGGTTTGTGTTTTATTTACCCTGAGTAGGTTAGAATATAGTTTGATATGAAAAACTACTACGTCGTGTAACATTTTTTTAGTCAAGAAATAGCCCCGTGCACAAAAAGCTGGCATTGCATTAGGTTGGAGGCAGATTCAGGCAGAAACTATATAGCTTAACAGAAAAGAGGAAGCATTTCTGGGCAGCTGAAGGAGAAACTCACTGAACCCAAACGGAAGTTCCATCAAATCATTCTGAAAGTTTTCCTAGAGTTCTTCTTGACAAAAGATGAGAGCAATCAGCAAAGGCACCACGCTCCTGATCAATCGATTGGAGGGCTTGTTTAAGAGGGTGACTCGTTTCTGAAGAGAGCCAAACGAATCAAAAGAGCAGCAGGCACCAATCTGACAACACCTGGAACTCACTGCATCCTTCAAAGACAGGCAAACAGACTCTCCAGTCTGAGCGAGCAGGGGCTCCCATAGTGTTTCCATACATCTGCCACCACACCTTAAGTCCTAGTTAATTAAATGAAGCAATCTATAAGGAGCACAAGCACCTCGTGCTCTCCTGCAATAAGCTCCCCAAACTCTTCTGTAGGCTTCAGTAACAGCCACAGTACAATGCAAACCCAGGCATCAACTCCCAGCTCAGTGACGTGACAATCGCATTCCAATGGAGTCGCAGAGAAATCACCTTCTACTACAACAAAACCATTTTCTGCTACAGCAAATTCCTGTCCTGGGCTCCCCTTATAGTGCATGGTTAGTATCAGACATAAGAGACAAAAGAAAAATCATAGACCCAAGGAGTTGTAACAAAGACTCACTCGCTGCCAGTACCTTAAACCCAAATGTAAGTGATGTGCAATTGGAGACAAACCAACCCCCCTTTTTCTTTTTAAAATCTTTTTGCACACGAGTAACCTTAACTTCCGTGTTCACATATGACAAGCAAAAGTGACAGACAGTGCAGCCGAAACAGTTCATATATAACTTAGCTTTTTTTCTTTTTTTTCTTTTTTTTTTTTTTGCCTTTTCTATTTTTAGATAGATTCTTAAAGATGGATGTACCTGGGACGTGACTAAGATGACATCTGGGAAGCAGAAATAAGCCACAAAACTTCCAAAGAGGAAGGAAAAAAAGAATCGATCCTTCAGTTTCTGCTTCTAAGAGGAAGGTTTTACCCTCCAGGTGCAAAAGAAAATCCAGAACATCTTCATTTAGAGAAGTTGCTATTCAAACCAATTTCTTCCTCACCCTGCAGTAGTGCTTCGATTGGAATTATATTAGATGGGGTTTCAGGACTTTGGAGGGACAGGAAGTCCGATACATCCATGGCACTTAATGTTTCAGTCTGTAAGTCTGAAGGGTTAACTATTTGACTGCTCTGCCCACGTGAGGGAGAAGGGGAAGAGGAAGAGGAAGGAAAGGTCTGAGGCTGCAGCTGGGGAGCTGGCTGCTCCGAAGCTTTCGGTTCAGGTGAGGAATTCTCCTTCTTAATGGTGACTTTGTCCTTGGCAGAGTCTCGGCAGGCACACTGACACTGGCAGGCTTCCTCCTGCTTTATAATAATGACAGGAACGCTGAGACCGATCTGCTGAACAGGGTTTCCTGAAGGTGAAACAAAGTTAAAACACACGTAACTAAACAGCATGATCTCACCACAGGAGAGACAAATCACCATTAGACACCTCAAAGCAGAGATTACTTATTTTTTCAAGCACAATGAACGCCCTCAGCAGAAAGTAAACAAGAAAAAAACATAGACACTAGCAGGTATATACTGCTAGTATCTATATAGTATATATACTATAGCAGGTACTCTCTGCTGATGGCCAACCTGAACAGGCTGAGCCCAGAGGTCTGGTCTAAGTGTTGTTTTGTGGTTTTTTTTTTTAAAACACAGAACAGTATGTCACCTTTCTGACAGGCAGACTGCTTGCAGAATCATTAACATCACCACACATCCTATTACAGGCAAACAGAGAAAGAGAAAAAAAAGGCTTGGTATCAAACATGCTTACCTGTGTTGCCAGCTACTGGTAATGCAGTGGTAAAAAAGACCTTTTCTACTACTTTTGGAACTTGTGGCTTAAAGGAAAAAAGAGAATAAGAAAGAGTGAGAGTCGATTCCCAACAAATTTCTGTTGTTCAAACTCCAAAGAGAACACATAGGAAAACATTCAATTAATCAACATCCTATTTGGTTCTGGCTATTCCAAAACTAAGCATATTATTTCAGTAGCACTGAAGATGATGAGTTGCCTCCCTCTGCACTACATGCCTGTCTACACAGCTTGTGGTTTTTGACAACTGAATTAATGAATCATTCAGAAGCTGCCAGGCTCGCTCATACTACTTGCAGCCATTCATTCACTCTAGGAGGAACAGGGATGGTGCAAGCTGTTTCAAAGCTAGGCTGAGCATACTAACCATTTGTTCTTGGCTTTGTGGAGAACCAGTGGCACCATTTAATATCCATTGCAAGTTTTGCTCTCCCATGACGATGCTGGACTGCAGAATAGCAGCGCTCTGAGAAGGAGTAATTGTTATGGTTGGATTGCTGGTCAGAACAGAGTTCGCACCAACAGGCACAGTCTGAACTACAGCTGGCAGGGGCTCAGTGGCACTTGATGCTGTTGGGGCAGGTGCCCCAGCAACCACTGAAAGTCCTTGTACAATGGGCTGCGGTGGTGTCTGAGTGTGCTGCAGGAAGTCTTGGTGACTGGCTGCAAACTGTGTGCTGTGAGGTACAGGCACTTCTGGGGATTGTAAAACAGTTGCAGGATTTCCAAATGCAGCTTGCTGGGAGCTGGTTCCTATGGAGGAGGGAGCAGCAGGTGCTGCTGAGGCTTGTAGTGCTGAATGTGAAGGCTCAGAGATGCCAAGCTGCAGTACAAGTGGAAGTGACAACGATGCTGAATCTCCTGCAGAAGGCGGAACAGCAGTGACTGAGTCTGCATGACCATTAAAAGCTTCAATCAAGGCAGCTGTCAGAGGAAACAAAGAACAAGTATACGTACGTCAGTTCTCATCATACCTGAATAAACAGCTCTCTCAATATAGTTACCAGCTAGCTAACAGGTTTTTGCTAAGTAAAGCACTGGCATTTTCCATGTCTTCAGACTAGCGTTCAAGAACATACAGCACTAGACAGTGGAATCTAAAAGCAGGTCCAAATTCAGGAAGCTGGTAACACTGAACGCTACACACGAACTGATTGGCCCCTTTAGCTCTCTCTAAGAAGCCCCCTCCATCAGCACGTTTGTGCAGCTACATCAAGAGAGAAAGTTCAAAGAAGATATTTCTATATGAGACATACAAGAGCATCAGTGTTGGGACTGAACAAGGGCATGCTGTAAATACACGGCCCGTTCCCCAAGTGTTTCACCATCTGTGAATGTATTTCAACACCAAAGCACTGCAGCGTGGAAGCTGAAGTTGCCTGCTTGCTGCTTGAACTTATGTAGGGCAGCAGACTTCAGTTTGAGTTGCTGAACCAAGCATAGGCGTGCAGAGAGGGAAAGCTGTCAAAAAACTTCCTTAAAACACTGCAGATACAATTTGTACCTGTCTGCTTGGAGTCTTCCTGATTTGTGGTGTGATCTGTGCTCTGAAAGATAGACTCAAAGATGCTTGCTGGTGAGATTGTGCTAAGATCTTGTCCGTGTGTCTGGCAAATGAAAAGAAAAGAGGAAGACGTTTTATCTTGGGTCTCCATAAATAGCACAAATCCCAGTTAGGCAACATATCGACATCAGAAACCTCTGCCCAATTAACCAGGCAACCTCAGGAAACAGAGCATATTTCACGTCATGCATTCATAAAACATAAAATGACGTTTAGTTTTTATTACCCACAATCAAACTGACCAACACAATGAGCAAATCCTTACAAAAAACAAGCAAGTCCTTTTTAAAGGCAAATGCAAATATATTCTTCTGCATCAATACTTTCTTTAAACATTGCTTCTTGTAACACTTGGCTGGAAATAGAAAAAGACACTAATTTGGTGTGTTTGCAAAACCTTTTCTGGAGCAGAAACAAAATAGCTTGCTTAGATAATAACCTGGACTATGCACTACTGACACTCACATTACTGAAGCAATAAAATATATTAAAACCCTACGTGCTGCTTCCCTATTGAAGTACAAAATAAGGACAGTCTTATCAGTATATAATTTTCCTCCATGTAAAATGTAACCTCGGTCACCAGTTAGCTATAAGAATATGATTACTGTAAAATCATGTGCTGAGCTTTTGAAAAATGGTATGATTTAATCACTGTGGGTTTTAGAAGAAAATCTTTCTTTCACTTTGGTTATTCTGCTGCTAGACTTTGGAGTCATTTCTATCAGCTCTGAGTTAAAAGAGCCAATAAGGTGCAATTACTTCCTGAACAGACTCTTCAAGCACTTACAGCTTTATTCACTGATGCACTTGCAAAAAGATGCAATCTATTTAAAGGGCACCTGAAAGCTTACTCTTTGATAACCTAATTAAGTGACTGTGTCATGCAACAAATTATTCTATAGAAGTGATCCAGCTAATACCTAAAACCCAAATTTAAACAGAAAAGGCCACGGAAAATATCCTAAAAGTTTAAATGCTAGTTCTGCCCCAAATAAGGTTTCTCTCAGTAGCAGATTTAATGAAGACCTTACACAACTGTACAAAACCAAAAGCTTGCCTGAATATTTGCTTCTCTGTATTCCTGTCTGATCTCTTTGAGGGTGAACTCGTCATGCTTAGTCTGGACATGTACAAAACTCCCCACCCAGGCAGATGAAACATGCTGGCCAGTATATCAACTGCTTACCTCCTTGATTTATTGCTCAGTCTGCTCTAATCCCACAGCTGAAAGCTCATCATAGCTGCACCTCTGACATACATTAGGCACTAATGCAATATGTCATCTGCATACACTCTTCAACCTTGTTCCTTCTAACCAATCCAATTTGGTTTTTATATTGAAAAGTTAATGCTAGAATTTGTTGTTGGCTTTCTTTTTCTTGAGAAAAAAAACTGTCCCCTAACCATTAAAAAAAAAGAACAGCACTGATGACAGGAAGGGAAATTCATATATGCTAATACAACTCCACCCAGAGTCCAAATCCCAAATATTGTCCCAACATCCCAAAAAGGACACAATAATGTCAGATTGACAGCCTGAACAGAGTGTCAAGAGACTGCCTCCTGCAAACTGCAACAAGGCACACCAAAAGGCACTATTCAGTACACCTAAAGCAACTCCAATCAGTTATTCTGTGGCAGAGTACATCTCTCCTAGCAGCAGGATGAAAGCTTAAAGGAGAGCATGCTGCAGGCTGGACTAAGTGAAACAGAACAACCAGTTATATGTATCTCATCTACTGTGTTCCAGTCAAGAGGTCAAGCCCAATGTTAGGGGAAAAACCACCCAACTCAAATTACAAGTGAAGCAATTCAGAGACAATAACTCACTAGATTCGAGTTCTCCCGCAGCTCTGAATCTGTTGATATGAGGCTTAAGTCACTCAGACAAAGCGAGTGGCTTGTATCCTGGAAAGAAAAGAAATTGAGTTAAATATGAAAAAAAAAAAAAAAAAAGGGGCAGGTTGCTTTCCAAAAAAATTAAGGAACAAAGAATTTTAAATGAGCACGAGCAAAGCAGCCTGTGGAAAATAAGAATTCCAGTCATTCATAGCCAGCCTTTGCTTTACTTCAAACATGTATTACACAGTGCTGACTGAAACATAAAGAGTTTACAGGGACAGCATGACCACGTACAGAACTGCCTACACACTGCTACTAACCTCAGACACGTTGTTATTGGGAAGTGCATTGTAGGTATGTCCTTTCTCATGGCCTTTCATGTGACTCTTGAGACTATACTGTGTACTAAAAGTCTTCTCGCAGCCATTGCTGGGACAGAAGAAGGGCTTCTCCCCTGCAGGCAGCATGAAACACACATGACAAACTTATGTGAGACATATATTTAAACTACATAGGATAATAACAGCATTACATACATAGAAGCACGTTTTTTCTCCAAAACACAACTTCAGTTAGTATAAAAGGCAAAACCTTACCATAGGTCAGGTACTTCAAAGTCTTTCTGCACTAGTGCACACCCTGATAAGAAAAAGAAGTACCTTTCTCTCTACACAAACTGCTACGTACAGCCAAGCCAGCAGCAGTAACAGCTAACAAACAGTTCCTTAACCTGCCATCACAGTGCCCTGTTCAAAAGGCTGGGTCCCATCCTACAAACAGCCTTAATGATACTCTGGAAAACAGTGAGCAATTACTACGTGGCATATTGGAACTTGTATGAATAGATTTGAGAGTCATCATAATGCCACTTCATACACTCAACGTTCTTGGAAAGAGCCTTGCAAACAAAAGCTCCCATTTTATCAAGTGAATTGACACATGAACACAGCATTTAACTCGTATGCATCGTTACTGACACGTTTGTGAAACATGCTGATGAAATTCAAGAGGCATAAATGTGAGGTGGCTTTTCTACATGGTTCTGTTTCTTTGTTCTCATCTGAAATATGAGCTGAAGTTTTGACTGCCCACCTACATTTGCACGTCACCAGTTTGCTCAACACAGGTTGAAAGATAGATTCCTAGAGATGTCTAGGAAATAAATGATTCACAGCAGATTCACTGAGTTATATCTATTCAAATAGCTGTGTTTAGCAACCCTGAATGTATTGTGTAACTTAAAAAATAGAAGCAATTGTGCCAGGGCTGCTATGAAAGAATTTTTGTTTTTAGGAATTACACATAAGGGTAAAAACCATATGATGACCTTGCCTGATAGGTGTAACATCTAATTAAGTGTCCTTGCTAGATTATTTTATATGCAAATATAAACACATATCAGGATCCTAAGAGTCAGTACAAACAAAACAGACTCAATTAAAGCAAAACCAAACCCCTCGGACTCACCAGTATGTGTCCTAACATGTGTTTTGAGGTGGTGGCTTGCAGCAAAAGCCTTTCCACAGCCGTCATGTTCACACCTGAACAGAAGATCAGGGAAGAGCTGGCATCAAGATTCTTTCACACGTGTGTTACCACCTCTTGTCATGCTCTGCAGTAGTCACAGAACTCCAAAGGGCTGGCCTGATACTAATCTCTGCTATCATTTACAACTCCCAGCTGCTGCTAAGCATGCTATGCAGGCAGGATTCTGACTGTGACTTTAAAATTCAAACACAAATTCATCATTTGGGGAGTTGGGTGAGCTGTTGTGGAATAAACACTGCATCCCAACAGAGCAGCAGCAATGCGATTCACAAGCATGTTCATCTTGGGGTATATTTCTGTCTAGAAAGGAATATTCTAATTTGATGATTCTGGTCATTTGAAGACAGTTATTTCATCCACTTTTACAGACATCTGAGAGAGTTCTGGAACCAACAGGCTCAAATGCTAGCCTCCTTCATTTTATTTAAACAAGTTCTCATTAGTGGCAGTAACAGCTGTCTTTTGGCACAAAAATAAGTTTTCATTAATGGCAGCAATGGTTGTCTTTTGGCACAGGCAATCCATTACAGAAGTTCCAGAGCAGTGAAGATTGCCATCCAGTAACTTACCGAAATGGCTTTTCTCCTGTGTGTGTTCGAATGTGCTTCCTCAGGTCACTGTGTGTTGTGAAGTATTTACTGCAGCCTTCTGATTCACAGTTAAATGTTTTCCCTGTGTGAAGTCTCTGATGTGCTTTCAACCTAAAATGAGTTAAAAACAAATCCCTCTTATGGTTTGTCACACAAGCCAGCCTCTTTCCAAGGCAAGCAAGCTGTCCACTTCAGTGTACAAGACAGGATCAAATGCTTAATGCATGTAATTGATATCACTCCTCAAGTCCTCACAGAATCTGAGAATTCCTCATGCCTGTGCACCATCTTCAAAACGACCAGAAAATAATCAAGCTAAGCACATTATCACAAGTTCTGTCATCCTGGACATCTATGCCTTCTTGGCACCCATTTCCCACATTTCTCCAAAAGAAACACGCAGAGAATTCCTACCTGTACAGTGTATTGAATGCCTTTTCACAGCCCTGCACATCACATTCAAACGGCTTCTCCTTTGTGTGCACTCGAACGTGGATTTTGAGGCTGTAAGAGGTAAGAAAGGCTTTGCCACAGCCTTCTTGATTGCAGACAAAAGTGTATTCCCCACGATGTGTCTTTTGGTGAGTGCGCAGGTTTCCAGCAGTGCTATAGGTTCGTGGACAGCCCTCAAAAGTGCACTGGTATCTTTTAACCTGTGGGATAGAAATGTTGCATGATTTGATTTTTTTTTTAATCATTCCTGGAATCTGGAGACAACGTGATGGATTGTGATGTGAAAGGAAAGAAAAAATAAAAACAGTTCAGTTATCAGACTACTTAATAGATCTGCTGGACCATGTAAAGAGTGGCACGCACTGGAAAGCAGGCTGACCTTACAGAATAGGAAACTGATTGAAAAGGAAAAAAGGGGGGAAAAAAAATTCCATATATATAGTTAGAAATCAAAAGTTGGAAAGGATCCCCAAGATTACATCAAACCAACCCACTGTTCCCATCCAGAGCACCTCCACTGCTTATAGCAGAGCTATTTACAGAGAAGGAAGACAAGGAAGGATGTACTTTCACAAGTCAACCCTCAAAAAACCAGCCTGTGTGCTGCATTGACACCCTGAAGGAATCTACAATAATTTAAACCTCCTACAGTGTTACTCCATTTTATCTCAAAAGCAGCCTTCGTCGTGCTGTGTTCTCCTGTGCTCACTCAGACATCACACGCCTGAAGCACACTGAGTTACACAGGGTGCTTCACATCATAGGTGCCACTGGTTTCACAGCCATCTAGATCACCAGGAAGCAGTTCCATATGAATTAGATCTGACAGCCTTCCCATCTTCTGCAACAGGCAGGAAGAGACCAAGAGACCACGTCAGGAAACTGCCAGCGTGCAAGTCATAACACTTAATTAAACCTCATTCTCTCTTGTGAAGAAAAAGAAGTAGGCCTTGATATGCTTGATTAATCTCCCTCCAACATTAATTATCAGACTGGTGGCTTTCATTTGACTGCTTCAGCTGAGAATCCTTAACATCTAGAAGTAATTACACAGCCCAGGAGAGAACGTGATGCTTGACAGGCAAGAAGCAGAAGCAGCATTGCAGAAGATGTTAATTTTGAAATCCTTGGAAAGGTGATGCAAAGTCACAACAGAGGAGCAGAAACCTTCAGATTTAGTATTCTAACAACTAGACTGAAAGATAATCTAGCAGGTCAAGGTCAGCAGTCCTCCTCTTTACCAAGGCACTCAACACCTACCTCACAGCACACAGCATTTCTGCTTAGAAAACACCTCAGACTGCCTTCAACAAGAAAATTTAAAACTAACTAACAGAAAAACCCACTGAGTTGTAGTTTGGTACCACAGTAGAGGTAGATGAACCTATAGATAACCAGCAGGTAACATCTATGGGTCTCAACATGTTCTTCTCTTGCTGCTTTATGCATACATCCATCAGAAAACTTGAAACTCGTTGCTCTTTAATTACCACAGCTTGGGGGGCTGAAAACACATGAAATAGCTGAAAATAACATGGCATCCCCTGACCTGTGCTCATGTAAGCTCCCACCAATGTAATACGGTGCCACAAGGGTAATTAATGGGATCTGGACATATATATTACACTAATAGTTACCAACAAATATATGGGCGTTACAATACAGTTAAAAGATAATTAATAAATTTGTCTGTGTGTTGAGCCCACCAAGACAGAAGGAAAAGTACAGACTTGTAAAATACAGACACAGGGTCAGAAAGCACATTTTTCTTAGAAGAAAACGTGCACATTATGTCCACCAGAGATCTTCAGACTCAGTTTGGAATACAATTTATAATAGTTTGGAAGTCAATTCTTACCCTTTGGAAATTTAAGGCAGCTGGTAATTAGTTTTACACGCTGCATTATAGGGCGCTTTCCACTGTGCTTCCCATAATAAAAGGGATTTGACAGAGACATGAGCTACCTAGAAACTATTAGGTGAAGAGTCCTTTGTGGTTACAGTTAGGCCTAGAAAGTGAAAGGAAAAGAATATTTATTAGGTAGTAATGATTTGGGCCCTAGCTGCCATGCACCCATTTAAAGGAAGATGGCAGTTCAGTCGGAAGGCCTTGTGGAGCTCCTCCTTTTCTGCAAAGACTGAATTGTTCTTCTGCAGATTTAGAAGGATGCTGGAGACAGAAGCAATACTGTCACAAATAAATAAAATTCCTCATACAGCAGCAAAGCACTTCATTCTCTTTTCACATTAGGAAATTCAGCACATCACATAAACATCATACACACGAAATGATGGAGATACTGACCACAAAAGACCGGCAGACAGAGCAGCCTGTGCTCAGGACCACGTGCAAGCAGCACAACAGAAACAAGGCAGCTACAGGAAAAGCCAGGGATGGCTGGGTACAACGTGTAGAGGAACAAGCTGCTTTGAAGACAAAGGCTGCGGCCGTATCACATCAGCTTTCTGCAGAAGATAACATGCTCCTCACACACCAGAGGGAAGCTAGAAGCCTTCATTAAGTATTTACCCCAGAAGTAAGAACTAATTGTCCAATCACCAACACCACTCACAAAAGCTGAACCAAAGGCCACTTCAATTGCTCAGTTTGCCTTTAAATGGTCTTTATTTTAGGCTTTTCCCCTTAGGTTTGCATTTTGCCTACCACCACTGATTAAAGCCACATCAATGGGACTGAAATTGAAGACTGCAATTGCATTTACTCTCATGCAGACAATCACAGCCAGAGAAGTTTATGACAACACCAGGAAGTTAAAGGGACTTAAAGGAGCGTAAAACTTTCCTACACAAATGTCTAAGGTTGACCTGAAAGTATGAGATAATAAAACATTTATCTTCATTATTAGGACCTCCTCAGATGTCTTGGAGATACAAAAGGATTGGACTGGTAGCACTGAGAGCTGACCCAAGCATTCAGAGCTTTTAAAGTTTCTTTTTCCCCCTCCAAAAACTTACCAAGCATCTGAAATCATTGAACAAAAGGAAAAGAGCTGTTTGCTCAAGACTCGATTCCACTGCACTCAAATTATAGTGCAATTCCTCCCCTCCCACCTTGAAAACTAAGCCAAGAGATGGGAAATAAATTCAGACAAAGAACTGAATCAGGCAGTTCCAGGTCTTACAAGCGTTTTTCTAAAAGGCAGCATAGAAAAATAAATCAGTCTAACAGCATGTGTAAAGCCATCAGCACCAATGTAACTACTGCTCTCACACACTGCAGACTGCAAGCTGATTGTTCTACTAAAAGAAATGAAAATACTGGCATGACTGACATACCAAAATTAAACATTTTAGCAGCTAAGGGAGGACGCAGCTGCTACGAGTGTGAATAATATCTGAGCAAACAGAATCCTTTGGATGGGTCCATTGCACAAACCTTGCTCCAGAAGCTTCACAACTAATTGCAAAGCTGACCTCCTACAGCCCCGTATCCTCGCTGCTGAGTGAGTGATAATCAAGGCTGCCTGCTAGTTTAAATTATTCACAGCATTCAAACCAAGCTTTCTCCCTAAGCAGCGGCTCATTTCTGCAATTCTCACTCACACTGAATATCAGTTACACGAGCAGCTGATACGACTGCCACTGATACTTGCTAAGGCACCAGTAAGAGTTTAACTCAGCAGGGCCAAGAAAGTAGGGCAAAGTTGTTAGAAATATGTCATTTGAATCCACTTTGCCTTGCACCTAAGAAGTAACAAACCTGCAAGCCATCACCACTTGGCATGCAGGTAGAATTCATCAGGGAAACAGAATTAGAAGCAGCCTCCATACATTATCCTCCAACACATAAGCTAACTTAAGCTTTTAAGACAGCAGATGGTACTCTGAGGTTTCTCTTGCTTTCTTCTTAGTTTTCAGTGAGTGACACAATAAAGCTAAAAAGGAATTTTAAGTTTGGCATCTTAAGCTCCATATTTTAGCTAGCTCTGAGAGGGTAGATTTTAAGCTGCAGTTTAGATGCGCTTTTCTCAGGAATGTGGTTCACCACAGAATAACAGAGCCCATGCTCCTTTTAGCTGAACTCAGAAAATAATTATCCGAACAATAAAATTGCAGGACTAGTACTACACTTACTAACAGAAACAGTACTACCGTCAATGTATTTCTGTTGCCATATTCTCCTCTAGCTTGCAGATGTCAAAAAACACTTCCTGCTGCTTCACAGGAAAACAGCAAGACACGAGATTAAAAACTGAAGACATTCACAGCCATGCTGCTGATGCACCAAAGGACCATAGAACACAACCTTTCCTCCCTGCACAAGGCACTACTACTGCTAACAGTAACAGGGAGTTTGATGGAATCACTCATAAGAACCAGCCATACGGCGATCCTTAAGAACAGAAAAAGCTGCTGCCTGCCTTCTGGCACACACTTTTAGTCACTGTATTTTTCAAAGCATTTGAGGTCACCAGATGAAGACTAAGCACAGCAAGCACGAATTTAAAAATATATTTAACTACTTACTTCTTTAAGCTTGGTTTCTGGGCATTCAGACTGCAGAGTGAGTGTTGCGCCTTCAATGTTTCTTGGCATAGGAGTTGAACCAGGATTTATTGTTAGGTGAATCTGATCCGGAGAAATAATATGTTGCACATAACCCTGGGACATTCCTTCATGATCTGCTATTAAATGAAATCCTTCTTCATGACCCTCCGGTAAAAAAGGCAAGTGATCACCACATTGTCCTTCATCCTCATCATCTTCCAGCACGCTGTCTTGCTCTATGAGAACAGTTGTCCTGTCATAGACCATCCCAGACGATGAAGAAACCAGTCCGTTTTTATCAGCAAACCTCATCATATTGTCATCTTGGGTTAATTCGTCATCGTCCACTTCATAGTAGATAACGTTGCCTTCGGGACTGTTTTCCCCCATGGCTCACCGCCGCTCACTGCGGTATCCTGAAGCGGGACCGTAACAACCCATCTGCAACAGAGGAACGGGAAGGCGGAGGCTCAGGCAGGGCCGGCCCGTTCGAGCCTCGTTTCAGGTGCGGTCACACCCCCGTTCTCCGCACAACCCCTCCCGGAGCTCAATGGCCCCGCAGCACTCCCAGGCGTCGGCACCGCGCCGAAGCCCGCACCCTACGGGCCGAAGCAGGCCTTTCCTCCCACCCCCTAGCTTAGCGATGCCTCAGTCCGTCCGGCTCCGCTACCACCCGCCGCCAGAACCCACCACAACCCCGCACACAACCCCCAGGGGCCGCCCCGTCTCGCTCCGACCGCGCTCACCGAGCTCCCGGCAGCGGCGGCACCTCCTTCCCCACCCCAGCGGCACCATGATTACCAGCGCACTCACTTCCGCTTCCGGTCGCGTGCGGCACGACGGGAGGGCCGCGCCCGCCGCGGGTGATGATGGGAGCGGGGAAGGGGGTGCGCATGCGCAGTGAGGAACTGCGCTGGGCGCGGCGGCAATGTGAGGGGAGCGGGGTGTGGGGCGATGAGGAGCGGCAGGGAAGAGCGGACACGGAGCCCAGCTCCTGCTTAAATAAACTCATAGCCTTAAATCAGTCGCACAGTAGGGAACAGATTGCAGCTGTGTACCCGTTTGTGCGGTTTCCTCCCTAGACAAAGTCGGAAGTAGAGCTAAAATGAGGTTTTCCTCAGAGCTTCGTTGTCCAAACTGACCCTCAGGATCCCCCAAGGCCACATCACAGAATCACAGAATGGCCCGGGTTGGAAGGGACCTCAAGGATCATGGATCTCAGGGCCACCAACCTCTCATTCAATACCAGCCCAGGCTGCCCAGGACCCCATCATCCCGGCCTTGAACACCTCCAGGGATGGACGGGGCATCACAGCCTCTCTGGGCAGCTGTTCCAGCACCTCACCACTCTCTCTGTAAAGAACTTCCCCCTGACTTCCAACCTAAGTCTCCCCTCCCTCAACTTCAAACTATTTCCCTTGTCCTGCTGTTATCTTCCCTTTCAAAGAGTTGATTCCCTCCTGTTTGTAGGCTCCATTCAGGAACCAAAGGCTGCAATGAGGTCTCCTCATAGCCGCCTTTTCTCCAGGCTGAACAAGCTCAGCTCCCTCTGCCTGTCTTCGCAGGGGAGGTGCTCCAGGCCCCTGATCATCAGACACCAGATAACAAACTGCTCCACCACTGCACGCTGAGTACTGCTGCATCTTTATGAAGAGATGAGGAATGTTGAGTAGCCCTGAACCACCACCCAGGCCCACCCCCATGAGGCAGAAGCCCATGGTGCTGCTCAATGCTGGGCCGTCAGCCAGCAGCTGGATTTAAAACTACCCATCTTTCTGTAGCCCAGGGTCTTGTCCTTGATTGCAGTGCTGCTTTGTGGTGCTGCATGCTTCCATAGGGTTACAGCGTGCTGGGAAAGGCATGGAAATGCTCGTATCCTACAGTGGGTAGAGCTGCTCCGTGCCTGTAACAGGTGGGACTTAAAGCACACTTAAAACCAAGAGCCCAAAGCTGGAAAATGCACTGAGATGTTTTTATTTAAATAATAAGGACTTAAAAATTCTGTGCTTTAATACAAGTTAAATACAAGAGTAAATATCAGCTTTTATATTTTTGCTTGTCTACGTACAGCTTATTTAGAAATTCAATGTACTTTACAGCTTATTAACAGTGACACCTGATTCTAAATGCCTGAGCTGCATTTAATAGCAAAAGATTGTATAAAATACTGTGATTCAAAAAAAAAAAACAAAACTGATACACTGTACATTTTTTTCTTTACAGTAGTTTCATATCTAAAAGTCAGATTAGCTGCATCTGAAAGTCACGATAAATTGTTCTCTTTCAGGAGGAATTGATGGATAAATTGCTGAGCTTTCCTCTTTTCCGTTATATCAGGCATAGGATGTCCAGGAGGAGGTCTAAGTAACAAGCCACCAAATATACTAGCTGCATTTTTAAAAGAGAGAGAGAGGAAAGAGAGCACCAGTCAACAGCAAGCTATTAAGGGTAATTCCACCAATCTCAATTAGTTGTAATGAGAGAGAGCCTGGTTTCAGGAGGGGTTAGATAAAGTTGATGACACACTGACCTCTCTGTGACACCATAAAACTTTTTTCTGGCTACTGCAAGGATGCAAAATCCATTTTTCTATGGAGACCATGACTGCAATTGCTTTGGAGAAATATGTCCTACTAACTGAAAAACCCCTCTGAACAGAATGGTTATTTTGCTTGCCTTACCTAGAATATTCACATCCAAATTGTTCTTCCCTGAATTTTTCAGTAGTTCTCGTAGAAATGCCATTAGATATTCAAACACATTTTTATGGCACTCTGGCAGGTTAGAGATAATCTGGGTGGAGAAAAAAAAACAACATATATTGAAGAAACGACAATAACTTGGGAGCTTTGTCTACTACCAACATCACGCTGTCTGTGTATGGGAACAGTTCTTAATAACCCAAGTTCTGCATCATTTCTTTCATGATAAGATTACATTTCTCATAGCAAAATGCTGTAATTTGTCCAGAGTAAACCAGTCTACCCCCTTCCAGAAGCGGTCCCCCATTGAAGCTGGCATTACCTGGCTGCTCAGCAGGTAGTTGTTGGCACACTCCAAACAGCTGCTGTAGTACCTGTAGCAGATGACTGGCTCTGGCAGGCTTTCCAAGAAGAGCAGCAGCGCCTCTGCTACCGAGTGGTTGCTGCCAACTGGTCCAAAGGTGGTTAAGGAAGAGGTAAGCACAGCGTGCTCTATTTTGGCAGTATGTCTGCTGAAACACTCATCTTTGCTAAGGTCTCCGAGAACTGCTGTTCACAGCTTTGAGTCAAATTGCTTGGCCCCACACAGCAAACTGTTTCCATTGGCAATTAGATACTGATGTAGTTAATCAACAATCGTGCATCAATACAACAAGGACTCAGCAGAGGCGTTAGGACTGATTGCAAAGAGCAGCACATCTCAGTTACCACGAGATGACAGAGAGCAGTTTAAAAACCGTGACGGAGCACAGAAGACTGATCAAACCTTTCTCAGCTTTGATCTTTTGCTTGGGCATAGTGAGCCCAATCAGACATCAGCCTGAAAGGATACGGAGGGTATCATGCATTCCTTTGTCCAAGCAGTCTCGGATCTGCTCAAATTCAGACCTGAGGCCTGGTTGCTGAAATAGGTCCTCCTGCAAAGGCCATCATTGATCAGTCTCAAGGGGAAACAGAAGTTATTTGGGTAAATAAAGCCAAAATTATGAAATGGCAGGAAAAACATCCCTAGGTTGGTAGCCATCAGCACAAACCTCACCATGAGCAGTTTTAGGAAGGCTATGAGACCGCATTAAAGAGCAAAGCAAAGGGGGAGCTGCTGGTGTATGCCACACACAGACTGCATCGCCTTCACAAAACTCTGCAACTCAGGGTAATAGAATCTCTTATCTCAAAAATATTCATTTTCACTCTTTACCATCAGCCAAACATCCACACTTAGCAATGGTTGCCACCTTCCCCAAACCTTAACCGAATGCCAACAAATTATTCTGCAGCTCCAGCACAAGCACTGCCAACCTGCTGGGAAGCATTGCGGTATAAGTGATCCACCATCATCCACAGCTCTTTGGGAATTTCCAGAGGCTTTTCAGCTTGAGTAGCATTATCACTCATTTCCAGCGGCATCAGGGTCTGAGAGAGAGGGGTAAGGAGGAAAAAATAAAGAGGGAACAAAGTGAGCTAGCCAGCTTCTTGTTCAACTCTGCAAATCGCTTCACAGAGTTTACAGCTGAGAACTAGGACTTGTTGTTTAACAAGCAGCTGCACTCACCAGCTTTCACAGACTGCTGTGTCAGGCACAATTGTATCAGAAGCACAAACAAAAAAAGATGCTCTCAATCACACTTTGCACACACCTTTTTTCAACGTGCAAGCAGAGCAAATGGCATATTACTGTCAGTGCTGTACCCAAACAAAGCACTAAAACAAGGCGTGGAGATGTATCAGCATTTTCAGACTATGGACCAGGGGAGCGAAAGAAGGCTCTGTGGCAACAAATAAGACAATCACCTAGTTTTAATGGTGTCTGTGGGTTCAGAAGGGAAGCTTATCTTTAACTCACAAGATTCCGAATGGATTCTGCAGACATGTCTTGGATCGGTTCCCTCATGTAACACAGCGTATGAATGGGAGACCCAAAGCAACTGGGCAAGTAGTTTCCTGTTACAGACAGAAAATAATCCTTCCCCCTGTCGAGATGCAAGACCAAAATGTCTTCGAGTTTTTCTTCTCCAGAGTTCAAGTGTGTAGCTGTTGATTTATTAACAAACAGTTCCAACTCAATTGTGATCTCAGAACCTGACAGAAGATAAGAAAACAATACTGAGTTTTAAAAAAGGCATTAAACCAATCAACTTGTCAACAAGCACAGCACTCTCAAAATAGCAAAAAGAACAAAGCCAACACGTTACAATAATTAGCTCATTACATGAAATGAACAGTGAGGAACTCACCTGGCAGCAGGAAGCCTTGACTAGGATTAGCCATCAGCCACTCCTTGCAGTAGGTAACCTCATCTGGTTTGCTGATAAATTCAAACTGGCAGGGCACTGGTCCATTGCGGATTGTAAACTTCTCTACCTGCAGCTGCATGTATTTGACGTCCTCAAAGTGGAACTAGAAACAAACGTCAGCCAACATCATCAGCCAACATCATCAGCCAATCCCCCCACGCCAAGCACCAGCAGCAATTCCTCCCATTGCTGCCCCATAGTTTAATCATAAAGCAGCAAGATACCCAGATTAACCCTCTTGCTCCCACATCCCGCCTCTTCCAGGATTAAAAAGGATTACACTTATTTACACACTGCAGCAGCGTGCCCTTTAAAACCAATGCTCCCCTCAAATAACCCCAGTGGAATTTGAGAACAAGGTATCTGTAAGCCTCTCGGTTACTTATCTTCTATAGTCCCCAACACACAAAGCAAACGCTGGTCTTGTGACCTTCTCCAAATCCCTCAGAATTTCACATTTTATGTTTCCAAGAACTTGCTGTTACTTGAAACTGCCCTTTTATTCTCCATCTCATAACGTGGCTGTACGTTTCAGCTCGGTAGCCTGTACTTGACTGGAACCAGACCACATGGTCCAACATCCATCTAACAAACTGCTACCACGAGAAAACACATCTAGGGTCTGGGAATGCTTGATTTGTCCAGCAACTCACAGCAGATGAACAGACCCTACCTCTCTTTGGGAGAGGGTCACCGAGGGAATGTTGGCGTTCTCCACCTTATCCAGGGAGCGCACGATTTCCTCAAAGACCTTTCGGTAGAGCTCCTCGTTCACAACTTTCACCTGAAAAGGGCACACACAGCACTAGTTTGTGTTTACGGTGCCTCTGCAGGTGAGCTATAATATGTGGGCCCGAAACATGAAGTGATTCCATTTTAGCAGTGCAATGTATTCGAAGAACAGAGCTCCTTGGAGCACTACTGCTCTGAGATCTGCTCAGGATCCAGCAATAAAGGACCTTGCTATAGAGAGAATCACACGGTCAGGGCTTTTGCTTATTTGTTTGTTATTTATGAAGTTTGACAGCACACTCCTGGGCTGCCAGTCATGTAGTGTTCCTGCATTGCAAGCTTCTGAAAAAAATGATTAAAGAAAAAGAATATGTCTAAAAAAATACCTGCAGATACACTTTGACAGAATAACTTAAGAGGAGCATCACTTAACACAAGCTTATCTTATCATGCTCAGTATTACCCAGCCCTTGCTCCACGTGGATGCCATCAAAGTGGGGACAATCCAGCAGGAGAGCCTCCCTCCTCCACCCCCACACACGACACGGTCAGGAGACTTAATTTCCTTCAGCACTGACACACTTACCCCAATATCAAACACGGAGCTAACTGGCTTATGGTCGCTGATCTTCAGAGCCATATGGCTGCGGTAGCTCAGCTGAGCAACGTTCTGCCCTTTCCACAGTATCCGATCACACCAAGCTGGAACACGGCACTTCTCACTAGGACAGAGGTGAAAATTACAGCTTCCAGGCACAGCTCAGGTGGAATAACAATGCAAGGCAGAACACTGCTCTGCCAGAAACCAGAACAAGGCCCATTTCTGTATTTCTTTTTCACTTCATTTTTACTGCCTTCGAGGATAACAGGAGCGTCACATATGAAGCAATCACTGTACCTCGTGTCCCACTCATCACAGCCAGCGTCGTATTTGTATGTTGGCTGGAAAGAAATCTCCCCCTCTGTAAAGCCTTCAAAGACAGCTTTTGCATTCATTTGCCTCTTCAGCTACAGGAGAAAAAAAGAAGAAAAATGGAACGAGCTCAAGCCCAACTCCCATAGGAGCTAAAGGGGAGATGTTCAGCACTGAGGAGTACGTGAGCAGTCCCTCATTAAGCACACTCAGCACCACCTGCAGGTGGTTGAGGCATCAGTACCTGGTCGTATTGGCAAAGCTCTGAAAATGCTTTCTCATCTACAAGCTGCTTCACTTTCGTCACATCCAGCTCCTCCAGCCGATAGTTGAGGTCACCCAACCACAAGATCACACTGCAAGAGAACGTAGACCAGAAGTCTGCACGTGGGCCCAAAGATGCCCGTGTGAGCTCCCTAATCTCCCCATGATCAGGTGGGTGTTGTGTCTGTCTTCCTGCACCACAGCACACAAGCAAGAGTTGGAACTTGAATGAGCAGCCACTTTTTCCACCTTTGCTGTTCTTAATTCCCACTCTGCATGTTTGTCACCATCTTTACACAGCTAGTGCTTTTTATATTCCTCACTAAACACCAAAACACATTGAGGAGATTCATGTGTATTATTGCCCCCTTCCTGCTTCCTGCAGGAACTAAAACAAGGCTTGTTAGAGCATAAGTGGCCAAGTGACTTGCCAGAACCATATAGGTGACCACTATCAAAACCAGAGTTCTAGAGAAGTGTTTCTGGCCTTTCCAGGCTAGCAATTAAAGCATTAGCCACCCTCCTCACATCCCAGCCCACCACATTCACAATGCTCTGTCTTGCTTCCTGCAGTGATCCATACAGTCAAACAAGAAGCATACTCGTGTTTGCTGATAGTGAGAGGTGGCAAGCTGGGATTCGATTGGCAGAACTGCATCCGAGAGCAAATGTCTTTGAAGTCCTGGTTCCTCCTCTCATATTCCTCCGTGTGAGCCGCAAGGTGAGAATTCACAACGCACACACTTGTGTTGTGGAATTTAAACCTTATGGCAACACCTCCTTTGTTACCCTGAAAGAGAAATACAGCGCTCAGAAACTTTTCTGTACTCAACAGATGAATCCAGAAATGAGTTAATAGCAGCAGACAACCCAGGAGACACCGAGGCAGACCACAAATTCCAGAAGAAAAAAAGGCTGAAAAGCCAACTGGTAACTGCAGGTGATAACTGCTTTGTGAATTTTAGCTCAGGTGAGGATCACACACAGCAACGGAAGGTGGCAAGCAAACACACAGAGCCCATTTGTAACTCAGGATTTAGCTAACACTAAAGGAAGTTCAAATCAGTAAGAGTGCTGGTCACTTGCTTCATCAGTCCTGAAACCTGTCTAGCAACAAACTAAACCTTTCAACATAGAACATAAA